>NW_026136723.1:24267318-24887318 GCF_905237075.1 Dicentrarchus labrax
CAGCCTTGTCCTCACTGCTGTCTTTTATTTAAGGTGTTGATGATCTAATGCACGGCCGGCTTATCTGAAACGAATATTTGTGTGAGCAATCGTTTAGTAGTCTATAAAAATCTGAATATTGTGAAAAAGGTCTGTCACAAGCTCTGAAGGCCCCAGTTGATATCATTAAATAGCTTGTTGTGATGGTCTGACAACCCAAAACCAAATTATATTTTATATTTGATTTACAATCATCTAAAACAGGGAAAAGCAACACATCTTTATATTTGAGAAGCTTGAACCAGTGAATGTTTGATATTTTAGACATACATTTAGACATTATTTTTAGAAATGATATATTGCCAACTGCTGCCAGTTTCTGGTTAATTTGTTTCCATTTTCCCGTCACTGTGATGTTATCGAGTTATCTGATTGGCACACAAATAAAAGAGCTCACAGCACTTATCTCTTATTTGCTCAAAGGTTTGTGCCAGAACTGAAATGAATCCTGTTGCCCTTGAGGGAATTCACCTTGTGCAATTAATATAAACCAACAAGTGATTGTGAGAAACAGAAGCTAAACTATTATGAGTGAGACAAAAAGGGAAAATGTAGGAAAGCCAGTATTCAATTCAGTAAGTGTTCCTGGAAGTAGTTTCATATCTGAGAAAGAACTTAATGACATTGAGATCAGTTTCTATAAGCCTGGACAAATAAACAAAGTTAGTGTTTATTAAGACTAAAATGGAAGAAGTCACAGCTTTATCATCTGGTTTAACATCATTTCTACTTGCCTATTAATCCTTTTCCCTCACTTTCTCTTCCTCTTTCTCCGTCTTTTCCTCTCTCTGACTCATTCGCTCATTTGCAGTTAGGTTATTTCTTCATTCTTTCTGCTGTAATTGCCTGGATTTCAAATGAACACTGTTGCTTCACAATCCACATAAATTACTGTATTTCTCTGTCTGGCTTAAAGAAAACAGCGTGGCCTGCTCTGAGAGAGAAAGAAGGGCTGAGGAAGTCGAATAAGAAAGTGGAGGAGAGAGACCGTAACTGGGTTAGAGGGCTGTAAAGCTCGCCTTGTGGTCGCAGGAGGGGAGAGTCAGATTGGTTTGGAGGTAGAGCAGCTCTCGTTAGGTTTCTGGAACAAATGAGAGGCGTTTGTTTCATCATAGAAAGCAGGAGTGATTCATTGTGTTTGTTTCTGTGTCTGTATGTGTGTGTGGGAAGGAGGAACGCAGATATTCTGTGATATTTTTCTGCTGTGGTTTTGTTCAGTTATACTGGCATTGTCACAGGGGAAGGCCAAAACGTCTGTGTGATATCTTTGGACAAATCTGTCTGTATGTGCCTTAATATATGTGCATTTCTGTTTGTTTCTGTTTCTCTATGACTGGGTCCTTGCCCCTACATGAATGATGTAAAAAATAAACTGTAGGGTAGAATTTTAATGTTTCTGGCAGACATTTAGGAACACTCAACAGCTTTGGGTAGGAACGTAAAGATAAGAGACAGGTAAATCGAAAAACAAATATGTGAAAGTTCAAATCAGTGAGATGAAAATGAATCATGATATCAATTGTGGTATCAAAGACATCAGTTTCACTTCACAAAAGAAAATATGCAATGTTTTTGCACAGTGTATACCATACCTTAGAGGTAAAAACAAAAGGATGCTATAAGAAAATATAAGATAATTTTAGTATTGGGAACCCAGTATCATTAATTTTATTGACTTGTGAGTCGAGTGTATCATCACATCCCTGACAATGGGTCATTAAAATCAAAAGAATGTATCCCCATTGGAGCATGAATGTGCTCAGCAAGTATCCTGACAACCTGCCTTTAAATGATGAGATATTTCGTGCAGGAGGAGGAGCATTAAAACAGAACTGTGTGACTTTTCAAAGAAGAAATAACACATTTTAACACAATATAAACTTTTGTACATTTTTATAAGCAATCAAAAGTAAAACAGAAAGTAAACTCACCAGCAAAAGCAAAGGTTACACAGTCTCACTTTAAGGTGCTTATTTTAGTGTCTTGGCTATCTGTTTGATTTTAATATTTCCTGTTTAGAAGTCAGACATTTTGATCTTATGATCACCCAACAGGAACCAAGAATAACCAACACAGACACACACAAAATTCTGGCCATTTTATGAAATATTTTGTTGTTTTTATCAAAGAGAAACTTAGACTTGACAGTAACTCCAGATGTAGGGTCACGCCACACCAGAATCAAAATGAATTGCTGTATTCTCTGAAGGCCATTGGTATACATTTCATGTGAAGTGAATATGCAGAATAAACTCTTTAGATATGGGGGGGGGATCTTTTTTCAGTTTAATTAGGTTTGGTGTTTGTACCGTCTGTCAGACCACCGACAGAACCATGTGAGCTCTGAGTGACAGCAAACATCCATTTCCGTTTTTACAGTTCCTTGTTTTTGTAAGAGTGTACTGTGCGTTCAGCTGAAGACTGAGCCTGAGGAGCATAAATCTGTGAGTTGTGGTGATGGTAGGGATGAAAATGATTTTCAAGAAGCACTGAATGGACAGTTTGAGGCTACTTTGTACTTTCTAGCCAGCCCCCATAGACAAAAATAAGCATTTGAGGGTTGCCGTTGGGTTTGGGGATGGGTTTTGGTTGCTGTTAGTCTTGTAGGTTATAAAGGTTAAGTTAAGCACACACAGGATGAATTTAGGTCAATACAATTTCCTGATCAAAATGAACTAAAATCAAAGTGTGTGTTTGCATCAGCAGTTTCTTAAGAGGCGAGGTTGACTGCTGACCTACATATTTACCTGGTTGATCGTCTGACACCAGCAGTGACTCACCACCTATTTAAATCAGACAGAAGTTCAAATTATTATTCACCACAAACAGGCCAGGCTGAAGACAGAGAAACCGCTTTGTATGCATGCATGCATGTACACACACACACACACACACACACACACACACACACACACACACACACACACACACACACACACACACACACACACACACACACCTGGCAGCTGTCGGTCACTGGAGAGATTGCTTCCACAGAAACTGTGTAATAGGTGTGAATTTCTTCAGTATCACTGTGAATGGAGTGTTTATAGCTGAGAATGGGTTATAGTGTGTGTGTGTGTGTGTGTGTGTGTGTGTGTGTGTGTGTGTGTGTGTGTGTGCGTGCGTGGGGGGGGGGGGGGGGTTTGTAACCTGGTTTGATTGTCTTATCTTATTTGAAAGATATCCAGTAGGCTGTGTATGATAGTAACTGACAAGTGAAAGATAAACATACAATCAGTCCAGATACAGTTCACAATGCAATGGTTGCCTATTTATATCCCAGTAATATCCTATTAGATACATTACAAAACAATAGATTAATGATATTGTTATTATTATCATTATATTATCTTTGCTCATTGAAAATTATATGTCACACTGCTAACACATTTCTATACAGCTCTTCACTTGTTTATTTAAGTAACCGGCCATATTGTACAAATTCTCTCCCTCTTTTAATATTTGTGTATATTTATTTTGTTGACCTCTTATTGTCTCTATTTTTCTATGCTTTATTGTGATGCACCAACTTACCAAGGCAAATTCCCCTTGTATGTGAAAACCTGATTCTGATTCTGATTCTGATAAAAATATATATATAGTTGTACAGTGTTCCTGCAGATAGTTAAATCCTCACTAGTCTGGTTATTAGACCATTAAAACAAAAAACAAAGATATTATTTTTCATTGCAGACTTTTCAAGCAGGTTGAGAGGAGATAGCTGCTAATTTTTTATTCTTTATGTTTCATTTTTATTTTATTTTATTTATTTATGAGGACAACACACATCAGTGTTTATGCAAATGCAGTGGTTTCCAAACTGTGTAGAGCCACTGTAGTGGCAGTTACAAATGATCACATGACTATTTGTAATGTGGAGGGGTTGCTGCAGTTCCTCTTAGCTCCATGCAGCGTTTTACCATCTTTTGGTCAATTGTTTTGGTTCTACGGCCAGCAACTTTACTGCTTTTCTCTGCAACTTTACTGCTTTTCTCTGCAACTTTACTGCTTTTCTTCACTCGTCATCAACTGTGTGCTGTTCTCTATCGCGCTCTAAAAACCCAGTGTACGCAAACTGCTCATCACCAAACAGCAATCAGATGCAGTTAGCGATTAGCAGATGAACATAGTGGAGCATTTAGCAGCTGAATAGTCCGATATTTCCCAACAGTGGTTTGGAGAGCTAAAAGCAGAGGGAATATTGGACATCATTCATCACGTAGACATAACACAAATCCAAATGAACGATAATGTTGCTTTGTGTCTGCTGGATGTGTGGATAAACAGCTGTTTAACATTGACTGTGCCAACATTATAAGGAGATAACATGTTAATGTTTTGTCTTTGGCTTTGTCCCTAAGAGGCCAAAAAAGGATTCAAGCTGCTTCAACCTTTTAAAAACAAAGTTTTAAAATATGATAACATAGGCACTTTGATAAACATCAGGAACGCTCACTTGGCTGCAGCACCACTTAAGATAGATATCTACAACCAAAACTGTGACACATACAGAGCAAACATTTAGGTCCTTTGTCTTTTGGCTTCAGCGTCTTTTCACTGGAATAAGGACAAAAGAAAAGAAAATGATCCACTTCAGCTCTGGAAAATCTATCTGACTTCTCATCTTAACCAGCATAACAACACAATTGTTCACCTGTGACCTGCTCTTCCCATCCGACCAATAAGGTCTCGCCCTGTGTGATTGTCAACCCTGAGTATCCAGTGAGAACAAAGAGTGGCCCTCTCTGCCATCTCCGCTGGCTGTCAGTTGCTATGGCGACTATCGATGCGGCATAGAGGGAGCGTTGCCAGGGGTAACAGGAGTTGGGACTTAATTAAACAGATCAATATGAACTCTCTGGACTCGGTGTGCATGTGTGTGTCATTGTTCTGAATTTTGTGCCTTTGTTGTTGACTGACACGTAATGTGTACGTGTGTTTTTCATGTTTTTCATGCGAGTCAGACTGACGCACGTTCAGTTCATCCTGGTGTTAAATACAGCCTGCTATTAGAGTGCATCTGTGTGTGTAACATTGCCTTTACAGGCTCAGCAGGATTTCAAGGTGGCTCTTGGTGGAGCTGAACACTGACAGGACTGTCTGTGCACGTTTCCTCTCAACACGCAGCACGTCAGCACTCATAAAACTCCTCTGCCTCTCGTTCGTCTCTCTCTCTGACTCTGTCTTGTTGCATTTCACATTTACACGATCTCACATGCCCCTCTTACCCTCCATGTGTGTCCTTTTGTTTTATATCTCTGTTCCTCCTATTTATCCTTTTCTTCCTTTCCCATCCTAGAAATGTCAGCACAAATTGTTCTCAGTGCCTCACCGGAGTCCACCAATCATGAGACAGCACTGATGTGGGATGTTCTCCCAGGAAAAAGCTGTCGTGGCAACATGTGTTTTGTACCGCAACAAGTCCAGAGTTAGCCAGATGAAGAGCACAAACACACATTTGCTCTATGTCTCTCGTGTTCTATGGTTGTTTTTATAGTGGCACAGCTAGGGATGTTAATGTCAGTCGGTTGTCTGTCCGTCCACTGAGCTTGTCCAGACTGAAATATCTCCACAACTGATGGATTGATTGGCAATAAATTTGGTTCAAAAATAAATTTTTCCAAGAAGATGAATCCAAATGACCTGTTATCCTCTGAATTTCCTGTTTCCTGTTCATGTGCAACCATGAGGTTCACATTTGTAGTTTTGATATAAACATCTTGACCAGTTTTGGATGAACTGAAATACAATGTTATTGATCATTCCACCTGTTCATGCCTCTCCTCCTTCCTGTGGACAATACCACACAGACAGGCACAGGGAACTTCAAGGACACAGTGATGAAAATGGGGTTTTGGCAAAAGGGAAAACAGGAGTTTTCACAAAGCGGTTTTTAAAAAGGGAAGCGGTTAGGGGAAATGTTTAAGAAAAAGGCTTTCCTGTGAATAGCTCGTTGATTACTCATTTGAAACTCTGCTGATCTGTTTCTGCGAGCTTGAACCAGAGCGCTGATGTTGGCGAAAATCATGCAAAGCGTTTTCCTGGAATATTATACAGTTCTTTAAGCATTGAGTGAGTTTAGTGACCATCATTACAGAAGAAGCTACTTTTTGTAGATCTATGTTCCGAGACAGAAGTGATGCCAAAATCCTCACAGATGTAGGCTGAAGTGTCTCCACAGGAATGCCAGTTCTTGTCTCATCTTGTCCTGAGAAACCAAACTCCTCTGATATTAGTTAATTTATTCCGTCCTGAAAACAGGCCTGTCATGGTGTTTGAAGAGGTGGTAATGAGGGACATGTTAGGGCCGACATGTTGGAGGCGTGCCAAAACAATTACAAGTTTGTCATGTTATCGCTACTTCAAGGCTCTTCTTCCTTTTAATAGTATAACTTGAACATCCGTGCAGAAAACTGGCATCGTCTTTGTTTGTCAGGGCAGACAAAAGGCACAAAATGTTAAAATCCCTGTCTGCTTTTGTTATCACTCCTCCAACATGTTTTCTCCCACTTAGTTCGGTGACAATATTTGATGACTGGCCTCCTTTGTGATTTCTTCAGTGACTGACAGCCTTTATTTCTGTCTCTCTCTCTCTCTCTCTCTCTCTCTCTCTCTCTCTCTCTCTCTTAAACTGCCTTTTCTGTCCTTACTGTTACAAAGTTCCACTCTTTTTGCTATATTTACCATTATTTGACGTGTGCTGGCCTAACTTCAGTACACAACAAAAGAATGGTCTGGTGTAGTTGCATTGAGAATATGTATTCTTCGTGAAGTCACCAGAAAACAATTTAGCTTTGTTGGTTTTTATCTCCACAGAGAAAGCTATATTAGTTTTGGGTGTCTGTGTTTGATTGTTGGCGGGATATTCCAGAAACATGAGGAATTTCAGTGGAATTGAAGTTAAACCACAGGCTAAGGAACAAGTGATTTTCTCAGGGGATATCTTAATGTTGCATGATTTATGAACATTTTTGCTACTTTCTCATGATTCACTCCAATTTATTGAGTCCCAAAATAATCCATAACCAGTAATGTGGATTTTCCCATTTTGTCCCCCCCTGCATAACATAGTCCATGCAATGAAAGTTAAAATTTCACACAAATTAACTGCTGGTTTGATCACAGTGAACACTCTCCCTCTCTGTCTCCTTTCTCAATATTGAACTTTGTGAAATCAATATTGAATGACCTCATCATGTCTTTTTCCGCTCCTCTTTCAGTGTTGTTACTTAGTGATTACTCCATTGATCAAATCTTGTCTCTGTCCTCTCGGTCTACAGAGAGCTTTCAGGCTGTAATGTGCCCATTAGTGGCCATATTGGAAATCTACGTCTCTTAGAAACTAAAGGTAACAGTTACGTTCCATTTAGGAGGATATATTGGCAGAAATGGAATAGATATTCATAGGTATGTTTTCATGAGTGTATACTCACCTGAATTCAGGAATCGTGTTTTCTTTACCTTAAAATGAGCCGTTTTTATCTACAGAGGCAGTGACTCTTCTTCTACAGTAGCCCGGAACAGGCAAACCAGTCACTTGGGTAGAAGGGGTTGAAATCTGAAACTTCACATCACACAGTCCTTCACACTGGTCCTTTAAGTAATATGTTGCCAAACTTGGTGGCTTGTTTTTGAATGTTTTACTCTGATACAGTTGTACAGTGTGGAAAAAGGGTCAAATTAAATAATTTAAGTTTAGAGATAAGGTAATTTTTGAATACTAGGGGACAGAAAGACTCCATCACCAAATATCTCAAAAACTATTGGATGGATTGCCATGAAGTTTGGTACAGACATGTCCTCCTCAGGATGAGTTGTAATAACTGGTGATTCCTTCCGTTTGTCATCTAGCACCATCATCAGCTGTACCAAGGTGTTATGACTCTGACGCATCTCTTTTCTAAAGAAGTTCTCTGTTAGAGTCATATAAATTTGGATTGTGCGATTCTGCTAATACGATAGCTTCCCATAGTTGTAGATATGGGTGTCCGGCTGATGTTCAGATGTATAAATTTGGGGCAGCCAAATGGTTGATTCTCAGTGTGATCAGCAATACTATTAGTCTAATGATTCAAGGTCAACATAAATAATTCTGCTCAATAGAGCTTTACTGTACTGTAGGATTGTCAACTATCTCAAAATAATCAACGAACCTTGTCTTTTTTTTCTGACTTCTTGATTTGACATGTCCCTCTTTGTCTGTCACTTCCTATCAGGTTTGCCGTCATCGCCTCAGGCTGTGCCAGCTGTCCCAGGTTGGTGTGTCGCAGAGAAGGCTGCGGCGCTGAGTTCTGCTACCACTGCAAACAGGCCTGGCATCCCAACCAGACATGCGACTCGGCCCGCCAACAGAGGGCGCAATCCTTGCACACCCACAGCAACCACTCGCCCAGCTACACACAGGAGCAGGGACCTGGTAAGTAACTAGAAAACACACACACATAAACAAACCTCTCTGCCTCCCTGGACAGTGCTCGGATCTTAAGTAACCACAGTCTGGCACAGGTACCACACATACACACAGTCACACATTGTACAGACGTGTATGTGTGTGCTCGTTGCAGACATAAACAAACAGATACCATCTTCACCTCCAGCACATCTAAAATATTTTTCACACCTCTGAGAACTCTCTGTCTCTGTCCCTTTCAGTCTTTATCACATGTCGGCCTCCTCCGTCTGTCAGAGCGCTGAGTCAAACCCGTTTCACGTCTGTTGTACCGACTCCCTGGCGTTACCACCGCTGGGGGAAGTGTGCGGCGATCAACAGAGCATGAGACACTATTTATATCACAGTTTCTCCTCTGAATAGTTTCCTGAAGGCAGCACCCTGCATCCTGTCATACAGCATTTTAAAATGTCACTGTAACTTTTCTATATCTACGCTTGGTTAAGTCAGATGTTCAAACCAGAATATTGATGGCTTTCAAAGGCTGTAGTTACTAAATTGAGATTATTAATACAAAACAACAAATAAATTTGGATTTATTATTATAGATTAAGCTACCCAGCAGTAGTAGTATAAAGCGGCAGTATGAAGTATTTAAAATTAACCCCACCTTTACCATTGAAGTAAATCACACATTAATATATTAGAGTGATTCACCCTTTAAACATCACTAATTATAAACTATTTATATATTCTCAAATGGGCTATTACTTTTAAACTTTAACTATTTGTCTACTTTTACGTTGCAAGTAACATTTTGGATGCAGGACTCACTTGAGCATTTCTACACTGGCACTTTTACTTAAGTAAAACATCTCTGTACGTCTTCTACCTCTGGAAGCTACTGCACAGCCAGGAGGCAGTTAGTGTAGCTTAACATAAAGACAAGAAGCACTGCAGGAAGTTGCTGTGACTACCCAAAAAACTGTGCTGTACATAACCTACAAAAACAAAACCACAACGTTTTTTACACTGTGCTTTTTGCATAGATTAAACAAATGAGATATAACGTATAAGACTGGAAGCAAAGGGAAAAGGCTAGTCTGGCTCTGGTCAAAGGAATTGTCGTTTTTTAGCCTTTGGTTTGGTTCGATTTTGTTTGTGCTGGAAAGAGCCAGGCTTTTTGTTTTCTAATGTTTCCAGTCTTTCTTCTATGCTAAGCTAACTGTCTCCTGGCTGTGGTTTCATATTTTCATCTAATGGTCTGATGGTCTGCAAAACAGCGTATTTCCCACAACTTTGAGGTCATTTTCTGGTTGTAGTGATGATAGATACAAATCTCTACAAACATCCGTGCTTATTAGTGCAAACATCCTTATATGTGTGTGTCTTTAATTCCATTTTGATTAAAAATCCATTAACTAAATCCCTCCAGCTGTCATTCTTCCTTGTCTGTCTTTCCTTAATCCACCTCTTCCAGTCTGCCTCTCTCAGCCAAGCATTCAGGGAAAAAATGACAGCGATCCAGAAGGACGAAACTGAATCCAGGCCGCTCCCTTTCTGTCTGCCTGTCTGTCTGTTCACACCTGCTGTCTAGTCAACTTGATGTGGGCAGACATACAGAGACAGGAAGAAGGGAGACGAGAGCTGGGGAAATAAGGGGAGGGAAAATGACAGCAGAAGAAAGATAAGGGGGATGGAAAAAATGAGAGGAGAGGAAGAAAGAGGGTGAAAGTGAGAGTGTTGAGTTGTGTCAGCAGAATACAGAGTAATACAAACAATAATAACTACTCCTACACACACACACACACACACACACACACACACACACACACACACACACACACACACACACAGATCTGCCAGAGAGAGATTCTTCAGGTTAAAATGCCAAAATGCCCTTTAAAGAGCAGAGAGCGTTCCCAGTGTCCAGAATTCAAACACACAGTAAATGGACTTTTTTTTTTTTTTCCCTTTAAAATGCATTAGAGGACAAACTGCTGCAATTGTCCAATCCATTACTCTAATGAGGTTTGATTTTGTTGCCAACAAAAGAGAAAAAGAAGTAACTAAATGGGACCAGTGTAGAGTTTAACATGATTTGAGATTTAAAGATATACCAAAAAACACACATTTCTTTCCAAGTCATTGAGGATGTTTTGAAATTGCAGAGTTCACAGCTGGATTTTCAAAACAAACAGTGAGTTGGGAGGACATTTTGGAATTCGAGGGGGCTGTTGGGTACTTTAATGAAGCCGGAAAACTGTTGACATTTTGGGAAGTATGTTTCTTCACTTTCTTTTTGAGAGTTAGATGGGAAGCCATAACTCTCGCCAAGAAAGCGAACAAGCATATTTCCCAATATGTCAAAATATTCCTTTTACAACTCGACCCCATGTGCAACAAAAGGAAATTAAAGAAAAACTTACTTTGAACCGTTCATGTCTTGATACGAGCGACGTCACTAAACTCGTCTTCCCTCTGTCCCCAGCTGATGACATCAAGCCCTGCCCTCGCTGCGGCGCTTACATCATCAAGATGAATGATGGGAGCTGCAATCACATGACCTGCGCCGTCTGCGGCTGTGAGTTCTGCTGGCTCTGCATGAAGGAGATCTCCGACCTGCACTACCTCAGGTACTGAAATGTATTATTTCACTTCGTATATCAGCTGTATGTTCGACTTCTTTAGATTTTTCAGATGTGCAACTGTAAACCATAACTCATCTTTCCCTCTCTTCTTCTCTCCCTCTGTGTTTCCCTCCCTCAGTCCATCTGGCTGTACGTTCTGGGGGAAGAAACCTTGGAGCAGGAAGAAGAAGATTTTGTGGCAGCTGGGAACCCTGATCGGAGCTCCAGTTGGCATCACCCTCATCGCAGGCATCGCTGTTCCCGCCATGGTCATCGGCATCCCCGTTTACGTTGGCCGCAAGGTGAGAAACAGTAGAGGAAGTAAACTAACTACTTAATCAATAAACCTTGAGTAAAGAGTGCAGTGCTTTGATCTTTGAATGATCGGGACAAGGTTTCAATATATAATTAGAGAAAAAAAGCAGAAAATAGTGAGCGTGATTTAAAGAAAATGCATACATATAACTCTGTGTTTGTATCTTACTTTATTAAAGATTAATATTTGTTAATGATCACAAACCTATTTATTTGATTGCAGACTAAATCCAGGATATGAATTGAAAAAGCTGTGAAAAGAACATTTAAATAAGAGACTTGGAGAGACATTTTAAGAGGGACTGATAAGCATCATGAAAGTTCATAAACTGTGCCTTATTAATACAACTCTATAAACATCAGAAGTGCCTGGTAACCAGACAAACGTTTCCTGTCATCTTAAAAATTTCACACTTTTTTTTACTCTTTATGGTCAGTGCACTTAGCGTTTATCTTAGTCTACACTGCTACAGAAACCAGAAGTGGAAAACCACAGAGCTGTGGCAACTAACACAAATAGTTTACAGCAATACCACAGTCATTCTTTCACAGTATTCCTCTGGTGATTATCCGGAATTTACAACATTGCAGAACGAAAACTTTTTCTAAGTTTCAGTATGCTGCCTTCATTGTGAACACAATGCTAAACGTTTTCTAGAAAAGTACTTTCAGTTCCTTTTGACAGTTTTCATTCACGTCACTGGCCTGAAGAATGATGGCTTGCACAGACGTTTGGTAACATTAGAGTCTAAAATTATTAAACTAAATTAAACTAAAATTATCTAAATTTAATGAATACCTCAATCATTTTTCTTATGAAGAAAGATCTTTTAGATTGAGTAATGCTGGAATTTCAAGATCTGAAATACAATAAATGATTCACAAGCAGTGAATGGGACCAGAAATAGAATTTCCTGTTCACTTTTAGTTCACAACTGTACATCCTCTACTGGAAACCACTTCAGTTTCTCTGCCTTTTATTGGCCTAAAGTCTTTAAATGTCGTAATCTGGGCTTTCTAAATCCTGTACAATTCTAAATTCCTTTTTTTTTCTCCCTAAATGTGATTGTATCATGGCTTTTTCATATTTTTGCTGTTTATGAAGGTGTATTATCAGCATGTGCTAAAAAGGCAATGGTCTCATAACTACATAACAACTACAAGGGCACTACAGGAAGGAAGTCTGCAGCGCTCTCTTGTGGCGAACAGTAAAACAGCACATTTTAGCCTTTTTAAAGATCTAGCACTGTGTTCACACTGTGATGAAAGCGGTTCGCCTCCCCCGTGTTAAAACCTGCCCGAGCGTTTGAGCTTAGGCCGTCTTAGTCGAGAAATTACTGATTGAATAATTTCAGGAACTGTTTCAGTGCTAATTTAGGTAGTGAGAAAAGTGAAGCAGCCTTGTTTCTCTATGACAAGTTCTGACACAGATTTTGTTCTCTAAAAAGAATCTTGTGTTTAGTGTAAATAGGTTTGTGTGTAAAATGGAGATCAAAGATGAATCATAATGAATCCCTGCAGGAAAAGCTTTCTGTAGTATCATGCTGTTTTTTACTAGGTGATTTTTTTCTGTTGTGTTAGTTTTAGTGAGTATTTGTAGCTCTGTATGTTTGTTTCTGGTGAGAAACTGTCACCACTAACCAGTATTTACACAAAGTCTGGGACCAACGCTGCCACTGTAGACAGCGAGGTCGTGTCCTTGGTGTTGTTTCTGAGAATTTAAGGGTTTTAACAACCTCAAGAGGAGTTTACATTCTACAAATACACACAGATTACACATGATGGGGTTTTTAAGGATGGTTTTATATACTTTAATTTGCCTAAAATAGAGTGGGATTTGCCATTTTTTACAAGTTACATTCCTGGCAGTGTGGAGGAACAGCAGGTGAATTTAGAAAACATGAAAACATTTTAATAAAAAGCTCTTTCGAGGAGGAATTTGGTCTTCTAAAATCGTGGCTACAGCCTTGATAGAGTCTGAACATGGCCAAAACCAAAACATGCATTTTTCTTTTTAGAAGAATACATTTATTTGTATTTTTTGTTTGCAGCAGTTGCATGGTGGATGAATACAGAACTGTTCATCAGAAAACCTGAAACCAACACACTGTACCCATTGAACATCAGTTACAATGGGTCTACAGTGTTTCATTCAACGGATATTTACCTACACTTACTCAACATGACTGTTTGTCTATTAGTTACCACAGAGTGCTGAAGTGAATCATCTACCAGTGACACATGAGTGGTTTCTCTGTTCATGTTTTCACCATATTAAATTCACCAGTCGTCTGATCCCCGCCTTTATTCGTATTCAGCTTAAGCTCTGAAGTGTTTGAGGTGTGTGTTGAGCGTCTCTTTCCATCTCTTCTGCCGCAGATCCACGCCCACTACGAGCTGAAGAAGTCATCCCGCCACAGAAGGAACCTCGCCATCACAGGAGGCGTGGCCCTGTCTATTATCACCGCCCCGGTCATCGCGGCTGTCAGCGTCGGTAAGAAACTCAACGCTGTCGTCTGCTATGCTACTGTGACTCTCTCAAAAGCAAACAGAGCAAAGTTTGTTTATCGGTATGTAGACGCCCACTGCTGGGCGCCACCTAGGACAAGGGATGAGCTTCTTTACGGAATGAAAAATACCCCACGTTTTAGATTCATGCCGTTATATAATGAACAACTACAACCAGACAAATATGATATATGATATATGATAGAGATGGAGACTTGAATCACCTATTTCCCAAATATAAAATTGTATCTTTAATGAACTCTCTTGCTGTTGTTTTGTCTCTTCTTCTCTTTCTTGCTTTCTTTGTTACTTCATTCTTGAACTTTTTTGGGATCATACAGTAAACTCCTCTTTATGTCAGGCAATGCGTGGCCAGAGCAGAAATTCACCAGACAATGATGAAAGGACGCAATGAATCTACTTCTTCTTTCACAATGATTATCCACTTTTTTCTCCAACGTCTCGTCTGAACAAAATGATCATAGTTTTGTATTTTTCCTTACTTTTACTTTTTGTTTTACTTTTAGTTTTAGTTTTTAACTTTAGTTTTTATGTCAGTCAGTTTCCAGAGTGTGTTCAGTCATTTCAGTTTAGTTTTTATTGTTTAAAAGTGTTTTAGTTTTGTTATTATTAGTGTTTGTTTTTGTTTTGGATTTAAAAAGTTATTACAAAACAACCACATTTTGTGAATACAATTGACTCACAGTCATGTAGATATCCCAGTCTCAAACATATGCGTTTATGTTGACAACGTGGACCAAATTGACAAAGATTCAAACTGCAGACATTTCCTGTATGTTTTTACTTTAGTTTAGTTCATTTTGTAAGTACACTGTATCCTTTCAATTAGTTTTGATTTATTTCTAAAGTCCAGTTCTTATTTTCATTTCAGTTAACTCTTTTTTAACTATAATAAGCTCAAAAATATATCACAGTTAAAAGTTCCCATTCAAACCAAACAAGGATGAAACAACTTCTGCTTCTGTCCCGTTTCAGGTATCGGTGTGCCGATCATGTTGGCCTACGTGTACGGCGTGGTGCCCATTTCTCTGTGTCGAGGGGGAGGTTGTGGTGTCAGCAGAGGGAAGGGACGAGGTGTACGGATTGACTTTGATGAGGACGACGGTCCAATCACAGGTGAGGACGCCAAACTGAAACCAACAGGAGCAGGATGGCAGTCACGGGATCTTTAAATGACAGCTTTTCACATCCACAATAAACAATACTCTCCGTCTAATTCTCTAGTGGCCGACGCGTGGCGAGCCCTCAAGTCCCCGAGCCTCGGTGAGAGCAGTCTGGACGGGGCAGTCAGTGGTCTGAGTACCACGTCCCCCAGCGAGGGGCTCTCTGGGGCCCCTGGGACTCTGGGTGACACACCCCACTTTAACACTCTGGCAGGCGGCGCACTGGGAACCCGCACCAGCAAGTACAGCAGGTGAGGAGAATCTCAAATTGAAGTCCTTCTTACTGTACTGTACTTTCGTTCACTACTTATATCCTATAAATAAGTTATTCATAAGGAAATTAATTTTATTTTTTCCATACTGAGATATTTTTTACTTACTTTAAGAACTTAAAACTAAACATATACTGTATTTTTCTCTCCAAAATGTTAATATCTTAAAGGCTTGAATTATCCAGCCTGCTATTTTATCCAAAGACATCACTCCTTTACATTAAACTGTAATCACACCACAATATCCATTTAGTATCTGCTGAGGAGCTTTCAGTCCTATCACACGGCCTTCCTCAGCAGATGGAGATGTAGCCCTATAAGGACATCTCGTCCACGTTAAAAGTAAAAGTAAAAGTTGAGATTAAAAGTACATTTTTGACCTTGAAAACAATAGTTGACTAAAACAATGTCACCACAAGCCCCAGAACAGCTATTAAACAGACTTTGTGGTGAGATTGTTTTGTCAACTATTGTTTCCAAAGTTGAAACTGAACAATCAAGCTCAATTTGAAGTGGATTTCTCAACCCTGCGAACATGCCTGTAGCAAATTGCATGAAACATTTGTTCGTAAACTTGTTGGTGAAAACATAGCCTCCATTTGCAGAGGTAATCATTTCATGTATTGGTACAACAGCATTATATGACTGTTTGTTCTCCTTTCAGGCTGGAGGTGCAGGCAGGGGAGCTGGCTAAAGAGTCAGCCCAGAGGGAGACGGGCAGTCTGGGAGCAGGGAGCGACTGTGCCAGCACCCGTGGAATGGCCGGATCCATCATCTCGTCCTACACACTACCTGACAGGTGAGAGGGAAAGCCTCTCTCTCCTCTCCTCTCCTCTCCTCTCCTCTCCTCTCCTCTCCTGTCTGTCAGGCCGAGGCTTCGTCTGTCGCTCTGTCAGATCTGATTTGGATGTGATGTGACTGAGATAACAGAATTAGAGCTAATCTGATGACTCGTCAGCTTTCTGCCATTATCTCATGTTCTTGTCTTTGGTGCAATGCCTAAAAACATAGATACGCAGGTACTTAACAGCATATAAACCATATCACAACATCAAAGCAGAGCTACGTGTGTGTGCATGTCGCCGCCATAAAAGGAAAGCTGTGTTCCTTCTCTTGTTGATATTCCTGTTAACCGAAGGGTTCCTCTGAATGGTTGCGTAGTTATTTCAGCAGATTTGAATCCATCAGTTAAAATATGCTACATAACTATTCTCCAGTACACCACTTGTTCAGTGTTTCACTTATCTTGCCTTCATCAGGGTGGTGTCTGAGGTTGCTTCCGGGTTCCTTATATTACAGTCAACTTTTTAAACATTCATCATCTTAACACATCAGTGGATCAAAAGGTCAATTTCCTGCAGCAAATTCTGTATGATTTCTACCTCATCTTTCATTTTTCAAAACAAATATTTATAGATAACTAACTTCAAAATCAAATCTGTTTCAAATTAAAAGCTCTGTAGCATTTCTGTGCACGGGGGTTTTATCGTAGTGTATTTATCAGAAGTCTCTGTGTGGAAGCTACTGTGTGTCCAGGCCGTTAGAGTCTGTTCAATAACAACATCAGAAGCATCAAACTGTGACTGACTTGTTGTAAATGGTGTCTCTGCAGGGAGTGCACCAACCTGGAGATCCAGGTGGACATCGAGACCAAACCCAGCCATCTCTGCCTGACCAGCGAAGAGGACCTAACCCCGCCCGCGGGCTCTGCTGCCATGGCAACTGTCTCAGGAGGGGAGGAGCCTCAGGACTGCAGCTCCAGAAGGGGCGGGGCTTTGTCTGGCTCGGCGTTGGGGCTGTCACCGGGAGCGTCAATCAGGGAGGGGCTCCGAGACGTGACCCTGGCTCAACCGGAGAGCATCCGCAGTGACCTGGAGATGTCGGACACTCAATCAGACGACATCGCAGAGCTGACGTCAGACGACTGTGACTCGCCTCACCCGAAAAGCTGTCACCAGGCGGCTGGCCAGCAGCCCCAGCCCCCCTCCTGCCGAGCCCTGAACCCCCCCGAAGGCCTTCACTGTCCCGCAGACAGCAATGTCATCCTCTACGTCTGAGAGAACAGCAGCTCTCAGATTTGCACAAAAAAACTAACCAATCCCCCAAAAGTTTCATTGAGCTTTCCTTTACTTCATCGCTGTTTTTTTTTTCCTTTTGTCATTTCTCATTTGCTGCTTCTGCGACTCACAGACACCGTCTTAAACACGGACAGCGTTTGTTTACTTTTGTCTGTTTGTCTTATCTATCTACCTGTCAATCTCCTCACTGAGTAAATTGTCAGGGTTCTACCTCTGAGATTTATAAGATGATGATTTATGTTTACTCCTTGGTGCAAAATGCCTTGGCTACTTAAGCAAAAAAAAAAAAAAAAGAGGAGGAAAAAAAAAAGTACAAATTTACCACAAGAAATATTGCAAAATTGAAATTATGAAATAAGGTGAAATGTCACCAAGCACAGCAGAGGGAGAAGGATTGTCGGGAAAACAGATGTCTCCTGAGGACGAAGGGGATGTTTCTAACAATGTGTGAATGAATGTGGACTTTGTACTCGACTATTGTGGCTTTATTTTCTTCTTTTCCTCTATTTATATTCAGATGACCTTGAAATTTTTTTATTTGCTGTGTGCACGAGTCTGCATGAGCCACACCTTGTGTGAAAGGTTTAAAAGGGCAGTGTGTTTCTGTTACACTGGTGAAAGATAAAGTTTACTTGAGGGGATGATCCTGCACTTGAATCTCTGCACAGCAGAGGAGGAATGGGAGGATGGACATGGGGACAAAAAGAGTCCGAATTAGTTTTCGAATTACAGAAATAAGTGATTGAGATCTGACAATGACGTGGCCAGAAGACACTGCGGTGAAATGCACTGAGAGAAGCCATTTTATACAGTGTAGGAGCTTTTTCACACTCTGGACAGACCAAGTTTGTCTCACTGATTTGCACTGAGATTTACATCAAACACACATTTATCATTTCAACTTTAACAAGTATAAATTTATGTGAATGTAATGTTAAACAACTACAGTTTACCCACCTCTGTATTAACCACTACACCACTGATTATATGGCACAGTGACACACACAACACATGTTAACCTTTAAAACAGTAATGTAACCTCAGATTTATTAACTTAAGACCATGTTAATATGTTAGTACACACAAAATATACAGTACAGTAATACCAAGCTACTGGTAACCATAACAGTATTAATGTGTGTATGGATTTGTGCTGGGGCTTCATCTAACAACTTTTTTCATTATTTATTCATCTGCCAGTTATTTTCTTGATTCATCTTTTCTGGCTTAGGACCTTCGTCGTCATTTTTCTGTCTATAAGTTGTTAGCAGTTCCACCAAAATCACATTTCACCATTCATTTTTTAGGTGGATTAATTTCAGTAACTGTGAAAAGAAAAGAAAAGAAAAGAAAAAAAAGCTAATGTCCAAATAAAACAGTCAGAAAATATTGAAAAGTATCTCCAGGGCCTAATGTGACTTGCTTGATTTCTTAACAGTCCATCAGTTTATTATCATATATGACAGAAAAACAAGCGATTCCTCATCGGAGAAGCTGGAACCAGATTTTTTCATTATTAGAGCTGTGATTTGTGATCTTTTTTTTAGACTGGTCACCGAAGCTGTAAATATTTTCCGCTGGTAGGAATTCATCCACCAGACATCGAACACTTGACTACCAACTTTAAACTGGCTGCTGCTCACTGGTCATTGTCAGAACTCTCTCACTGGCTGGTTCTGGATCAGTGTTTGACACACACGTGTAAACTGGCTGTCTGGCCCACTTGAACGTGTATGTGTGTATGTGTGAGAATGAATGGACGCCTGTTGAATGTATTTGTCCCACTTTGTTTTTTGAATGAGCACTTGTGCACTTTATCTGAATTTATCATATTTATCTTCCTTGTTTTGTTTTTTTTTGCGATTCATCATCTGTTGCTATGAATGAGTTTACTTCATGTGCTTATTAAAGTCTGTGGTACAACCAAAATAAATCACCTACCAGAAGGCCTTTTATGTTGGATGTAACTAAAGAAGAGTTTGACTCCAAAACATCACATAACCATTTTTGGAAATAAACGCTTTGACCAGTTTATCATTCAGTATTTTTAAGGGTATCCTGTTTTTATCAGTTCTGTGATTCAAGGATTGTATTTATCTTATTTTCTATATTTTACTCTGTTAGTTTATGTTTTACTAATCATCTATCAAAAGTCAGTTTCACCTTTGGAGCCAAACACTTCAAATATTGATGCCGATAAGCTCTTCTTAATCATACTCACTATAGGCTGACTTGTTTCTAAGCTTTGTATCACCTCTGTGCTTCAGTTTAAAAAGGTTTTCTACCAGGTTTTCCTTTAATCTGCAAGGAATCAACTTGGGAACCTTTTTCATCTCAGAGTAGCTTTATGGATTTAGCTGCTTATATAACGTGGCAGTGCTTTGTTTGGTCTGCACTTATCACTTGTTTCTGCCTGCCTGCCTGTGAGAAAACACACGAATGTACCATGGACGGAGTGTGAGTGTTAATGGAAATGTCCCATTAAGACCACAGGTGGTCCTGTCCTTATTTGAAAAAGGTTTTAGAGTATATAGATAGCAATATTTAAGTGTTATTATATTGTTTGTGTATTTCCTGTCACTGTTAAAGCCCTGCCCTGTGTGGGGTTGTACATGCAGGACTGTGAAAGACAACTTGTGGACCTTTGGGGAAAAATTAAATAAACACAATCTGATGTTGCACCAAAGCACCGACTGTTTATTTATTGTACTGCGTCGGAGGAAAGCGAATGACAGCTGGTAAGTTCTCTGTCAAACACACATTTAATAACTGCACAGTAACAGAATTCATTCGTTACATATTTCCGTCTCTTACTGAAGCTGGATGAAGTCATGAGAATATGAAAATGTACCAAATATTAGTGAGAAAAATTGTTGCAGAAAGACTTTACATGTCATTTTGAGTTGCTTTAGGCTGCTTTTCAACAAAAATATATTGTCATTAATATGTGTTGTGTTGAAAATATACATAAATAGGTGCATTTGTCCACAAAACACTCCTGGTAGAAAAAAAAAAAGATTCATCACACAGTTATGTCACAATTATGTTCTTCTGATCAAATGCACAAAATCTTAAAACATCTAAATATATAAATGTAGATAGATTAAACAACACAAAAGATTAAAATGAACAATAAAAGAGAAAAACCTTTGATACAAATACAAATGAAATTCCTCAAAAACTGCCACACAGGTAATATAGTAACCTGGTTCTGATAGTTTGTATTGTCTGGAAAATCTTTATGTACACAATACATTTTATTTTGAAACCTTTCATTTATAATACATAAGGAAGGTTTGAATGTTTGCTGTAGGTGTTGAAGGTGAGCCAAACAGTCATGTGAAGTGCATATAATCTACTTACAGTCCCACTAAGTACAGCTGAGGTTAAAAAGTGCTTCAAGAGGACGACCACGGTGACATAACTACACACATAACATGAGCATGCTGGTACAGAATAGGGGAGCAGACCGGAGGGAGAACATTATTACCTGTTTTAGGTGGCCACACATTATAAAAGCAGGAGTGTACCTGTGATCAACCAGAATCCAATCAACATGTGCCGTTGGAATAAAGTATATATAATTGATTAATTACTAAACTGCACAGTACGTATTGTTGTATATTGTATATACCTACATTTAACTGCAATTTTTTGTTGTATTTTGTCACATTTATTTATTGTTTGTTTGTTTTCTACTTATGTTACCTGTAAGTGCTTGCATTTTGTTGCATTTAGTTAATTGTTTGATTTATTTTATGTTAGCCTTTATTTTATTATTTATTTTATTATTTAATTTATTTTATGTTAGCCTTTATTTTTACTCTAACCCTGTATTACTTTCCCACCTTTGATGCACAGTAATTTCCCTCGGGATAAATAAAGCTTCTTGAATCTCTTCTTAACAAATGAATGAAGAAATTAAGACAGTGTTACATCAGAAAATCTTCTTGATGAGACAAAGTGGAAAATATAAATATATTTTGGGGGGTTTTCTTGTGGTTTGAGTGTTTTACTGAACATCTCCGTTTAATCCAGCAGGCGGCGGTAGCGCAGCTTTACAGCACAGCTCTCTTCACGACACAGCCAATCGTTTTTACGACCGTGTTGTCTTCCGCCATAAAGCACAACGCGTGGACTCGAAGGAAGGTTAAAGTGAACCCTACAAAAAAAAAAAAAAAAACACGGTAAATACCTTTTAATTTATTATAATATGTCCACTTCCACGACGCCTTGCTCGTTTTAGTTTGTGGCTCGAGTGAAAGTAGCACCAGCTGTGTGAACGGAGCGAGTGTGGTTAGCACGAACAGCCCTGAAGGAGATCTGAAAACGGTGAATGACAACAAACATCTGACCCAGGGACAGATTTAGAGGAGGGTTAGTGTCAGTGGTAGTTAATGTGGACGTGTATTGACTCATGTGAGAGATGCTAAGCTCGTAGATTGAAGTGTTTCTGTAGAGAAAGTGTAGGTAGCTGAGGGCTAGGTAGCGTTAGCTGTGCACGGCTAAGCAATAGTATTGATTTGTTATTAGATTGAAGAGTTTATTGGAGGGTTATTAAATAATACATTCATTCAAAGTGACTTTAGTTTGGATCTAACTCTTGTCATTGTTTGGGGGCCAGTATTTGGAGGGAATTGGTTATTGATGAGTGATTGTATTTAATGATTTTATGTAATTGGATCAATAATTGAATCCACTGGAGTCTGTAGTGAAGCAGTGACTCAGCACTCCTGTGTTATTATGAGCTGGGGTTGTGCTCTCATGCTGCACTGCATTGCATCTTGTTTGTGTTTGTTAATAGTTAGTTATATGTGCAGGAACATGTGGAAGTCCTGATATATTCAACTGTTTTCCACCTGAAACTGGGACTTTTATCTTAGTGTCACGATTATCTTCAAGTTAAAAATAATTGCGATGCACGATATTATCGCAGTATCACAGTGAAATTATGTGACATACTTTTAGAACATACTTGAATCTCTTAACTGCATTACAGATAATTCTCTCAGTCTTCTGTATTGTGGTATCTAAATTATTTGCACACTTTTTTTGGGGAGATACAACAGGTAGGCTGAACCCAGATGGTAAAGGTTGGGGCTGCAAGCACTTTGTCAGTCCCTCATGTAATATTTATATATATATATATATATGTGTGTGTGTGTGTGTGTGTGTATAATTCAATGCTAACAAGAAGAACCAGAGACCAAAGAAATGAAGAAAAGAAATCAAGACAATTAAACAAAACAATGCTGAAAATAGGAATTTTCCACAAAACTTTCTAACTTTTAAACAACTAAAAGCCACTGACAGATAAATGCCCAAATCCACCAGTCAACTCAATAATAAACCATTATTTTGTGTCTGAAATCGACCAGCCACAGCTCCCTGTTCATACTGCAACAAGTGACTGCTGATTTACTCGTGTTTAATTAATGTGGTGCTGTATAATCTTCCTGACTGACCTGTGTCTGAGGTTATAAACACGCCCTAATCTGTGTGTTCCCCTGTTTCGTCCTCTCCTCTGTCCCTCCCTTACTCCTCCATCATCAGCATCATGCCGTTCGTGGACCTGCAGTCGCGGCTCGGTATCAACATGGACCGCTGGATTCTGATGCAGAGCGGAGCGCAGCCCCACAAGAGAGCGGCACGCTGCCACGCCTTTGAGAAGGAGTGGATTGAATGTTCCAGCGGCATCGGACAGACCCGCGCCAAGAAGGAGTGCCAGGTGGAGTTTGAGGACTTCTACGAGTGTCTACACAGGGAAAAGACAGTAAGTGTCTGGGTGTGGACGACTTCTGGGTGCAGTTACCAGCTTTTGAATTATGAAGTGTTCTTGAATACACTACTGGGTCATAGTTTAAGAGACCAGGGTGCATATATTGCAGCGCCATGGTCACTTTTGTTATGTTACGTACTGTGTCACTGTAATTTGCCACTGCAATGGAAATAAAGAATCAGTATGCCGGGGCCAGCAGGGAATGAAAGTGCTTGCTGTGAACACAACTGGAGCCTGGAGCTCAGAGAAATGACTGCTTGTGACTGGCTTCAGCTGTTTTTAGCAGCACTTGCTGTTTGATAATGTGACCTTTGGTTATCTGGATCTGTTATTGGCCCACTAAGATATTAACATATCAATAAAAATAGCTAAAAATGTCTAATTGTGCAAAGTCCAAAGGGGTTGAATACTCTTCATAGGCCCTGTCTAACACCGTCTAAGCCGGTTTGCTTAGGTTTAGCTACGGGCTAGTCTCACATTACCATATGATGGCACATCTCGGCACCTAATAATCGTTGTCTGGGGATTTCTAAATGCAAAGAAGTAGCTTGAATTGCAGCGAGAACGGCCCCTAACAAATGTACACCCCTCACTTAAAGGACAAGCCTTACCGCGAACGATGGGTTACCGTAAGTTTACCGTAAGTTTACCGTAAGTTTACCGTAAACCATTCTCCTCTGTGGTGAAACGAACTGCAGATATAGTGAATCACTTTGTAACACGCAGAGAGCTTTTTAAAACATTGATAATGAGTGTCCTGAACAACGTTATATGGTATGACAGTTTTCACAAGCACATGACTTCTGCGCGTCACTGCCATGTCACCGCCCTAAAGACGTTGGATTGGTTCTGCAATGCAGGTTTTTTTTTAATTCTTTCCACACAGTTTAAGCAATGAAAGCTGAGAGAAAGTAATAAGAAAGTATTAGATGTATGATTTAGATTCCTCATTTGGCCTTAATATCGAACATGTTGGCATTTCTGATAACCTAAGCAAACGTTGAAGCCTGAGTCTTGTATGGAGTTTGGTGTGATGGATTGAAGGGAGGAAGAGAGGGGAGCATGTATCAAGCAGGAGTGAAAACCAGTTTACAAAGGGGAAATTAGAAATGAATAACCAAAGCGTGTTTAAAAAGGCACCAACGTCTAATCCTTAAAATGATGTCGGAGTTAAGTTGAGGTCACTCTCAGCTCTGTGTGTGTCAGCAGAGGAGAGACTGACAGATGCACTGCCCACTCATTGTGAATGTGCTGCAGCAGCAGGAACTTCCTTTCCTGGATCCAGACGCCTTGATTTGTTTATTAGCCACGTCTCATTCTTTCAGAGCATGATGGAGATGAAGTGCTGATTTAAATCAGCTCAGAGTCCACTTTTATCTTTGACTTTATCCTCCTAGGTGGAGGGATGTGAAACATTATCTTTAATAACTTTATTTTCTCTCTCTCACTCTCCGTCCTGTTCTGCCCCAACGCTAATCTTTTCCTCTCTTCCTCCCTGCAGAGCGCTAGGCTGTTGGCGATCCGTAAGCAGCGTGAAAAGATGATAAAGGAGGGGTCCTACACACCACCAGCCTGCCACGCGGGCCAGGCAGAGCAGACACCATGAAGGAACACACAGCTGTCCGCAGTTCGGTTCCTGTGTATAGTAAATCATATATCACTATTTCCTGTTCACCTGTACAAGTTTGCAAATAAATGTTATCATCTACTTTCGTCTTCTCGTCTTTTTCTTCCCTGTCTTCTTCTCTTTCTCTCTGTTTAGTGTACAGAGATACTGTGTGCAGTTAACCAGAATGTGACTTTGGTCATGGATTATTCAAAGAATTATTCATTGAGGAGGTTTACAAATTAAAAGCTTAAAAATACAGTTTACTCTATCGTTTTTTATTTAATTAGCTTTATTTTTAGGCTTATAAAAATTGTAAAAATCTAGTACTTGCAGATACTTTTTTTTGGAAGTCATTTGGAGTGAAGTGATACTGTTCACTGATTGTCCTGTTATTACTAGTAATAACATTACTTTCTCCAGTAACTAATAGTGTAACTAATTACTAATACATTTCAGTAATACTATTTGTTACTCCCCCAAAAAATAATTAGTTACTATAATGCTTTTGTTGGCCACCCCTACTGATCTGTTACCCAACAATATGATCACATAGTTGGATTAATTTTTGTAATCGTGGAGGAAACTAGTTTAGAAGATGGAGACACTTACATTTAGCAGCTGGAAATATTTAATTACTTTGAATTTAACAAACAAAACTGGAAATCGTAAATCTGAATTTTGGGAGACATAATTACCATTTTTTGGGGGAAAGCAACAGAACTAGTAATATAAGTAGTTACTTTTGACAGAAAGTAATATTACTTTTGAAAAGAGTAATAAGTATAGTTTGAGTAACTAGTCCAACACTGACTAAATTTGAGCTACTTCTACTCTTCTACAATTCAGAGGGAAAATATTGTACTTTTTTATATATTAAAATTTATAATAAATCGTGTGTTATTATTTTAAAAACTATGTCAGTAAGATGTTACATCCTTATATTTAGTTTTCATTGTTCTTTAAATGTTTAGTCTCAAAGCCCTAATGTGGATTGCTAATTGCTAATTATTGGTCTGATTAGTGAAGCAATAAATTCAAAACACCCCAAATGCTTCATGGTTGCGTTATAAAAAGGCAGAAAATAATTGAAACCAGTGAGCCTGTGAGTGACGAGATGCAGCAAACCAACAGCTTTCACTTATATAATGGCCTCACTCACAGCTGGTTAAGTGGTGAACGATTTACTGTCATTCCTCCAGCTGTGGTGGTCTTATATTGTGTCTAGCTGTGTCACGGCTGTGAATGGAAGTTTAAGTCTATTTTCTTAACCCACTGACCTAATTTTAGCAAATCATTCGATGGACTGACGAGTAAATGCTCCAGAGGGACGTCTGGACCACTCCGATGAGAGGCTGATATGAACGGATGCCGTTTGACCTCCTTGATTTGATTACCAGCATTTAACTCTGACTGATGGGATTAGGAGGCTCTGTGACGCACCACAAGATGGAGCCAAGAGCACAGATAAACCAGGAGAGAAAATTCACAAAGACAACGTTTCTTTATTCTCTTTATTTCACTTTAGCTCAAAGCACTTAACAGTTTCCTGGTTTCATTTATGTTTTTTTTTGTTGTTAAAGTTCCCAGGTTCATTTGTATGTGCAGAGAGTTCTGCCTGAGAATAATTGGGAGGCCTGTAGCTACCACTGAGGACACAGAGGTATGTCCTCTGACATTTATGGAAATGTGGGGGGTTTAATGAGATTATTTTTAGAGTAAAAACCAATAAACTTAAATGAAATGAGTATTGTTCATCAGAATTACATAACTGGCACCGGACCATGTGAGACAGAGACATGAACTGAAATTTGTTGGTGGTTAGTACTAGATTGTCCTGGTTTGGTGGTTTGGTATTTCCCTGGCTTTGATCGTGATTATTATTCGTTGTTTTATTTGAGTAACGATTATTAAATAAGACTTTTCAGTGTGACAAGAGTAAAAAGAAACATGCTTGAGCATTTATGCAATAGAGAGAAATGTTTTACTATCACAGAAAGCATCTGGGGGGGGCTTTAAAAATAGGTACTTAAACTGCTTTTTCATTTCAGATCGCACAGGTTAATTTATACTCTAAATGTCCAGCCTGTAATCAGGTCAAACTGAAAGTGAAAGATGTTGGGTTATCAGAAACTGGTGCTGAACTCACCTTGGGCAGTTTAGAAATATCTCCACAATCTATATCATACTATAAATCTGATCCATTAAACTCTATTAAGGTTTTGGCCTTAATTCTCATGTGTGAACAAATAAGTTTTTCCATGAAGAATGACTCATACAGTAAAGCTGTGTCTGAAGGCCTTATTGTCCTCTTGAAATCTAAATTGGCCTTATTAGATTGGAAATTACAGATAATCACAGCTGAATTGTACACCATTGTGCAGTACACACTGTAGATCCATGACTCACATTAATTTATCACAAGGTTTCAATTCGGTAAGTTACCTTTTTGTCCGGATTCACAGCCAAAGGCATCATCACTGACCTGTAGATTCATGTCAGGAACGTCATGTACTGCAGCCCTGTTTACACTGAAGGATAATCAATCGAGCATTGTTCAATTATTAACTGATAATGAAGGAATGAGCAGGGATAGCAGTGAACTTTACCCTGTGTTTATCATCACAGTAGCCTTCAGATCATGTGGTCAGTCAGTCCATTAGCTGCTGTTTGATTAAAGCGACAGCAGATAATCCAGCAGGACTTCAGTCCGTCTGCTGATCGGCTGCGATGGAGAGAGTCTGGATTATCCTGCAACAGAGCCCACCCGCCAGCAACCAACACCACCACCCCCAACAAACACACAGCAATCCCAGTGACACCCATTTGACCCAGTGCCTTATCAGTCTGAGTGCCAGACAGACAGGTTACGTTCACACTGCAGGAAAAAGTGGCACAAATCGGATTTTTTTTGCTCATATGTGATTTACCGTAGATCTGTTTTTTCATGACAGTGTGAAAAGCACAAATCACATGAAATCTGATCAGATACAGGTCTTATCTTTTCCTCAGTGTGGACAATCATATCAGAAATAAGACCAACATTCCCAGTAACCTGAGGAATAATGTAGCCTAATACATGATCAATTATTAGATTGTGACAACTACTGTAAGAGCACCTCTCCAGCACTGTCAGGCTCTGGTGTGGTGTTCTGCACACCAGACTTCAGGGCCCAGAATGTCATGTGATAATTAAGCTCAATTTGTGTAGTTGCAAAAGTTTTACACAGTAATGTGTAAAAGAGCTCAGTGATACTGATAAATGAAATAAAGCATTGAAAATATATTATTTATTTTAAACAAATGATGATCTTAAAACTGATTTGAGAGTTTGTTTTGATTCGGGTATTTCTTTAGTAAAACTGTAATCACAGAAAAGAAGAAATGTAAGTTGTAGTTGAAGTGCTCTCCTGTGATTTAATATAAAAAGGAGAAGTGTGTGTGTGTGTGGGGGGGAGATCCAGGGTTCCCCAGTCTAAGCAAAGCGCAGCCCATCAACAATATGTTGCTGAATAATTGTCAAAGACTGCAGGGACAGTGTGCAATTTGAGTCTGGGGGGCCCTTGGTGGTCTGGGACTCTGGTATAACCCTACATGTACAAGGTCAGCCCAAACTGTGAAGACCTTCTCCCTGCTGACTGGGAGCAGCAGCCCAAACACAACTCTCCCTCTCCACCTCTCCAGCTGTAATCAATTGCCTTTCCAGCTACTCTCTCTATTCCTCCAGCTGTTTGGAGAGGGAGGAGGGGGTTAGTGTGTGTGTGTGTGTGTGTGTGTGTGTGTGTGTGTGTGGAGGGATTATAAAAACCCAGATTAATACTATCTGATGTGATGTGAAAGTTCCAGCGGTCTGATCTGTTTCTTCCTTGGAACCCTGGAATAAAATGTGAATGAGCAGCCGCTGCAAATATGCCAACGTGAACGCCCTTTTTTCCCCTGCCGTCCTTAAATTGAGAGAAAGTGTGTGTGTGTGTGTGTGTGTGTGTGTGTGAGTATGCGCGTCTCGGCCTGGGTTTGGCGGTGGTGGATGACGCAGGAGTAGCCTACAACCGAAATTTCAAATTTCCGCGACACTTAACACACTCAATAGACACGGGTTAAGTGTCGGAGCCGTGAAAACTGCCTATTGAAGAGAGAGAGAGAGAGAGAGAGAGAGAGAGAGAGAGAGAGAGTGTGTGTATGTGTGTGTGTGTGTGTGTGTGTGTGTGTGTGTGTGTGCGTGTGAAAGCGGACCAAGAGAGGAGGGCTGGTGGGGGGTTGTGGAGAGGAGAAGACAGAAGGGGGAAAGGAGGAGGAATAGGACAGCCATTACCATTCAGGATTACGTTGCCTGCTATTCTCCCCCATAACCTCACCCCCCTCCCCGCCCCATCCCACCCCAACCGGCGGTGGGTCGGTTCGGTTTTGGAGGAAGCGTGGTAACAGAAAGCCGATCGGCGGAGCGGAAAACACCCAACCCTTTACATCCATCCATCCATCCATCCGGAGGAGGAGAGGGAGCAGCGGCGGCAGCATCCCCGGCCTCCCTCGCTCTGCGCTCGGATTCCAGGACCGCTGCTGCCCGGTGAAGGTAAGCGGCTCCGGAGCTCGAGCAGCACGTTGGTGCTTCCGACTCGGTACTAACCCGTGCTTGTTCACATCATCACGACCATGTTTTATGAAGACCTGACGAGTCGGCTGAGGATATTAATTGTCTATTAATAGGAACCAATCAAAACTATCAGCTCGAGACGGAATATTGTGGCCACTAAAGCCTGTAAACTCTCAGGGCACATCATTTATAGATTGATGGATTATAGATTGAATTAGGGTGTAATCTAATCCCAAAGTGCGCATATTAAAATGGATATACAGATGATTTGGGCTTTATAAGGTGTTGCCTTCATGCTCTCCTCGCCTTATCAATAACGTGTTGATCACAAGCTCTACGTTGATTCACATCCATTAGAAGAGATCTACGTGGTTTCAGTATAATAATCTCACAAAGTCAGTTATTGCCTGAAATCGTCCGGTTGCCGAGCACGCCGCTCGTGATTTTTGTGCTTGGAGGGCTGGGCTGGAAATAACCAGCGGACAGTCAGTCAGTCAGTCAGTCAGTCAGTCAGAGAGGGTTTGTGGGTCGTGAGAAGGCTGCCGAGGTTGTTCCCAGTAATGAGAGACTCGGCAGCAGCAGTACAGAGGCAGCATTTCGTCCACAGCGCCAGTCACAAGTGGATAAATGGAATTAGTTGGCGTTATCCATCCAGGCAAGGCGGGCGCGGTGTGTGCTGGACAAAGAGCCCCGTGCTTCCAGTCTGCTCCTGCCTGCATGCAGCCCTGCGTTGCACAGCGCGTTTGGGCTCCATGTCTGATGTCCATTCATGCACACACATTCTCCGTTCACATTTCAAAGGGAAAAACAGAGAGATACAGAGAGAGATACAGAGAGAGAGAGAGAGAGAGAGAGAGAGAGGAAAGAGTGGGGACACGAAACACCAGCTGAAGCTCTGGTTCTGTTTTATGTGCACATGCAACACCCATTATTGATCTGTGCAAACCCCTACAGCCAATTACATCCAGAGCAATCTCCATCATCACACCTCGACCTCCACCTGCTGTATAAATCCCAGTGGGCTCCATCACTGCAGGCTGGTCTGTCTGTCTGTCTGTCTGGAAAAGCTCAGTGATATTATGCAAGGACAATGTGCAGGGAGAGAAAGAGAAAGAGAGAGAGAGAGAGAGAGAGAGAGAGAGAAAAAAAAATCAGGATTCAGGGCTCCCCTCCTGCCGATTTGTGCCAGATGGTCAAGCGCACATCTCCCTCCAGCCTTATGTTGGACCCTCAACTAGCAGGCTAATGTTCTCCTCAGCCAGACACAAGATACTGTAAGAAACAAACAATGTTCATAATTCATCCCCATTTTATTCAGGTGGAATGCTCTAATTATAATGTGGCCTCATCCACCTATTTTTTCCCCCTGCACTGGCCATACACACACCCCCTTACTACTGTGTGTTACAGTGGTGGAAAGCACCAGTATCAGTGCTCTGATAAAGAAGCACACTATTAGTATGTGACATGGTTGTAATTTGATTTAATCAGAAGTCTTCTTTGAGATAGCATCAGCATCATCATCTGTGAATTAGGGGATTTCTGTTTAATTTAACAAAATCAGCGTTTGCTCACACGGCTGGCATTTGTCACCAGAGAAAGACATAATCACATAGCTCTCTCCTCTTTTTTATTTTCACGAATGCTGCAACTGATGATTATACTCATTATCTCGGATTCATCTATTACTTGTTTAGGCTATAAAATGTCAGAAAATGCCCATCACAACTCCCCGTAGCTCAATCATATAACGTCTACCTAAACCTAAAACCAAAACATATTCAACTTACAATAAAATAAAACAGAAAATATTGTTTAACATGTTTAATCAATACTATGTCATAAAAAAAATTAAATTTGGACTCTAGGCTGGGGCTTTATGAACAATAAAGGTCCTTAGAGCTCAAAATGACATCTCTAAATTCCTTGTTTTGTCCAACCAACATCCCGAAATCCACACACAAATTCAATGTGTACAATAATTTAAAACAGAGAAAAGCAGTAAATCCTCATATTTGAGATTCTGAAGCAGCAAAAGTTTGGTGTTTTTGCTTGATAAATGACTTGAATGAGTTTGTAAATTAGGAGAATCTATTGGCAGAAATGGAATATAATATTTATAGGTATGTTGCTATTTGTGTATAATCACCTTCTATGCAGCTATCCAGAAGGGACAAACCAAACACTGGCTCTAAATAGGGGCGTCCATGTTTTTCAGGCGTTACGCAGCCACTGTAGATTCTCTTTCACACTTGAAAGGGGAGGGTGAGGTGAGGGAGTTGCGATCTGCATCAAAATTGTGATCAGTTGTTTTTCTATCAACTAATCAAGTGGTTTCCAACCTTTCGGGGCTTTTTGGACACCTCAAATGAGGCTTCTTCTTGTTATGACCACAGTGCGGATGTAAATTATGATCAGGTCAACCAAAGAGGGAATTTTCCTTCTCTGGTTTTTCATTTTTTATATATATATATATATAAATATCCACACACTGGACTAATACACTGAACATTACAGCACTGTTTTAACAATAGAGACATCGTTCATCCTCTCTTTGTAAAATGCTTGACTGGCACCTCCATCCTCCCTCTGTCTGCCTGTCTGTCTAGGGTGTTGCTTTGCTCTCCCTGCAGGTCTTTGGTATGCGCACAGCATCTTATCATGAGTGAAAGGACAAAAAATAGAGAGAGAGAGAGAGAGAGAGAGAGAGAGAGACAGAGAGAGAAAAGAGAGATTTCTGTATTGATCAGTATGTGTAAAGCGGCAGAGCATTCAGCTCTTCTTTCTCCTTATATCCCTCTGTGATATCTTATCCTTCGTCACTTGTTAACCTTTGCCCTCTTTCTTTTCAGTGCTGCCACTTCATTCTCTCTCACTCTGCCTCTGGTGTTCCCCGTCTTTCTCTATCACTTTAATTAACTCTCTCCGTCCACTCATGCTGAGTAGTAGTGAACTACAGCATTGTTGGCAACTAGTTTTTCTGTGTGTGTTTACATATGCATGTTTTTCTGTGTGTGTATGTGTGTGTATGAATGTATGTGTGTGTGCGGGGGAGCTGAGTCTAGCCATTCATTATCCAGTCTGTCAGTGTGTTACTCACCATGAGTGGGGGCTGCGTTTTTAAGGGGAGGCATTGCTCATTCATTATCATACTCTACTTACTGTCTACACTTTGTTGTACTGATCAGTGTGTTTTAAATATGTGTATGTTGTTTGTAAGTGCAAGATAAATAAGTTTGACCCAGGCATCAATAATTCAATAACAAGTGAATCAAGACAAATGGGGCCGCTGTGGCTCAGATGGTAGAGGAGGTCATCCACCTATCAGAGGGCAGCCCATACAAGAATGATAGCGATCATTTAAGGATTAGTATACGTATTATTGATTCATATATTATATATATATATCACTGTCAGATATTCTCAAGGCTGCTTGTTATTACGGTTTAAGCAATATGATGTCAACACAGTCTAAGTACTGTATGAAGCGGGAGCCAGGGGGACGATTAGCTTAGCTTAGTATAAAGACTGGAAGCAGCAGGAAACAGCTAACATCACCTCTGAAGCTCACTAATTTCCACATTTTATCTTGTGTGTTAAATCTGTACACACACAAAATCGTCAATTTGTGGTTTAACAAGGAGGTAAGCTAATCACCTCCTGGCTCTAGCTCCATCCTTAGTGCACAGACATGAGAGTGATATTGATATTTTAACTGATCTCCTGGCAAGAAAGTGTATTTCCCCAAATCCTAAACTATTCCTTTAAAGTTGGAAGATCAGGGCTGATGGGTGTTCTTTCACAGAATCTGTGACCTGATCAGGACTTACTGTATGTAATAGCTGTATTACCACTGAAAAAGTTGTGTAACAGCAGAAATGTCTGTACGTAGAGCACTAACACATCACCTGTCACTACTTAGTCCATCCATCAGTTTATTTCCTGACTCTCTGCCTCTGTAATGTCACATATCTGCTGGGTCACAGAATTCAGTGTAACACCTGCCAGCCTTCATCTCCCAACTTTAAAGGAGTAGTTTTGTGAAACACGCTTATGTGCTTTCCTTCTGACAGTTCTATGAGATGGAGCTATAGAAAGAGGAGGTGAGTAGCTCAGCATAAAGTCCGGCAACGGCTGGCTAACTTTGGCTGTGCAGTAAGTCACACGTGTAGATCAGATGTGTTTTTCCTGCTCAGGTGGCTCTATGTTACAGAGTTTGTCAGACAGAATTGATTTTGTTTGTCTGCTGAGCATAAATGTCAGTGAAACTTCTGTCAGCGGCTGTTAGCGCGCTGGTATGCTGCTCTGGAATGACACAAAGACGTGCACTGGCAGTTACGGCCGTTACTCTGTAAATGTCTGGCTTTCTCTCTCTGTCCCTCCCTCACTCTCTTTTTTTTTTCTCCTTTCCTGTCCTCTCTTTTTAATCTGTTGCTCAGATTCTCACTGCTACCTCTACATCTCAGTCAGAGCCTCCCTCTCTCGGTTTCATGTCACTCCTGCTCTTCTTTTTGTTTCCAGCACACACACACACACACACACACACACACACACACACACACACACACACACACACACACACACACACACACACACACGCATTTACACACACACCCTGCTCCGGCTAAGCTGTGGGAACAGTGTCCATGTAAATCCTGGTTGGGAGCTATAAATCAGGCCAGTCAGGCATCCAGCATCCCTGCTCGGTCGGGTTCAGCCGATGCACGCTGTCACGGGAAGCGACAGGAGCCAAGATCCCTGCATGGATATGTGTGTACATGTGTGTGTTTGTAAAACATTGTTACACACTTGCTTGTTCATGCACATTTGTATGGATGTCAGTTAGTTAGTATATTAGTTGATAAATTGGTCGAGTAAATAAGTGAACACTGGTTCCACCATCTCAAATGTTAAGGATTTGCTGCTTTTCTTCAGGCAACTTGAGAACTTGTGGGGAGTATTTCTGTATGTTTTCTGACATTGTATTAACTACAGATAGTCTGACAAATATCTCAGTGAAAGACTAAAAAGGAATAGAACTGAAGTTATTAGTCAATTAATAGATAAATCAGCATTGATTTTTATAGTTAAAAACAAATAAAATCACTTGTTCCTTCTTATATGTGAATATTTGCTGGCCGTCTTTGTTTTGTATGATAAAAAACTGGATATCTTCGGCTATTTGAATGCTTATCCGATAAAACCAGCTATTTGAGACAAAGCAAAAGCAAAGTAACTTTACATCTGAGTGTGTCCGTGTTTGCTGGTGTGATTGTGAGTAGAAATGCCTCAATGAGGGTACGAAGTGATCTCACTCTCGCTCATACTGCCTCTCGAGTGTTTTTGCTGGTAGTTTCTTTTTTCTTCAAAGATGTCTTTTTTCCCCTCACAGAGCTGTAATGACACGGTGTGGCTTTGAAGCTTCCATTCTGGCTCTATTTATAAAACCGCTAGTTGCAGTGGCACTGACTCACTGTCAGCAAGCAGCAGGGAAACTGACTTTAAACACACACACACACACAAACACCAGCACTAGCACTGAGAGACTTATACACTCAACCATACACCAGAGGATACTGCAGAGGATTCTGGGAAGGCTTTAACCTCTTCCTAGCAGCGTTGCTGTGGAGACGGGGATTCAGGAAGTGGGGCTTTGCCAGCGGTCTAGCCAGGGGCCAGCAGCGGGAGGAGGATTTTTTGGCAGCAGCAGCCCAGATAGAAATCCCAGCCGTTTTGTTGGACTCACACATCGTACACAGAAACATTCCCACCCTGTGACCACTGCTCAGGTCACCCCACAGTGGGGGGGGGGGGACAGATAAAGATAGATCTGCTGTTAGGAGCTCTTGGCAGGCAGCAGAAGTTAGTCAGTCGGTACGGTACTCACAGTTTAGGGGGTTAAGCTGGTTATTTGTTTCTCAAAGTGACTTTTTTAACTGCTAGTGGATGAATTGTGAAACAAACTGAATCACTGATGGTTTGGGGGGATTCAAGCTTGTGATACCAGCAGTACGCAGCAGACGATCATTAACCTGCCCTGTGGAGCTGAATTTAAGAGCCAGTAACAGTCAATTCATTCTCTAAGGACAGGTATTGATTTTAGGATGTTGTGATGGACAGATTGGAGCATCAGGTCCCCAGGGTCCACACACACACATGCACACACACACACACACACACACACACACACACGCTTCTGTCTAGTGTGTATGCATACAGCAAGTATTTCCTATCACTCATAGTCTTCATTATCATGAATAGGTATTTAATTGAACCTTAACACCAATCAACAGTCAGAGTGTAAAGACGGATGAGCAACAGATAAAGCGAAAGAGGGAAAAAGAGAGAAAGGACAGAGAGCGAAAGTGAGATTGAGGAAAGAGAAGAAAGCGCCCTCCTGTCTTCCCGGCATATTGACTCTTCTTTAAAAATAGAAACACGAGACAAGCTTTGAAATCTCATCTTTCTCTCTTTAGTCTTTGCTCCTCGTTTCGGCCAAGTCTGTTGAATAGTCACTGCCCCTCTTTTCCATCCCTCCATCCGAGCACAGAGCCGTCTTTCTTCCATCGCAGCTGGCATCGTCCACATCATCAATAAATCAGCTTGAAGCAGGACGTAACGACCTCAGTGATTTCTATTAGGTGACACAATGCTGGACTAACTGTTAATAATGGCTCTTCAACTTCCTTACATTCTGTCAAAGCCTTGGACGTTCATTGCAGATTAAAACTTTCAAAAAGTTGCTGTTTTGTAAAATAGATTATTTGACTGGATTATAGCTATAACAATATTTGGTTGTGTGGCCACTGTGGCTTTTATACTAGCAGTTAAAGTAAGAATTAGATTTACTGGATGAGTAACTTTACACCTGAAAGGAATTTAAACATAAATTAGTACAAAATGAATGATTGTGACTAATGGCATTTTAATATAAATGGTACAGCGCTGGAAAACGTGTCAATATAAAGATAACATGAAATTAAACTATATATATATCTATTTAAGAAAAATATTTGTGTGTACATTATGCAAAAGAATACACATTTATACATATCTTGTTTTTTATCTACTGTATATCAGTGAGAATAAATGCCTACTAAATGCTAATGTCAGCATGTTGATGTTAAATATAATGCGCACTGTGTTCACCATCTCAGTTTAGCGCGTTAGCATTTAGAAATTAGAAATGTTGACCCGAGGATGGCGCAAGAGGAAAAGTCAGAGGATCACCAAAGTCATAAGGATTTATCCTCTGGGGATCATGAATGTCTCTCTGGAATTTCATGGAAATCCATAAAATGGTTTTTGAGATATTTTAGTGTGGTACAAACCAACACCGCTATACATGAAAATTATAAACAGGAATGTTTGGAATGTAAGGAATACCACTCTTCGTACTCTCAATCGTAGCAGTATAGATGTAGGAGTCAGGAATATCAATAATATTAGATTATTTTCACATATCAGGCTAAGGTTTGTTTACAGTCCTCTAATCAGGCCTCAGTAATCTGTACCACCATCTCTGCTGTCATGTGCTCTCTTCTTTCATCTTTTCCTCAGCAGTAGTTTCCTCCTCCAGCCGGCTGCACTGTATCTGCTGCCTGTGTAACTCTGTAACAGTCGTCTAGACACGATGACTAATGTAACCCAGTTGTTTCTCTCCTCGTTTTCCTCTTCCTGATCACTGCATTAGTACTGTTGTGCTGTTACGTTGAAACTTTGCATCATTCATAACCCCTGCGTGATCACACTGTGTGCCAGCGATGAATTATACAGTTTCTCCACTTGGTCTAAAGCTCCTTCTTCTCTTTTTCCCTACAATTGTTCTTCCTCCTTCTTTCCTCCTCCCTTCTTTTGACCTTCTTTCTTACCCCACCCCCACTGCCCTACATCTCTCTCCTCCTTCCATCCCTTCTTCCCCCCTTACTTCCTCTCCTTCTCTTCCTCTTCCTCATCCCTCTCCTCCCTGCAGCCCTAAAGTGAGATGGAGTCGTCAGACGACGATACTCTGAGCGAGCGCTCCTGCGTCAGCGAGCCGTCCTTCCGTAGCGAGCGTTCAGGGGGGTCGTTGTCCCCGTGCACATCAGGACCTGCGGGGCCTCCCGGAGACACTTTGCCATGGAACCTGTCCAAACACGAGAGGAGGAAGAGGAAGAGCCAGGACTCTGTGCTGGACCCGGCAGAGAGGGCGGTGGTTCGTGTAGCAGGTAAGGGAAAACAAATCTCACACTGGCTATAAGTCCTAAAGTCCCTCTGTCTTTCAGTACTGTCAGTGGGCCTTCGAGCAAGGCACTGACCCTGTATGTGCTGAGTGGCAAAAAGTAGAAGACTGCAGTGGTTGTGGGAAGCTTGCAGTTGGAAGATGAGTGTAAAAGTGTAAATGTGAAGCTGGATGTTGCTGCAAGAGTGAGCATGCCGTGTGGAGATAATGCAATGCATGAGTGAATTTAAATTCATGGTAAAACTCAGTCCGAAGGGAGATAAACACTGACAGGAGCCAAGATAAGTAACTTCTCCTAAACTTCTCTTCGGTGACTTCAAACCCCACAGTAAGAGTGTTAACGGACCTTCACTTATCTGTAAGATCAGAGAGAAGCTCAAAGAAAGAACTTTAATTCAGTGCGTCCCTTTTTGTCCAGCAGGGCACATATAGAACATTAATCTAGACTGATTTACAGATGACTTGCTGCTTACCACAAATAGTTCATTTCAGACTTGCAGCAGAGACTATGTTGCAAAGAAAGGTAGAACTTGAGGCGAGCTAACAGATTTAAAGTGATCAAAGATGAGGAGGCAGTGCATCTCCTACGTTAGACCTTCAGAATATGTGCCGTTCTAATACTGTTTTTTATACTTTTTGTTATTTCATATATAGCCACAGTTACAGGATGTGTCAACTTTTGTGATTCTCATTTGCAAGCTGACATTTTCTTAGCTACTTATTTCTGACTGCAGGGCTTCCTTCTGGCTTTAACTAAAAGTCCACATACTTGAGAAGAATGAAAGTAAATGTCAAAAATATGGGAGGAAACTCTTGCTATGGTATCTTATATTTGTAGTTGGGATAAAAACTACAATATGTTATTAAAAGTTATTGTCATGTAAAGAGAGAGAGGAGAGTTTAATCCTGAAGTGCTTTTATAGTCTGCAACCTCACAAAGGTGAAGGTTAGACACAATGTTTTATTAGCCAACATCTCCCGACTCTTCTGTACTGCTCTCCTGTCACATGGGTGACTGTCTTCCCTCTCTCTACGTGTCTTGTCTCTTCTCTCACTCGCTGTAACAGAAGATGGAGGATAAATGTAGGTTACTCAGTTCTCTGGAGAAGCCAGGGTTCCCCTGCTCACGTAATGAGACACTGGTAGCAGGCTAATAGCTTTCCCTCTTTTAGTGGATGGAGGACTTCCAGCTTGATAAGTGAGACAAATGATGTAAAAGTGTTCTCGGTGCTGTACCTCTTATCATCTGTGGCATTTTCCCCCACTCACATCATCTGATAATTGTGCTGATTATTTACTGTTTGAGGCTTTTATCACATAAATGTATGTTAGTGGATGGATGCCTGCAGCTCTCTCAGCATATAGCCATCCTTCTACAGTCAATTAAACATTAGAAAAAACTCTAACACCGACAGTGTGTCACCAACATTACAGCAAACCAACAACATTCCTCTAGATTATAAAGTGTGAAAGTTGTCAATACAAGCCAATAATAGCCGAAAAATACATTTATCGTATCAGGAGAGAACAAAAAATGAGTAAAGACATTTGGAAATGTTAAGCCAAAACAAGTGTTTACTCATTTTAGTTGAAGTTTTGTAATCAATATTGTGTGAACAGACACTAAGTACTTAAATAAGAAGAAGTACTCTAAGTATAAATTTGTCCGTCATAAGAGATGTTACTGTGGTTTCTACTGCTCAGATTGTTTTAGGTTGTATTAACAGGATTGTTGTATCTGTGTGATAAACAATCGCTAGTTTGATTTAAAAAAAACCCCAAAAAACAGACACAATCATCTGTTTATTTCTCAATTAAAAAAACATAGTATACTACCATATTCATAGATTTTGTGATATAATATTACATATATTTATATAGATGATTTGATCCATATTGCTCAGTCCAGTTACAGAGATGCAAAAATAACAGGAGGTGCTGAAGCAGCCATGGAAATGATCAGTTATTGGCAAAGAAGTCAAAATCATACATCCCTAACTCTTCCTGTCCTTAGTGTAAGTAACAGTTTTTGTCTCGTAGTGACATTTTTTAGCCTTTTTAATGTGAGAAACAAACTGGCAGCACTGCTGTATTACCAGTAACACTGTAAATGCCAGTTGCATGGGAAGTGATGGGGGTTGGGGTGTTGGAGTAGGGAGGCGACGACAACACAGTAAAAGCCTACTTTAAAGCCACGGAAACAGCATGTAGGTCAGGACAGGGTGAAGAGGTTGATGTCATTGCCTAGATCATAGTGAGAGAGAGACCTCTGTGTGTGCGTGTGTGTGTGTTATGTTTGTATCTGCATGTTAATGCCCTTGTAGTATCTATATGAGGAAAATGTGTCATTCATTTGTATATCCTTCCCTGGAAGGATTTCCAGTTTCCAGACCTGAAGCGTTGATGTTTTAGAGTTTCTAAGCTTCTGTATCCGTTCACAATAAAAAAGCCTGTGTGGTGTTTCTGAGATATCTGGCTTTGCAATCAGCTACATTTACGGCCGGTGTGAGACAAGCTTTCAGCTGAGTCTCATCTTTCCTAAACCTGTCTGTAAATGTTTGGAGGGAGGATTTGGAGTTTTCTGTGAGCCGGGTGCTGCAACGGCGCTGCGGCTATTGGTCTTTTAAAAAGAAATTTAATTTAACATACTCAGTTTTCACAGCAGGAATTTTGGTGTGAAGAAATGGTGTCAGTGTGTGTCTGATTGTTTTGTGTGAGTAAGAAGAAAATGTGTTTCTGTGGGGATTTAATAAGTTGTTCATCTCTTCAACCAAGCAAGATGTTCCATGCTGAGTGAAAAGTGAAACGGGCAAAAATTAGACGTACGTGTCGATACACGAGAGAAGACGGTGTGTGTGTGTGTGTGTGTGTGTGTGTGCGGGTGCTAAACTGACAAAATGTGTGTTAAGGAGAAGATGAGAGAGAGAGTGCAGGGAATTGGTGGAGGAGGGTGCATATGACTGTTAAAGAGTGTATTTCTGTGACTGTATGTGTTTGTCACATGCGCACACATTTATGTACACATGAAAGTGGGATGGTAATAGATAGAAGCAGATAAAAGGCAGCTTGTGGTTATAAAACAGTGAAAGCTCTGAATGCTGTAATGTGAAAACTAAGCTGATCACTTAAAGAGGAAAGCATATGAAAAACAACAGAAAAAACTGAAAAGCAACTTAATAATATTACGAAAAATAAAACATAATTATACACATCACTGCTTGGTTTTGCGTTTATTAATTATAACTCGGCCTACTGAGGCAACATTTAAAACGTCCAATCAAATGGTCTAATGTTGTAAACTGACTTTTCTCACCCAGAGCAGCTGGAATGAACCTTCCTCTAGCCAACAAATCACTTCCACGAGTAATATTAAAAAGTGAGAAATGGTAAATAGAAAATATAATCTTCCAGTGCACTGAAACTAGCTGCAAACTAACATAATTGTCCTCAGCTCTCTTCCTGACATCAACACGTGATGGCTCTTTACTGTTTACATGTGAATAATTACAACCAGATCTGAGCGGGGAGGTGGTGTGGTTCGAGATGCTTGGCGTCACTTTTATGTCCTGTGGTCATCTAAGCAGACAAAAAGAATAAAGCAACATCTTTTTAGAACAGAAATGCTAAAAGAAAATGTGCTGTTTTACCTTTTATTTACAACCAGTGAGGAATATGAATCTTGGTGTCTAGTTTTGTGTTGAATCGCACAAATTAGCAAGGCCTGGTTTTTTCCGTCATGGCTGCTGGCAGATGTGAGTTAGCTGATTCAAATGATCTCATATGATATGTTTTTAATGAACGCTCTGTGAGCAAATGGCTGAATTTTTCCACTCCTCTTTTTTACTGTCTGTTGCATGAACATGTGGCGAGTAGTGGAAATTCACAGCTGTGCCGCAGTCTGGTCGCCAAGAGCTTGTGTGTGAGGTAAACACAGAATAAAGGACAGTTCTGGACGAGTGAAGAGAGAAAAAAAAAACAACATTTAAGAATTATTAAATTAAGAAGAATTATCAAAAGAGACAGTTAGACAGGGAGGTTTCCTGGCAGCACCCTTGGGCTGAGTCAGCGAGTCAGACTTGTTTGTGTGGAGATCATTCGGTTCTGACAGCAGCAGGTAGTGCCAGCACTAACCACCCAGGGGAGGTTTAAACACCGGCGACACCTTGATAGCACTGCCAATATTCTGCAGTGTGAAATCTCTGCTGATCTGTAGAGCCAATACTATGAGTCTGTGTCTGGACTCATTATAAAGCATGTCTTCCCAAGATTAAACGTATCAAAAAATGCAACAAGTGGCGCCCACTCGTGCAAATTCATTCCTAGCTTGAAATTCAACAAGTTGCACCTCTGTTCTGCAGTTATTCCTCAAATGTTTCTGTGGTTTAAGCTCAAGAGGGTTAAAGGATCTGAAGCCATGGCCAACCCATTTGGGGTTGCTGCGGCTGTGGGCCACTATTCCCACCACCTCTCTGGGAATTGTGTATGTGTCCTTCGGTCTTCAAGTAAACAAATTAAGCAAATTCATTTAGAAATATGCACCATGTGAGTTCATTATAAACATAAAGTTAATTTAATTTGTTCTTGAGACAGGGTTCTTTGTCTTCTCTACAAAACAAGCCTCAGGCCTTAATTGGTTACAGGTAATAATTTAGTGGTGCGTATTCAAAGACACCTTATTAAATTACCACAAATCATACATACACTGAACGGTCCACATGTATAAGAAAGTCTATCTGCCAGCCACCTAAAGCTCAACTTTTAACATGTTATTACCTTTGTTAAACCAAAGTGGAGGATTTTGTGCCAGACTCTTTCTTGGCCAGGAATACTGACTTCTTGGAGTCTCTGCTAGCTACTTTTGGACAGAGGGAGGCTGGCTGTTTTCCCCTGCTTCAAGTCTTTATGCTAAGCTAAACTAACAGGCTGCTGGCCTTAGCTTTTAGCAGACACATATGAGAGTGGTATCCAGTCTAGCTCTCAGCTGATGTGTATGAGATCAGCTGTTATTCAGACGTTTGCGTTCTCCATAAATGCTATGGAGAACCAGAAGGGATTTGAGTTCACTGTGAACAATGAGGTTGAAGGAGGAAATACATTGCTATGTGGCACTCCTCTTTTATATTCACCAGAGTATTCAGACATTAAGCAAAGCAAAGCAGGAGTTTCTCTGAAGCAGCGATGCTTCTGAATTTGCTCTGTAGTCTCGCTGAGTGATTCCCCATAAGCTCATGTTTCTGGTAACATCCAGTATTTCCCAGGCGTGTCCGGTGCTCGCTCAGGCGTGAGGTCTATTGTGATGATATTACATTTTACATAATATGGTCTGTGTGTTTACATTGACCTCGATTTCCTTTCAGGCAGAGGCTGGAATGTGGAGAATGAATACATTAGGTTGCTTGTACCAATAGGCAGACTAGTTCAGTTAAGATATCTGGAATAAGTGTAACAGTGGGAGATTTTTGATTTTTTTTATTGATTACCAAGAACCCATTAAATGTGTTTTACAGGCATTCCCTTCTGCCTGGAACAATTATTGTATTAGAGAAAGTACTGAAATAAACGTAAGAGGAGGGGGGGAAAGCTGCTTTGCCACTAGACAGAAGAAAGTTGAGGCAGAAGTAATGGAAGGAGAGAGTGCAAACACAAGAGCTTTGTGGAGAGATGAGTTTTGAATCCACACTGGAGAGGAGAAAGAGAGACTCTGCTGTCCTGACTGGACTCTGTTATTCAGCCTCTCTGGACTGCCCTGCCTGCTGAGCATGAATGTCAATGAAACCTCCCAACAGCTGCTGGTTTTCCTGTTTATGGGAATGAGAGTTTTGGGGTTTTACCTTCCGAATTGCAACGTAAAGAGAGAGAAATGTATGGAGAGAAATTAGTGTCAATACTGTGAGTAATTCACGACTGTATCCAAAAACAACCAAATTTAACCATTGTACAAATATAACGACCCAACCTGAATAAATATCAGTATTCTACATAGTTCAAGTGTATTAATCTAATATCATTTGCTTTTGAAAAGCTTCATGAGCACATAAATGTAAAAAAAAATTAGTTTTTTTGTTTTTGTGTGCATGGATCACCAGATTGGATAACTTTTTGAGACTCTTTTTTCACATCCCCGATCCACAAGCGCATGTTACGTTTAAGGGCTGATGGAAAACTCAGGTGTGCAGCTTTTCAGCACATTCATGTGGAATTTCAATGTGGGAAAGGCATCAGTTTAAATATACATATATATATTTTTTAACATTGTCTAACATTAGCTGAGTCCACTAGCTTTGATTTAAACTGAAATGCAGAAAAGCCTACTGATGTTTATGCAGGTGGCGTTTATTTATTTTTTTGTTTGTAAAATGGTTTCACATTTGTACAAACTGTTTTTTGTGGATTGAAAAATGCTTTTGCAAAAGTACTCACAAATCATCACACATTTGTATTTGTGGATCATGAAATGTGCATTTGTCGCCAGAATTGAGACTAATTTCTCTTTTTAGTCTTTGTATATTTTAATTGGTTTAGTTTTAGCATAAAGAGGTGGTACAACTGAAAAATATGACACTCTATGCAGAAAATGGAGATATTAGATTACTAAAAAAAGACTTAATGGATATTCTGAACAAGAAAAAACTCAAGATGACGGATAACAAAGTGTGTGTGATGCACCATATCTGTCTGTGTGTATGCACTGTGAGACTGCAGCAGGGATGCACGTGAACATCAGGACCCCAGACGTCTGTGCCTGCATGTAACTTAGTCGTCCACCGCCCCGCCTGCTGCGGCTCCTTCCACATTTCTTTCTCTACAGGCAGCTGAAAGGAAGCCTCGGCCCAAAGCCCAGGCTATTCCCCTGTTGCCATGGCGACGTGGTCTCCTCTGTTTCCATGGTTATAAAAGGCGAGGAGAAGCAATGGCGACGGGGGTGAGAGAGATTGACACTGGATATAAAAGGAGGGAAAAACAAATAGTGGAAGAGAGAGAGAGAGTGTCAGAATTTTAATTTGGAGGGGGAGAAAAGAGGAGCGAGTTTGTAAAAGAAAAGAGAGAGGGAGGAGTGAATGATCGAGTCAGTTTAAAAGGTAATGAAGAGAGGAAAGAAATAGAGTTGGGGGGGTAATGGGGAGATGGAGAGAGTGAAGGAAAAGGAGGGCAAGGTTCAAAGAAGAGGGGAAAGAAAGGGAAAGAAATTATGACTTTTAACTAGGGTGAGGGAGGTCATACAACAGAAAGAGAACGATTCAAAGAAAGAGGGATAAAGACTGAACCAGAGAATCACTGAAAACTTAAAAAAGATGAATAGTGGAAAAGGGAAACGCGCTGTGGGAGGAAAAGAGAAAGAAAAACAAAGCAAAACTCTGCCATGGAGGAAAATTACAGCTGATGTCAACAGAGAAAGAAAGTAAAAGAGAGAGATCAAAGCAGACGCAGGAGAAGGTGATATTGATGAAAAGAAAGATTAAGAAATGAACTGCCTGAAAGCAAAAAAGAGGAAGAGACAGAAAGAGAGAAACACTGAGAGAAAAACTATGTGGAGAAGGAGAAAAGAGACCTTGGGGGAAGTTTAAATAAGAGCTAGAAGAAGATAAAGTGGACAAAGGGAGGTGTGTTAAGCTAAGTCTTATGTTTTAAGTCAGTTTTCTTATCAAAGAATTAAAAACTTTATAGGATGTGCCAACATGTGCAAAGATAGTAGGTACGGGAGAAAGTTTGGGAACTTGCAAGGGTCAAATATTTCAAAAGAACGGTCAAAATTGAAGCAGCTGAGGCCGAAATGTCCTGATTTGTGTTCCCTGTGTATGGATCAAGTTCCAACCCCACTGGATCCTCCACCCCAGTAACATCTTTTGTTAGACCTTTCCTGTCTGGTGCACATCTTTCAAACTCCACATCTCAGTTTGTAATGAAGGCCTCCAAGCCCAGATACCTGAGCAGTTTGAGTTGTTTTCTCAGACTTGACGAAGCTCCTTCAGAGTTTGTACAGTCTGCGTTGTACTCCCTGTGACTTTAATACATGTTAAATATATGGGATGCCCCTTTAAGATGAGTTAATATACAGAACATACTGTATTCTTTAGAGCTTTAATGAGCCTCCTCACAACTGCAGTTTGATGCTCCCTGCTGAAACACATGCTTATTGGATTGCTGACTGATTGTCTGCATTCCTCAGTCAGCCATGGATTTTACACATGCTTTATTCTGAGGATGTTTTAGATGTTTTTATTGGCGTTTTTAACTATAATTACCAGTTTTCTGAAAGTTAAGGCTGTAGGTCGAAGGTCAGAATTTACTAAAAATCTTATCTAAAACTTACATGGCCACATAAGACTAATCCAAGTCACACACATCTTAGAATAATTTCATTAAATCTCTGCTCATTCTTGGTTATTGAGGGCACTGAGCCGCTTTATTGGGCTGTAATTCAAACAAAAAAATGCAAGCATGGATAATCAGATCACAGCGTTTGATGTTTCATTTTTGGCGGTTTTGTTGATGTGAAGTGCTTCCAGTAACAGTGCGCTAACAGAGCGGGTGAGAAATTGGTTCAACGCTGGATGTTTAATGTGTTTTATTGTTCTGAAGCTGGAGTTAGGAGGCATGGTGGAGCTCTGCTGCTGAGGCGTTGCTCATGCTGATGTGTTGAGGACTGTATGTCCTTTTGGCTCACAGAGCACATTCATTGTGCAGCTGGACTCTGCTTGACAGCACGGACACACAACCACACACACCCCTACCCACATATACATGCATGTGTACACACAAAGAGGAGGACACATTCTGCAGAAAGAAAAACAGTGGGAGTGACAGATAGAGGCAGACCAGAGCAAGAGGAAGCGGTGACTCAATTAATTGTCAGCGTTCTTGTCAGCTGACATTAGTACACACATACAGTATATATTTTAATACTTCTATTATTATTTTATTCACCATTACGCATCAAGAGGTGATTAAGAAATAGAAATTTGCAAATGGAAGAATATTAATCAAAAGAAAGGTTTTTTACAGTTTGGTCAGCCCCAAAATTGTGTTGCCAAGAGTGTAATTTCCACTGTCCACCACTAGGCGGGGGTTTTCACACATTGACAGGTTGTGTCCCTTCCCTCAGGGGAACCTTGTGCTCTGTACACCTGCTGCGTTCGTCATTATTCCAGTTAAGTAGTAAAAGACATTAAAAACACCTGCTTTCACTGTAATCTTGATGATACGTGTTTATGTAGATGCTTTTCTCCAACTGTTTCATGTTCTGTAGTATACTGGAGATGAAATGTCACTGGGACCTTGAAACCAGGGTCACAGCAAGCTCTCTCTTGTTTGTATGACGTGTGTGTTTGTGTGTGTGTGTGTGTGTGTGTGTGTGTGTGTGTGTGTGTGTGTGTGTGTGTGTGTGTCAAGAGGTTGCAGATGGACAACAACCACATCCGCTGGCCTGTTTTTCTTTCATTATGGGCCCCCTACTTGTATTGTCATTGGACGCTGCGCCTGTATGCGAGTGAGAATGTATGTGTGTGTGTGTGTGTGTGTGTGTCTGACAGATCCCCCAAGGTGTGTGTTTGTATTTCCACTGGACTGTGGCTGATGTGATATGTCAGTCCTGTAATGAGGGGTGAGTCGGGCTGAGGTGACACAAAGAGGACATTAAAAATAACGAATGACAGGAAGAGAGAACGGAGGGAAACGAAAAGAATATCTAGAGTCTTAGAGCTCCTTTAGCTTTGGATGCTTAATTATCTGTAATTATTATTGTAAACACATGAAACCACTTCTTTTAATGACTTGAAGCATCTGAGAATATCTTTAGCACTCTTACTTAAATATAAATTGAAACCACATGTTTCATAATCCTAATGCTTTATGTAGTGAACAAGCTCCTCAGTTAAAGGTTGTCTGTTTTCTTTACAGAGGAAAATAAACATATAAGATTATGTTTGGCTGTTGCTTCCTGTCTTTGTCATGATCTCCTTACATCTTTGAGATAATAGGGCAATATAGATTATTTTTGCAGGTTTAGAACAGAACCAGTGGGGGTGTAAAGTATTTGTGCAAGCCAGAATCTTAAAGGCAGCTACTGGAAACAATGCGGAATAATCCTGCAGTTAGTGGCTAGTGTATTATTTCTATATGTACACTCAGTGGTAACTTTATTAGGTATACTTGTACAGCAATTCAATACAACCACTCTGCCATAAATTCCACCTTTACTAGGTTCATAATGTTCAGTTTTTGGTGTCAGAAATGTGGAAATGGTAATAATAGATTTAGTTAAAGGTTCTTTGTCCTCCCTATATACATACATATGAGCGGGCACAAAATTAGAAACACTACTAAATATAATGCAGTCCAGTGCAACACCACCACACATCATCAGAATAGTTGTATTGGAATGCATTAGATTGTACAGGTGTACCTAATAAAGTGGTCTCTTAATGTGGATACCATTAATACACAAAGATGAGGTTCAGAAAAACAGAGCAGAGAGCAGGAAGTGTTGGAAGTCGAACCCCAGCCCACACAGACGGGAGCTGAGAGTCGGTGCAGGGATTTGAAAGCAGTCTGCTTTGTGGAGCCATTCATGCATCTTTTATTTGTATTTCAAACCAATATCGATTTCAGCCACATCTGCTTGAACCCTTGTCAGAAAAGGTGTATACGTGACATTTCCTGCTCTTCCTTTATAGTCTGTGCTTTCTAATGAGAGAAATATATTTATGCTAGAAGCTGCTTCACTTTAAGGTCATCTTTATGTGTCTCTATGGGATTAAATGACATAATCTCTAGACCCTTTCAATGAAGCTGCTTTATGGGCTTCGACCTCAGGATGATCGGATGCTGAGATTATCCACTGATGGCTGTGTTTCACCCCGTAGGACAGGACAGACCTGTAGGCAGATTCACCTAACATCAGATAGATTGCTGTCAAACACAGAGGCTCACCTGACTTGTAGCTCAAAGTTCATTCTTTTAAATGGAGTGTGCATATTTTTTAAGTAAAATGAACACATTGTCTTTGTGTCTGTGTTCCTTGGTGTTATTTTGGCCAAGAAGAGGTCTGTGATTGCATTTCTTCTGGTTGCACTCATTTTGGACCCATTAATGCAACATTAGGGGGGTTTGAGGCCTGTTATCAAGGCTTTCACTTGGATTATTTTGCCACAGTTCTCTTTAATAGGGATTCAGATGGCCTTTAGATGGCAGTGTGCTCCATTAATTCAGCTCATCCACAACCAAAACGTCCTTACATACAGTGTCTGCAAATTCCAGGTATAAAGTTTTAGTTTATTTTAGTATGAAAATATGTTCTGTTCTGTTATAATATTTGCCCTTTCAATATGAGCCTTCTTTATTGAACAAATAGCTTATTTAGTATGTATGTATTTAGATTTGCATACTCTTCAGTGACTTGCCATTGTTTTTGACAGCTTTACATTGCATCAACTACTAAATACATTTAAAAAAAGTAAATAAACATTTAAACAGTTTATTTGGGGGTTGACAATATGACAAATGTAAACTTAAGAAATTGGAGCGACAACAATAACAACAAGGAATACAACTATGATAGAGACATAACTTCATATAATTCAGAAATAAACCGTTAGTGAAAACAATAGCTTGCATACCCAGCAAACACACACACACACACACACACACACACACACACACACACACAGGTTTGGGTAGTAACGAATTATATGTAACTGAGTTTAATGTAATGAAATAATGTAATGTAACTAATGTAATCCATTAGTATAGTTACCGAAAAAAAACTATTTACTTAAAATGGGCATTATTTATTAGGATTACACATTTTAAATACATCAGTTTTTCTTTAAAATAAACATGACAGAGGTCACATGTTTTCTAAGGTTACATTGTTCTTATAGAAAAGAATATAGAATAGAATATTATTGATATTTATTCTCTCTTGTTTTTGTTTACATATTGGGTGTTGAGGTCGTCCAAAAGTAACGAAAAGTAATTAAATTGCGTTACTTACATTGGTTATTCTTGGATTCCATTTTTAAGTAAACCCTGGTGATAGTTAATGTAAGCAGCTGCAGGTGTAGTGACATTACTGCTAACAGCCCATTGGTTGGCCTGCCCCAGGGCCATCATGGTTACCTGTCACCGAGCCGGGCCCACCATCTGGGGGCGCTCCAGCTCCATTATCCCCCGGCAGCCATGTAAAACCTTCCCCAACCGGCTCTTGAAATTCCTGTGGCGGAGGTTCCTGGCGTGGCCGGTAGAGAGGGATGGAAGACAGCCACTGCAGGAACAGTCGAGAAACCTGAGCATTAGAGGGAGATAGAGGGAGAGAAACACGGACATACTCATTCACACTGGAGGCAGAGACCGCAAAGCCTCGGATAGAAGCGGCCATTACGGCCGGGGAAAGCATGCTGGGAGCTCGGGCGGCTCGCGTCAGATCCACAGGACGCCGACACAGCCTGGGATAGGAAGCCCGAGCCCGGATACGGTTTCGTCTGGAGCTGCGCCGATTTGGGGACGGAAACAGACACACTCGTCCAGGGTGTGCAGGATATACACCCTCCCTCACACACACACACACACACACACACACACACACACACACACACACACACACACACACACACACACACACACAGGAGGCACAAAAAAAGCACCAGTCGCCGGGTGGAAGCCGATATTGAAGGAGGGACTGGACGGAGACACACCGAGCGATGCGACTGTGTGTTCCCGCACACACACATACACAGACGGCGATAATGGATAGATAACGTTTATGTAACCTTCATTTAAGTAGCTAGTAACATCTTTAACGTCTTATATTTCCTAAAATACGCGCTCCCTTCAGGCTTTTTTTGTCCTTTTTTTATTATTTTTATTATCTTGAATATCCCTAAGGATTATCCAACCCCGCTTGGAAGTGAGCTACTGGGCTTTCAGTGTGCGCCAATGCATCACTAGTTCCAGACAAGGTGTTGTTGGATTGGACACCGACAGTAAGGAAGAAGGAGCCAGGGCTGGGGGCTTGACGGGCAGCAGCGGACCGGGTCACTGCGGTAGTCTGCAGGCCGACCCCTCTCCACTCGCCAGCCGGCTTGCAGAGCCACCATGGCCGGGTTCATACCGGGTCTGCTGCCGACAAACCATTCCCAGGAGAAGGAATTCGCCCAGGCTTACGAGGATGTGCTGGAGAGATATAAAGGTAAAAGGGCAGTACTGTAGTGTACAGGATATTCTTCAAATATCACATTTGAAGTTTTAAAAATATCATAACTAAGCCAAAAATAAACCCATCATTCAGCAAAGTCACAGGATGAGGTTACTTAACTTTCTATTGGCCATCTGAGACACATTCACATGTCCCCCTGGGAATATTGTAGGAATGTTGGTGTGTTTGTGTCAGGGGGATGAAAGGAACAGGATGAAAAGACTCTTTGGGCACAGAGTGTGTCTGAAAGTGTAAGTTGATCTGTGGGCAGGCAGCCAGCCCAGTCTGCCAGTTTCATAATCTGGATTGTTTCACTGTTGATATTTTGGATAAACAAAGCACGGCTTCCAGCTTCGCCACGTTATTTCACCGGGCAGGGGCACACTGCAGGCCCTCACTCCCTTGTAATCACTTGTGTTCTTTTGAGACACCAGAGGAAGCACTTTTATGAAGTGGCCCCCCCACACCCTTGCCCTGCCAGCATCAGGGAATTTTCCCCACATGGCCTCATGTTTCGCCTTGTGTTTGCTGTTTATCCTGTAAATATCCAAGCTGCTGCCCTGCAAGGTTGAGTGTCTGTCTGATTTTGAAATGCATTAAGATGAGAAAACACAGAGTGGTGCTTGTTGGGCTACTGCAGATCTCTTTCTGTGTGTGTGTGTGTGTGTGTGTGTGTGTGTGTGTGTGTGTGTGTGTGTGTGTGTGTGTTCTCTCTCTCTCTCTCTCTTATTGTTACCCCCTGCAGCAGTGGCGTTACCACCAGGGTTGAGTCTTGCTGTTTTATAATCCCAGTGACAGGGGTGCTTTAAAAATGAATGCCTCTACTGAAATTGACTGTGGTAGGGAGGGTGAGGGGGAGTTTGTGTGTGGGGGAGAGGATGGGGGGGGTGCTCACAGCCAACAGACTCGGGTCACATCTGTGTAGCTGGCACTGATGAAAAGGAGGTGGCTTTTAATTATTGATTATTATAATGAAACTAAACTCCTTAGGGTTTAGAACTTAGCTTGTGTGTGTTGCTGGCAAATGTGTGCATATGTGTGAGACAGGTAGAGAAAGACAACATAGGAACATCAGCAGTTCTTTAATCCTCCCAACATCAACTATCTGTACAACAAACCCAATCTAACCGCAGAGGAAGAAGCCCTTTGGGAGATGGTGTCAGTGACAGTTTGTAGCATCTTTGCTATGGCAACACATTGCCCAGCCATTGTAATTTGCAGTTCCTGGAATAACAGGCTTTCGGGAGAGTGAAAACACGTGGCTCTGAACGGTATCAGCCATATCTGGACTATATCTGGGCCAAAATATGCAGACAGAGTCTTCTGTGTACCTCCTGTATGTATAACACATGAGTTAGGTCTTTTTGGCCCACATTTTTGTTGCTTTTTCCTGCCGCTGGCGGTTTGCATCGGGCATAGAAAGGGATTAATAACAGAGAAGCGTGCTACATTAAGTTTGCAATACTTTCCCTTGATTTTAAAAAGCTTTCTGGCATTGACTTCATTGTTCCTTCCCAATCATAACACAATCTGGTTAAAACTGATGCTGTTAGGTCTGTATTATATTAACACACAGGGATTTCTATTCCTGGCATTAATAGCTAGTTTAATGTTAGAATAAATCTAAATGGTAAAGGTGTTAAAAGTTCCTCAGTAGGCTGACAGACTTCCATTAAATCTGTCTTACTGTCTTTCTCTCACACACTTACCTCAGCAGGCAGAACTGCAGTCCATCTCTCAGCCTGTAGCGAATGATTGCTCTCCATTAAAGAGCCATTTGTCGATTGCAATCGCAGTTCAATTTTATCTGCGAGGACCATCGTTTTACTTTGATAGATAAATAAGGCATTAGAGGTGGTGCTTCCCATGTGGCAGGTGATTAAAGGAAGGGAACATAAGCACTTTGTTTTAAGTAGAGCTCGACATGGGCCTCTTGGGCCTTTTGGCCTATTAGGAATCTCAACACATAACAGCCTGAAAGTCCCAAACTGATCATAGGTCAGCACTCTAAACTCTGGTAATGTTGATAGCTATAGAACTGCTGCTTGTCCTTTCGTTTGGCAGGTGCAGTAGTTAGTACCAGTACATGTGGTACAAGAATGACGGGACCCCACAGACCTCCGTATTCTTTCCATCCAAACCCTGTTTATGTTAATCCAAGCTACTTGAAATTAATGACATTTTTAAAACAGTTTTGTAGCTCTAGAAAATCATTGTAGATGTTACAGCTGCCATTTCATGATCAGTTATTGATTGAGTAATGTCAAATACCCACCACAAGACACCAGTTCACATAATCCTCAGATTGCTTGGCTGATCAGCAGCAAAAAAACAAAAATGTGTAATTCAAACTAATAAAAAACAGAAAATCAAACATCTTTTGCTAAATCTGTGTTTGTGAAGCGGTCGCTTGATAGATACAAAACTGGTTTTTATGGTCAGTGAACTAAAACATTAGTTGAGAAACTCATTTAGTTGATTATTCTACCTATGTTATTCCGCAGATAGAGGAATAAGTGGTACTGAACAGTGATAAATATTAGCAAATGGGTATATTTTTGTTGATGTTTTTGTCCCTCAGGGACTGTAGGAGAATGTGTCCGTGATATGACACAGTAACTTATAACCACAAGCTCTCTCTGTGACAGTAGGATATCCTTTTCTGGCTCTGTAACGGCTGCAGGTTTTGGACTTGTAGCTCTGATTTCTGTCAAACAAACCTCATCTCCATCTTCAGTGCTATAATGAGACTGTAACCCTATAGGGCCTGTCCCGTGTCCTCCAGAGTCACTCTCCAACAATGGGTCTTGTGCTGCAGTATGTCACTGTCTAATCACGTTTTACTCTTTGAAGACTGTTAGCAACAATAGCACGCCTACTGTCTTGGATGATATCAAGTTTGCCCTGTCATTCATTCATTTTGTCATACTTTGTTCTTCCTCTTTCGTTCCCTTCCTCTCGTGGTAGTGTGGATTGCAGCAATTGTCATAATGCTGCAGTGAACTTGACCCCATAAACCCCCATTCTGTGTATATATGTGAGTTTTCACTACTCTGTCAGCTGTGTGTGAGTCACTTGTAGCAGTTGTCGGGAAGAATAGACAGAGAAATGTGAACTTGGCGTCGCTTGCGGGATCACTTGACTGAAACTGGAGTGGGGGGGGACATTTGATCCAGCTTAAATCATTCACATGGGTGGTAGGGTGTTTGTGTGCGTTTGTGCTTGTGTGTAACGGCTATGTAACAATGACAGGATATCTAAAGCAGTAGCAACAGGGTCATATATGGAAAAACACTGGGACCTGACTCAGAAAACGCACACACACACGCACACGCACACACACACGCACACACACACTCACTCTGAGTCAGTGGAAAATCAAATGGTTTAGGGTAAATTGACAGCAACGTTCACATGACCATTATATTTATTATATTCTATAATTGGTTTGTTTGTTCTTTGCTTTAGTAATGCTAATGATACAAGTATAATAACAGCTACATAAGCTCAAAAGCAGCTTAAAAGTTTGCAGGTGCGGTAAAACATGACAGGTACACAACACTGCATGAACATCCTTTCAGAGCCAAATATAAGTCAGGAAACCTGGAAGGAAACAGAACAATTGGACATTTAGAAGGACAAGATGGTCAGGAAACCGACAGCCATAACTTTACAAAGATAGACACTCGAATGTTTGTGTATGTGTGTCCTTTCTGGATGTGTGTGTATTGAAAAACAAAACTTTAGGCAAGCAATTCCATGTACTGGTAAATTGTCAGAGAGTACATTCCTTTTGTCTTATCTAAAATCTGTTCAATTTCAATTCAGTTTCGCCAAATCTAATCTTCATTCTCAGTCTGGATAAACTCCCCGTCAACTTGGGCAAACGGAGCCGTCTGTATCCTGTGTCGAGTGTGTGTGTGTGTGTGTGTGTGTGTGTGTGTGTGTTGTGTGTGTGTGTGTTGTGTGTGTGTGTGTGTGTGTGTGTGTGTGTGTGTGTGTTGAGCAGGGTTAACATCGTTGCAGATCTTTGGCTGACGTTGGCATCACGATGTTCCCTCTGTATACTTAACACCTCTAACTCATCAGTCTTTAGGCGGTGCCAGCTTCTGGCAGCTCGGTCCTCCTGCTGCTGTGAGTGTGTTGACCTCTATGCTTGTACTGTATGTAGCAGTGAAGCACAGGGAACATTTCTCTATGGCTTTGCCCCCCACCCTGCCCATCAGGATTAATGTTTTACTGCATTGTTTATAGGTCACACAGAGTCACACACAAGCCTCACACACACACACACACACACACACACTCCTCTAATGTGAATTAGCAGTGACATGCACAGTCACACATTGCTCACACACGCTCACACACCATACGCTCACACATGCTCACACACCATACGCTCACAGGAGCAGTTGGGCTGGAAGATGATAATACTCCTCAAACACAACCAAAGTTCTATCAAATGACATTGCTGATTTGAACCCAAAAATATGTTGATTGTTCACCTCCTTCACTGTGACCCACAAACCATACACGTTGAGGGCCAGACCTCCAATCATATGCTGGCTAGGGTGGTTGGACAGGGCTGTTTCCTTCTATATCATTATACAACTGCAGAATAGAAGAATAGATTTTCTCTGTTAATTGTTTCATCTCTAAAATGTCTCATATGACATATTGAAATTGCTTGTTTCATCTGACCAATAGTTCAAAACCCAATGATATTCAATTTACAGTGATATGAAACAGGAAAGCACAAAATACCCTCATTATGTAAGGCTGGTACCAGCAAACTATTAACAATTCATTTTATGTTGATCAGTTTATTGATTAATTAAGTTATTGTGTATTCAACAGCCTTTGTAATGAATCATCTGGAGCATAGGGCTGGGAAATACGGCTGATATCAATATCATGATATTTTTCCAATATGGATATTTACCATGATATGGCCATTTTTTTGCAGATACAATGAGCTATGTCTCATTGTTACACCAGAAAAAACTCTTCACGCATATAAAACCAAGAATATAATAACCCATCTGGATAGTTTTTAATAACATTTTGCTTGAAATCGTTAATGTGGACACGTATACACAAGCTGTGATCGCATGAGTACAGTTGAAAGTACTCAGCTCACAGAGGTCAGTGACCTAACAAGTGAGAAGGGCTTGGTGTTGAGTGTTTGCTGACGTGTAGCGTTTTCATGGGATACAGGAAGTGTCAAACTAGCGCTGGGCAGCTCTTCCTGTCTGTCCAGATCTGTGTGTTTGTACCTGTCTCTCTGATTCTCCACACGCTGTGGACTTACAAAGAACGCCTGTACTTCTCTAACTACCTCATGAATCTTATTAAAGTGTATCTGTTGCTGCTTTGAATATGCAATCTTTAACAGCCCCTTTCCTGTCTTTGTGCTTCGGCCTGAGAAATGTCACGCTGGACCAATGTGACCCCATTAGAGGTAAAATTAGACCTTGAAATGTCAAGATTAGATGACGCAGGGAAATTTGTTTCGCTTCTGCAACTGGTTATTGGACGAGTGATCTTCGATGCTGGAGGAAATAAGAGGGAGCGGATGAAGAGATTGACAAGGGGCTAAAAATGTGGAGATGAAGAGAGATCGTATCAGGAGCGGAAGGGATGGGGAGTTGAGAGGCAGAATGCAGAATAGAAAACAGAACAACTGAATCTCAGAGAGAAGAGAAAGATGAAACCAGACTGAAAGAGAGGAAAATAGACTTTGAGAGAGAAGAGGGGCAGACATGGAAGCTATCGGCCAGTCCCTGAGTTGGATCATGACAACTGGATTTTTCCACGTGGCCTAGTTTTTCCCTTCTAACTCCCTCGCTTCTGCTCTCCTCTCACGGTAGATCTCTGCCCGCAAGAACACAACCACCTCTTCCCCCTCCTCCTCCTCCTCCTCCTCACCCAGCACAATCTCTCTGTGTCTCTCAGATCACACCCTGGTCATACCGTAATTTTCATCTACAGTTGTTTGCTGTCACATCAGCAACTGAAAACAAAGCCTTTTATTGCTATTTGGGAAACAAGATGTTACAGTGGGGGATGTTACAGTGGGGGATGTTACAGTGGGGGATGTTACAAGGGTCTTAAATTGCAAATACCATCCAGAATTTCATCTCTAGCTCATTTGTTAGTGGAGTAAAATGGCCTTTGTTCATAACGTGGATATTGCATTTTGTAATGAAACTCAGAATATTAATGGTCTCGTTGTTGCTCCCGTCTGCTACTAATAGCTGCTTCATGTGCTTTTTCTCTGTCTTCATTCTTTGCCATGGCCCACTTTCTCCTCTCAGTATCGATTCTTCCTCCATCGCCTTCTCCCTCCCCCTCGTCTGCATTTTCCTCACGTTCTCACTCGCTTGATTTCATTATCACTTCATTCTTCTTCTTCTTCTTCTTCTTCTTCTTCTTCTTCTTCTTCTTCTTCTTCTTCTTCTTCTTCTTCTTCTTCTTCTTCTTCTTCTTCTTCTTCTTCTTCTTCTTCTTCTTCTTCTCTTCCTCCTTCTCTCTCTTCCTGCCTCCTCCCCTCCCCGTTTTCCCATCATTTCCCCCGGTCGCTTCCTGTTTGGTCACATTCTCCAGCAGCACCTGACTGTGTCGGCAGGAAAACCAAACGCTGTCAGAGCTGCAGCAGGGAAAGCAAATGCTGACCGAGCTCGAAAGCGTGCACTGCTGTTCGTAGTAGGGGAAGGGAAGAGGAGGCGGGGGTGGGGGGAGCCTTTGGGGAAATCAAACGCTCCCAGAGCTCAGGGCTCTGCTGAGAGCCCTCTCCACCCTGCTGGGACAAATTGCCTGTTATTAATGCATTATAAGTATAGAATAAGAAAAGGAAATTAAATTGAACTCCGAGAAATTTCATAATTTCATGTCATTGACAGCAAGAGTATGAGATAAAGACATATACATTTTTAGGTTGTGAAATATTTCTCTCCTTAACGTAACACACACACACACACACACACGGAGGGAAAGATCGATTCATTCTTATGTTAATAGTATCTGACATATTTACAGTGAGTGCATGTAAAATAAACGACACTGCAGACTGTAAACGGAAAATTAACTCTGTTATAGTGACGCCCAGCTGCTGTACGTATATCCGCTAATAAGAAAAACACTGCAGTGTCAAAACGAGATCCCACTGGCACTCTTTCTTGCATTCCCCACATTTTATCTCCATATGCAGTAAATCTGTCACGTCTCTCCTCCCCTCTCTTCCCTGTAACCCCCCCCCTTTTCTCCCCCCTCTTACTGTTTCCTCCCCTCTTTAGCCCTCAGGGTTCTTACATAACCAGCACCCAGCTGATTTTTAGTAAAATAATCAATGAGCTTCATTGTGTCTGTGCGTGTGTGTGTGTGTGTGTGTGTGTGTGTGTGTGTGTGTGTGTGTGTGTGTGTGTGTGTGTGTGTGTGTGTGTGTGTCTGTGTCTGTGTCTGTGTCTGGGGAGAAAATTGAGTTGAATGGTCGTGTGGGCTGCAGCCAGCGAGTGTGAAATATTTGCTCCAGCGTATAAATGTGTTCGTTGGTGCATATTTGTGTGTGTGGTGACAGTGTCCCTCTCTTCTGTCAGCCGCACACAGGGCCTGTATTCATGACAGACTGTAACAGTGAAGGCTGTGTGGTCGACCCACATCCTTTTTAAACTTTTCTCCAGTGTTGCGCGGCGGTTGTCAGAGCTCCTGGAGTTTGCACTGTTGCACTGCAGTGGGATGTTTGTCCCGTCTCTGTTGGTGCATCCTGGATGTTTTAATGTAATCGCTGGAGAAGTGGGGGGAGGAATCTCTGGCTGTGTGCTTGTGTGTCAGTGACTGCATTCATTTGAAGGGAGAAAAAAAAAATAGGTCAAGAACATCAGTGGATGCATGATATCACTGTGTATATTTGTGTGTGCGTGCACGCTCCGCATGATCCTTGGAGCTGCGCCATGACTTGAATCGATAATAAGGCTCCACAAGCAAACAGGAGGAGGAGCACAGTGCTGTTGCTTTGACCTCTGTGACACACAAACACGCACACAGTCACATTCAAGTTTGAAAAGACATATTTTCCTCTCTGTTCAGTCTCCGCACGAAGGCAGCACAATTAATCAAATTTGCAATATGGTCATGGGCAGTATCCAAGTCGTAAAAGTAAAATGTGTGACAAAACAACATTATGGGGTGTCCGGATAGCTCACTCAGTAGAGCTGGAGCCCAATGGACGGAGGCTGAAACCTTGCTGCAGCGACCATGGGTTTGAATCTGACATGTGACCCTTTGCTGCGTGTGATTCCCTCTCTCTTCTCCCTTTCCTTTCAATCTTTAGCCAATAATAAAGGCAAAAAAATATATTAAAAAAACAAAAACAGTTATAATGGCCAAATGGCAAAGCTTGTTGGTTTAGTACCGACCCAAATACATTTCAGATTCTTGTGATTTTAATATTTTTTTCAATTAAAATTATGTTTCTGATGCAAAAATGATCATTCCCACACGAATCGTGAATCACATCGCGATATGATGTTTTTACCATATTGTGCAGTCTAGTTCACACTAATACAGCATTAAAAAAAAACGCTATCCTGACTGGATACATTCGAAAATACAGCTCACCCACTCTGTGCAATGTCAATAAAGCCAATCACGCAGCACAGCTGTTGTAATTAACCTGTATAAATATTTATTTTGCAAGATGAGGATATGATCATAAAGGAATTACCCTTCACCTGGTTAACAGGTAGGAAATTGCTATTTTTTAGCTGGCTCAGCTTTGTTGTTAGCTGACTGAAAGAAGCCTTAAAGGAAGAGATGTAGCTGTAGTCGTATTGTCCCAGTGTGGATGGAGATAGTTTCTCTGTGTTTTCAAATGTAGCCGGCTTATTGTGAACCAAGTCTTGTCAAATTGAGTTGCCACCATCTCTTCACATCTCTCTTGCTGAATATTGTTGCTGCTGTATGGGTGTGTCTGTGTGTGGGTGGGTGTCTGTGTGTCTATGTGTGGGTGTGAGGGCTGTAAAATGCAGTAGAGCTGTCAAGATAAAGTAAGATAGGGAGAGAGACAGTTAATTAATTAATCATGGATGCAGCTCTAAAAGCAATATAGGGGACAGTGGTTAGTCTGCAGAGAGCATCGATTGCACACTGCTGGAATGGGCCGAACACACACACACACACACACACACACACACACACACGCTCCCACGCTCCCCTATAGGGCATCATCTGTCTTCAGGTTGTACTGCATCCTCTTTCACTCTTTTTTTTCTCTGTAATCTTGCACTTCCCATTTCCATCTCTCCGCCTCCACAATGAGAATTAGTTTTTGGCCTTCTGAGAAATTCTCAAATGTTCTTTGGGTGCTAATTCACAGATTAGCCTGTATTTTCTGTCTCATTGGCCTACACTGTGAGGCAGGGGTTAAGGCGCTGATGGCCAATTCTGTCTTTCAAGCTTGATCTCGCTTCAATACTCATCCTCCTCCCTTTTTCTTTCTCTAGATTTTCTTTTCATCACACTCTTGTTCATAAGCATTATCCTGGATAGCTGCGCTTTATTTTGTTATCGTCAACTCTTTGGCCTTTTTCAGTTTCTCTCCTTTTATGCTCTCCTTGTTAATTTTCTTATGAAGGCAGGAAGCTACGGGCGGAGGAAGACGGGAAATCTATACCTCCCCTTGTCTCCCCATCATCCTGTCATTCAGATGGATGTTATTTAATCACTTTCTATCCCAGTGAGATTGAAGGTTGAGGGATAGGATGCTATAGGAGAGTGAAAGCAATGTGAGTCACACTGTGTTCCCCTTCATATACTGCAGTATTCTGTGTATCTCCATGTTAGGTATTCCACGAGGCTGGAAACTTGATACTTAAAAGTCTTGTCAGGTTTTATGCGGGACATGCACAGACATTTGAAAAACATAACAAGTTAATAAAAAGCCCTAAAGACCTGATAGAAAATGGACAGAAAGACAGCAAGAATACAACCGAGATGATAAAGACGAATGGCACCTTTTTAAAGCTCAATTGAAGAAAGGCAGAATGAAGCACATAATGTGATATTTGGTTCCACTTTTGTTAGTTCGGTCCAAATATCTTTTTACCAGAATCAGGAGAAAAGCTTCAGCTGAGGTGGTGTCTGTTGACGCCTAGGGCTGCCAGTGTTGCCAGTGTTTGAGTTTTGACTGTTTTTGAGTCATGCTGAGTTGTTCAAACATGAAAAAAGTTTGAACAAATGTTACTTTTAGCAAGAAAAAGCACAGGAGGAGAGATAAAATGGATTGCTGCAGGAGAAAGAATTGACTGATAGGGATTTTAAGTTGAACATTGTTCTTAAAGCTGTACAGACTGGTGCTGTTTGGAGGTGTCTTGAATTAAAACACTCACTAAATAGTGTAAATTGTCTTGGCAGTTCCTTTAAGATCAGTATCTTGTGTCAGAGAAGAGAAAATCGTTTTATTTATTAACCATTTGAAGTATCCAGGCAGGAAGATGAGTGGTAAATAATATATACACGTGCCCTTTTTTTTTTTGTTCAGACCCCCTAATAACTGTGGGAACTGTCGGTCCCAGCCGATTGGACGTGTGTTTTACTCTCAAATCCCGTCAGATGAAAGGATGCGCTGAGTGGCTGTGAGTGTCGACCCCGGCTTGTGACTGCGAGAGAGGCAGGGTGACTTTTAATCTGCTCCAATTCCTTCAGCCTGTGACTCTCAGCTGACTGCACACTCACTGTGGGACACTAGGTCACACACTGGAGCCGGGCTGCTTAGCAGGTACACAAACACAGGAAACACAGCAAGGAAGGCGCGCGTGTGTTCAAAATACATGTGTATAAATGGCAGACATGGCCCAACAACAACAAACCTCTAATCCTCAAAGTTAGTAATAATCTACCATTAACATTGGTGCTGTAATGAGTTGGAGACTAATCCCTGTTGTTCACAGCCTCGGGGTCAGTACCCACCAGGAGATCACAAGTCAAATGTAAGGGGTCATGAGACAATTAATAGAAAGAAAGCAGAAAACAAATTAGCTGAAATAATATTATTTTTTTCAGACCTTATTCTAATCTTTCCTAAAAATTACACAATCAATTAGTTTTGGATTGACTTGCTCATAAGTGAGATAACACTATACATTACAAACATTATAAACCAAATATAATTTGAGTTTTTGACTTTTTGTAGGAAAAACAAGCAATTTTAACAAGTTTCTTTTTGATAACCGGCATCTTGATATGAGAATTTCCCCTATTTCTTTTTTTTTTTTTCTATTAGATTGAACACAATTATTTAAAAAATAAAGTTATGGATGACAGATAATCATTAGTTGCAGCCCTAATTGCCACATAATCCTTTTTGTGTATTGCTTACAAGCCACACTCCATAAGCCTGCCGTGTTTTGGTGTGTGTTTTGCACGTTCACGTGTGTGCTCGTGCGTGTGGGTTGGTGTGAGGATTTGCCATTCAAATCAGGCTGTGAGGGTAATCTGGTCCATCCTGGCGGGACGTCACACAGACAGCCCCCCAGCAGGGGCCGAGCCCTAATCCCATTCATCCACTTTACTACACCAACGCCATGGCAAGGAACCAGGACACCCCCATCACAGTGGACTGGTCCATTCCCTCACATTTCCGTGGTGTCGGGCCAGTACCACTGATGCTGCTGCTACAGGGGGTTTACTGTGGTTCTTATGTAATTCAGCATGGCACTGACATCATGGAGTAGTAGGAAGCGTGGCCTTTGATTGGATTTCTGGATGAATATAAAGCTGATTGTCTTTTGTAATATGGCTCAGCTTATTCATTTTTTTTTATCTAAGACAATCTCAATAGCAACATTTTCTACGAGAGTTCAGTCTCTCTGTTTCTGTTTTATGTTTCTGAGTTCAGCTTCATCCTGCACCTGCAGCCAGTCCCATTAAACGCTGCACTGCTGTGCTGCACTCCCCCATAATGGCTGCAGTCAGGTTGCAGTATTTTAAATGTCTTTCTCCTTTTTAGTGCAGAGCCTTTTAAAATCCAACAATCCCTGTGTAAGCCTCTTGCCTTTTTTTTGTGTCAGCAGTAATGTCCTCCTGCTTTCCCTCCTCCCACCTCCTCAGAAAACAGGGATTTATTTTTTTTTGGTGAGAGGGAAGGTTCACGTTTTTATATATAAGGTCTCTGAAATCATAAGTTCTACAGCCGGCCTCTTTAAAAGGGTTATAGTGGACTCTCAGCATCTTTATAAAATTCAGTTGTTTCACATTAGTTTTTTTTAAATCAGAGAATATATTAATTCAGCTTTTCTGGTCATTGTTTTTACCCTTTCAGCTCCCATTATGTACTAGCCTAGACAACTCTGACTCATTAGCAAATTTGTCCCACTGATTTTTAGTTAGATGTACTAATAAAAGTGTTCAAGAGTCTTTGTCAAATGCTGTTGCTACAGTGAGGCTCTCACATTAACAACAGTTCAGAAACTTTGCCTTAAATAGTTTAGCCAACGTGGGCAGAGTTGCTCAAAATAGCCAAACAGTTCCTCAGGTTATGCAGTCATACACACCGGTTGTGGTTTCAGACGTTATATGTTCGGCTAGTTGCTACTGCTGACTGACCTCTGCCTGACCCTCTACAGTAACGTCTGTGTGGTCTTGTGAGTGTGAATACTTCTGATTCATCATCTTATTTTTATCTGCCCTTGATGAAACCCCCATCATACCATTCTCCTGACACAGACTGCTTCTCTCCTTCACTCCCTCCCTCCCTTTCTTTTTTTCATTCCCTCTTTCATGCACTACCAAAAAACTAGACCAAAAACCGGTGAGGGGAGGCAGGTTGTCATATTTGATTACTTTTTGAAGTCTTTCTTTCATCACCATTTTCGATTATCTCCATCTCAACCTCTTTTCTACCTCTCAGTTCTTTGTTGCAGTCTCATTTTATTTCATACTCTCATTGCTCTTCTTTGTGTTTTCATCATCCCTTTCTCATTTTGTCCCCCTCTCTATCTTTACTAGGTCAGTAGTCAGAGCTGTTGTTAATCTCTTACAGCTCCAGCTACTTCTCTTAACAGGCTTTGCTCCTAATTGAGAAATTCTAAAATTACAATCCTGCGGGTAAGAGGGTATGAGCCTGAATATCACTGTGGTTTCTCATTGTCTCTGTTCATTAGCACTGGAGTGAATCACTGCTATTCATTAGATGGACCGTCCCTGTAAAAATAACAGATGATCAATGAGAAATGCTCTCTTATAATTGCATTTTTTTAGCTCATACAGCGAACATTGACATCATTAGCAGCAGTTTAATAATATTCAAATGAATATCTGCTTTATTAGCGTCGGTCACACAAGGACATTATCACCACACTGACCTCATTAAGGACATGCTCTTATTTGCTATTCATATCCTGTGCGGGATCAATTCACAAGTGTAGTAAGTCTGTCTGTCTGTCTGTCTTGTTTTGGAGAGTTTATCTGGCAGAGTTTGAAGTCAGAGATCAGACCCGATTGCTCCGGGGGCCTGGCAGTGTCTGATCAATAAGCATGTCAAAGAGATGAGATGTTGGGTGAGAGCCTTGGAGAATTTCAGGTCATCAGGCTAATGGCTAGTTCTTCTGATAAAATAGAATAGGAATTAAACAGAAGTGGCAATAAAGAGGCAAGAAAATCGACTTTTGCATTGCTGCTGTTGTGTGAACGCATAATAAAAGAAATGAAAATGGCTGTTTCAACTTGCTCTCATTATAGCTATTAAAAAAATCACACCGAGCAAGTTATATCAGTTTTATTATATTATTGGTTTTAGCTTCTTACTGAACATACAGTACATAAAAATGTCTGATGTTTTAGTGATGGATTGCACTGCTGTAGATAATGATACTTATATTGTTTGTGTGTCTGTTTGTTTGAAGGGAAGTTTTAATACTTTGAGTAACAGATCAATTGTGTCTATTTGCTAGTGCACACACTGTTTGGCTGTGTGTGTGTGTGTGTGTGTGTGTGTGTGTGTGTGTGTGTGTGTGTGTGTGTGTGTGTGTGTGTGTGTGTGTGTGTGTGTGTGTGTGTGTGTGTGTGTGTGTGCATTTTAACAGCGTCATTGCCCTTGCACACTGATAATGTTGTCCTTGGTCGCCCGTTTTTCATGCAGCCGTGTGTGTGTGCGTGCGCGCGTGCGTACAAGCCTGCATGCCTAACCGGAGAGATATACATCTGTGTCTGGGTGTAGATGCACATAATTCAGGGGGAAAAAAAGTATGTCAGTGTGTATGTGAGAGACCTGGCACGTCCCACTCTCTGTGACCTGCTCCATCTGTCAGAGGGTCTTTGCACCCTTTAATCACCAGACTTTACCCACAGAGCCCTGCTGCCTGCAGGGCTGGAGACCCCTGCTCTGTTTGACAGCCAGCTTGGAAATCTTTATTCTTCTCCTTTTTTAATGCCAGCTTCCTATTTCTGCCAAGTTGATATTCTGACATTGCTGAGTTGGATTTGTTATTTCTCTTTATTAGAGATTGTTTTCCCCTCCCTGGATCACTCTCCTGTATTCTGCATTTTCCAGCGTTTGCCAGGCTTACAGTATTCTGGACTACATCAGCTACATGTCTCAAAGATGTACATGTGTATGGAAATAACATCAGTGGGCTGCTCCAGAAAAGATAGCATTCTCCCCAAGAAGGAAAATTATTGTGGTGGAAAAAGCAGACGGAACTAGAAATTCAAAACTTAAATTGGATATTGTTATATTGTTTTGGGTTTAAAAGCAAACTCTAGAGTTGATTTAATAACTCAGCATGGTCTACTGTGGCATTAAAAAACATGCCACTGTTCTGAGAAGAAGGGATAAAAAAGAGGAGCAGAGAGGGGGAGGGTGCTGCTCTCCTGCTCTCCTCCACGTTAGCAGGTCTCCCGGATTTCCCGTCTGTCACCCCTCTTTTGCTAATCCTCATCCATGCCTCCGTCCCTCCGTCCCTCCCTCCTAGTCTGACGTTCCCTCACTCTGCCTCTTCTCCTCTTTTTTTAATCTAAGCATTTAGTCAGACAATAACATTCCTGGAGGGGGGGTGGATGGATGGATGGATGGATGGATGGATGGATAGGGTGGAGGCAGGGAGGGATGATGGCCACCAGCTCTTAGAGGTGTGAAGGGGATTCAGAGGAGGGGGAGGGGAGAGAGCGGAGGAGGTAGATGTGGGTATTATAGGTCATATGTGCATACATTGTCATTTACTGATGGGCTCTATTGAAGGTGCTAAAAGTAGCATTTTGACGTAATATAGCAAATTAAACCTGAGCTACAAACGATTAGTCAATTTATTGATAAGTAGCATTGGTAGTAGTAGTAGCCAGCTACTTTTGTTGCATGTTATACCCCCTCTCTCTCTCTCCCTCTTTTCCTGTCTGCCTCTTCATTGTCGCTGTCTAATGAAGGTAAAAAATGCCCTAAAAAAAAGTCATTTTTCAAACAAATATGCCAAAACAATGCTCTTCTCAGTCTCTAAAATGTAAAGATTTTTTAGTTTTTCTGTTTTATATCACTGTAAAAAGAATATATTTGTCTATATTTGGGTTGTGTATAGACTAAACAATTAACAAATAATTGAGACATTATTTGAACTAAATGTTTACTATCTTTTGGTTTCTGTCCTCCACTTAACATGTTTGCAACAGATTCGGATTTTGGTGGAAAATTACCAAATTACTTAGTTCAAAACTTCATAAAGATTTTGCATCGTGGTCAATAGTAAAATTATATTCTTCAGCAAAGTGAGTCAGAAATGATACAGAGTAACGCCAGAGGAGGGCGAGGGTGGAGAAGTAGCAGCATGCTCTTTGCACCAACAAGCGTGCAAGTGTTTTTCTGTTGTTGAGACACAGGTAGTCATGGCAATACTGGTGGTATGACTGGCTGTTAGTTACCACTACCACTGTTTATTGTTTATAATAATCACACAAGGGTCTCACTCATTTTGTTATTGATTTTTGACGCTGCACATAGCACCTCCAAAGGATCTAAAATATCAAATATTTGAATCATTATCTTTGGTTTGGTGGTCACATGTAGAGCGCGCTGCTGCCTCAACAGTCAGTTATACCTGTCACATTGTTGTCAGATGTTGGGTGCGAGTTGTTGAGCAACTCAGGACTGACTGCTGCTTGGAAAAAAGAGGGCGCAATTATTAGTTAAGCTGCAGACAAGACACAAACAACTACTTTGTTGGTAGGAAGAAGTCGCCTTGGGTGATAGAAACTACGGAGGAAAATGAAACTGTTATCTGAAGGAAAACTACCCTGATAGAAATACAGTGATTTGTAATTAACTTCATCATGATGATTAATGATAAAACTCCAACACGTTTCCAGCGGTTAAAAATCCATAAAAGTCCATAACTGAAATACGTGAACAATTGAAAACCTTATTTTCAAGTCTTACTAGTAAAACAGGATGAGGAAGAGAAGACAGTGTTACAGCCCACATTGTTTGAGAAGTACACCCTGAGGAGGCTGTCATCACCAGTCTCCTTTACATTATAGCTGAAGGCTGTGTGTTGTGTGTGTGTGTGTGTGTGTGTGTGTGTGTGTGTGTGTGTGTGTTTTAGAACTTGAGAAGCTACTTTCTCTGAAGAGAGCACACAATTATGTCACGTTTTGTGTTTATCTTAGTGTAAACGTACCTCCATACACACTCACATTACACACATGTGCTTTCATTGAAATTCCTGAGAGTGTATGGGAAACTCGTCTGCATGTTGGGAAAAATTCCTGTGTGTGTGTGTGTGTGTGCCACACAGCAGTGACACAGCAGAACAGAATTGAGAGTGAGGCTGCAGAACATTCCTGAAATAACAAACAATGATGGAGGGAGGAGAGAGGAAGTTGGGACTGTTTTCTTCTACTGTTCTTAAAGAGGCAGGATATAAATCTAGAGTGGGAAAAGACACGCGCGCCCCACACACACACACACACACACACACACACACACACACACACACACACACACACACACACACACACACACACACACACACACACACACACACACACACACACAGTTTCTGTTCATGTGAGGACATTTGTAATTGTAAAATGTAGAAATCCTAAGAATGCATGCAAATAGACGATCCTTTATATACTATTGAATCTACAGCTGGTCTCCCCTGAGCTCTGGTTCTGTTTCTCATTTAGACTTAATGTTTCTAGACTCCAGCAGTTACCACACAGCCCTCTGCTCTGTGTCTGTCTGCTGGATGGAGCCCATTTTCATTTTCTGACGCCTGTGTTAGTTTTTCCTGATGGGCTGCTGTATGTGCGCCTTCTTTTTTTACATGCACACTGTTGATTTAATGAAATCTAATGGTAGATTTTGCTGTGGTTCATCTCGCTTATTGATCCAACTAGAGTGTGCACATCATCATCTGGGAACCAAGGTTCAAAAAGTTATTAAATATGATTATATCTCACCATATTTTAGCTTTAGTAACACAACACAAAAATGGGCGTTCCCATTTTCTTGTGGTTCATACCTATATGTCAGTCTGTGGCTCTTAACTGCGTTTCTCTCACCGTTCCCGTCATTTTTCTTCTTTGCTCTAACCATATGTATTCACATACACACACATCTGTTTTATTCCCTTTATGTTTGACCCACTTTCTTTTGTCTTGACGTGAAAAGCAGGTTTTTTTTAGTAATAATTATGTAGTTTTGCTTTATGGCAGCTGGAGCTGACTGGAGTGTCTGTCAGTCATCAGCTAACTCCTTCATAACAACTGCTGACTCTGCTTTTTCCTTTATGCATACTTAAATATATCATTTACAGAAGGAGAGAGCTCGTTTTTGTTAAGAAAGGTACCTGCCCTACTGTACTAAATGATTTATAGCTTTAAACACAGAATGTAGAGCGTTTATTTATGTTTTTGCAAATTAAATTTAATATTTTACAGATATTGAATGAGCCCTGGCCCCTGTTCTATAACTCTATCTTTAAGATCTCTTTTGCCTTTTTAGGCTGTTGGATCATGATTCTTATTTTTGGCTTTTAAAAACTGAACTCTACGATAGCACCTTCCTTCCATTTCCAAAATTGACTTTTAAATGCACAAATTATGTTGGTATTACACCTTTTAAACATGTGCCAACATACCCAGGAATTCTGGCAGATACAGTGTGTCTGCACTAACCTTGAACACGCCTGCAATGATATTTTCTCAGTCTGTACATTAACTGCATCATTTCTTTTGACAGTTTACCTGCTGTACACAGGCTAGATAAAATGGCAAACAAGTATCCAGCAGACTTTTGAGTAAAAGCCTTGATGACAGGATGTTTTTGTATCCCTGAGGTGTTATTAGGTGTACCTGCAGTTGTCCTTATTTTACTTGAGTGATTAATTTTGCATGATGTCCACAAGAGACAAAGGAAGATATAGTCTTGCAAGTCAGATCAGGATCAGACCCGGATCACGAGGCTGAGGGGAGACAAGAGTGATGAGTTGACTGCGTGCTGTTCTGATCAGATGATGGAAGAATAGTGCAGGGGTTATAAAATATGGTTTGATTTGTAAAATTTGGAGCAGTGTCTCAATTACTGGAGATCAGATTTTGAGGAGACTCTCCTCAGTTGTCCTCACCACATATCCTATATTTGCAGAATTCAATTTGATTCCAAATCTGATTTTGATATTTTTAGGTGAACCCCAAAGCCAGGACATTTAATCAGAAGCTGTTTGCCTGTTAGGAGCCAGATGGCAGTCACCCTCAGCCCTCTGTTTCCTGAAAGGGTGGATATTTTTAAATAAAGTTATGAATATTGAATTAGCGCGGCAGTAAGCACAGACTGTCCCCTTTTTTCCGTGGGTGTCTGCACATCTTGTGGATCTCTGAAATCAGGTCACTCCGTGGGTGAATGGGCGCTCACATGTTGGAGCCTATAATGTTTATTGAGCCATAGATGCAGTTCATGTGTATTCGAGTGGCATCAATAGGCTGTTGGTTAAAAGAAACTGCATGACATTTTCAGTGCCAGTGGTTTCTGTTTCAGCAAGAAAGTCAAATGTGCCCGGTTGTGATTTGCTGTCAGGGTTTTCCCCCCCAGTATTGCGTGCCAACTAGCAGACTGTCACTAATACCAAAACCTTCCAACCAGCGTCTGTCACAAAAGCAGAAGTGACAAGAAAAAAACCAGTTGAATAGTTGTATTTCGTGGTTACCCTGTATTTCGTGGTTACCCTTAAACAGTAAAGACCACTAGAGATGTGGAAACAACAGCAACATTTAAACAACTTATTTTAGGAGAGATGTGGTACTTAAATGTCACTCTATGAACAATTGTTGTGATGGTAAGGTGTTTGTGTGTTTTGTAGGGACCAATTTGTGTTCTCACTTCTTCTAAGGGCTGTTTCGGGGGCTAAGAATTAGTTTTAGGCTCAAGGTTTGAATTTGGTTTATGCTGAAGTGATATTAAGGGATTTAGTGTTTGGCAGTGAGAGTTGGTGCCACCTGCTTCTACCTGCAGCAGCGTTAGTGAGACATCCAACGATAGCACAGGTCCAGTCGCGGCACGTCCCTTTACAGTTTGCAGGCATGTCTGTTTTTGTAGAGCACATACCAAGATCCTAAAATGTAAAACACACACACACACACACACACACACACACACACACACTAAATCTCTCAGGGCCTTGAGTGTATTAGCCTTCCTGTCTGTCTTCAGCCTTGTCTGTTCAGTCTGTCTGCCTGTGATGAAGGTGCTGTGTGGAAATCTGTGTGTGTGTGTGTGTGTGTGTTCCCATTAACAGCTGCTCACTTGTCTGCCTGCTTGTCCAGTATGAGCTGCTTGTTTTGCAGCCTGGTGATCTGATAACCTGATGTAAATTGAGGTTCCATATCTGCTTTACATTTACCTTTCAGGCATTCAAACCGCACTGCTGTTAACAGTGAGACAGCAGGTAGTCATGGCTCGCATGGTTATTGCCTTCTGCCTCAGGTCAGAGTGTCATGGTGTACGGGTTTGTCTTGCACGAAACTGAGGTGCTGCCATGAGGAGAGGAGTAAGATAAAATCTGTCTCTTTAGGAAGAGCATCAGATAACTCACATCACAGACTATGTCTTACCACTGATGTGTGTGTGTGTGTGTGTGAGTGCGTGCGTGCGTGCGTGCGCCCACTCGGGTCATCTTAGTATTTGGCAATTGTGTGCAACCGGGTAAGTCCTGCAGCCTGATCTGCAGTTTCAGAAGTACCAATTAGCCGTTTTCTAATGAGCTGTCAGTCAAACACAAGTCTCTCTTCATTCACCTTTCTTCTCTTTATGGATTATATGATGTCCTCTCTTCCCCCTTCAGAGTCTCTCTCTCTCTCTCTCTCTCTCTATCTCTATCTAAACTTTTTACATGTACATATCTGATGTCTCTCTCTGTGGCTGGCTTCACACACTATCATTACTAACTTTTTATAGCTTCCGCTTTGGGAACAGTAAACATTGTTAATCGCTTGATTGCGTCAATAAATGCACAATACATTTTCAGAGCCTCTAAAGATTTTTTACATTTATATGTACTGGAGCTTTGAAAGAATGATCAGAACTTTACATTTATGATGTAATGAGAGCATTTAAAGCCCGGTGTAAAAAGAATGCAGTATAATGAAACTGCTGTTATTGTAACATGTTTACATGTTGTGTTTTCCACAGCTCTTAAAGGATACTCGAGCCACTTTCTCTGAATTAATGAACACTTCTGCTTACATCGGAAGAAATGAATACACTTTCTTTTAAATGGAGGTTCCGAGAAAAGAAATCAAGTTGCTTTTCCAGGCAGTGGCACTACTGTTTAGACCATCACCTAGTAACTAAAATAATCACAAAAGATGAAATGATGTCTAGATGTGCTTACCACCTCAGCTAAGTTTCCTGTGGGTAACCTTGTCTTGTCATCTGTATGTAGGCAGCTTGTGGTTGCAGCAGTTGCGTGCCAGTTCAGCCCCTGTCTCGCCCCGGTTGTTTTACTTAAGGGTGTCAAGCCTAATGCCTCAAATGTAATCGTTGTGATCCTGGTGCTTATTATAGATAAATTAACCCTGATCCTGGACTGTAGTGAAGGGTCACAGTGCTGGATCTACATTTTATGTTGAATGATTGGCAATCTTCTCTCCAACTTTTGGAACGAAGTCCACATGTTTACATGTTCTATTGTTGTAAAGGTTGCTGCTTTGACACACCACCCATGCTGTGCTGTAGGGGTTTATTTTGGGAGAAATGTGCACAAGGTCTATTTTTGTCAAGCAAAAAAGAAAAGGGTATTTGTTCCTAATTAGAGCCGCCCTTCCCCTCCCGCTACAGTGCAGGCCTGTAGAAGACTTCACGTGCATTACGGGATAGAGAGAAGCTGTGCTGCCCACTAAAGTTAAAAAGCAGTGACTGTGTCAGTAGAATGTAATTTAAAAAAAGATTATCATGATTAGATTTGTACTGAGGAAATCTAAACCCTTTCCATGATCATAACAGCCTTTGTAGGGCAACATATTAACCTCTAGCAGGTTCTAATCAGAGCACAGTGTTATTATGATACTCTTCGATCAATTTTTGAAAGAAACAGTATTTTATAACTAATGCGCTCCAGAATGTTGATAACTGTGTGTTTTATTCACATTCCTGCGCTCACATTGTCAGAATAGGCCTGAATAATGGATTTTTGTAGGCTTTACCCTGGGAACCAGACGATGTGACTTCATCAATGAACCGCTTTCATGTTAGAACCATACATCTTCTACCACCATGACATGTACATATCACAGACCCTTTCCATATGCATACCAGAAACACTATTTATATCAACGCATAGCTGCAGTCTGTTCTTCTTTATGGATCCCGCTTTTCTTTTGCTCACTGTGGCGAGGTCAGAGGTCAGACTCAGCTGCAGAACAGCTGGTATAGATTCAGTGTCTCGCTTGAGGACATTTCAGCGAGGCAGTAGTTTGATGAATCAGAGGCTTGAACATGAGTTCTCCAGTTGAAGGACGTTTTCACTGCCATCCTGCTGTCACGCCCACATACATATAATCATAGTCCTGTCTTGAGTGAGAGGGCAGCAGCTCAGACATAGCTCCAGTTTAGCCGTAGGTCTTATTTTGTTTTTCTCTGAAAAGGTTTCCCTGGTTCATTCTGAGTTTTGGTGTCAGGTTCGCAGTTTGAGCTCAGTGGTCTGATCCAAACTAAATGTAAACATCAATAACAGGAGATATTTTACATGTGGACTGTGGTAGAGTGCTGTTTGCTGCATCTGTATGTCTTTTTCCTGCTGACAGGGAACTATATTCGCTCCACTGGACTCCTCCAGGTCTCAGGGATGAGTGAGCATCACTCCCTTATTCTGAATCGCGGCGTTTGTGACAAGAGCCTTTGAAATCGCCCTGTAGTTCCTCCAGAGACCCAGTTCTGCCAGTCAGATCCTCTTTTGGTCTCCAGGGGTTCGAGGTTGCAGCTACCAGCAGTGCTTTAGAGATTTGCCCCCCCTCCCACAGTACTCTGAAGGGTTGAAACTGGTCTGCATTCTGGCTCCAGTGTGGTTCTCACTCTGCTGGCTCCCTCTGAGCGCTGTGAAGTGGGTGGGTGTGAGCAGCGCTAGATCACAGCCCTGCACCAGGCGATTTCCCTTTCACTTTGTTCACATCAATAGGGAATGAGAAGCAGGGCAAAAGAGAGGGAGAGAGGGAAGGAGAGAGAAAGGGGGAGGAGGGGAGGTGAGAGCAACAAAAGCCAAGAGAAAGGAACAGAGGGGAAAGGAGGAGGGGAGAGGAGGGCACAGAGTGGTGGTGTTTGTCCGAGGCGAATGAATGAAATCTTTATCTCTGACGCAGGGGAGACGAGGCCGCTCTCACACGTCTTCTCACTTTGGTTTTATCACCCTCATTCACTCACTCTCACTTCTTTCAGTTTTGCTTCTCTTTACTCTGTCCTTTTTTGTGTTCCCCTTTCTGTCCCTCCAATCTTTACTGTATTACTCTGTCTGTCTCTCACTGTCTCCCTCTATCTCTTTCTCCTCCCTCACTTTCCCTTTTTCCTCTCCTCTCTGAGCTCAGCCCCCTGGTGGAGGTCAGGGTACTCTTTCTCTCTGTCTGCCCTGTTTTGCTTGTCCTCACTGTTTGCCTCTGGAGAGAACAGGAAATTCCCCAAAAAATAACTTCTTCATGTTTTCTTTAATACGCCCAAAAGCTTCCCAGCTCAGCTGCTAGGATGGAGTCGCAGAATGTTGAGGAAAAAGTGCTGTGTCACGGGATACACTGCTGCTGATGCAAGTGTTAGACTATTGGGCCAACAGCAGGTTAAAACCGGGTGTTTGTACCAGATTATTTCACAAATGCTAGAATGACACAATAAATCTAAATTAGATATGTTTTTATGCAGAAATTCATTCCGATTCACGTCAGCACTATTCTGACAAGATAAGCTTCACCTGAGGAAATCCTGTAATTAGTTTTTTTTTTTTTTTTTTTACTTGTGCCTAATTGAGGTGGATGGTTATGGTAGGATAAGATTCTTGTCTTTCAGACAGAAATTATATGAGCAACCCAGCCAAATAAATACTGCATCCACCTTTTTTCCACCTTTTTCTTCCGTCCTGGAAACGTAGGTCTGCCAGAGCAGTGCATTTCTATGCAGCCAGAGTAAGAATTCATTGCTATTTTCTTCATAACTGTTGTAATGAATGCTGTTTGCAGGACCCCGCCACCCTCGAGGCTGACCACTAAATAAACTCTCACCCTGTGGGAAACCTCGGGGTCCCACTTCAGCTGATGCCTGAATGACTCTTGGCATTAAGAGCTTGGTCTAAAGTAAGAACAGGTTCATTAGTATTACATAATGCACACTTAACACCATCTGAAGCTGGGAAAAGAACATTCCTACTGCACTGTGTGCACGTAGGCCCAGGATGTGCCAAAGATCCACCAGTGTTGCAGAATGAGTGTGCTTGTTCTGCACTTCAGCCTGTGAATGGGGGCAGGAGAATACACCAAAAACAAGATAATTCACTCCAATTACTGACATGCTGTGTACCTAAACACAAGAGGAGTTTTCAGAAAGGCCCAACATGGCAGATTCAGATTGGATTACAATCACTGGATTTACATGCAATAATTCCTTGGGAAAAATTGATCTAATCAGACATGTGGCATGCTGGAGCCTAAACGTCTTAATGTGTTAGCATCTTTACTGTACATACTGTTAATGTATTAGTGAAACTAAATTTAGTACTTATCTTTCACACTTTTTTTTGCAGTTTTAGCACAGTGTATTCCTTTTTCATGATGGTAAACTGGTGAAAAGGTGCATAATCGGCCAGATGAGAAGGTGAGAGGGTGTTGGAGTTATTGCAGGAATGCAGGAAGGTGTTGTGACGGTAAATGTTTGTGTAATGAGAGCAGCTGACAGAAGGAGAAAGTAGTGTAGAAGAATGCAGCCTGGCCCATTCTGCCTAATCGTTTTAACCCGTAATGTATATAAACTCTGTGATTCAAGGAAAAAAGGCTTTAGGAACTGGAATGAAAGAGGAAAATGGAGGAGAGGGGTGCGAAAGCAGCAAGACAGAGCACTAAGAGAGGGGAAAGGAGAGATTGATAAACATTTAGAGAAAGAAAGAGGGGTGGACCGGTTAGTCAGAGAGAAATATAGATAAGGAGAGATCCACCAAGAGGGAGGTAGAGAGAATGGAGAGACTGGGAGGAACGGATCCGAGAAGGGAGGTAGAGAGCAGGAAGGGCACAGGGAGCGTTGAACAAAGGCCTATTTTTGTACCATCCGTTTTACAGCCATATGTAGCTTTCTCCTCCTGCAGTCGCCTTTGTTATGTCTGAGGGTGAAAACCATCCTTCATCATGACTTGTTCAAAAAACTTTGGCCGCCTTACAGCGACGCAGACGCAGTGGTTAGACATAATGACTTCATCGGGGTCGTTTTTACAGTAGCATGCTTTTGCTGCTCATTGTCAGGCAATAAGTGTCCGATTCACTGTTCGAGGTTACCTTACATGGTGGAATGTAGTAGTGTGGCTCCAGAGTTTTTCTCATTTAGTCTCCACGCAGACTCAAATTCCTTTAGCGCTCTGAATGCTGAAACCCAAGCTACCGAATGGTTCCCGAGGCACTCTGTATATGAGCACAATTTCCTGTATACCACATACGGTATATTAATATTGGCCTCTGCTGAAAGTGCATATTGTACAGGGAAGACAGTACATGGACAGCAGGATATTGCACATAAACTGACCACTGCAATTCCCAGAGTGGAAGAGGTTGCAACTTTATCTTAGAGGGCAGTGCATTTAAAAGAGGCTTTCCGTAAGGATTGGCTACTCACAGGAGGCAAAAAGAATTGTCTATGCAGCAGAGGCTGACATACCTTGTTTCTACTCCCTAGCATAGGTCTAGCAGGATCCTACACTTCCCATAATGCAAATCAGTTGTGTCTTCACTCCATACACCCATTATTTTGTATTTACAACAACAACACATTACATAAGATGGGGGAAATTTAATTTTATCATGAAAAATCTCTCCTCAATTTCTCCCTCAGCCCACATTTCATGAGCTTTTTATATCAATGCAGACGTATTTTGGTGTTGTGCTTGTATCCAAACCTGTGTCTATCATGCAAATTGATCATGGATCATTTTGAAATTAAACTTGACGTGGATGATGATGACTGGTTGACATTATCCATTTGGTTTATAGCCAGTTGACACTGCAATGAAAAACTTCCTTGTGCTCAAATGAGTGATGACGGCTTGTCCAGATATCTCAAAAGACAGAGGGCAGGGGAGCTTAAGTGAGAGAGGTTTAAACAGGTGTACGGCGAGCCTAAATTCTTCCTCACGCCTGGATACAAGCCAGCAGAACAACTGACGAATGCCCTACCCATCCCGTAAACGTCCCTGGTAGCACTGAGTGAAGGCCGGTAGAGGGACATATAGGGGGAGGGAGACATGACGATGGATGTGGAGTGAATGATTGATGAAGAGGGTGTGAGGTGAATGTGATATGTATGTCATATGTTCCCCAGTTGTTGCAGTCTCTTGCAGCCCACCTGTCTCTCTCGGCACACCCAGTCTGCGTTATTCCTGCCGGGAGTTCCCCTCCCAGGTCTTTCTGCTTCCAAACATACATCTACTCTTTTATAACTCCCCTTTTTTACTCCATCTTCCATTTGACCAAAACCAGTAATGACAGCCTGTGCTTCAGACAGCTTATCAGCTTAAATTAGGAAGCGGGCTTGCACTACAGAAGAGTGTCCCACCCCCTTTGGTCGAGATGACTCACCCTTATTACAGTTCGGTAAAGTATGTCGCTGGTATCTCCAACCACAGGAAGTGATGATTCAGAAAGTCATTCAAAACTGTTGAACGGCAGCAAGTGTGCGCTGCATCTACATAAAGCTGGTCAAAAAAATTCTCTTATCTACACGCACACAGCCTATTAACGATCATATTTGTTGTTAATTGGATGTGCAATGAACATTTTAACTTCCTTGAAGATTAAATTTCTATGAAATGATATAAATTCTGCTTGATTTGAACTGTTACTAATGGGCTCTGGCCAAATTTGTGTCATCAATTTGGCCGAAACCACAGCTTACATGACCGTTTTGTAAGCAAGTGCTGTCCTGTATTGTTAAAAAGAGAACCTTGAAAGTCTTCCATATTTCAATACTTAGATACACACTTACTGCCAGACCAACATGACTCCCTCTGTCATCTACTGACACCCTCCCTACCTCCCCCTCGTATTCCCCAGCTGTTTGTGGTTACAGGGTGTGTCGGGGGGGTGATCTCCTGGGTGCAGTCAGATTGGTATCTGAACCTTGAACACTGTCACATTACAGGGTGTGGACGCCTGCTGCTACTTAATATGAAGAGGATCTCAAAAGAGAAATAGACCTTTTATTATATTGCCCATTTAAATAAAACACATTTTGATTGAGATACACAGACAGAGATACAGAGAAGTAAAGAGGACCATATTTTCAGTCTCAAAGCAAGGAGCAAATGTGTGATTAATGTCGTCATGCTGCCATCTCAGCACAGCAACATTGGGGTGGTAGCTAATATAGTAGAGTGAGAACATGCTTGGAGAAGGTGGGAGACAAGAGATGTTAAAAGCAAAGGTTACAGGTTGCATTAGCACTGTGGAAGCTGCTGATTCAGACTGAGTGAATGACAGTTTCTTCTTGCTCACACTCTGGAAATAGCTTCTTCTTCTTAAGGTGTCAATTCAGTCAGGGATGGCGTTTTAAGAAAGGGGACTTCCAAAAGCTCTTTTCTTACAGCTGAGAGTGATGGGATGCCAGTTTATACACTACAGCAGGGTGCGACCAGCCGGGAGATTACTACCAACCGAATATGGACAAATATGTCTCAGTGGCTCGTAACTTAATCTCCCTGGCCAGCCACTGTCTGGCTGTTTTTGGAGAATCCTCTATTTTTTTAAAAAAGCACTGCATTTGCCAGTTGCAATAGCAAAAATGGTTGAATGTCGGCCAGTGGAAGACAAATGTTGGCTTTCTTTTCCTGGGTGTGACTGGTCCAATTCCCACAATCGAATGAGGGCTTATGGAAAGAGAGACCAGTGGTATAATACAGTAGATGAGAGAGATGGAGAGAGAAGGGAAGAAAACATTATAAAAATATAGAAATGTGGTTAATGAATGATGACTAAACAGATGATGTATTCTGATCCCCCGGGGCGAGCTGCCATCCTCTCCTCCACAACCATCTTATCCAGCTTCCCCCCATCCCTCTCCTCTGTCCCCTCACTCCTTTCAGCCTGTCCATCCTGTGTCCTTCGTTCCCCATCTCTAATCCTCGTGTCCTTTCTTTCTCCGGCTGCTTAGTTTGGCCTTTTAAGTGGGTGGTTATTAATTACACTCTCTAATGAAATGAGAAGCTTTCAGTTGGCAACTAGCTGACAGTGCAGGCTCTGTGTGTGTATTCATGTTGCAGAAATCCTCTTTAAGCATGACCACAGTTAATGGTTTCCTTGGGCATTCATTTGTTTTTTTTCTTACAGACAAAATCATTTTCTATAAAAACTGACCATGTCGTCAGCCTCCTGTCTGTCTTGTAGTTCCATGATGTGAAGCGAGCTAATTTTTCTTATTTGTCTGAGTGCGTTAATCCTTTTCAGCAGGTCTTTCCTGCTACTGGTTAAGTGTATACTGTAGTTCCTCAGTGCTTCCTTTGATCAGAACTGATTAATGTCTCTACATGCTATTTCAAGTCTTCCATTTACTTCTGGCATTGCGTAGTGTAGGAAACATTGTCTGCATAGCTCCATTTGGTCCATTTACTTCAGAGTACTTTGATCCTTCTAAACATTCCTGGAATGAAGGAATACTAATGCTTTCTAATACCAAACTGAAGTCATTTGAGTGCCCGAACAAGGAAACCGTATTTGTTACTGGAACTGACTATACAAATACTGTCCTGGATGTTGGGCAATATTTTCGTATTGCCTTTAACATTTCATCCATGGTAGTGTCTGCCTTTTAAGTGGCTCAGAGAGACACTGCATTATTTGTGCCCAGCATTTTTTACTCTTGTCCTGTTTATTTATTGAGACGGGGAAACCGTAGCGTTTGAGCCACAGCAGTTAAAGTTCTTGAGAGGTTACATCTTGATTCATTTTTTTTTTTTTAAAGTCAGCAATGATTCCTCCCATGAAGTTTGTGTTAAAATAGCAGCTGCCCTTCAGAAAGTGTATTGATTTCCTTAAGGATGGCCTCACTTAATGCAACATAAAAGTGTAGATCGTGATTCCCCTAGACGATCATTTTTTGCTGACCATGTTTCTTTGAAGTTTCTTTCTTATCATTAATATGAATGTGTGAATATTTAATAACACTGTGCTCCCACAGCATGGGAACTGGCAGAGACAGGGGAGTCTTCAGAGGCAGCGTCACTGACAATCATCCACTAATGCACACTTACTATTACTGTATCTCTGTGTGGTACACTGCTGTGAGCCATCTTCTCATCACATTATGATACCCAGGAGTTCAGATAGACAATAACACACATAATAAACTAATGTCCAAAAGGTTTAATATGCAATGCAATATTTGAACCAAACCAACTTAAATCAAGTAATTGTTGACTCATTAGTGCCTGAGTTATGCCTGGAGTTGGAAATGCTCATTTATTTCTCCCTGGGGGGGTGCAGCTGTTATTGCAGTGTGCTTTAGAAAGGAATATCAGCTCAAATGAACGTGTTTAAGTGCAGTTTGGATCTCATTTAGCTCAGGATAGCTCACTGTGTGCATCCACTCTTCACATTAGCAGAATGCTTTATGCGTGGACCTTTTTTTTTTTTAGAGAGAGTCATCACAGTGTTGTGTAATGGATGATGATAGTGTAGCTCTCATATTAGCAACATGCAGCTCTTTATTAACACTTATCAAAAGGAGAACCTGACATTGTTAGCTGCATAGTGTTACTTGGCGAAATGCTATCACAGGTTTTTGTGACGCACTTAGGCCAACTACTATATCTAGACTTGTGTGTGTGTGTGTGTGTGTGTGTGTGTGTGTGTGTGTGTGTGTGTGTGTGTGTGTGTGTGTGTGTGTGTGTGTGTGTGTGTGTGTGTGTGTGTGTGTGTGTGTGTGTGTGTGTGTGTGTGTGTGTGTGTGTGTGTGTGTGTGTGTGTGTGGTGCATCAGATATGTGTATGACTGTATATCTGAAACAATGTTTGTGCTGTAAATGTGGCCTCTTATACTCTCTGTGTAGAGGGCCATGGATAATATTGAATATAAATACTGCCATTTGACCAGAGTTAGCTCTGATTGCTGTAAAATGTATTGTTATTGAATAGTTCAAGAAGGACTGCAGTGAAAATCAGGCGAGAGCTCATTCCTATCTGCAGTCTCTCAGCAGGCTGCAATTAAAAGTCTGCAGACATTTAATATGTCTAGGTATGTCTGTCTTTTATTTATTCTTTATTTTCCATCTCTCTCTCTCTCTCTCTTTGTCCTGCTTTGGCATCTCTGTCATTCTCTCCATCTGTTTGACGGCATTACTTTCTCTCTTTCCTCATTCCTTTTCCCTCCCACTCAACCCACCCACCCACTCATTCATTCCCACTCTATCCGTCTTTCAACCACATTATCAACTCCATTTCAACTTTGCGCCCACCTTCTCTTCTCTCCAGCTCTATATTAATATTCAGACCTGCATGTGTGTATATGCGTGTGTGTTTTTCCCTGATTTTATTTTAGCACCACCTCTACTCTGCCTCCCACCCCTGGTCTGCCTGTCTGCACAGCTGCATCACACACAGCTTACTTTACAACTATATTACAATATTAGTATAAATTTGCATGTGTAAAAATCTAATATTGGAAGGAAGCAAGTTGTACAAATAAAGCTGAGCAGTTAGATTACCTTTGCAGAGTTTAAATTTTTTTTAGTGTTATTCCTTGTTCCTTCAGTATTCTGTTTGTGAACTGAAGTCTCTGTGGTGCTCTCCTCTGTATTTGTTCAGCCATTGTGGCTTGTTCCTTATGGTAGGTAGTCTGTTTGTTCTGTTAACAAAAAACAAACTGTTGCTGGAAACAGAACAAATGTGGATCACTGACATTAACCCTTCCACTGGCCAAATATTGCATCCTGCTTTCTTCCTCTCTCCCTTCCGGTCTTCATTGTCATTGTTAAAGAGAAACAACAACGGCAAGCAGCCAACCTAGGTACTACGCTACGTGGAAATGATTAAAACCTGTTCCTCCATATCATTTTGGCCTTCTTCTGCACTGCACAGTTAAGGCTCAACGTTGATGATAGATTTAATAAATTCAAACAACCCAGAGCAGCAAATACAGAACATTTCCATCTAGTTTTTACAATGCACAATGACATTAAAGCTCTTGAAGGAGTAGTGAAACGGACGTTCATGCCTATGACAATGTCACAGTTCATTACTGAAACATAGATCTGATGCAGCATGCAGCTGCTCCCATGTCCTAGCTCATGTAATGGTTTGTGGGTGGGCTTGTTGAGGCCTGTTGTGGATGTCTGGGTTATCGTGTTCCAGCCCCTCCCTGCCATTGTGTGCGTGTGCGGTTTGAACCCTACACGTCAATGCAAGGTTCTAGACATATTTAAGAAAATCTGGGCGTATTTAAGATGCACACAGGAGATTTATGTAGCACTGTGCTGTGATCTCATACATTTGTCTGTATTAATGGAGCTGTAAATTGGGTACTAACGTAATAACATTACAGACCTAAGGAGTAAAATGTTGATGAATGGACATGTATTATATATGAACTGCTTTTTTATCTAAAGATGGAGACAACTGTAGGTCAGATGTGTTCAGTGTTTGAAATTTGTGGCACTATGAGGAAATATCAGTTTATTTTGTAAGTATATCACTTTTAAACACACAATACTTTCGTACCCTCTGACTCTGTACGGATATTCTCACAGAAGTTATGTGAATTTATATCGCAGCCACAATGAGAACCCTGCTTTCCTCCCGTATGACCCCTCCTTACCATTGTGACTGCTTATCTCAGTGTTTACCTCCCCTGTGAGTATGTCTGGCCTTCCTATCAAACCGCCTTTTTTCTCCACTCCACAATTTTTCTTCCTTCTCTCTGCATCACTTGGCTTTTTCATATCTGCCTTTTTATCTCTTCCAGGGTCCCTCCATTAGTTATCCACCACACCCTCTTTCTTTCTTTTATTGTCACCCGTCTGCCTGCTCTCATCTGTCTCTTTACCATCATTTTTGCCTCATTTACTCCTTCCAGTAAGAACCATTCAGAGATGCAGACTGACTCATTCTCTCATAACTGTAGTATTATTCACTGCTTATTGCTCTGTCTACGGCTCTACAGCATTTTTCAACGCATTCCCCTCTCTTCCCATTAGTTTGTGAGGAGAATTAAGAATAAAATACGCCTCACAGACTTGCGTGGGATCTAAACTCTGTGATGTAACAAGGAACTGATATGTTATGCTGCAGCAAAATAGTAGGGACGGGGTTTTTTTTGCGCAGTACACCACGAAACCATGTCTATTTATAACCTACAGCTTCTCTCATAGCCGTGTTTTATACCGACTTCCCTAACTGGACTTACAGCAGCAAATGTGTGGGGATTTACAACAACACAGACAATCCCGAGATATTATGTAAGCTGTCAGTCACAGAAATAAATAGAGGAGGTGATGTCAAAACAATCTGAACTTAATCAGAGGTCGGCGTGAGTCGCTTTGGTCAGAAACGCTACGCATGGTAAACCAAAGGCTGGGAATCACTTTCATCTAGTGCCTGTTATAATATGACAAATCAGGTGATACGGATTGGAAGTGGTCCAGGTGGGAAAAACAAACACACACACACACACACACACACACACACACACACACACACACACACACACACACACACACACACAGAGAGAGAGAGAGAGTGAGTCAGCAAGGGAATCAGTTCAGACATGATTGGACGAGAGGTTCCTGTCTAAATTGCCCTCAAAAGATTGGAGGAGATTAACAGGCTTTCAGAGGGGTGTGTGTGTGTGTGTGTGTTTGTGTGTAATGATGTATTTACTGTATATAGTCCACCATTTATACAGTACATGCATGTTCATAAAAGTCTGCTCCGTCCATTAAGTGAGTCATGGTTGTTCCATTTCACCTTTCTGCTGCCATTTAATGACATTTAATTGAATTATTTGGTCAGGGATCATCTACAAGGAGATGTTAATCTCACGGAAAAAGAGGAGTTGACTTTGTACCAACTATTCACGACTGAGAGTTCTCGATTAACTTTGGCTTTCTTGAAGCTCGCAGATCTAACTAGCCGAGCTCCACATTGTGCTTCGTCATTCCTTGCTCTTGTGTTTGTTCTGCCCATTTTTAGTGGTCAAACTCTTTGCTATTCCACACACTTTATCTCTGCACAGACTGACCTACATGCATCTGCAGAAATATGTCTCTCTTTTCTTTCCTCCCCTCCTTATTTTTGAAGATATGATGTTTAGAGCAAGAATGCCAGTGCATAGCTCTGTAGGAAATCATAATCTCTCCACCTTCTGATTTCACTACTCTGTATTTTTCTCACAGCCCCATTTCTCACTCAGTAAAGTTCAGTTTCTCTCTCTCTCTCTCTCTCTCTCTCTCTCTCTCTCTCTCTCTCTCTCTCTCTCTGTCTCTCTCTCGTGACAGTGCTTAGTACAGAGCCTAGCAGCTTGCTTCTCTGTGGTTTTCCCTCATGAATGCTCCTTTGTTTCATGTGTGTGTCTCTGTAGACTCACAGCTCTAAGGCCTAAAGTTGTTTCACCTCCTAACCCTCTGACACATCGCACTGTCCACCATCCCTCCATCCATCCATCCATCTATCCATCCAACGTGTCAGCTGATAATTTTTTTCTACTCTCTTCTGGTCTCCTTTTCATTAGAGGAGACCACTGTTAGACTTCCCTTCCCCCAGAGAGCCAATTTGTGTTGCTCTGAAACACATCAAAAGATGTGAAACACTGATGTTTGTCCTCTTGCTGCAATTCCTTCTGATTTATACAGAAAGAAAACACAGACTGCAGACTCTGAGTGAAAGTGCCATAGCTTTTGTTACCCTGAGTATGAACTCGAGGAGTGTATGTCTGATGGAGCTGAGTGCTGTGAGCATCACTGAACTAAAAATAAACCGTTTTTATAAAGGTTGCAACAGGTGTGCTGAAAATGTATTCAAAAAAAGCATGCAATACCTTTGTAACTTCCTTTTCATGAATTTGAATGACATACAAATCAATCATAACAGCTAGATTGCCTGTGTGGGAATTGGACTAAACTGACATCTACCCAAATTTCCCCACATACAGTATTTTTGATCTGTCACACAGGACACACAGTCACAGTGTGTGTAGATGATGCATGCAGATTCGGCCCTGCACTGTCTATGCATTGCTGCATACCTATCTCTGCTGGATTGGGTGAGAGTCGTTCACCTAAAAGACTGAGGCGTCTCACAGCGTTTGGAGTGTGTGTGTGTTTGTGTGTGTGTGTGTGTGTGTGTGTGTGTGCCACGCCGGCTTCCTGACAGAGCCGACTGAACAATATCTCTGATTAGAGCAGCACATGGTTTCACTTCTGCTGCTGAAACAAAAGCTGATTGGCATTTTGTAGAATGTGTATTGCGCGTACAAACACGCACTCAACATGCGTGGACACAGGGAAAAACAAATGCTGACACACACACATATTTACACACATTGACTAAAACACACTTTTGCAAGAATGCACCGCAATAGACACACTCAGCATCGAATGCAGTAATGCGGATACACATAAATGAACTCACAGAAAATAATCAATTTCCAATCAGGTCCTGTAATAGTCCTCAGCTCCCACACTCCCACTCCTCAGAGGTTCTCCTATAGCAGCAAGTGGCTGAATACTGAACAGCACAGAGTGACTGAGGCTGAGTACACAGTCAGTCTGTAACTATTTTATTGAACCACAATCCTGCCTTCAGTAACCATCGAGTGTGTGTGTGGTTGTGTGTTTGGCAAGTATCTCCCCATCATGTGCTCCGTGTTGCTTGTGTTTTGATTTTGTTTGATAGTAAGTGGAGCTTGAGTTGAGATTATTTTGTCATGAGTAATGTAAAGGTTTACATTTTAATGTGCTGTAATTATTACTTTTACTTTGTAGGAGCAGGATTATGAACTACCGACTGACTTTATGTTTTTTTAAAAGATGTTCAATCTAACCAGTCTTTTTCTCTTTTCTCTTCCATGTTGCTGCTTCCACTGACTTCGTTCAACAAAGGTAAATAAATCCATTTCTCCCATCTACCTCTCACTGTATTCTCCTTTGCTGAAGCTCCTGGCTGTGTGACCTGATGGCGCAAAGTTTCTTCCTTGATTTCTTTTGGAAAAATCTGTTTCCCGTTTGCAGTTTTTCCCTTTTTCCACGGGTCTATCCTTTTATTTAGTGGTTAGGATTTTAAAAGAGTTTCCGTCTACTTGAGTCAAGTTCATGGCTGAGACACAAAGGCTGAGATCAAACTCTGTCTGATGGAGGAATTTAACTTGTGTGTCTGTTGCTCTGTCTTTCCTGTCTGGATGTGTGTCCTCCACACACTTGCTGTTTGCTGTTTCTCAGTCAAATATTTGCCAGTGTACCCGCACTCTGTATCAGAGTTAACAGTTAACACCTCTGGACCAGTTTATAGTGTGTTGCCAGGCCCTGGCTCTGTTAATCCAGAGGAACGTGCGTAAAAGGTGGAAAAACACACCGGCAGCTAGCTGCTGCTCTGTCGCTATGGTTACCGGTCACACCACCACCATCCTCTGGCCCGGTGTGTGTCGGCTGAAGAAAAAGTGTGTGTTTCTGTGTGTGTGTGTGTGTGTGTGTGTGTGTGTGTGTGTGTGTGTGTGTGTGTGTGTGTGTGTGTGTGTGTGTGTGTGTGTGTGTGTGTGTGTGTGTGTGTGTGTGTGTGTGTGTGTGTGTGTGTGTGTGTGTGTGTGTGTGTGTGTGTGTGTGTGTGTGTGTGTCCAGGGTTGCCTTTGATGAAGCAGGCTGCTGTTGACAGGGTCATGTGAAAGAGGAGACTCCCAGGGGAGCGTTCAGGATCGCTGAACAGTTTTCAACATTTTTTTTGTCCAGATTTCTTAAACTTAAAAGAGTTTCTGAAGAGAGCCTGTTTGCTTTGAACTACACTGTGACTTTGTGTGCTCCGGATTTTTGAGGGGTGTGTGTGTGTGTGTGTGAAAGATATTTTCATACGATGCGGTACCTTTTGCATACATGTAGTAACTATAGAAAACTGTTTTCATATCTGCTCACGAAACAGTTGGATGCACGCAGTGAGAAAACAATCAAAGCTTTTCTTTTCTTTTCTCTGCAATGTCATTGATGTGAGGAAACAAATTAATTGAGGCAAATTGGTAGCTATTGCCCCTTGAACTTTGTGGGTCAGATAATGATCTGAGGTCATCCCAAATCTCACACACACACACACACACACACACACACACACACACACACACACACACACACACACACACACACACACACACACACACACACACACAGACAGTCCCTCCTATTGATCAGTAACTGCTTTCTTGTTAAACAGAAAGGCTGCCGGCTCTCCCAACTGTCAGCAACCAGTGAGCTTCTCAGACAGATTTCAAGGTGTTTGTGTACCAGCACTGAGAAATGTTTGGAGGTGTGACAGGTTGTGTTTGGGTGTAAGAGTGCGTTTATGTTTGTGACAAAGAGAGAGAGAGGGAGACGGAGACGGGCGGATACAATTGACACTTGAGAGGTTTTCATTTCAAGGAAACAGACTCTAAAGAACATGTTGATTCCTGTCAGGGTTGGAATTTTTTGAGCATTTCAGATCTATTTTAATCACTTTATGTCGCAGATGGCACTGCAGTTGAATGCAACTGTAAAATAAAATAGAACTGAAGAAGAAGGCATGGATTGCTGGAACGATTGCTGAGATAGGAGATTGAATTTCTGATGAAATTATGAACTAAGAATAAGAGTAGCTGTCCCTCATGAATGAGCAGGTTGAGGATAAGCATAAAACAACCTTATTTGCAAATGTAACTTTATTTCTACATAAGTGTTTTCCTTTAATGTGCTCCTAAATGTTTTCTAAGTAGTGCAAATGATCCACAAAGACAGTTTCGACGATTAAGTGCTAACTTTTTTGCCTCAAATGAAAAATCGCACATGGGTAACCTGCTATAGTATTGATTCTGTTTCAACATGCAGTTCTTGAAATCACGTTTTTATTATTTTATTTTAAAATATGTATGTAATTATTTATTTTAGAAATGAAGACACAGATCAGTTGTTTTATTTAACCTCTTTATCCATATTATTTATTTAGGTTTATTCATTTACTATTCATTATTCAACATGATTTTGTGTCGTGTTGCGTAACTGTCAAATAGTTTCAGCACTATTTTGGTCGATTTCCTGCCTTTTCTAGTTTTCTCTCTTCTGTAAGCTTAAAGCCCCGGTTTCCTGTAATGAACTTGAGCAGTAGTCCGTTTACATTTCCTTATGTAATTACACTTTTTATGTGGAGAGAGACATTTAATGCAACCGCTTTTCTTCCACAATATACACTCAGTAATTTGGAAAATTTGTGTTACTTCTGGTTACCATGGCATTAGACCTCACCTGGCCTAATCTGCCCTCTTTGGTGTGTGTGTGTGTGTGTGTGTGTGTGTGTGTGTGTGTGTGTGTGTGTGTGTGTGTGTGTGTGTGTGTGTGTGTGTGTGTGTGTGTGTGTGTGTGTGTGTGTGTGTGTGTGTGTGTGTGTGTGTGTGTGTGTGTGTGTGTGTGTGTGTGTGTGTGTGTGTGTGTGTGTGTGTGTGTGTGCCAGAGGACCGAGCTGAGAAGACGCAGTTTAAACAAGACTGATCAGAATATAATATTTTATTGCTTTATCATTCATATATTTTAATGTGTCAGGCATTGTTTGGATGGACAACACAGGGGATTAAAGCAAACATCACTGCTATGGGAAAATGCACCATGCAATGGGCCTTTTTCAGTATTTTTTTTTGATATTTTGCAGACTAAATGATTAATTGTAAAGACAACTGAAAGTGTACAGTTTAGCTTTATCATCCAAATACGCATCCAGTATATCTGATATTTAGTCAGTGCACCAGACTTACGATGACTTAACTCTCCAAACAACTGACAGTAGTAAACATGAGACAGTTGGCTTAGTGACAGATGAGTGCAGAGGCGTACTGTCAGCTAAAATATTGACATTAGTAGAGGAACACATGCATGAGACGGTGGTGAGAGCAAGACTGTGCAGCAAAATTAGTAAAAGAGAATAAAGTGGGTGTTTGAGAGCCCCCTTCTCGTCTGCTGCTCCGTAATCTGCTGCAGTATGTTGATCCAACAGGCAGCTGAAAGTCACACACACATACACACACACACACACACACACACACACACACACACACACACACACACACACACACACACACACACACACACGACAATGTGAAGCTGACTGAATGACAAATGTCTGACACTCAAACATTCATGCATAAACTCCAGCTTCAACATACCACGCTGCTTTGAAAAAAAAAAAAAAAAAAGCACAGCTGAGCACTGAGTAATAAAAAGCACGCCTCCTTTTTTTCTAATTTCCTACTCAGCACACACACACACACACACACATGCTATCGCTCTAGACGCAAGTGAAACACATGTTTCTAGCTCTGGCAGTGACATCACCCGCCTTGTGGTCAAAGTCCAGTTCCTCTATCCGGCTTAGAGCTGCTAACACACTGCCACACTCGGAGCTACCGTAACCACTGACACAGGCGCTCGGCAGACGGAAGACAAGACTGGCAGAATTAGTAGTAGTAGAAGAAGAAAAGAAGCGAGTAAGAGATGACGGATTATCTACGTGATTAAGGATGGCTCTTCTTTGACAGCTGGGATCCTGCGGGCCGCACAGATCAACTGCAGCCTCCAGACTCTCCCTGCTCCTCCCTTCTTTACTCGTTTTCTGTTCTCTTTTCACACCTTTTCTTACCTCCCCTCACTGATATTAATTTCCTCGAGGTTCCAACATAACCATTTCTTACCAGTTTCCTGTACTCACCCGCTACTTCTTTCAATCATTGCTCTCTCTTGACGCTCCTCCGTCCCCCTCTCTCGTTCTCTCTTTTCTCTGGGAGGGAGGGATGAGCTCCACGGCCGCTTACAGGCAGTTCCTCCAGGATCTGGAGGAGAAAAGAGGTCGGTAATCACTTTAACCTTGTCACCTGTCATTTACAAGCTGTTATTAAGCTTGTGATTATAATAAAAAAAACAACAGCTGTACACTTTTATAGGCGTATTCACGGACTGATTGTGCTTTACAGAGGCTATTATGGTTTTATAATGCTCTGGATCTTTTATTATCTCTGTTTGGAGGAGTACAGCGTGATGTTGCACGGGTGGGTTGCTCCCCAATGCTGTGAATCAGCATAAACCACACTATGGGTTGGGCCCTAAATAGGTGTCATACCTGCTCTTCAGGGATACTTGTGCAATGAGATAGTATGGTATGTTTTTCTAAGCTTTGGAGTGCTGAAATGATCTTCACTTTTTATTCTGAATGAGGCTTCAAGTAGATTCTGCTGATATGGAATACATATATTCTTTTAAAGCTGCTGTGACTACAGGTGGTCTAATCTATTAAAAAATGAATGATCAGAGGTTGAATTGATTTACAAATTTAAGGGATTTGAGGAAGTTGTTGGTTTAAATCCCTCAGTTGGCTTTAGAAGTAGAGTTGGAATTGCTTCACTCACAACTTTTAAAGTTGTTTTTCAGCTCCTGTGTGTAACAGTCACATGTCCTTTACGTCACTTCTCTGTGGCTTACATTAAGGTCAGCTTCGTGTGTGTCTGTCTGTTTACCTACTCCACTACTGTATGGCGTCCAGATAAGACGAGGGTCAGTAGAAGGACGAACGGCTGCCTCCTTTCATATTAGCTATTAACACTGCTGTCTGCTGTCACCCTGAATGCATTGTCAACACTCTTTCATCACATTTATCTGGTGGCTCCAAGTTCTTAATTAGCCTCAACGGCTGAAATGTTGCTAATTGTTTATATTAGCGCTGGTTGTGGCGTGTCAGACTTTTCAGTCTCTGCTTTTTGTCTTCAATGATCCTCGTTGACACTGGCAAGAAATCAGACCTGTGTGTGTGTGTTGTGTGTGTGTGTGTGTGTCTGTGTGTCTGTGTGTGTGTGTGTGTGTGTGTGTGTGTGTGTGTGTGTGTGTGTGTCTGTGTGTGTGTGAGAAACGCACAAAAGAGAAAAGACAACAGCAGGATGGTTTGTTGGAGTGTCAGGTGACGCACAGGAGCAGGCAGGGATGCTTCGCTTCAGCAGCTGTTATCACAACAGTTAGCCAAGCGTATTATAAACCAGCCTCTCTCTCACCTTCTTTGGGCCTGAGTCAGGTTCTTCTTGAAATATTTATTTTCCTAATACTTTGAACGTTTTACATCTTTTTTACATGTTGTATAAACTGAACAAAACCAGCATTTGTTTTATACGTTCTCGTCGTTTTTGTGGTCACTGTTGACACAGCCGGGACCCAGCGTGAGTTTTGGCTCCGTGGCTTCAGAAACTAGAGTAAAACCTTTGGAATTGAAGGAAGATTAAAGCTTGTATGCGTAAACTCACTGTTCGATGGTAACAATACCGCGATATATCGTTATTTCGCTTATAGTTTCTACAGAATGTAATTTAATCTCGGCACAGGGCTGTTACTATCAGTTACCTAATAGTAATAGTAAAAGCAGTAGCAGAGGCAGAGTTTCATTCATGATTAAAGTTGAGAGCTTATCGCACTTCACAGCCAACTGTGTCTGCGTGCCATTTGTTCCACTTTCTCACAACTGCTGTCAAGCCTTTCACTATCGTAGGTCCTCAATGGGCAGCATGTCTTTACATACACTCGCAGTTATGGCACGTACCATGTCTTCAGCAACAGTTTTAAACATTCATACAGAGTGTGTTTCAGTTGGGGGTGATGCAGGAGGCTCCTTATTGTGATCTCTGCTCTGTCTGCTACAACTGTATTCTGTTGGATTCCCTCATCAAACCATGGATTAACACTTTGTTTAAGGCTACATCTTTTGGTCTCGCCTTTGTAGCACTGTCAGCTCATCGCCTGCCCTTTCTGGATATGTAAATGTGTTTTTGTTTTAGCATAAATGGGAAGTGGAAACTCACTGGTTAGCATGCAGTGAGTTGAGGTGGAGGACTTAATTTGGCAAGATAATGTAAATCAGTTCTATACTTCACAAACTACAACCTCGTTTATATCATAACACACCCCTATTATAGATGTAAAGGACATCAAACCTTTTGTCTGCTCTTCTCCAAAACCTTTTCTCTCCTTCATTTAGCGCAAATGAAACCTCTCTACAGTTGTCCCACTGTCAAGGCTATATTCAAATTTAAAACGCTGCCCCCCTTCGTCTTTTGTCTAGCAGTGTTACTATGGCCATGGCCACACCTGCTGCTACTTGTGGTTTGGTGATATTATGTGGCAAGTAACCCCACCCACCCCCCCCCCCCCTCCAACAGCTGCTCCGTCTGAGGCCTTGCAGCAAGATGTCAGGCTGGGTTAGAATCACCTACAATCTTCTTTAACCCCTTCAATTACAATGGAGGTTAAACTTCTTAACCACTTTTAAAGCCAGTGGGGAAATGTAATCATCACGAGGGTTATTCGTCTATCAAACACTGGACGGCATGAGCTTAAGCCATTTTTACATAGGCATATAGCGGAAGCTCAAATCCAACTTTAACTTATTTACCCACAACTAAGCTAAGTGTGGTTGAGTTGTCAAATTGGACTAATGAGGTTTCTATCTTCCAGTAGGTGTAGTTTTTGATCACAGGAATACAGAATACACTTTAAAAAGTACCAATGAGTCTAATATTGCTCTGTTGTTTGCCTTCTGGTGTTAAGCCCACAGGCTCTTTCTGTCTGACCACCCGTGGGGCTGCAGCCCCTCTGCCATCTGCATCCACTCACATCTCCTCTTCTGTCCCCTTAACCTCAGTGAGGGACCCTGGAACATGTTTTACCTATTGAAATGAAATAACAAGTGTACTCCTCTGCGCCGTCCATTGTTTGAGATTGTGTTTATCTGCCGTCACCTGCCACAGGAGACTAATGGTCCGACGAATAGCCGCGTGACAAAGAAAGGGAACGCGTGTGAGCGGGTTTGAGGCCGTGGCTGTCCGAGGAGTTTGGTCACAATTTGTTTAAGGCGGTGAAGCTGACAGCTTCTATTCTTATCTCTCTTACGGTATTCACTCTCTCTGCCTCTCTACCTGGTCACTGTAGTCACATGACACGCTGCAACCTCTCAGGATGGATTTATGCCAGGCATGTTTGTCTGCATGTGCCCCGCCTCACTGCTTTACATTCTCATTTCGCTCAGAGTTTTCTGTGTACCTTTGTGTTTCTGTGTCAGACCAGATCTGTGTCAATGCCCCCAGTGCTAACAGCAGGGTTGTTTTAGAGTTCACGAACCAAGGACTCGTACTTGACTATGAAAGCGCTCTACTATGAGATACAAATGTCTTTGTTTTCAGCCTTTTATTGTCACTTAACATTTAAAATAGTGCTTATTAACTGCCAGGGCAATGACCAGAAAGTTAGTCAAACTACTTTTATGTTATAGATTAATCCTTTAAAGGCAGAAAATGCTAGAAATTCAATGTTGCAGCTTTTCAAATATGAGGCTTTTCTTTCAGCTTCATAACATTGCAAATTGAATATGGTTTTGTTTTGGACTCTTGGAACATTGTCTAACCCAACCTTAACAATCAATCAATTAGTCAAACAAACCGCTATTATTCCTAAACCACAATCATTTCATTCATGTTCAGCTAGTAACTACCTCTATTGTGTCACGGGTGTCTCTGTTCTATTCTTTGACTTCATGAATGGAGAACATGGAGTGTGTTTGTGACAGTGAGTCATCCAACTAGGAGGTGTATATTTGCTCATTATTTACATGTTTCCAATGCAACTCAGAGTTCCCCTTACTGCTTATAGCCACTGTGACAACACCCAGCCTTGAATCATTCTGCCTTCATTTACTCACACTTTGACATAAACTTATATTCCAGTTTGAACATATTTTTAGAGGCACCTGACACTCTGAGGACCGTAGTACAAAGGTTGAGGCCGTAACCTTGGCAGTGTTGGTGCCCTTCTCTACCGTGATTAATTTTTTCTTCCTCTCATGTTGCTATTTTGGTAAATGTCAAACATAGCCTGATTCATGTTAACCAAAAACGTACAAGCAATTTTTCCTCCTGAGGTTGTAATTCGGGGCAGCCATGTGGCTCAGATGACCAAAATGCTGTCTGTGATAAGAAGAGGGTATCTGAGTCCAAGCTGCACTGTCTGCCATGTGGTGCAGGTGGTAGTGGACCCGACCCTCAGCTACCTGTCACATACAGGAGACCTTTACCTCAGGAGCTCACACAGACCACTCCCAGACAGTGAAAATGGTAAAAACAGTATGCTACCATGTGTGGTCCAGTTTATAATAATCCAGTCATATGAGTGGTTTTTGACTTTGTTGTAAACCTAACATTAGCTCCATTGTTGTCTCTGCTGTCATGAGTTTTGCCGGCACAGTCATGGGTATAAAGTTGTTTTTGAATTGGATTAACTTGGATTGGAGGGATGAATGTGTGGATTATAGATACCTTATTTGCATTTTTCTTTGCCTTGATGCAAAAACATCTTGAGGTTTGAAAACACGTTTTCTAAATGGTACTTTCTGACGTCTGTAATCACGCTGTGTGCCAAGCAGTGCAAATTACCATAATGAGAGGGAGGTGCCGGGGCATGTGTGTGTTTCTAGGGAGGGGACGAGGGCATTTCAGACATCAGGTTAGTACAAAGTGTGTAAATTACCTTGTTTGGATGGTAGGTCCACCTGTAAAGCAGGATGGGGCAGCTGGCTGATGAGCTAAGTGCTTTTAGAGATGATTGGAGAAGAAGAGCACAGCAGGTAGATGGAGCCAGTGTGTGTGTGTGAGTGTGTGTTTGTGTGAGTGTCTGAACAGTTAATTTCACTTCACCTTGACTTCTCCCACTCCCTCACAAACATTTTAATCCACCATGCTAACCCTGCAAGCAACAATCCCTTACATTAACATTACACATTGGCACACTCCAGCTTGTGAATGTATACACACATCGTCTTCAAACATTACATATACGCCTCTCATCTTAAAGTCTTTAAATTGCAAATTCAAATTTTTTTGGTTTGACCAACAGTCAACGACGCAAACATATTAAATGTATTCTGATATAAAACAGAAAGCAGCAAATGTTCACATTTGAGAAGTTGGAACCATCAAATGTGTGATAAATAAGTTAAATCAATTAATTAAGCAACATTTTCAGCTCTAATTTGATGTCCTCCTACACACAGGCGCGAGGAAAACACACAGCCAAACACACACCTCCCACTGACACATCAAGCAACTCTCTTCACCTCGTCCTCCACCTCGCTCTGAGGCCGGTTGCATTAACCTCGGATCGGCTGCGGGTTTCATCCAAGGCTTGAGGGAAGCCATTACGAACATCCTCATAAATTAGCTGTCAGAACAGTCACTGTTGGTCTGTCCAGTTTCCATTTTCTGAGCTCCCTGTCAGTAACAGCGTCTGCATCTGAATCCAGTGTAAAACCACAACACCCTTAATGGTCACAAAACACTCAAATCTGAAAGCTTTCACCATCTGAAAGAACTCTGTGGTTTGTGTAGATATTCTGTTGGCTGCGTAGCATATTTTATCTTAAATAATTTATGCAGGAAAAAATGATCTTGACTTTAATGCTCCAGTTACTGCCAATGGCTTTACCAGACTCTGGAGGTGAAACCACAATACCTCGATAAAGGTTCCAAAATTTCCCAAAATAAACTCCTCATACGTCTGACTCAGCACTTTAAAACCATTAGTTAAGAAGCCATCATTCTGGGATTTTAGTGTTTGTGGTATCTTCACTGTTGTTCTTTTTATTAATGATTACGTAATTGGGCTGCGCATTTGACTCTGTGTGTGCTTAATGTTTTAAAATTGAGTTCACAAAACCTGTAGTAGTACATGTAGTGTCTGAATTATCCAAATGTAAGAAGCTATGAGCTCTAAAGTCCTTTCACTCAGATTAATATATGACAACAAAGTGCTTGGAGAGAAATCAGAGTGTTTTAATCCAGACCCGCCCGTACCAAAACGCCGTTATTCTTACAGGTAATTTGTTCTGACTGGTGCTGAAACAACAAACCAATAGTAGCTTTACATTGTTATGTGTCACGAGCAGACAAGTTGCCCGTCTGAACTTCAAAGCCTGTTAATCAGGTTACATAAACGTCTGCATGCTGTTTGCTTCCACGTTAATATGAGACCGGCTTGGGTGCCAGAATTAGTCTGAGGGGTTACTATAGTAGTCCTCTCAGGTTAAACCCTGACAACACAGGAGCAAATAAAACCTGTAGACTAAAGCTATAAATGCATTTCAGGAGATATGAGAGAGCTGAAAATAAAACTCTTCTTCATCTTACATGTAATATGCATGTGACCTTCACCTCTCTAGCAGTCCTTTTACTACAACATTACAACATAGTCTCAGTGGGAGTAACCCAGATAAATGAAGGTGCAATAGTAAGACAAGACTCTTTTTATGTCACATCCTCTCTACAAATAGAGTCAATCTCAGTGTTTCCAACATGTTGAACATTATGTGTTATCACCATGTTTAAGGTCATATGCATTATGTCTGATGTTATCATGAAAAACTGTGAGAGATTTATTAATCACACGGGGGAGATGAGGCAGAACTATTGTGACACTAAAGCACAACTGCCCATTTTTATGTGTTAATACTGAAGAAGTCATCATCGTATATCAATAATATATCCATCATATATCAATAATATATCCAGTCATCCAATAATATGTAGATTCATATGTAGAATATTGTGGACTTGATATGCTGTCTGTCATCTTCCAGTCGATGTGACCTGAATGAGAAATGGAGAAACCTGTCTGAATGGATGAAGCCACTTGTGCTAATAATATCTTGTGTAAGACAGTTTTTATAGAGGCTGAGTAAAGTTATTTTAGGAAGATAGATGAAGGAGATGTGTGAGTTTCCTGTGTCAGTGTGTGAAGAAGAGGTTTTGGTGGACAGACTAAAGCGGCGTGATCAGCTACCAAGCCTCTTAAGGCTGTCTGAAACACAGCGGGTTGGATCCTTATCAACGTGGAGGTTCACCTCATTGTGTTTTTTACTGTTTTGTTGTTGATGTCTCTACATTCTGGGTCACCCTGCTGCCCAGTGTCACAAACACACACTCACACACACTCACACACACTCACACGTTTCCAGTAGCAGTCACCCAGATGTGTTGAGTATGATAAGCATAGTCTCGTGTTTATCAGCATCACTCCAGTTGGTCGCCACCCCGCCTAAAGTGTTTACTGTCACGCGTCTAAGCCTATGCGAGTACATTTGTGTGACACCAGCGAACGTTAACTGCCCCTCAAAGCCCCCGAATGCTGCTGGTAGGGCTGTAGCGCCCTCCGTGGGATGGATTTATTGACATGATTATTGACCAATTAACATCTTTTAAGTTTGTCAGGAGATGTTAAGAGTGTTTTATTGCATGTGGCAGTTGGACATTTTGTTCACACTTTATCGGCACCTCTCTCCCCAATACTTACATGCTGTGTCCGTATAGCTTTGACTCTCTTACCGCAAACCCTTTCCCTGCACTGACAGGGCTATAATCAGACAGGATAGAGTACAGTTTGTGCATGTAATTAGTGTGTGTGTGTGTGTGTGTGTGTGTGTGTGTGTGTGTGTGTGTGTGTGTGTGTGTGTGTGTGTGTGTGTGTGTGTGTGTGTGTGTGTGTGTGTGTGTGTGTGTGTGTGTGTGTGTGTGTGTGTGTGTGTGTGACACTGACTATAGGGTGTAGGCGAGGGAACAAGGCGGTGAAAAGGAGAGGAGGAGCAGTGGGAATAATTGGAGGGAAGTAAAGGAGGAGTGAAGGATGAAGTAGCACAGCAGCGTTGTGCTTTGAAATGGTTGTTACCTGTTTGATAATCGCATTGTTCATTCCCATGTGCGTCCCTCGTAACAAAAAAGATATGAACCTACAGCCGGGTGATGGTTAGCTTAGCTTAGCATAAAGACTGGAAACAGGGGGCATACATAAAATGATCATTTTTAGACTTTGTTTCATGTACAAATGAAACAAACAAGATAAAAACGTGTTAATAACTGAACTTTAGAGGTGCTAGCAGGCAGATTTTGTTACCTCCAATATCATATACCCATTTCCAGTCTTCGTGCTAAGCTAAGCTAAGCGGACGCCAGAGGTAAGGCAAGACGAGAGTTTCAGTCTTATCCCTGACTTTCTAATTTAACACAAAAACAAAAACTGGATTGGCAAGTTCTCTCCCCGTCACTCACCATACACCCATTTTAAACTCATTACATACAGTATCATGATTTTATTTTTTTTTTTTTTTCCTTTTCATCTAAATAATCCACTTGATTATGGTGTTTTTTTTCCACAGTGGAGACCTGATGGGAGAGAACAATGTACTTCAGTTTACCAGGCCTCCATCAACACCCCCTACTTTAACCTGCTGCTCATTCCAGGCTTGAAATCCCCCTGAGCAGAGCCATGATAGAGAATGTAAAGGTCAAGGTGCAACAGAGAAACGATTCAAAATGTCACAGCACTTCTGCACAGTTCATTGTGGAACTTGTGAGTTTCAGGTTGTTTTCTTTCCGTGCTGCCGTCACTGTGTTTCACAATTTGTCATTTTTTTGGGGCCGACCTTGGTATCAAAAATATTCTAGTTTGAGGTCCACCTTGTTCCACCGGGGGAATGGAAATGATCTCGGCACCAATTAAGGGTGGAAGGTTCATTATCTCGCTAACCTGGAGTTAATAAGGTTTTTAGGTTGTCTGCTGCCAAATTGTCTTGTGGAGCTGGTCATTAAATTCCTCTTCCTTTACTGCTTTTGGGAAACTTTGCTAGGGTCAGCAATGTTCCTTAGGTCTCTTGTGCTCAGAAATTTTGTTTACATACTTTTTTATTCACCATTTGGTTTCCCAGAACAAATGGAGGATGACTTAAATTGATTTGGCTCGGCTCTCTGCAGCGATAGGTCCTTTGTCCTTGTTCACTGCAGGTCATTCTCCATTTACCGGTCCTGAATACCATTGCTTTATCAGCCTTAATCATTACTACATGGTTTGTGGCCAATACTGACCACTTATCTATTATCCAGCTTATCTGTTATCCAGGCTCTCACATCGGCATGCAAATGTCATTATGGCTCAACATTTATCCAACATCCACTTGGTTTTTACCTGAGTTTGTGAGTGCAAGCGGGTGGGTCTGCATCTACATCCACATGTAAGTGATTATGATATAATGCAGCTGTAGAGAAATAGGGAATTCAACATCTCTGCATTAAGAACACGTGACTGGAACAAGCCAGCTTCTTCTGTGGAGAATCAGGCCGTCAGTCAGTGAACTGCTTGATAAGACTCACTTTTGCTTGTCAAAACAGTTTGTCGTGTTAATGATTTATGACTTGTGGAATTGGAAACGAGGGGCGGAATAGATGAATGTTTATTTTTAGTTGACTTGAATCAGAGTTCAGATCCTGTACCCAAGTGATGGAGGTCTCAGGGCCAAAAATGTTTTGACTACCATTAAATTAAATAATAACCGTCTTCTGCCCGTGATAAGCAGTTATTTTAAATGGACGTTTCCCAACAAAGAAAACAACTCAAAAGTACACAGATATCCTTCATTTTTCTGCTCCCGGAGCATGGGAATTATATGTTTTCAACAAGATTTTTGACTTGAGGTTGCTAGATTCAGACAGTAGACTATTTATAGCTTGTAAAAGCTTATAAAACAAAAACATTTGAATACACTTGGTCTCCTTGTCTTGGGGGCCCTGAGGGGGAAGTAGGCTATTACTCAGCTCATCTGCCAACTCAGTTGTCAGAACAAGAAACTTAATTGTAGGGACACATCCAGCAGACTGAGACATTTTAAAATCTCATACAATTTAGTTTCAATTATTCTATCCTTAAAAGTCTGTCAGGGTACGCAGATGTCTCAAAGAGGTTTTTTTAATAAAAGAAAATTGGTTGTTTGGTTTAAAATATGAAACTAACGCATTAAGATTCTGTTTAATTAATACTATATATTCAAGTACTGTAATTAAAGAAGCCCATAAGACATAATGTAGGTATTAGTCTGACAATTCTTGGGAGAAAAAAAACCAACATATAACTCGAATACTTTTGATGTCATGAATTATTCATAGATTAATTTAGATGTTCTGAATCCCATTGTGTGCAAACGTGTACCCATCAGCCACAAACAGGCTCAGAACTCCTCTGGTATTGTGTGTTCTCCTGCTGTCCTCGTGGGAAGGAGCTGCGTCCTGTTTACTTCCTGTTGTCCCCAGACCCAATCACGCCCTGCAGGCTCCACCTCGAGGCGCTCTGCTTCCTGGAGACAGTGAGCAGCGTGGGAAATGTAGTGATATCTCAGTGTGAGCCGGCTGCTCTGAAGTCCACACTATACACAGTCGGTTGAGTGATGCTAGAGAAGGTGGAGAGAAGATATTTGCGTGTGAGCAGGGAAGAAAAAAATGACTTAACTTTATCTCGTGATGGTCTTTTTTTTTTTGTTGCCTGGAAGAATTGAAACCATTTCTGCCTGCTTTTCTTTGGCCCTCGGGTTTATTTCCAAGATAGAAAAAGGTTTTACTTGGATTTATTTTTAGAGCTTAGAAGTTAGAGAAACATGCTGTGATGCTGTAATGGAGGCATCAGCACTGGAAATGGGACACAGGATTTCTCTTCATCCTGTGCGTGTCTCAGATAATCTTAACAGAGTTTACACAGGCTGTGTATATAGGGTGGGGGTATGGAGCAAGGCTTTGTTTGTGGCTGCGTGTGTGGATATAGGTAATGGAGTAATGACTGTGCATGTGGATATGATCTATTTTAAATTACCTTCCCATTTTTTGCCATTTCAGCTTCATCAATCACTCTTTTCTCTCTGCACCACCTGTGTGTTTCCCACTATTTCAACCAGACATATTAGATTTTTGTTCAGTGATCGTGACAGACTGACCTGGACTGACTTTTTCCACCCAGCCTCGTCATGCTTCGATCTCTGTTAGTTTTTAAAAGGTCTTGTCTGTGTGTATTGAAGGCCTTCTGTCCACCAGTTGTTATTGAAGCCCAGAGGGCCAAGCCAACAGTCAATATGAACACCAACAGTAAATACAGATAGAACATCCCTCAGACCATCGATAATGTCTGTCAACACTCTCCTTTCCTCTCCTCTCTTATATTTAATCTTTCTCTCTCTCCTCTGTCACCTTACTGAAATCTTAGCAGCTAAGTCAATGCTGTGCACACACATTACTGTATATTAAACCTGCAGTGTGGGAGTTTTGTCTCCCCCTCTGGCAGTGAGAGTAATTACACAAAGACAAAACACATAAATTCAAAGTCCACCACAGTGTATTGCAGTCAGTGCTCAATACAAAACCCACAGTTCAGCTTACAATGAATGAGTCCTTATCTCAACTCAAAACTCCTCTGTGGGATCGAGGGAGGCAAACAAAAATACTCAGTGTGAACAACAATGAACATTCAGCTGCTATTAAAAGTGTTACCCTCGTTCTCATAAAGGAAATTCCTGTTTTATTCAAAGTTTTGTCCGACTCAGTACAAAAAACAAAGATATTCAGTAAACCATTGTAAAAGACCAAAAAAGAAACCGATAACCCACGATATTCATGTTTGAGAAGCTGAAATCAGTTTTTTACTTACTTAAAAAATACTTTTATTAATGATAAAAGTTGTTGTAGTTAGTTTGATTTCAATCTCTCCGATAGAGCATGTTTCATACAATATAGCCAATTGTTCTGACCGAAATGATGGACAAAAGTTTTTCACTCTTTTGAAATCTACTGTATCTCTTTGGGGTGAGGGTTTTCTGATGTCAAAACATTCTAACCTTCTTTTTCCACAATAGTCTCTGTCCTGTTCTCTCCTCTCCTCTCCTCTCCTCAACCTCTCCTCATCCCCTCTCTCCACCAGCTCCTGTCTCTTACGTAGCCATTTACCAAAGCCCACTTTTCCACAAAATGTCCAAATGCCGGCCTTTAACTCATCTCCCTATGAGCTCATTAAAAAAGGATTACTGTCCCTTTATGTCACAAGACTAAGTCTTATACCTGACTCTCTAATGAACCTGTGCAATGTGGAGCAATTAACGCTGCCATTGATCACTTTCCAAGTTGTTGTGCCTGTCGGGCACAATTTACATCCCTGCTGCCTTCGGCCTTAAGCAAGATACACTCATTCATTTTTCGCTCCGCCACATAGTGGAAGAAGCTGCTGTGTGTGTGTCTGTGTGTGTGTGTGTGTCTGTGTCTGTGTGTGTGATTATGGAGTGTGAACATGATGAAGAGGTCTTTGCAGAGAGGCAGAAAAGCGACACAGGGCCATTAGTGAGAGGGAAAGAGAAGCTTCTGCCTGTCTCTGATGTACGGTCACTCCTCCCCTCTCCTCTTGTCCTCTTGTTTAATGGTCAGTCTAGGTGGTCTCTTCCTCTGCCTTTTCGTCGCGGAGATTCACGCTCACGCACACACACACACACACATACACATACACATACACATACACACACACAATAGTCCACTGTCTCTCTGTTACACACTCTCACACACATAAGCCTTAACTGACTCACTGACAGCTCCAGGGACTGCAAAACAGCCTGAAATCCACACGCAAACTCACACTGGCCTGTGTACAACACACACACAATTACAGTACACGTAACAAGTCTTACACAAGTCTTTAGACCCATAAAACAAAAGTGAAAGGGAGTTTTTTATAGTTCATCCAGGCTACTTGATACTTTTAACAAGCTGTTCTCAGGACAGTTTTACCACCAAACTCATTAAGACATCAAAGAGAATCAAAGGCAGACCTGCTGATACAAATGTGGGATTTATTTGGAGATATAGTCGCGTCCAGTGAAGAGGCAATACGTTACTGTGTCACTACTACTCAAACAAAACATTTCAAGATTTATTATGCTTTCCTCAATGTCTCAAAAAGCCAAGATAGTTGTTGCACTCAATGACGACAAAACAGACTGAATATGAGGGTTGCAACTGATCATTTTTGTTATTATTTTTCATTATTTAGTCTATTAAATGCTAGAAAATAGAGAAAAAAACATTGACATTTCCAAGAAGGCATTTTTTCAAATTGTTTTGGTCCAACCAACAGTCCAAAACCAAAATGTTTTCTGTTTACAGAAACAGACAAATGTAGCAAATCCTCACATTTCCATGATAAATAGCTTATTACTAATTAATCAATCGTCAGATATCACATATGTTGCATTAGTTGTCTCTATCTGTATTGCCCCTGTAAAATACACAAAAGATAAAATTGATTCTCTCCATTTCGTTTACAGACTAACTTATCACTTCAGCAGAATATGTATACATCTTATGTGTCCACGTTTTCATATGGCAGATCTATCTACCACAACAAAAAGGCTCCATAAATCTATGAAAACACTGGCGCATTCATTTTTGACAGGTTGCTAATATTTGTTGCTCGCCTCCAGAACTGCTTTCAAGTACTATAGAAGCAGTGTGTGTATTAGAGGTTTAAGGGTTAAAGGTGACACAGTACTGGATCTCTGGAGCGAGCATGTGTCATCTTGAGATGTCAGGTAAAGACAAAAAAAAAAAACCCAAACCCTAAATAAAAAGAGGCCTCGAGCGCTGAGACCTTTTACCAGACTGAATGCAAATGTGGACGTCATGGCAGCGCGGAGCCCGCGGACGCCTCTGACAACCCGATAATTACAGCTTCTTCAGGAGCCGGGGTCAAGTGCCCTCAATGAAAGGCCAGAGGACGGGATGGTGTGTTTGAGGGGTGGAGGGAGGGTCCTAATTGAGAGGTGTCCATGGCAACGAGAACAGCTGGGGTTAAAATTAAGGGCCCGGTTACCGTGGTTATGTGTTCGGGTCCCCTGTATTTGTGTACACTCTTCACATTCTTTGCCCCTGCCCCTTTCATTCCCTCACTTTTTGTCTTTTCTCCCTCTGCCTCGTCCTTTCCCATCCACTGACCTCATCGTCTAAGTGTTTTTCTTCTTCCTCGTCTTCATCTCTCTCTCACGGCCCTATAGATGTCTTGCTCTTTCTCCCCCGCTCTCGCAAACACACCTCCTCCTCACCCTCGCGACCATCTCTCATTCATTCTCTGCTCTGTACATGTGTAGTAAGTCGCTAACAGCCCAGTGTTTGAGGTTCTTTGGCCTCAGCAGCGCTCCTCAGACGGGAAAAGTCACAGAATTTGAGACAAAGCGATCAGACCGAAGTAAAGTGAATATCTTAACAACTTTTGGATAAACTGCTGTGACATTGTGAACAGACATTCATGGTCCCCAGAGGACGAAGACTGCTGGCTTTGGTGATCCTGACTTTTTGTTAATGGCCATCAACCTCAGCTGTACCTCGTGTTTAGAACTGATAGCAAATATTAGCACCCGAACATGCTTAACTAAGATGGCGATCAGTAAACCGTATAACCACGTCAAATTAATTTTAATAAAATTCTCAAGCTAATTTCTGGTACTTGTCTCTTTAATCCAGATAGAAACCAAACACTGTTAACAAACCAGGAAGGAAGAGGGTTTTTTTTTAAGTCCTGGAAGTGATCCAAAAGAGCCACATTGGAAATTGTTGGTTACTCACTTCCCTGAGCTCCTGTCCTCTAACATGTTTTTATTTTTCCTCATTCTTTCACTTTCAGTTGTCTTCAGTCAGTGTGCCATTTATCTCATGTTTTTGTTCCTGTTGGACTTTGATCCTTTTATCTGTCCTTATCTCACCCTCTTTATCCCGTGCACTCACAGGACTCCTTTTTTTTTTTCCTTCTCAACTTTATTTCCCTTTAGTGTTTTCTGCTTGTGTGTCAATTCATCTCACTTCAAATACAGTTTTTCTTCTTCCCTCTCATTCACTCCCTCCATTGTCATTTTGTTTCTATACCATGCCTTTGTATCTATCTCTTGCTTCTCTGTGTCCTTCCCTCTCCTGCTCATTAACCTGTGATTAACTAAGGCACTAAAACCAAAAGAGTTGGGATGAAGCCTCTCTTTTCTCACGGGGTCATAAATCTATCGCTCTTTCTCCTTCCCTTTTGCCAAGTCTGTCCCCTCCCTGCTTTCCCACCATCCATCCATGCAGGGCTTCTCTCTGCCATTCTGGGTCACAGCTTTTACGCTCCTCTTCCTCCGAACTACCCCTGGTTTCTCGCATGTATCGGGGAAGTATTTGCATGTTGTTTTTCTGTACACACGGAGGCGCCCAATCTGAGCAGCGGTTTCAGGGTGACAGATTGTCTCTATCGAACTGTGTGATAAGATTACTTAGGTGACTTCCTCACACTGGTGTCACACACACACACACACACACACACACACACACACACACACACACACACACACACACACACACACACACACACACACACACACAGACGCCAACATGATCCTTGCCCTTTGCCCCAAGGACGGCAGTTGATGCTCTAGAGGTCAACATCACTGTTTTCATGCTGCTCTTGAGCCTGATGGTTGAGAATGAGGGAGCAACAGAGTCAGGTCACAGAGGTCATCCTGGTTTCCTGCTTCCAGCCAGGATCAGTGTGTTTAAGCTGCATACAAACCAAACCAAACTCCACCATCCATAATATAAGAAATTAGCCATGACGATGTATATTTTATGTTCAGACCAGAAGGACTACAGCATTGTTGTGGCTAGGGTGGATGAACGGGCCTATAAAGCATGTGACTTTGACATTGGAGGGTGAGGTTTGCGTCCCATCAGCAGTTAATGTTGGTTTCCCTTCACCATGGAGGCGACATTGCATAACTTAATTCTTAACCTTGGGGCAGGATGTCCTAAACAATCCTTTGTGAGGATATTTATGTCTGTCTTTCATTAATTATGGGCCTAAGAATAATTTCTTATGTTACTTATATTATGATAAGATAGTTAAGTTGGAGCAAACAACGGACTGGGCTGCGTTAGTGTTCATGTTACAAAGTAAACTACCAGGGATATGCCCTTGCACCGAGACTGGCCAACGCAGCACGGTACTGGGTGATGTTGCAGTTTGGCATAAGATGATCTCATTTAAAGCAATAAGGGTGATGTGTTCATTTTAAAGTCACTGTTTCGTCATTTCCTTTTCTACATGTAACATCCAAAGCACTTGAGTAATCACAGCTATTTTTGTGCTATCGTAGCTTTTAGAAGTCATACATGGTCTTCATATCAAATGTTAAATGCTAAAATAATCTATTTTTGGTGTCAGTGTGGCCCAATGGGAACAGAGCATAGATCTTAACTGTTCCAGTCTTTGTTCTTTTCTCTTTATCATGCAGGGTGAGAAAAAGGACAGGGGTAATTGGGTTTTGTTTCCTGAAAACAAAAGCTTTGCCACTGCTGTGTGTTTTCTGTATTCGTGGATGTGTAGGCTCAAAAACCTGTCCTGTTTTCTCAGCCAAGAAATTAAATTTTGCTATGCAGGAATCCAGGCTTCCGGAAACAGAGTTGCTCTCTTGACATTTTTGGACTCAGTAGCAGCGGGGGCCTGTGACCCAGTTTGACTCGCAAAGTTTAAATGTACTTGCCTGAGGATTTTATCCTATCTGTCATTTCTCTCTCGTGGCTTCATCTCTGCACACGGAAATGCTCATTGTCGTTTCCTGAAACACAGATAACAAGAAAACAGCCTTTTTGGTTATTACATCACCGTTGAGCAGGATGAGAGGGACTGTAAATGTGACTGGTTTCACACAGTCAGCCTGTGTTTAATGAACACAGATTAGAGCTGTTGTTGGAGGAAGGGAGCTTTTACGAGATAAATGTCATCTCTTTGAGCTAGCAGTCAAAGCAGTGGCTGGAAAACTGACCTCAAGTCTGTCTCCAGATGGGTCAACTTCCTACTTTTCATCACTTGTCCTGTGTGACATCCCCTAAGTGATTCGCTGGCACCCCCGTGTTTTGTGTAATGTGTTATGTGTGTGTGTATCTGTGTATCCTCGAGTCAACTCCTGTTAATCCATCTTTGTTAGTTTATTTGGGGGCCACACTCATCCTCTATCCTCTCCTGTTTCATCCTCCTCTCCTGTCCTCTAATCTCTTAATGGTGTCTCGGGGTATCGCTGCCTGTCTGTCTCTCTGTCTGTCTGATGACTGCTGGCTTTGTTCCTGTCTGCTCTTCGGAACGGGTCTGGCGATCCGCTTAGTTGTTCTGTCAAAACATAACTTACTTAACTGTCCGCGGTACCGTTACCGGGAGGCTTTGATGTATTCACCCTGAAAGAGACCACAGTAGGTGACAGAGTGGACGTGGTGAGAGATGAAGAAGAATAAAAAAAAGTTACCCACTTCCCACTAGCTTTTCATGGCCGACATGCTTGGGGAATAAAACATTTGTTTTGTCATGTTGTACCTTTTTTATTGGACAGATAATACAGAGACAGACAGAAAACCGAGAGCAAGGCAGGAATCAAACAGTGGACGCTGTGGTTATATGATGCATCTGAACAGGACACCCCATACACACACATATGCAGTACGTGTGTATATATATTAAATAAATACAATACATAAACAGTAATATACAACAAACAAACAAAAAACTGGACAAAACAGTAATCACTGCTCACTTTCCATCCACCAGCCTCTTAGAATAAATTGCTTTGTAGTGAAATGACTAAATAATCTTCCCTTTTGGCAATGGAATATATTTTTCTTTAACCCTGTAACTCCTCAGTGTCCTATTTTAATTCTTTTTTTCTATTTAAAAGACCTCGTGGCCCGATATAGTTTCTGCTGTACAGTTAACGGGATTGTCAGTGAAGCCTCGATCAGGTCCAGTGATCGTGATGTCGCTGTGTGATTATCCATGCCTGAATAACAAACAGTCTGAGGTTGATTGCTTATGCCTGTTTGACCCAGTGATGCCAAATCCATTTGTCTGGATAGAGCTGAACTGTATATGTGTGTAAATGATTTACTGATTATGGGTTCATCTTGTACTGAACATTAAACTACAGTTTGGGTTTAGAATTATTACCCATAGTTTCCATGCTGGGAATTCATTGACCCTTTTTTTCTGTGTGCCTCCTGTAGGTCTTGTTACTTATAATAGTAGTACATTGATGTAGACTTAACCAAACTTAACAGACTTGAACATCACACATAAAGTCCAGAGAAAAGATTTTAAAAAAGTGCTGTACCTGGAACTAATTGTGAGACTAAACTTTCTTTTAAGGAGTTTTAAGCTGAATAAGATGTTTAAAAATCAATGCTGCAACAGTGGAGGCAAGCTGAATTAGCTTCTCTGTAACTGAACCCAGTCCGCCCTCTAACTGCAGAGTTTGATACTGCAGGGGAGCTGAGTGTCTCTGACTTTGTCTCAAAGTTTGTCTCAAAGTTTGGATGCATTTCAAAGTGGGTCCAATTTTCCCTGCAGACTCTGTATCAAGTATTTATCACTGTGCTGCAAACTGAATTACAACTCCAGCACTCTCATTGTTTCATGATCTCAGAAATAATTTCAGTGGGATGTTCAGTGGTTTCGCAGTAGACAGCCAGGTGCCTCACTGTACTGAGCATGCTGCTGATAGAAATATTTGATCACAACATGTACAAGTATTTGCTTCCTCTCATCTACATCCACCTTGTTTCCTGCACGTTTGGTGTTATGTCTGAGCCCTCCTGGTACTTTGTTTGAATGGTTCAGCCTCAGAATGTCAGGTCAGGACTCCGGCGACCGGCTCACTTTCCAGACAGGAAGTGTTTCTGCTGCATTTTCACCAATGGAGAGGTCAGAGGACATGCAGCTGCAGGGGAACAGTGGGTGGGAGTCTGGCAGGCAGTGGCAATGTGTCACGGTCACACCACGTGCAGCTGTGTGGTGAAGGAGTCTCAGAATAGCCATTTTATTCACATTCAAAAACCACAGCATCACAGCAACTGTTAATCTCCCTGCCTGATTCAGAACCAGGACTGTATCAGGTCATAATGGCAGAAAGCAATGATTATTGAGGCGTTAGGATTGTTAGAGAGAACATTTGATCTTCTTTTATCTGATAGTGCACCTTATCCTCAACACAAAACTATCCTAGCTTTGTCAGTTTCTTTATGATGCAAAGAAAAGATTGCTTGCATAGGTAGAAGCTCCTATTAAATGCAGGGGTGATTGAGTTCAGTGTGGCAGATGGTACTCTATCAGAGGAACTGAAGGGAGCGAGAGGGGAGGGAATGGAAAGTCCCAATTTTTGTAGCTACATGGACATGAAAGTCCAAGGTTAGATGATTCATCACTGTGATGTGATTGTCCTTTTCCTCATCCTGCTCTTGCTGCTCACCCTCCCTTCTGCCCTTCATCAACACATTTTACAATATGTTTTCTTATTTCCTCTTGCAGTGGTCCGTACACAGCAGGGATTCTGCCTCATGTTAAATAGGGCATCGTATGTTTGAAAGCACAGTTACAGTGCCAATACCAAAATGACATTGTTAATTTGGTCTCAACACAATTGTCCAATATGGACTTTTGCTTGAAGAAAACAGTCTAAAATCAGCAACAGTATGATTTTGAATCAGGACACAAAGATTAATAGTATCAATAAAAAGGTTCCTGCCACCATCAGCTTTATTTAGACCATTCACCTCATGTCCTTCACCGGTGTTAGAGACAGGTGCTAGACGTGTGTCCTTTTAGAGGAAAAACACATTGCACATTGCAGCCAGTTCAATAATGTCCAACACAGCAGCTTGTGTGAACATTCTGTGTGGTTGGCCTGCAGTGTATTTCCATATGCTGATACAGTTTTATGGCTCTGCCTGCCCTCATCTCTCTCTGTGTGTGTGAGGAGAGAAATGTGTGTGTTACAGTTCTATCATGAAGGCACAGGGCAGCAATTCTGAGCATAAAAGTACAGTATATTTCTGGTTGTGAGTGTGTGTGAGTGTGTGTGTTTTTGCATACTTCTTTGTTTGTGTGTCAGGGTGACCTTGCTGGCATCCTGGCTATCTTTGTGAAGGATGCTGACTGGGAGAATTGCGCTGTACTGGGGGAGGGCGAGACGGGAGACGTGACACGCTGCTGCATTAAACACGCAAGGGAGATACAAGCAAGCACATAGAGGCATCATCTAGACATGATGTATGCAAAATCATTTCATTGGGTCGTCTGACCAGTGAGGCCAAATGCCAGTGCTTCGATGGTGAGCATCAGATGAATTATGCTAATATAGTGAAAGCAGAGACGGGGCTGAGACTGTACACATCGGTCACAAAAGGGTTGTGTGACTTTCTCATTCTCTTTGTCGGTTGTGTGTGTGTGTGTGTGTGTGGGGGGGGGGGCAGTGAGTGTGAGATTTCTCTCTCTGATATGTGAATAAAAAGAGTCATTCACTTCTCAACACAAACAGCCAATACAACACCAAGCCTTACAATAATAGTTTGTCTCTCCTTTTCCCTTGATGCCTCCCACACTCTCTTTTCCATCTCTTTTCTTTCTTCTTCTCTCTCCTCCCTCTTGTGTCGAGCTTGTACCGAAGTCTGACATCATCCCCAGGCTCTGTTACACCCTGGTTGTATCTGTATGTGTGTATGTGGCTAAAGTGTCCAGACGCAGCGTTTTCTGCAGAGGGGAGGGGGCACATGGGATTGGACCCCTGACCTCTTGACCCTTAAAGCTGACATACGCACATGCACAGAGGCACCTACATACACAACCGCAGCCTTTAATACAGCCAGTGTGCCATGTGGGGGTCTGTGTATGTGGGAGGAAGAAATATAGTGACAATAGTAGTGTCCTTTTATGTGTGAATGTTTAAAGGCAAAACAAAATATCTTAAAAATTCATTGCAGGTTACCTGAGTTTACTGTAATGTGTGTGTGTGTGTGTGTGTGTGTGTGTTGTATTGTACGTCAAAATGTGAGCTCAAAGCGATAGAGACTGCTAAATGTGATACTGGTCTTGCTGTCAGTGGTTTATGTGTTAAATCCTGCAGCCCAACACACACATGTTGGTCTCTTCTGCCCCACAGTGGCAGCATCACACTCTTTACCACACTAGACATGTGGTTTGCTGAATTTCCTCTTTAGCCTCTTCTCGCCTTTCTCACCATCAATCACAATTTATTATTCAGATTTTTCTAAATGTTTTTTTTTTCTGCTTTTATTGCTTATGTCCTCATTGACTCTTTGTTTATCAATACATGCAATGCTCAAATAGTCATTTATTTGTTGTTTTGGGTTAGGGTTTAAGATTTTTTCTCATTCCCAAGGACCTGCAACATTGTAAAATGGTCCCCCTAAAAAGTTCCTAACTCTGTATCATTTAAATGTTGGTTGCTGTTTGGACTCAGTGATCTTACATGATAATGCAACCATGAACTTTACATCTTCTAATACAAAATGTTACTACAGGAAGGACTCTGGGTAATGTAGTTCTGCTCTCTGCTTCCCAAAGACTTGAAACTCTGTGGAATGCTCCTTTAAAAATAATTTAACTCAAGTACAGGTTGCCTGTTTATCAGATACAGAGGTAATTTTAGGACAGAAAGGTACTCTGGGTAATGTAGTTCTGTTGCAATGGGATATCACTAACTGTGCCTCAGTGGTGGAAAGCCCCGGATAAACAGCTGGCGTCGGGATCACAGCTCCATTACCTCATGTTATCTGGTAATTGTGGTTAGAAGTGACTAATGGGAAAGAATCTCATTACTGCCGTCTCCATACATCCACCAGGATGTCCTACACCATGCTACATGATTACTTTTTAGATTATTGCTCATCTCTGGTGAAAACCCTGTGCATTTCCAGAATGACAAACTTGAAGATGGGCTCGAATTGCAGCATGTAGCAGCACCTGAATTAAAACCAACACGTCAGTGAAGTTTAGGGCTGAGGTTTCTCCCCTGACGGCAGTGAAATGGTGGGAGATTGATTGTGGTTGTGTATTGTTTTGTCGGAGGTTGCTAGGACTAAAATGTCAGTGGCTTTTCAGAGCAGAGTTGATAACTCGACCACAGACAACACACACACACACACACACACACACACACACACACACACACACACACACACACACACACACACACACACACTTCTCTGCAAGTTGAGAAGACCCCCTGCCAGTCTGCAGCCTGAATCATGCTGAATCACTGTAATGCATTAACCCCCCCACCCCACCACACACACACACACCACACACACACACACACACACACACACACACACACACACACACACACACACACTGATCACCTTGGTTTGATCACCCCCTCTGTCTGCACACCATCACAGTCAGCAGACATCATTCAAAGATAGCTGCTCATAAATATCACAGCCAGGATGCATTGCTCACTCATAGCAACAAGAAGTAAACACACACACACACACACACACACACACACACACACACACACACACACACACACACACACACACACACACACACACACACACACACACACTTCCACACACCTCCTAGCTTGCCCACATGTGTATGCACTGCAGGCATGATCACATACTAATGCATAAAATATGCTCATATACAAATATATAGAATGGCTTTAACACGCTACAGTACAAATACACACACACACACAGGAAGAAGAGCATGTGGGTATCTCCCGTGTGGTTTCCTTTTTGAGAGTGTGAGGCAACCACACACACACACACACACACACACACACACACACACACACACACACACACACACACACACACACACACACATTTCCGTTCGTTTAGTCCCATTTCATTTATTTACCGGTTTTATAACGGTGCGCTGAGCAACGGCTACAGTCTGGTGGCTTGTTTCAGGGGAATGGAATTCACTGTTAGAGTGTCAGAGAGCGAGCGAGATTGAGAGAGAGAGAGAGAGAGAGAGAGGCATGGGGGAAAGAGGGAGGGTATCTGAATGGAGAGAAGAACTCAGAACTTACTAGCTGCAGTAGTTATGTGCTGAAAGTTCAGAGATACTTGAGAAAGGACGGGAAGATTTTTTTTGTCTTGTGTCAAAACAGAAGAAGTGAAAGGAGAAGAAGGATCCTCACGATTCTGCTGACTGACGTTTAGAAATCTACTGTAAAATCTCTCCTCTTTGGATACCACCAGATTTTGGACTTTACCTGGAAGCCTGCAGTCAGTGGAGCTGCAGTAACTTTAGTTTCTGGTTAGTCTTTGGACTTGTGGAGCTACCTGGACACTTTTTTTTAGGCGTTTAGGAAGCAGAGCAACAGTTTGTGAGTCAAGATGGACTTTCTAACAGACCCTACAGTCATAACGCCCATCCTGGTGGTGACTTTTCACTTCTTAACAGCAGCTGGATTTTGGTTTTACCGTCGCCGTCGTCGGCGGACACCTGATTTTGGAAAAGGTAATTTTAAAGTTTGTTAATGTTTTTGTCCAACTGCTGCTGAGAGGGAAGGATAAGCTAAACATGTTTCTTCCTGTTTCTTTTTTTTTATTGCTTGTGTCTTTTTCTATCACTGCTCCAGCTATGATTTATCTTTGTGGGGAGAAAGGAAGGATTGACATCAGCTACATGTGCTTCCTGTTTAGGCTCCACCCCCTCTAGTCCAGCATTTTTCTAATGGGCAACTTCACTTATCCGTCAGTGTCTTCATTTAAATCATTTCATTAAGAATTTTTTTTCCTAGCTTGCAGCAGGATCTCCCCTCATGCTTTCGAGTTTAGCTGAAATTTAGTTTGCTGTTAGACCATATCGGTTTCTCCTGTTTCATCCCCTGTTACAGTGAGACATTGTTTTATGGCTTTTGTGCTGCAGGACCTGATTGCTGTATTTCATCTGCTGCTAATGCATGAGTCAGTGCAGCTGAACCTTCCATATTTGGCTCTTTTGTAGAGAAAGGGTGTTATATTTCATGGGCTTTTGAATCATATGGCCACATCATGTAATGCAACCTGGAGAATGCAATCCGTGTGTGTCTTTGGCTGCTTAAGCGGCCAGCTATGTCTTTTGTTTTAAGGACTACATGCTTTACACCAAGCAACGAGCTGTTGTGCTGCCAGTAAGCTGCTGAGTTTAATCATGTGTCCAATTATTCATCGCTAATGGTAAACACTGATGTAACACCATGTTTTTGAGGCATGAAACAAATTCCAGTTGGCTTTCCTAGTTTAGCTTTAGTGCTAATACTCATGTAAAGCCTGATGCAGATATTCATTATGTAACAGCCTGCTGTATCTAAACCATTATGACATGATGTTTACACTGACCTTTATACATTTGCTCAGTAGCTGTTAATCCACATAGTCCTCGTGTTGGTTCAAATCCAGTGGCTCCTAACACTGGAAAAACTGGGCCGTATTCTAGGTTAGTCCTCATTAGTAGATGAGGCATTTGATTCTAATTTTGTCTGAATGAAATGATTGGCTTAGATTCACCAGGGGAGATTTATCTGGCGTGACATAACAGTGCAGATCAATGAGGTTGATCAATACTGCAAGGGCAGCAGATGCAACAGTGATGGTAAGACAGACAGGCGGGTAGTTGAAGGCAGAAAAGAGTACCAAAGAAAATGTTACTGCTATGAAGCAAATTAAAGAAGTAAATGAGGAGACACAGGATACTTTTGAGGGAGAATAATGAGAAACACAAGTAATAAAAAAGTCAAATGACCCTTTTCTGATATTAAAGTGATACTTCATACATCATACCCAATTCATTTATGTGCACTCTCTCCCTCTGTGTGCCTGAAATATGGCTAAAATCACTTTACCTGGTCATTCTTTCATCTTTCTTTATACACCAAAACTCTGAAGGAAATAGCAATTAGCAAAATTGTCATAAAAAAATATATGAATATGTATTGTGTAGTTGGACTGTTCCCTAATATAAAACAGGAGCCTTACATATCGACATATCCTATATGGTCAGTTGAGGGTGCTGTGCCCATTATGTTTCACTTAAGGATTAAGAAACCAGACAACTGTTGGTGACTCAAACTCAGTGATATTTTCATTTATATAAGGTAGATTAAAATATACCTTTTATATAGTTGATTAGAAACAGTTACAATGTGCCTCTCATAATGAGTATTAGGGACGTGTCCACATGAGTGATTTTGAAACCAGGGTGAGGCAGGACTTTACTCAAGCGTCAGACTTGACTTTCACGTTTACTTGCTTGTTCGATCTTGTCTCTAGGTTCTAGATGAGCTACTGAAGTAAGAGTGTGTGTGTGTGTGTGTGTGTGTGTGTGTGTGTGTGTGTGTGTGTGTGTGTGTGTGTGTGTGTGTGTGTGTGTGTGTGTGTGTGTGTGTGTGTGTGTGTGTGTGTGTGTGTGTGTGTGTGTGTGTGTGTGTGTGTGTGTGTGTGTGTGTGTGTGTGTGTGTGTGTCGTGTGATCATATAGCGTGAGGCTGTGATCCTAACCTCATTTAAGTTATCACAGAAAACCAAGCCTGTCAGTGCGGTAGCGTTGCAGTGTACGTGTGGGGGTGCAGCGTGCTATATGAACACGATGTGGTTTAAATTGACACAACATGTAAATCATGGTGGTTTACACTTTCTTAGAAAATGCTAAGCACTGTAGTTCTCTGCGTTTTGAACACAGTGTAGCATGTCCAATAATATAATATCAAAAGTTATGAATTTAATTTAATTTACAGCTGATTATAATAAAAAATAAAAAATAATGGCTTATAAAACAGTAATACTGAGCCACAATAAATCCCACTAATTAAAACTTAAAAACAATTTAAATGTTTTTGATCAAACAAATGTAAAATATAAAAGCAAGTAGAGGCCAGGTGTGGTTTGATGTCAAGACCACTGGACAACACAGATGCTGTCTTTATTTAGATGTGAGTCGGCAGTAAAATCACCTTTAATTATTAATATGGACTTACTAATGGATTTATCAGCTATATGGAGTTTTTGTTGTGGTTTCTTTTTTTATCTTGTGTCATTACAGGTTAGTTTTACATATTTTCTCTGTATTTTTACACATACTCTAATATGAGATTGTTGGCTTCATTTCAGCCCTCAGGTGTGTCTCTTCTGTGGCCACAGGAGGGCAGGTTGAATCTAATCTGATGACAGGGCTTAGTGCTTGTGGCTAACTAGGCTAACTGGACAGCTGTTTAGTGTGTAATTGGGACATACTATTAGCTAAGCTGGGAGAGAGACAGTTTGGATGTTTAAGATTTGATACTGGACCTTTGAGAACAAATCTATGCAAATAAATGAATAAGACAAATGAAGATGAAGATGAATTGAACACACAGAAAGTTTGCCTCCTCCAGTCAGCTGATTTGCAGGCCTAGATTGAGCTTATTTTGCTTTACAAACGTTTAGCATTCAATGTCCGTAGCTCAGAGAGAAAAATGGGATAAGAAGCGGAAGAAAGGGAAGAATGAAATGGGAAAAAAAGAGGAATGGATGCTGCTGCCAGAGTGTCACCAGAGAGGGAGAGAGGAGGAGGAGGAGGAGGAGGAGGAGGAGGAGGATAAATGAACCCTGGGAGCCAGCCTGGCTCAGAAAGAAACAGAAAATGAAAGGGAAAGTTAAAAAAGGGGACAGTTATATGGTGGACTTAAAAAAAAAAAAAGAGGAAAAGGGGGGGACACTTGGAAACATCCCTCCCACTTTTTCATTTTAATTGAATCACAAGAGGAGAACGCCAGAACACCGGAAAGACGGGGCAGCAGAGAGGGAGAGCGAGGGAGATTAGAGGTGATAACAGGGCGAGAAGGAGGGAGCGAGGGATAAGCACGCCGCGTGGCATTAGAGACGTAAGCTCCGTCTGGTATTTTTAGTATGGATGGTCCCTTAGAGATGGAAAGAGGAGAGATTCACTGTGAAGGCACGGAGGAAAGGAAGAATACGATGACGAGAGGGAGCAGAGAGGAAGAGGATCTCAAAGAGGGAGGGATGGAGATGAAGGAGTGACTTCGCTGGTGGAGGGAACGCAGAGAGAGAGAGAGAGAGAGACGGAGGAGGAGGAGGAGCTTGTGTTACCCTGTCTGAGCTTGTTGTGACTGTAAGGGTGTGTGAGTCACTGTCTCGCCCGGTCAGGTGTGTGTGTGTGTGTGTGTGTGTGTGTGTGTGTGTGTGTGTGTGTGTGTGTGTGTGTGTGTGTGGCCATACACCTGCTCGAAGAGTGAGCTGCTGTCATATCAGCCTTTGCTCTGATGACGTCTCCTCACTTCCTGACTCCTGGCCAGATCACATGACCTTCTGAAGGCTCATGTTTGAGGCCACCGCCGAGCTTTTAGCCCGTGCAGGCTCATTGTTTCCACACTGCTGATTCTTCACTCTGTTTTTATTTTATTTTATTTTTTTTTACCATGACAGAGCAGAAATGATTCAGAACTGTGCCGGCACTGTCTGGGGCGGCAGAGCTATTTTGAGAGACAGCGACGAACAAAAACGGCGGGAAGGCAGAGAGAGGGTTCATAAAAATATAAGTTCAGGCTGCCAGCTGTGAAATGAAGCAGTGAATTTTCTTTGCTGTGACTGGAGGTTGTGTTCACCACCAGGCAGTGTGAGTTAGAGGCTGCTACAGGCCTCTTATCCACTGCTGCTTATTGTCTCTGTCTGAAAGGCACAACTGTGGACCGAGGCCAGAAAGATGACCAAAGCTCTTACGTACGCACTCTCCCTGTTGTACACACACGACACACATGCAGTAATGAGATGAATGGCCTGGGCTTGGTTTTTTCTTTCAGTATTAAATTAAATACTATCACGCATCCGCCAGGCCTCTCTTCAGACTGAAGTACATCTCAGCCCAAGTCACAGTCTCTCCCTCGGTTTTCTTCAGAAAGCTACAGGGCTTGCTTCGCTGGGAGCAGAAAAGCCTCAGGGCTGTTGACTCTTCTACAAAAGAAATCTGGGAAGTTTGTGTTTGCCTCTTAAGGAAAGGAAACGTGGGAAAAGGAACGAGAGAAAAGGCATGGAAATGAAGGAAATGGAGATATCTGGAAGCTGCTGCATCTGGCTTTTGTCAGCTTGAACGCCATACTTGTGTATTTTTGGATGCTTTTGTGTTTCTGTGGCATCTAAAGAGGCCTCGAGTGGATTACATCACCCCAAATGGATGTGTCTGGGACTTAAAACACTCTTTATTTTCAGAATTGCCTTTTAAGAAACTCTCTGCAGGATACATGTAAACTGCCACAGGCTCCTTTTGAACAACACTATAATTCCTCCAGTTCTACTCTGTGAATAAAAAGGAGAACAGCCTCTCAATATCTACTGTCCTTTACAGGCAGTCGACTGAAAAAGAGAATTGTCCCTTTGGATCGTACATGTCAGCAAGGAGAGTTGCTTACCTACGCAGAGAGGCAGAGGCATTGTAGAAAGAAAACAGAGAAAAAGATAAACATAGCAAGCACTCCTGCAGCTCTGCAGAGCCACCGTCAGCTGCAGTCTGAGTACAGACCGTCTGTTGTGGCCTGGTAAGAGCGAGTGAGCAAGCGAGGGAACAAGTGACAGAGAGAGAGTGAGAGAGTGAGAGAGTGCCACTGCCTGGTCAGGAAGTAGAACTGAGTGGAGGGAGGGAGGGAGGGAGGGAGGCCGTCCTTTTTGGACTGACGGCAAGGAGCTGACGCTGATTTTGACACACACGTGTGAGAGCAACTGCTACTGGGGAAAGAGAGTGAGGGACCGAGCGAGAATGCCTGCCAAGAGAGGCTGTCATGGCAGCTACCACAGGAATCGAGGAGAGAGGGAAAGGGTGAACCACAGAGATATGAAAGCAACAGAAGAGTAGAGAAACTCGTAGTACCTGCCGGTGCTCTCCTGGTGGCTCACACTCACCCTGCAGCTTTCAGTTTTGGATACGTGGAGGCAGCTTGTTGCCAAAGACGTCTTACCGCTATAATTATCTGACTTCTTGTCTTGGATTGTGCACCGTTAGCATCAAATGAAGCTCTGATTAGCGGAGGAGGAAAACAAAAAAAGAGCTGTGGACGATGTGGCCCGACTACAGGAATGAATGTCATCTCAACGCTCACCTGTACTCGCTCATGTGCTGTGCAGGTCAGTGTACCAACATGTACGTGTGTGTGTGTGTGTGTGTGTGTGTGTGTGTGTGTGTGTGTGTGTGTGTGTGTGTGTGTGTGTGTGTGTGTGTGTGTGTGTGTGTGTGTGTGTGTGTGTGTGTGTGTGTGTGTGTGTGTGTGTGTGTGTGTGTGTGTGTGTGTGTGTGTACATGCCCATAGAGTAGCAGTACAGTGTTTGAGGTGGTTGTTTACATGCTGTCAGTGGTTGGAGTGGCTCCTGTCAGCACGTGTTTCACTGTGTGTTTGAACAGTTCCTATTTGTACACATACCGGTGACAACAGTGACAATACTATATGTGGTCTCTATTAATCATTGTGGGTGTTAGGACAAAGGTCGAGGCAGCTGTTTGTTTGTGTGTGTGTGTGTGTGTGTTATGTTGCCTTTGGACAGCATGGTAGGGGGTGTGTCGATCTGAACAATGCCCTCTGTAGATAAATGAGCGCCTTTCCGTGGCTGTCACTCACATACCTCTACTCTTCTCATGGCTACAGTTTTGGTTTTGTAAATGATAACGCTTAAGATCAGAGAGATCAGACGTGATGGATTGATGATCCGATTACCACACCTCGATGGACCCGATTAGTCTTCACAGGCTCCGCGATGAGTGTGTGTGTGTGTTTTTGTGTGACCTAATAAAAGCCTGAGTGTTTCCTCCGGGTTAACTAGCTCAGCTACCCCGACAAGTTTGGGAAGCAAGGCGTGTAGCAGTGGTGAAACTATTTTGCAACAGAATGTTGAAACATGTGTTCTTTGCCTGAGGGGCCTGCCCTTTATGTAAACTCCTCAGTGTGTCACCCTGTGTATGTGTATGTGTATGTGTATGTGTATGTGTATGTGTATGTGTGGTATGCAGCGTTCAGATTGACACTGAGTTTTATCCAGTTGGGATATTTGACCTACTAAGTACCTAAATCGAATTTCCCCTTTGGAAATCCGTTCTACTTTTGGAGCTGGACGTTTAAAGTGTCAGAGGTGTTTAGAGGCTCTGTGGAAATCTGTGGCTGTGTGTTTGTATAGGTGTGGGTGATCAAGAGAGACAACATAACAAGATCTTTGAAGGAGGAAGTGATACCATTTATCTCTCCCCATGGCTGCTCTCCCTCATGGTTTCACCATGGCAACTGATATACAGCTGGCCGGAAGGGAGGTACCTGCAGCAGACTGTGCTCTGATTGGCTGGAGCTGAATCTGTTTGATAAACTGGAGGGAAAATATTCTTCTGTCACTGAGGTGTTGGGTGTATGTGCTAGTCTCGGTATGAGAAACAAAAGTCCCCTGTCATAGTTGTATTATTACACCCATTTTCAACTACTGGAGTGAATATTTTCACTAATATTAAATATGTTTGACATTTAGTAACTAAAGTAGCTGAAACGTAAATGGTAAAAAATTTTTTTTACAGATAACCAGAAAGACCCGAGTAATAAATTGAAAATAAAGTGAAATATGATCTGAATCATTATCATATTATATTTCTTTGTTCTTTAATACTCCATTTATATTTCTGCTGACATGTTATTTAAAAAGCATAAAACTATACACTATACTTCTATATAGATGTTAGCGGACGATGCTCTGGTTGTGTAGCAGTGTCTTATAGAGCTCCAGCTAAGGTTTTTATTTGTTATTGATATATATTCCGATTATTTTCTTGAATGATTGGTTAGCCTTGGACTGTAAAGCATCAGAAAAATCACAGATACCTAAAACCCACATCGACGTCTTCAATTGTCTTGTTTTGCATGACAAAAAGTCAAAACATATTCAGTTTAGTGTCACATAATAAACAGAGAAAAACAGCAAATCTTCACAAATGAGAAGTTTGAAGAGGAGAATATTTGTCATTTTTGCTGTAAAGTTCTAGTGTCTTGTAATCTCATGTGCAATGGCCACGTGAAGTCTTTCTTTTACAAACTTTGTTGGATTGTGTACCGTATCACTGTATGTTGCACACACCTTGCATTTTGTATCCTTCACAGTGACTTAAGCAGTTTCAAGAACACGCAGTATCACTTGAAACTACCCCTCCAGAAGGAAGTTAGATATTTAACAGAATGGCGGGAAGGGAAAAGGAGAGCGGGTCTGTGTTTTCTCCTAGACAGACTGATACGAGCAGAGAGAGGCTCCGTTAGTGTGGAGGAAGAGGAGGTGGTAGTGGTGGTGACGGGGGGAGTGGGGAGATAACACAGTTGTGGCTCAGCATCAGGCTCTATTCCTGGCCTGGCTGCCTCACGCATGTGGCCTGTGGAGGTTGCAGGCTGGACCTCTGCCTGGCTACAGACAGAAAGGTTAAACCTTTAGACTGAACTAAAGAAGGAGGGATCTCTTGGAGTAGCAGCAGAAGATGATAGACATGCAGGCGACCTTTTCAATTCAAGTTAATGGGCAAAACAAGAACGATGTTTTGAGCTTCATTACGACCCCAGTTTACTCAGGATGATGTCATCCAGTTTACACATAGTGAAGATAGCGGCTCAAGACTTTATGAGAGCTCACTTTGGAGATAAAGAGGTTCTTATCAGCATGACATAGAGTTGTTGTCCATGAACTCAAAGAACCTTTACAGCCTCTTAACTATGTGTTTGTATTTACATGAGCTCTTATACAGCACTGCTTAAATTACTGCTGAGTAAGATCTAAAACATGTAGTAACTATAAAGCACTTGTGTGTTAGTGTCTGTTAATGTCTCGTAACATTCTGGAGGATGTATTGTCAGAAATTGAATGTAATATTCTTAGGTATAGCTTTGATTAGTGTTTCATGGTGTGGGGGGTTTAGCCCAAGGCTTTGCCCTTCTGAGCTGGATTTGTGTGTGTGTGACCTCATCTGCATAATTCAGTGGAATAATCACGCTGCCTGTCGAAACCATGCTGGATTTGGATTATGTAATTAACCTTCCTCCTCTCTCTTTGTTTCTGTTTCTTCAGATGAGCGGGACAGGGTGCAGAAGAAAACCTTCACAAAATGGGTCAACAAGCATCTCATCAAGGTATGTGCGCGCCCCCCCCCCCCCCAAATTCAAGGGGTTTGCAATGTCCATTTTGTTTGCTTTGTGAAAATGAGTTTTTAAGGGTTGTTTTATATTAAATGCTCAAGACCTGGGCTTGAATTTTAGCTGTCATCTTATCTCTTTTCCTAAATAGAAGTAAAAATTTAAACTTAACTCTGTTACCTCCCACAAACACAAAACAAACAAACTATCAAACCTGCTTTTGAGTCAAAGCTTTTTGATGTAACACTCCTTTCTCACAAGGCTTCATATACTGTCATATGTCATATACCAAACATAACTATGCTGTATCATCCAATACATATGAAGCTAATATTCTAAAATCAGACTTCCTATGCCTTCTCACATAACATTCATTCATGTCGTAAAGGAGCTGGACTGTATGTCTTAAATCTAGCCGGAGCATAATCATAGCTTCAGAAACAGCACTTCTACGTCTCCAGGTAACCTGGTTGGGATTAATTTTATTTCATGACTCATTCCCACCTCTGCCTTTTTAATGAGGCAACAAACTGAGCACAATAAGAAAAAAGTAAAAAAAATGACCTTTGCTACTCTCCATCTTGTTCATCCACCTTGTATTGTTCTACAGGTATCTCTAAGCATTGTTTCTTGCAGAATATTGGCTTCATAAAATATTTCTCATTTTTATTTGTGACGTAGATCCTCCTCTCTGTCCAGTGTCTCCTGTTTTCTGGCATGCTATTGTCTTAACGCGGCCTTGTCCGAGCAGCCGACTGCACTGTTGCATCTGTCCGGATCACTGTGCCTCTTTGCTTTATCGCTGTTCGTAATGGCTCTAAAGTTACAGATTGTTAAACCGCTTGCCTCCATCCAGTCATGTTAACTATTCAATCATATTTACTGGAGCAGCGAAAGCAAAGTGGTGAATTCACTAAATGTGAGTCCTGAATGAATATTTAATAGCGGTTGTGAGTTTAGAAAGGTTTACTTGAATGCGGATATTAAATTATTGATTGTCAGACTTTCTTTGTCCAGCCTGGATCCTGAATGTGATTGTTGCATTTGAAGACATCAATAAAGATACAACTAAAGGAATAGATTCAGCTAAATACGATCTCTATTAAAGGACCGCCATGAAATCTTGGCAAAAAAACAGTTAGAATGCTGCATGCTGAGTCAAACGCTTAGACATTGATTGTTTTCCCTGAAGATAATAAAAGGAAAGGTAAACACTGATTTATTGCCTATTCTAACTATTATCTATCTACAGATAGTGTCTCCTTTGTAGGTCACAGACAGCTGCCTTTGCTCACATCACATCTGCACACATATACACATGACATTTCTATCACTTCCACAGAGAACAGTATGTATAGCATGTGTCACACACACACACACACACACACACACACACAGACAGGCAGTAAAGATTGAGGAGAGGAGAATGCAGGGTATTTCTGTCACATGACCCGGGAATGAAACGTCTGTCCGACCCCATAACTCTGGAGCAACTGTCGTCACAGTACCAGCCTGTGAGTGTAACTCTATATCAGCTGGCACTGCCAGAGCGACCACAGACTGTAAATGTAGGTCAGAGATGGAGAGAGAGCAGCAGGGGAGAAATGGGAGGATGGATTTTTTCAGAGCTGGAAATGCAACTCCTATTAATTTGTAATGTTCTGTGTGTGCGCGCTATTACATGAGAGCATAGCTGGAATAAATAGGTGATGAACTGATTAGTCAATCTGCAGAAAAATAATTGGAAACAATTTTGATATTTGACAAATCATTTAAGCCTCTCTAATGTGAATATTTGCAGGTTTTCTTTGTCTTCTATGATAGTAAAATTCACAATCTTTGGGTTTTGAACTTGTGGTCTGACCAATCAAACAAAATGTCAATTTGTGCTCTTGGCAAGAGTCACTGTTTTCTGACATTTTATAGACCAAAAGATTTACAGATTAATTAATGATAATTTATTTGCAGCCCTGTGAGAGTGAGACAGTTGGATTGGAAAAAGTGTCTAAATAGTTTTTTTTTTTTTTTTAAAAGTAAGAAACACCTTTAAACAATGGACATGAACAGACATGGGCCTAGAATAGACGAAGCAACAACAAAAAACAATGTATAAAAAGAAGGACAGCCCAGACAGTGGCTCGAGGCGGCATAATGCACCATGAACAACTGCTGTTCTTACACCTCTTTTTATTTAAGCACTCACGCAGGCACACGATGTCAGCCATTAAATTAGTACAGAGGGCAGGGTTAGAGTTCTGTTCATCAAAGAGAGTGCTGAACTTTAGGAAGAGGAGAGGACGGATGGAAGGGAAGGAGATGGTGAGGGGAGGGTGACATTACAACATGGGATAGCAAATGAAAGAGGAGAAGCAACTCTTGTCTCATCCGTTGAAATATCTGCTGCCGCTGGATGAAAAAGTGTTGCTAAAGAAGTAATATTTCAAAAAGCTATTATGTCCCAACCCTGTGCTCTTGAATAGAGAGCGGGGTGAAATAGTACAGCGTCTACATCATCTGTTGACTCTTAGCCAGGACTGTTGATTCTGCAAACCTCCACCCTATCAGCGGCGATTATAGACAAACACAGACAGAGAAAACACAACGAAAGCTGAGAGGGAGAAAGAAAGAAAGGCAGAATAGAAAATAAGCTCCTGAGACAAAGAGAAGGAACTTTAAAGAGCCAAAAAAAAGAAAGGTAGACAAAGGTAGACGGGTGTCCTCTGCCCACAGCTTCCTACGAACTGACCTTATCGCTCCTTGTTTCCTGTTTGCTCTTCATGTGTCATGTCTGGTATGCGTTTGGCTGCTCAGGTGTGAAGGGTGTTAACGGTTGTGTGTGTGTGTGTGTGTGTGTGTGTGTGTGTTTGTGTGCGTGCATGCGTGCGTGTATACAGTGCAAACAGGGGCCCAATATAAACACTGGCCTCCGAGCTACCTGCTGGCATTCGGTGACACACTTTGACCCAGCAGGGTGTTGACACAGTGAGCGCCAATCCGGTAGCGGTGGATTAAGAAGACAGGAGGAGGCAAGAGGTTTTTTCGAAGAACTGTTGGCCGCTTGCTGTAGCTCCGTGGGCTAACAAGATGTTTGACCACATGCAGTCTGTCTGTCGTTGTTTGTCTGTGATTTGCGGGCCCTCTCAAATGAGCTACTGTAGCACAGCAACCAGGCCTGAGACAACAAACACATCAGCAAATGTTGCTAAAAACACTGACTTTCATAATCGCATGTTAATGAGTCCTGTACAGTACTTTTAGAATGATTTGAGATATGCACCCGAGTAAAATAAATAGATAAATAAATGGAGAGAAGCTGCAAGCATTTTTCTTGCAAGAGGGGTAATTTTGCTGTCCTTGCTGGATCTGCGAGATCACAAGATCACAAGATCATGTGAGAATCCATCTCGCCAGTCTGTACGCCATGTATTTGTGGTTTGGACCAATCGGCGTCCTTTGAGGAACTACTAGCAGTGTGAGGCAGCGAGAAGCAACTGTTTGTTAAAAAACAACAATGGTGGTTCCTAAAGAGGTTAGCTGCTGCCAGCATCAGTTACATTAGAACTGGAGTGTATTTCTTCACTGAAAGAAGAGCAAAGAAGCACTGGAGACGTTTTTTTCTCTTCTCCCAACTTGCGTTCATTGATCTGATTGGTTGAAGTTAGCCTGTGATTGTGATAGACAGGTGGTTCATCCAAAAAGTATTTTTTGAAAGCGCCTGCCCTTTTTCAAACCGTTTCTACGGACAACTTCCTAAATGGTCTTATGTAACAATCCATCCGGTGCAGTCAGGTTATCATTTTAAAAGTAAGGTTTACGTTTTTAAAGCAACAACCATACAGTATGTGGGGTTTGACAGATAAGGCATGTCACGTTATGTTGGATCAGTACAGTGCGCAGCATGACTCACTCTGTAACACATCCTTAATTGGCATTCAGATAATTGTCTTCAGTCATTCTATCACCCCACTGTAACTGTCAGACCCTATTTATACAATATGTGACAACAAATATTTAAAGCTGTTTGATAAAAGGTGTTCTTTCCAATTTAAGTCCCAACCAGATTTGTGTTCAGTATGTGAGAGCAGTGCCCAGGTGCTATCAGCGTGCCTGTGGGCCTTAACATTACCTCTATATGACAGCTTTAGTACCAAAGGCATATGACAGCTGCCGTCAGTACACATCAGACACGGCTGGCTGTGTGAGCCACATCCCTTAAGACACACACACACACACACACACACACACACACACACCCACACACACACCCCAACAATCTACAGATCCAGCTGGGTGTTAGAGCAATTTTAAATTCAGTGACGTGTGCCTAGACTGAACTGAGCTTTACTGGATGTTGTATTTTTAACAGCAGTGAATATCACACACTGTTCTGTAAACTTTTTTGATGAGTTGTCATGCAGTGGGACTTTCTGATGGGCACCCATGGGAACGTGAAACACAGAAATCTAGATACATTTCCCTTGATGGGCAGCTTTAGCTGTAGTATAGCAGCTTTTACTCTACTCTACTGTAGTGAATGCTCCTAGAATCAACATTTATTATAATATATGTGCTTGTTAAAAGGATTTGTTGTCTAATCTGTTGGTATTTGTACTACTGAGGACCAATTATTACAGGAAAAGCGACGCTGATGTCTCACAATCGGTAGCAGCTACTGTGTCCAGATATATAATTGGAAATTAGTTGGAGGGGTTTGGTTTCATTTCAAAGGGTGGGCTTCCAGTAAGCTGGTACTGAACACGTCATGGACGGAGAGGATGCTCGTTCAGGCTGGCTTGGAACCGTGGGACCGCTCTGACACACTGAGACACAATTAGACAAAAACAGCAGCTCATTTCCAGTCAGTGTTTGATACACCATCTCTTCCTACCATTTAATTAACACTTGTGCCATCAGCTCCCGTCCAAAAACAGCTGATGTCACGGACAAAAAGAGGCAGCAACAGAAGGGTGACAGTGTTACACAGATGAGCGAGGAAGAGGGAAATAGATGGGGAGAGTGAGAAAAGGGGTTACTGAGGACAAGTGGAGGGATGTTGTTACTCTTAGAGGCAATGACTATTTTAGGTCAACCTCAAGAGAGACCACCTGTACTGATTTATAAAAAAAAAAAAAGAAAAAGAAAAATACACTTTAGAGCATCTTTTAATTTATATTTTGGAGTTCATAACATAGTTGGAGAGTGACGCTTACTTTCTCAGCCTACTCTTGTGACTGTCTTGCCCTCTTCTGGTGAAATGTGGTAGTGCGGTTTCTTGTCCTGAGGCCAGGACTGCAGCAAAACTTTTATCAGTGCAGGTGCAGCGTGAAACAGGAAAATCACTCTAATGCAGGTAGACAAGTGCCCTTGGTTGCCAGGGGTGGATCTGCATTTTTGAAGCAACAATTTTGAAGCACTTTTGGTAGGAATGTTTGACCTTTGTTGCATGCCAACATCCCTCTCTTCCCACTTTCCGCTTTCCGATGAAGAGCCTAAAATATAAATGCGTCGTTTACAAAAGAAAAGCTTTTCTTTTGCTATTGCCCCAATGTTGCTGTGTGTTTCTGCAGCTATTCTCTGGTCCCTTCCTAATGTTCTTCTGTGACAAACTAATGAATTGGAAAGTATCCTGGATGGAGGAAGAGGTAGCGATGCAGAAACAGCCCCTTTTCAGTCACGTCTTATTCAATTATTCTCAACACTTGAGCATTGTTTTCACATAGTTTCTCTGTTCATAAACCATCATCTTTTATTCTTTCACACGCCAATCACATGTTAACTAACAGACATCACATCACATGTGCCACTCAATGAAAATGTTTGCATTAAAGGCATAATATATGTGTATTTCATAAGTAGTTGTTGATTTTTATTATAATTTTTGATGCTGTTTTATTATACAAGAGAGGAGGTTAGGAACAAAGTTTATAGTTATCATCTTGTTGAAAATAAAGTCTTATAAATAAAATTAAACTATGAGTTTCAGTCAGTCTTGTCCAGTTATACATTAAAATTCAAAGTCCTCTAATTCATACAAAAGATGGAGAAACTACCACATGGTGCTTTCAAAATGAACAACGGCATTTCTTAGTCGCCCACAATAAGTATGTGAAAATACTAAAATAATGTGAGACGGACTGCGTATAGTCTTTCAGTTCAGTTCTCGTAATGCTTTACTCACTCTGCACAGCTCGGTTGATCCTTTATGCTGTCAGTGTCTGTCTGTCTGTCTGTCTGTCTGTCTGTCTGTCTGTCTGTCTGTCTCACTCTGTGCCCCACTTCCAAACAAAACAAGCACTGATGCCGATCAGGCTGCTGAGTCACCGTGTCAGCAGCGGTCACCACCGGCAGCAACCCCCCCCGAGTCATTGTGGAGGCAATGTCATGGCAACGGAGACAAGAGGCCACAGCTGGTGCTTCGTCTCTGTCGGCCCGGCAACCGCTGTCACCAGCGCTGTCAGCTGTGGGGCGATCAGGCTGGCAGATGTCAACAGTGTTGGGTCAACAGAGGGGTGATTGGACTGTGGAATTAACTTTTACTCTCTCTGTTTGTCTCCCTTCTTTTCCTCTCTTCATTCCATTTTCATCCCCTTTATCCATCCATCTCCTGCTCCCTCCTCCTCCCTCCTCCTCCTTTGTTCCCTTTCCTACCTCCTTTCTCAGGTGAGGAAGCACATCACAGACCTGTATGAGGACCTGAGGGATGGACACAACCTGATTTCCTTGCTGGAGGTCCTCTCTGGAGTCACCCTGGTATGGATCTCTTTCTGACACCAGCACAAACACATAATTATTGTCTCACTTATTATCACGCTGTAATATATTCCATCACATACTCCTCCTCTGCTCCGTCACACATCCTGTCATCCCCAGTTCAAAGCATCATAGCCCTAAAAATGAGTTCTGGAGGCAGCTGAAACTTTTCCAGTATGAAGGTGACTCTCTGCTTCAGGCCGACACACTATTTATGCCAAAGTTTAACAAGCGGGCACTTTTACATCACCAGTGTGTCAAGTAGACAGAAATGCAGCAGTTTGAGCCCCAGCGGCCTGACTTTGGTCAGCACGATGATGTAATAGCCTTAGTCGTAATGCTGACAGACAGACAGACAGGCCACAATGTGACGCAGGCTGGTTCAGTTGCAGACAGGTAGACTAACAGAAACAGAGTGCTGACTCTGGTCTGCTTAGGTCGACACACACAATCACACGAAGGACACACGCTGCACCTTTCTGACACTGACCCCTTCATGAACAATGATCTGTGTGAGCGAGTTCAATTCTCTTTCCAGTGATTTATTTTTATTTTTCAATTACGTTACTTTTGTCCCTTCTTTCATTTGGTCCTTCCCTCTTTCATCCTGTCCTCTTTCTCATACTACATCTCTTCTTCTTCCTCTCTTTCTATCTCTCATTTCCCCCCCCTTCTGTTACCATAGCAACAGAAGAGCGGCCCTTCATTGAAAAGGGCATACGCCTCGCGGGCCCCCCCTCTCATCTTGCTCGGAGGGGAGGAGGAGGAGGAGGAAGGAGCTCAGGGAGTATGTTCGAATCCAACCCTCTCCCCCTCCACCGCTCACTCTGTCACTTCTGACCTCTGACCCTTCAGCTTTACCCTCTGCCCTCACAGGTGGAGCTGTGAGGCTGCATGAGAGTGCTGTGCCACTGATTTCTGACCAGCATACTGGGCTGTACATGACACCATACAATGCTGTGTTAACTCTCTGACACTACATGTAGGCCTTCATTTCTGTTGGGTGACAGCATCACGGCAAACATTTGAATGGTTTTCATGTGTTAAGTATGTGCTCCTCTACAGACACGCAGACAGACAGACAGACAGACAGACAGACGTTCATCAGCCAAAAACAAGGCTGTTTCTGAGAAGTTGGCACAGATTTGTTTTCACCCAACAATGCTCGACGACTGTTTTGCATGAATTGTGCACAAAAAAATGGAGCGTATATGTCATCAAACAGTCAGTGGCCAATTTATTAGATGCACCACTAAAATCCCAATACAACAGCTCAGCCAAATTCTACCTTACTAAGATAATAGTTCAGTTCTGATGGTCAGAGAGGCGTTAATGCAACTATACGTTTATTATTAAGGTTGCACTTTATGCTTTATATTGAAAAATGTTTCTAATGTTTTGCAGACCCAATTTAAATGAGGAGGGACGAATATTAGAAACTAATTTCAATATAATTTAATTTTGATAAACATATAGTTAAGTTAAAAACTTGCCGACGACAAAAACTGAATTATTATCTTCCTACATTAAGATTTTCAGGCACATCTTTTGGATTGGATTGGATTGCAGTAAACTGTATAAGTGTACCTAATTAGGTAGTCTGGGAGTGTATTTGTATTTGCTATTTGAGATATTATAATGTTTGACTTTTGAAAATAATTAATTATATTTGTGAAATAGTAATGAGAATAATCACTGTAACGAAAAGTAAATTGCAATTTAAAAAGTGTTTCTGATGTTACATATTAACATTTTGACTAGATTTCCTCAGATTCATTATTATTTAACACATGTAGTGGCCCAGTACAATGGGCTGAGAGCACACAGAGCTTACACTTTCAAACACTCCTCTCTCCTCTCTCCTCTCCTCTCCTCTCCTGTATTTAAGTCTCGCTGCTGTGATGACTAATCCTGAGTGAACCTTCTCTTTACCAGCACAGTGTGAACCCACATCTGCATCCTGCACTCATGTACTCTTTGCAGCAAGAGTGTGTTTGTGTGTTTTTTCTCTCTCTTTCTCTTTCTCTCTCTTAAACTGTATCTTCCCTCCCTCTAAACTGTAAACTTGATGTCTGTTTGTGAAAATTTGGTGTTGAATTTTTTTAAAAAAGGAGAAGAAAGGTCTGATATGAAGTTTGCATTTTTCATTTTAAACCAGCATGGTTTGGGTCTAGTTTGCTCCTGAGCATGTCTTTAACAGCTCCTGTTGAAGACAGCGCCCCCCAGAGGACCATTTCATGTCAATACAACCATGCTGAGTTTTTTACTTCACTGCACTGTGGATTGAATTCAGCTTGTATTTGCACTCCCTGCTGCCTCTTGCGTTTGTGTCACTGAAACTTACTGAGTTTAAATTAATTTGTTGACTTTCCTCATCAGTTTTTTCTCCTTTCGTTTCTTTCCAGCCCAGAGAAAAGGGTCGAATGAGATTTCATCGACTACAGAATGTCCAGATAGCGCTGGACTTCCTCAAACAGAGACAGGTATGCACACAAACACACAGACATTACATCATATTCATCAAAACATGGATATTCATATCACATGCTTTAGTTTACAGAATGGTGTACATTACAAACAATGTAAGTAATAAGAACCAAAATCTGTTGGTTTTGTCTAGTCACACATAACAGATGTTGGGGTCGAAACGCACCTGCATCTAATTCTTAACTGTGTATCTTCATGAAGTCTCTGATTGCTTTAAAGTCTCCCTTGTTGATTTTTTTTATAATTGGCCTAAGAATAGGATTACAATTCTGTTACCAGTAAACAAGAGCCAGTGTCACCTTTTCTCACAACCAGCTTGTTAATTGAGCAAACAGTTGACAGTTTGGGTAATTATAATCCCATGAGATGAGTCAAATGAGTTCTTGTTGCAGATCTGTTGCTGTAATCTGTGAATTAAGCTAAGTGTAATGGAAGTTTCTGTGCTCTTTGTCATTATTTGCCTTGTGTGATGTCCACAAAGATTATAAACAATTGTGAAAATATCTTAATGTAAGTATTAGTTCAGTCTGGAGTGAGTCCATGCCGGAGTCCATACTGCTGTGTAAGGATTTCTAGGTATTACTGTTGACTATTATAGAAAATATCAGCATATTTTTTTGTGTACCCATAAAGTCTTGCATAAGCTTCTCCAAACTTGCCTGATGCTTATTCATAGTCCTTTGCAGCAAATTCTACAAAGTTTGCACAAGCTGCTGATTGCAAATACTCTTCATCCTGCGCAGCTTCACTCTTTTGGTGCAGTGGAGAGAGCTGCATTTTATGCATTAATGTTCCACCTCTAAATCTATATAACTGTACCAAACATTTCACCGAATATTAAGAGAGAAATGGTCTCAGACACTAACATCCTCATTGTTAATCCATTCTGTATCTGCAGTACAGCTTCATCATACAGCACCTACTGACTCCCACCCCTCTTTCACTGCATCGTTCATTGTTCGCTCTCACCCTCTCTTTCTCACCTACACTGCATCTCTTCGTTTACTCTATAACTGCAGCTCCCACTTAAAACACCTCCTCCTCCATATCTCTTAAGTCCGCATCTTTCTTAAACTGGATCTCTTGTCTCTTGTGTCTCGTTCTCTGGAGACAGCAGTAGCGGAGGACTGACCTTTTCTTCCTCTGAATCCTCTCTCAGTTTCACTGCAGGCCTAATTATACTGCCAGGGTGGCTTGGCTTAGCCAGAGCCACAAGATTTAACAAGGTCTCAGAGAGTCTCTTACACATAATGGGCATGATAGTTGGAACAGAGATCATTTTTCATCCGTGACATGCAGAAATAAAGACAAGTTATGTGTTTTCTTGTATTTAAGATTATGGTAGTGACTAAAACTGGCAGCTTTTTAGGCAAACTATTTTCTTTTGCTATTTTGAGTATTCTGTTAGGAAGCCAAACAAAAAATATTCTGTTTTCCCTTTTAAAGGTCAAACTCGTGAATATCAGGAACGATGACATCACCGATGGGAACCCCAAACTCACATTAGGACTCATCTGGACCATCATCCTTCACTTCCAGGTCTGTGCCCTTAACATGCTATTCTGCTTCTGGCTCTGTGTTTCCTGTGTTAGACTCAATTAACGGTTATTTCAGTCACTCCAGCACGCATATAACTTGAATTATTCATTGCAAAAGCTTATTGGACAGATAAAGGTACTTATATCCAGCTCTTAATTAAATAATACCTCTAATTGATGATGTAATAATTGAGTTATGGCCCACATCATTACTGCTGTGATACAATCTGGAGTTTAAATGGATTGAAATGAAAGCAAATTGCTCCAAATGTTGGCTTTATTTCTGCGTTGTCCTGTTGTTACTCCACATCTCTGTCCAGCTGTTGGTATATGAGTTCAAATCAGTGCCAGGATGAGCTTAGCTCTCTCTCTCTCTGTGTGTGTGTGTTTATTTAACAGAAGAGGTTGCTTTTTGCACTACTGACTGGAAATCAGGAAGTGTGTTTGTTCATGTTCCTCTGTGGAATTTCTGAGCAAGATGCACTCTGTCTTCAGTATTTCCTGGCAATATTAGAGTTTACTTTACAGTCAATGCAGTGAGAAAGTACAGACAGCTGCTCTTATTGAGAACAGAGAACTCTGGAAGATCCTGGTGTTTTTCTGACATGTTAGTGTGTTTACTTAAATGTTGAGCAAGTTTTTCATGCAAGTTCGTGTTTTATAAGTGTTTTTAAGAGTGTACAATGTGACTCTGTTCTGAGGCATTTGGGCATATCTGTAATTTGATTGTGTTGTTGTCCCGAGTCTGTGTCATAAATCCACCTCTGGGCAGGCCCAGGAAGTTGTCCTCTAAAACATCAAACGAGGATGCTGTTTGGCCTCAGTTTGGCAGTTGGACAGCCCTGGCATGAAGGGAGAACAGGGGACAACATGTTCTGTCTGTAGGCTTTCATATAAACCCTGATCCTGGATTTACAGTTTGTTCCTGTATATCAGACATATAGTGTTTATACTGAAAGTGTAGACTATCGAGCAAGACATCTACCATACAAAACCATCCACATTGATCAGGGATTGAACTCTAGTTGTTTACAGGTTGTGGGTTTAATTTATTAGCAGATTAGCCATTGCTAATATCATATAAAGATTTTCTATTAGGGGTTTTGTGGCTAAAACTGGTCATTCTGATTATTTTATTTATTTTATTAAATTTTATCAACTAGTCATGATTCTTAAAGTAAAGTCAGTAAAGTAAAACATAATTTACGTAGCACCTTTTATAGAGCATGATGCATAATGTGCTTTACAATACAAGAGAAAAGCACAACAGGTCCTAGATGTGTGCATTGGAGCTAAAAAATCTTTTCTAGGTGGTTTTCAATCGCGTGTTTTAAATAAAAAGAGATGTCTAAACACTGCACTGTGGAAACTAGGAACTAAGTATTGTCTTAAGGGCAGTTTGTTTGGTCTAGACCGTAAATCATTTGAACTTTTGATGTGGAATAATTTCCACCAAATGTCACCATTGCTATAGCCTGCAGACAGGGTTGTACTCTGTTGAAATCATTACAGCGGGACTCTCTTCACCACTGCGTCAGACTCATGCATGACAGATATTGTTACAGACAAAAGCAAATTAATAGACTCAAGACTTTTGAGATTGAACAAAACATTCTTAGCACCATTTTCTTCTTTATTTTTCATTTCTGGAGCAGACAGTTGTTGTTTGTCTCCTTGATACCAGATAAGGTCATGAACCAGAGGTAGTTTTTGTGGTCGACCACTAGACGGCGCTGTGACGTGACCCTCAGCAAGGTGACAGCTGGTTGCTATGGAAACAGTAGTGCATGACACCCTGGTAACTGTTTCAGTGGGCATGACTCAGCAGAACAGAGAGAGCTGGAGGGATGAAGTGATTCGGGAGGAAGACCAGAGGACTAACCCAAAGATGATAGACAGGACAGGGAATGAAACAGACTGCAAGAGTCCTGGAGGAAAGAAATGAAGCGGGGATAAAAACAAATAAGTAAAAAGAGGGAATTGGCCCGCGGAGCAGCAAATAGTTTCCGAGGTTGCAGAGTTCACTGGGTTCAGGAGATGACGACAGCTTTACATTAGAGCTGCAGTGAGAATCTCCCGTGTAACAGAGCTCTGTCCCTGCAGTGAGTTGTGGTTAGAAGATTATTATTAGTAATTGCATGGTGGTGGATCAGCAACATGTGCCACATACAGTCATATGTTCAGTGTTATCCTTTCTACGTCCCAATGACCTCATGTTCAGTGTCTAATTACACTGCAAAAATGCAATATAAATGGGATAATCTTATATTAGGATTAGGATTTGAACTATATCTGGACTTGTTTCAGTTCTGTTCAAATAGCGACAAGGGAACATCCACCTCAGTGTCACACTAAGAGTCCTGCGTTAGACAGTGACGAAAAATACGAATGGAAATGAATTAATGTTGGACAATGTATTACAGCAGAAAGCTGCAGAAAGTTTATCTGAAAGTCACTGCTGCAGTTTGAATTGCTGTGTTTCATTCCATCAACATGACACAAATATTCACTGTTACAAGATATGTGACCCAAATCAGTAGAGAAATCTATAATTTCCACATTACTCCCACGGGCCGCTTTGGTCTGATGATCATGATGATGAAGAAGTCATTTCTGGAAACAAGCCTCCAGGTCTTTGTTATCAGGACGTGTATGTGCAAATGAGTGACTCAGTGCATCAGTTAATTATAGGAACTATCATTTTTCATTTGGGTTATAGCTGTTGTTAGTCATTATTTCACTGGCACATCAAGTTACAGATGAGGTGGTTTCTCTGTCCCAGCTGGCTCAGACAACCTGCCTCCTCAGCAATCCTGCTGAAGTTGAAGCTTTAAAATCAGGTTTTTAAAAATATCTTCTCCATCTATCTCCTGCAAATGTCTGTCACCTACCTTGTCCTGTGTTGGGTGTCATTTAAAACAAATAAAGTGAAAACATAAATATTTTCTGCAAGACAGTGACAAAAACTTTCATTTTAATGTTGTCAAAGCACGCAGAAACCTTGAAAGCCTCTTTTCCTAGATTGTCAATTCACAATAATAAGATACTTTGATATATTTGATCATACATACTTTTACATTTTCATCATTTTCTGGAATCAAACCTGTATACGAGGTAGGGTGAATGTCAAAGAACACAATTTCTGACCTACTAGCTGTAATGGAAATTGTCCACCTACTTCCTATTTAAATGTGGCTGTAGTTACTCAGTCAAACCACTAAGTGTCAGCAGTTAACTCAGTATTACATTCAACCTGGCTTGAATGAACGAGACATCCCTGTCCGTGGGCCCTCCTCCTGCTGCACTGTGTCTGCCTGTGATTGGATAAGCTAGCTCTTCGTCACTGCTAATTCCTAGTCGGTTTATTTTCTGAGCTGGTGGAGAAATTCATCACTGTTTGTCCGACCTGCTTAAAGGCAGAATCAGCAGGTGGGCTCACTTTATTAGTGTTGTTCCTTGGTACTAATTTAGGCCTGTATATTGCATCAATCGATCACCATTTGTGTCAGTTACAACTGACTTAATGTAGACTAGTCAACAAGTATGTGCAGGTTTTTAAGCAATGCCCCCAGTGCTTAGGCAGCTCCTAACTTAAAAGCTGATGTACAGGGCTGAATACCACCATCAAGCACACTGTTACAAGCGGAAACAAGACAGCACTTATAAAAGACATTCCAGATGTTTATCTTGTTTGTCTACTTACCTTTCATTAGTGCTTTTCAATATAATGCGGTAACAGTTAGTCATGAGTAAGCAACACGAATTAGACTGATCATTTTTATTTTTATCATTTGTTTAATCTTGTTTAGTAATATAAATAAGTTGGAGGTCGTGGAGTTTGTTATCCGTCTGTCTATTCTGTCACGGTAGTTGGGGGCAGCAATACTTGGAGGAACATTGCATAATATCTTGTCGGCTGTTCATTAATTGGAGACAGCGCTGTTGCTCTCAAGTTCCAACAAAACCAGAAATATCTACATGCACCATAGTGAAGTGGGCCTCTGGTCACAGTCATATTTCTTCGCAGTGGTCAGAGTTGTGTGGCTTAACTAAGATTTTTCAAATTTGCTTTTCAGAACAGCTTTAAGATGTAAGAACGTAAAGGCTCAGCCTCGTGAAGCCACTCTGAGCACAGATGGAGCCTGAATCATGATAATTAAAAATCTCAAGATCAATCACGATGCTTCAGTGCACATTATCGACAAAAGAGCTGCTAAATATATGATCAAAAGCTTTGGAAAGTCCAACATGCAGCTGTTGTGTCACATGAAAAGCTGACACTGGGTTCAGATGAAGGTTGCAGTCTGATTACGACAGCTCATGATGCCATGTAGCCACAGCGAAGGGATGAAAGCCTTGGGGACTTGATTAGTGCTTTTCTCCCATTGGTTCATTCCTTTTCCGTGTGTTTGTGTATGAGGTTCTCTTATGCTTGTGGTGCTTTCGGTTAATTGGAGAAGATGGATTACCATTGCTTTGACCACTTGAGAGCGCTGCCTGCTAGTGGTCCCCATCCATATCTGTCTCTGTGAAAATATTCGCCATACATTAGGCACTTACTGTATATGCAAAGTGTTATGAGTTCATACATCTGCAGTGTTGGGTGACGAATCGTCTTGTACTGCCATGCAGCACTGTACAGGATCACATGTACAGTATGTATGAGCTGTGTTATCCTACTTATGTGCAGTGATGGTGGGTGGAGGCCTATAGAGGCTTTAAGACTGGCAACAGGCCCTTAAATGTGTTCAGTATGTAAGATGTTGTGCTCAAATCAGAATGCTACGTTACTATTTATATGTTATTATTGGTCCAACAGTCCAAACCCAAAAACACAATTGACAATGATATAACAGGCAGAAAATTGTCACATTTTGAGTTGCTGAAACCAGAAAATGTGTGACATTAGTGATTTAAACAATGAATCCATCCATTAACAATTGTTTCAGCACAGCACTAACAGTTTATACTTTTAAAAATCAGATTGAAAAGGTCTATTTTGGGGCTAATCCGGTGGATTAAATGCCTGTAAAATCCAGGTAGCTCATCACGTAAAATCCAGGTAGCTCATCACATTAAATCCAGCATATTCCATGTTACCATTAGAAAGTCCTGCTCATTGATTTCAACGTTACCTGCAAGGACCTAATACAGCCAGCGATATTAAACGCTTCGATATTTCTGTATAGATGGTATAAAAAGATCTCGCATTTCTACTGACTCATACTATATTTACTAACCCTAACTGCTTGTGTGTGTGTGTGTGTGTGTGTGTGTGTGTGTGTGTGTGTGTGTGTGTGTGTGTGTGTGTGTGTGTGTGTGTGTGTGCGTGCGTGTGTGTGCGCCCCCCACCCCCTTGTGATCCTTTCACAGCGTCCAGCGTCCCCTCCTGTTTTTCTTCTGTCCTTTTCAACTTTCTCTTAATTCCCTCAAATCTCTTTCCTCACTCCCCCCTTCTCCCTGCTCCTCTCCCTTTAACCCGAGATCCATTCATAACCTGGAGCTTGATGGACAGAATGAAGATTGAGGGGAATAGATGGAAAGAGAGTGAGAGAAAAACAGATTGAAGTGTTTGAAGCGTTTCTCATTAATGTTGCATAGACGCAACAGTCTGATTTAGATTTGATTTCTCTCCTGCTTGCTGTTTTCTCTTGCTGTCCTTGTTGCAGCCTGTCATTCAGGGAAGCTTTTGGGTCAAGTGTGTGTGCGTGTGTGTTTGTGGCATAGAAAGCTGCTCACTAACAGCCAAGAGAGAGAGCTAGAGAGAGAGAGAGAGAGAGAGAGAGAGGCAGGAGTAACGAGGAAGCGGATAGGAGGAGAGCAAGGAGGGAGGGGTGGATTGTGAGAGTGAGAGATCGAGCAGAAGAGAGTGTGAAGCTGCAGCAGCCGAGAGATAAAAGCTTTTCTCTCCCTCTGCCGGCGTCTGTGAGCAAGGGATAGAGCAGAAGAGTGAAGCCAGCCGAGGGAGAGACGAGTCCAGGCTGTCTGCTGTCACTGAAGCTCCCGGCTTCCCCCGATCAGCAGGCCTCAAACCACAAATGCACAGCAGGACAAGACACATTCGTGGACACGTATGCAGAAGGACTCACATAGCTGACCAGGGGACCGCCCAACCTCGCAGGCACAAACACACACTCATACTCTCTCCTGGACAGCCACACACTTGCTGTTTCTCTAGCCTCCACCGTATCAATCGGATCAATCCACCCATGCCTGTCTGACGGAGCCACGGTTTCCTTTTAGCCGGAGACGCCCTGTGTTCTCGTTTTTGCTCCCTGCATGTCTTTGTTATTTAAGGGGACGTGGAGTGCGGACCCTCTTGTCCTAACCTCTGCCGCTGTGCTGCGTGGAGTTCGGGACTGCCCTTCACTGGACACTGAATCCCTTTGGCTCTGTTCCAGATATACATCTGTACCTGAAGTAAGTCTGCTACTACAACTGGATCTTGACGAGACCTTAGCTAAGCCAACAAGGGACCAGCCTCTTCCTCCCTTCCTCCTCTTTTGCCTCAGAGTCCTGTTCTGGCTCCTACCCCAGATGTCTCTTCCTAATTAGATCTAGTGGACGTGAAGAGTTATTAGGAGACGAAAAGGCACCAGAGAGGAGAAACAGAACCAGAGCCTTTTTCCCCCCAGCCTGCTGTTTTTTTTTTTTTTTTATGTCTCTGAGTAAGACATGGACTAAATACTCCCCACCTCCTGCAAACTGTGGATTTTGTCGGGCTGTTGCATCGTCGCACTGCACCACCTGATGAAGGGGAAGCTTGCCTGAGTAACTGGCAGACAGCAGGACACGGGAGGTTTATGATTGGACTGTACTGGAACACAATTCCCAGCCAACTCTGGTCCTCAGGGAATCTGACATCGAGGTGGGGGGAATCTTTAGACTGGTATCCAGGGAAGAGGCATGTGATGCTAAGCTGTCTGGAGAGCTTAAGGTGGAGTCTGTCTGCGTTTAGCTGCCTCCAGATTTAGACCAGCACCCTTCTAAGGCACACAGCAGCATTTTTTTGTGTTTTCTGGACTACAGCAAGTTGATTCCACAGGTATCTGTCTGCCCTAGATGATCATTGTAAAGACTTAACTTTTCTGCCAATCTCGTCAATGGGAGAAATTCACGCCAGCGATTTTGGATTCCAACATATTGACAACAACATTCCCTTAAGAGGAGGAACACACACAAACTGAAAGGATTGACACATCACATGAGACTCCAGCTCAATGAGCAGGATAAATCGTGGGAGGATGACAAGGAGAAGCATTGGGGTGGGATGCCGATGCTCTGATTGAGTATTTAACAAGCTGTCAGAGTATTGGCTGAGTCTCCCAACAATCTGTGGCAGCATTGGCTGACTGCACACTATCTCTCACCCACAACCAATCCGGAAACCGTGCTGCCTCGGCAGAATGAGACACCGAGCTCACCGTTACTACAGGGGATATTGACAGCATCACTGTTAATACTACTTCCACTACAAGTACCGTGCCAGATAGGATTTCTACCGAACTCTGTTGTGTGGCTGACTTGCGTTACGGATCTTTCTTCTTTCCTCTTGCACTGCAATAACATTACCACAGTAGGAGAGAGGCATCATTAATTCATGACCTCAGATAGATGCCAGATCTCAGTGTAGATAGAGCTCTTGGATTACAGCGGCACCTGGAACGATTAACAAATCTTAACCTTGCTTTGTTTGTGGTTTATCGAGGATGGGAGGAAGAATCTGAATGGAATTGCAGCAGACTATGGTCATGTTTTTTCCCCACACTGAGTAGCAGTCACCTCTCATATTGGTAGGAATTATGACATTGAATAAAGAACTGAGATATGACTGCTACTGATTCCACACTCCCAGAAATCCTGCAGTATATACACACTCAGTCACATACAGTCACATGCAGTGTGTGTGTGTGAAACGGCTGGAGCTTCACTAATGGGCTGAATAGCACTGGACTGCACTACATTTTTCTCTCTCCTACACTCATCCTGTATGACACATTGCCTTACACCAGGTAACGGCTCATGTGCCAAAAGCCCGGTGATAAATCAGACGCCTGACCCTAAACACGTTTTTTTTACTCCATCATGGGGCTCAGCTGACATAACTGTGTCCTTGTGTCCTTGACTTCGACCACATGTCTTCTGGGATCGAGAAAGAAGACCAAGTAAAGCATCCAGCTGCCAGCACATATACACTGTTAATCAGCAGGGCCCTTAGAGAGAGCACGGGTGGCCAGCGCACTGCCTAAACCCAAGTCAGGTGAGGTGAAGGAAAGAGGGAGGACAGGAGGGACCTGTGATACGTCAGCCGGCTGCTGCCTGCCTCGTGACTGAACCAATAACTGCCTGAGGAGAAGACTGACTTTCCCTCTCTCTCCTTTGGTGACAGCTCATACAATCCATCTTTCTATTCACCGGATTGTATTTAAGATGGTGCCATGGAAAATGGAGTTAAACCTGCTCTTCCTAACTTCACATTACTCACAGTGTCAGATTAATGAGGGAGCTGTCAGTCACTTGCCAGCCTATCTGAACATTTCCTCTCTAGTGTCTCTCTTTTTGGGGAGCATAGGATTGTTCTGAGATAACTGCAATAAAAATTCAAACCTTAATGAACATTCATTTGGCATCTCGGATGGATTAACTGTATTTACTGTGGTTACTTTTTTATATACTGTTATCTGTCAACATCAAAGACATGGGGAACTCCATGGGTTGTGTCAGGCCTCCTCAGGAGGGGGAACTCGGTGGAGCCCCCCCACTTTCACCAAAGAAGCGTCTCCGTTTCAGACGTAAGCACAAGGGCAAGAAGAACAGGAAAGGAGAGTTAGAACAGGAGGACTTTGAGCAACAAAGAAGCCATGAACCTGATGAAAGAGAGGAAGAGGATGAAGACGACGAGGAAAAGGCTGCAGTTATTGAAACAGCAGACTCAGATTTTAGCAACAGAGCTAGGACTCTTACAACAGTGCCTGATACCCAGTTGATTCATTCCAAAACTAATCTGCACAGCAATACTCTTTCCCCTGGCTCTGTGAGTGCCAATGTAGGGGGCCTTTTGGGCAGCAGGATACTTGAAGTGTCCCCGAAGCCCAGCCCTGCCTGGAAAGGAGTTTTCTGCCTTCCAGGGGAGGAAGACACTGTTAGTGCCATCATAGATGTCTCCAGCATCCCAAGCCAAACCACGACCACCACCCCAGTCAACACAGCCCCAGCCCTTGGCAGTACCACTCCAGGTGGAGGGAGAGTCTGTCGTGTTAGGGAGAAAGTCCAAGGGGTCCTAGAGAAACCTTGGATACTACGACAGAAGAAGGAGAAAAAAGACAAGGGGAGGGCAGAGAGAGAGGAAAGGGGGGATGCGGGGATTAAAGGTGGACCAGAAGGAACATTAGGGGTAGTACGAACACCTTCGGGGAGGGAGCGCAAAGGTGTCGTCCATATTCGTGAGGTGGATGGTAAACTCTGTGTGGTGAGGACAGTGTACCCCAGTGATTTTGGCTCTCCAGTGTGGAGGGGCGAAAGTGACAGTGAGGTAGAGGTGTACAAAGAGCCCCATGCCCCATCTCCTGTCACAGGAAATATTCTCAAAGTCCAACTGTCTGAGGAGGACAAAAGTAGAGCCAAAAGTTCTGCAGAGGATTCCCCCATGTCCTCAAACCAAATGCGGATTCAGGAGACTATGGTTATCAAGGGATTTAGCTTGGACACTCCAGGTCGTGCACAGGAGCAGTCTTCTCTGTTGGAGTCAGGCTACGCCAGCGACTTGCCAATGACCTCACCAGAAACAGCGGGCACCACTCCCAGTCAAACAGACTGGGGCGGTCTTACCAGTAGCTCCTCAGAGAGACTGGACTCCATGATGGAGAGTCCCATGTCACTGCAGCAACAGGCGACTGTAAAATTCCTACCACAGGTTTGCCTCTATCTACCTTTACCTCTTGTAATCCACACATCAAATCCATTAGCCAACTCTCTTGGAGCTTTATATTCATCTCTGTCTTGAGTGTTATTCATTGATTAATCCAGAGGATCCCAGTAGGGAAGTTAAATGTGAAAGGTCAGTTTTTAGGAGTCCAGATAGATTCAGATGTAGACACCGACCACAGTGAAATAAAGGAATGTTTTTGTTAACAAGAAAATAGCGATGAAAATTGAAATAAGTTATTAATCAACTTAACCATTTGGGTTATTTGAAGTAAATGTCTCTTTAGTGACATTAGACTCTGCATTTAGCTGTGCAACCTGTTAAATGTGGAGGTCTGCTGATCCCATTTTTCAAACCAGTGGTCTGTAGTGCTACGGAGAGGCATTTACGACTCTTGATTTGTATGAGAGTGGGTTTTTGAAAGGTGCCTTTGTTGTCATTTGTGCACCGTATTTGTGGTCATGAAGGGTTATATATGCATGTGTGTCTGTGTATGTGTGTTATCAGCTCACAAAGCACTGTGCCTCTCCATTCTTTCCGACTCTGTCCCCAGAGCCTAATCAACGCACCACAGACCGTCTCTCCATCCGTCTTTCCCAGTATACTTATTCCCTCCCTTCCTTTCTTCTCCTTGGTCTCCTTCCATTGCTTGTTATTTTCCTCACACCACACATAGTCTGTCACTCCTGACGTCTGTTAGAGTGTGGGAGACATACAGACCGGGTGTTTTTGTGTGTGAGAGAGAAGGGTCATTGCTTCAAATGACAGGGTGCCCTCTTGCTCCAAACTGAAACTTGTCATTTTCTACCAATTCAATAGCACACAATATAATTATGTGCATCTGCCTGTGTCTGTCTAGCCCTGATGGTTTTGGTTGACAAGGGTTAAGGTTGCTCGGGGAAAGAAGAGAGGTGAAATCGGTTCATATTGTGTTGGTGATTTACATTGTAGTCTTTTTACATTACATTGGACAGTTTGTGTCTCCAGCATATTCTAGACAGTTTGCTGCCTTGTCACAGGTGGCCTGCTAGTAGGGCTGGATATTGGTTTACAGTTTTAGGTACAAGTGCTGATACGATACCTGAGTACTAGATTATAAAAGACCTTATTAACAAAACTTGTTAAATGTACGACTAATTTAATCCCAGCTTTTGGTTATTGATACAGTGCTACAGACTCATTTTGGAAGGTACTAGAACAGTATTGAAGTTACTAGCTCTACCTGCAAGGACATTACTTCACTTGTCTAAAGGAAATCTTTAAACCCCTTTTTGTATTGTTAAGAAGCAGCTGTGGTGCAGTTCCTCGGTACCAGGTTAGTTTTAAAAGAAATTGGAATTTTTTTTCTTTTTGTTCTTCCTCTCTGTTTGCTTCAATTTACAACAATTAAGGAATATGGTCGATAATGCAGTTCACCCACATAATGTGTTGTTTTGAGTGAAGGGCATGACTCAGTTTCACTTCATGACTGGACAATCTGAGCTCAGTGTCTTTCAATGCATACATTCACATCTGTGTAGACCTCAGCTTATAAGTTGAGCCCCATGTTTCTTTGTACAGCATATGTTTATATTTGGGTTGCAAAACCTGTTTCCGAGAGAGAGACTTTCTGTGCTAGCTTACAGCAATTCAGCCCTCCTTCACCTTGAAAATGAAAAGCCTGCTGCAGCCACTGCAGCGATACAGCAGATGAACTGGCACTTTTCACGACGGCTGCCACAGTTTGTTCAGTTCTCCTCCACATTATAAAGGCAGTACAGTATGCCTGTGCAGTACAGCAGCTCACGTCATGTCAGCTTGTGTGCACAGTTGCTGAGTCATGAGAAACATACACGTAAACACTGATACTGTAGATCCACAGAGATACCTGCTTAAGAGGGGTTTTTGCTGGGAAGCAATAATCAATACTCCTGTCGTGTGTGTGTGTGTGTGTGTGTGTGTGTGTGTGTGTGTGTGTGTGTGTGTGTGTGTGTGTGTGTGTGTGTGTGTGTGTGTGTGTGTGTGTGTGTGTGTGTGTTTGTCATGAGAGTCATGAGAGTATGGCTCAGGATGCCTCTGTGTTCAGTCTAAAGTGCAGCTGTCTTTTGTATGTGGGTTTGTGTGACGCCCTTCTCTGCATAAAAAGGGATTTGAAATGCGCATTCATCAGTGAGACGGCTGCTTTGTCGAGCCTCGAGGGGATTCCAACCACACATTAAAATCATATACCCGTCCTGCTGTGTCTGAAGCTATCCAGCTATCCATCCATCAACTGTCTGTCTGTCCTTCGTCCATCCATCCATCCATCCATCCTTTTTTGCTTAAGTAGTTCAAGCCAGAGCTTTACAGAGGTGCTTCTTGTTCAAGTGCCAATAAAGATATGTTTTCTTCTTTTATCTCCTCTTCCTGTCCACCCTCCATTCTCCCATCATTGTTATCTCCTCACTCCATCCCTAGCTCCCCCTCCTCTCCCACCAAACTTCAAAGAGACCATGTTTCTAAAAGAGGGCTGGTCCAGAGCCCCAGGGGGATCATAGATGTTTCTGACTAGATCATGGCTGCACTGAATGCTGCTGCCTCCACCTGCTCTTCAGATCTGTGTGTTTCTGTTTGCAAACTTGTATGTTTATCTGTGTGACTCTCAGGGCTGAGTCCGACATGCACATACACATCTACAGTATAGTTACACATCACATGTAAATATATACAGTACAACTGTCTTACAGCAGGACTTCAAACATGCACACACTGATATGTACAGTATACTATGTACTGATGCCCGTCTTGGAGAGGCATGTAAAGTCCAACATGTCATGTGACCAGTGCTATTTTTGTTTGTGTAGCCTATACTTGTAAACTGTAAACTATACTTGGTGGAAATTAGTATGTATCATGTTCACATGTACAGTATGAGTGCATTGTCTTCTTGTCTGAATGGCTGCCTCCACTGAGTTTGATGTCTGCAAAAATGCATGTGGATGTTTACCATCATTCATTCATTCATCGAGGCAGGAAGTCTAATTGTGCCACAAATCGTATTATCTGGACACCATTATTAATGTCAAATGGAGAAGAATAAGAAAGGCACTTTTAACACATCTGTTGTGTTGTGTTGTACAAGTAAAAGTAAACAGTCTCATAAGATAGAGCTGACGGGTTAGGTTACTCGGACAGGTGGCTCTCTCGTCATTAGCTCCGAAGCTACAAGTTAGAGCTTCAGAGGAGTCAGTTCAGTTCATTAAACAGTTGGTTTTTGGCTTTGTTTGCTAGCTGAGCCCCCGGGAGGCTAATTTAACAAAGCAGCTGATGTTAAGTTGACATGCTGTAATGGCTGCGCAGGGTGTCGGCTTCGCAAAATGTTTAAACTACTGTGCCATTAGGATGTGTGTTACTTGTGTGTGATGTTTCGTAACAAGCCAGTCGTAACCAAACAATATGGTTTTCTAGTTAATGTTCTATAACAGCTTATGAAGTACATTTGGAAACAGATCCGTGCTCTCTCGCTCGCTGCAGCTTCATTCTTTGAAGAACGCAGTGAGATACAGTCAAAAGTTGCTGAAAAAGCTAGTGAACCTTGAGTTAAGATTATTTTATCACCGCTCTATTGCTGACAGAAGCGCTTGAAAACCATTTATATAAATACATATTATGAATAAACCAATGGCAGGCATGCACAACAGTAAGTAGTGGATGAGATACTGTTGTGGTGGTGGGAGTGTAGGCTCTCTGTGCAGATGCAGCCCTCACACAGAGAGCTGTATCAATATTCAGATGGAGGATTAGATGCTCTGTATTTCTCTGCAAAGGAGGTTGTGGATGCATACAGAGAGACCGAGGTCTGCAGGAAAACACACAGAAGAATCCACATTTGTTGTTTCCCATTCAAGTCACAAATTCCATTATGTATCTTTATTTGTGATGATATGTATACTCAACGAGACGCTGATAGAAATACTAACCTGCTGGTTATATTACACACTTCTTGGTGGATGATGTATGGATGTTGGCGTGTTGTATTTAGACGAGTGTCTGGGGTTACTGTTGGCATGTTAATAGTATGACAGCATACTGGTAGTTCTGACTGCAGTGTGTTTTATTTTGGGTGTCCTTGTATAAAGTTTTAAACTTTGTGTTTCTGCATGTATGTATATATGTATAGCTTTTCTTTAATTTAACACACAATAGTACATTATGTGAAACTGGTATCTATATGCAGTATGCTGTTGCCACTCACCCCCTCTCCTCTGTTGCTGGCCTTGCTACTCTTTCTCATATCTTTTCCCTTCTCTCTCTTCTCCCTCCCCCCTCCCTGTCTTTTTGGCTGTTGCTGCAGTCTCCTGGCACTCACTGGACTTTCATACTACTCTATATATTAACAGCAGGGACAGAAAGACAGAAAGAGAGGGAGGAGTGTTGGTCAATGAGTGAGGGACGAAGGGATGACAGAAGAATACTAATGACAATAACAACAGCCAAGCACAGACAGTTACTGCATATACATCACTCTGCCTTTGTCCCTGTGGACGGTTTGAGAGGAAGCAGGACGCTGAGGGAAAATGGCGAAAGTGGTCCTGTAGCTCAGTGGGTAGACCCCATAGATAAAGTAGCGGTCAGTCTCCATGGAAGCTTCACTTCAAGACTTTAGTTAACATGGACTGTATGTCCTTAAAGTACTCTCAGGAGCATGCACCAAAATGCAAACCCTACTCTTAAAATCTGATTGATATTTTAAAATAAAAACTAGTTGTGGCGCTTTTTAAAGGCTAGCAGCCGTTCCAAGTTCTCCGGCTGAGAAAATAACACAGTTTACCTTGGGTAAAGGGGAAGGGAAAATTATGTGAGGAAGAGGATTGAATGTAGAAGAGGCAGAGGATGAGAAGGCTGAGCAGATTGATCAGCATCTGAGGCAGAACAGATGAAAGAACACGAAAAACTGAAGAGACAGATCGAGGTTGGGGAGTGGTGGGGGGGGCACGAGACAGAAGGAGATAAAGGAGAGGAGTTGAAATGTTGGGTGGGGTTGGGGCATGAGCTAATGAGCAGTGCTACGACATAAATGATGGATTGAGGAAATTGGAAAAAAACTGTTACATTATTATAGAAGTGCACACCAAAGCCATTCACATATTCGTTCTCTCTCTCTCACACACACACACACACACACACACACACACACACACACACACACACACACCGAGGGTTATTGATTATCAGGAAGAAGAATGAGGGGTTCGAAGGGAGATGACAGCTTAAATCAAAGTGACTAAAACCTTTCCAGTGAGTTTGTCTCATACAGCCAGAGCAGTGTGTTGTTTCTGCCGACTCATTGTGGCTGTGGTTCTGTAATGGGGACGTTATGTGAGATTAAAGCTCATTTTGTCGACTGTATGTTGCCATGATGAGACTGCTGTGGAGATGCCTTAAGATAGAACATAATAATAAATGATTGAAACGTGAAATGTGCCGAATTCCTATGATTTTTTATTTAATACAAATTTACATGATTGATGGATTCTGCAAAGTAGACTCAGGGTTGTGGCTCAGTTTGTTTCAGTGCATTTGGCAGCACCGTTCGAAGGAGAATTACTGTTACAAGATTTCTGATCACATCCCCCAATATTAACCCAAACTCTGTCTCTCTCTCCCGGTTTCTCTCCAGATTTCAGAGATCTATGTGAGTGGCGAGTCAGGCGACCTCACTGCCAAAGAGAAGCTGTTATTATGGAGCCAGCAGGCGACAGAAGGCTACCCCGGCCTCCGCTGTGTCAACTTCACCTCGTCCTGGAGCGACGGACGCATGTTCAACGCTCTGCTGCACAGATACAGGTTAGAGGATGAACAAGCAAGTCACCTGTTTTTAGTAGTTTAGTCAGATACCAGCATTCCCATTAACAATTTAGGTGTTTTTAGTCAATAAGCATTTAACCCCTGCTCAAATGCATTTGCAGTTGGCTGATAAATAACTACTCAGAAAAAGATGCTTCAACAAAATTGTGATTCAGGAGAATTTAATACCTTTTAAAACATGTATTTCAGACAACACAGTGTTTAGACAATTCATTTTAAACTGCTTGAATTCACCAAAACACATAAAAGGTCAAGGATATTCATTCAATACTTATTGAAGTCACTTTAGGCAGTTAAACACTACAGGCAACCAGAAATACTCGTGTTTAGCAGGCTGCTAAACAGATATGCCAGGTTAGAGGCAGGATAGACAGACACACACACGTGTAGAGTACACTAACACATCCCCTCTGTTTTTGATTTCCAGGCCAGACCTGATCGACATGGAGGTGGTGTCACGGCAGAGTAACCGGGAGAACCTCGAGCAGGCCTTCGAAATCGCTGAGTCGTTAGGGGTGACCAGACTGCTGGACGCTGAGGGTGAGGCTGTTAATCTGAATGAATTAATTGACCAACTGACCCCCCCTCCCCCCGCCTGTCCGTTCAGGGTAGAACGGAGGTTGACTTTCTGGCCGTTTACAGTCTAAAATACTTTGTATGCATTGTAATCACTGAGCTTTGCCTAATTAGCTCGTGTCCAGGGATTCTTAATAAACGGTGTAAACAACAGAAAAAGTCAACGACTACATATTATATATGCTACTCATGCAGGTTTTCTGTCTTGTTTGTTTGCAGCATTTATTTTGGAAGTCCGCCAACATTAGAACATGCCAGCCAGCCCTAATGATTGAATGAATGACAGTAAATACTGTCTTTTTTAGCTGTGTTCTCCCTATATTCTGCCTTTCTGTAGATACTCTCTTTATGGCTCTATATTTTACAAAAGGCCTTAAAATCCAGTCAGCACTGCCAATTATTTCAGGAACAGGTACATTTTGACTGGTGTTGTCCTCTTGAGTCATCTGAGTTTGTCAGTTGGAAGTGGGTGGGATACTGCTGAATGTTTGATGTTTCCCCTCAGGTATTGAGTATTGTTGTGCGTTCCCTCTGTTGCTACGAAGTCATTGATGCTACATCCAGCCAGCAGCTTGCTCAAACTGGCCCAACAAACATAACTGGATACTTTTGTTTTTGGTGGTTTGAATGTTGAGTTGATGTCTCATCTGTACATTTATCATTTTAACAGCCAGTGATTCTCTTAATTCTCTTAATGGTCTAATTCTCTGGAACTGTTGCCTTTTATTTGTGTTGTAAACAAACATGTTTGTAGCACACAAGATGCAGAGCCTGGCTAGTTTTTGATATCTTAATATTTTATGGTTACACCTATTTTCTAGTTGTTAGGGTTTGACATTGTGTCCATTAAATTAAGTTTAATTCAAAGAATAAGTTTTTTGTTAACCTTAAAATTCCAATGTCATGATTTCTTCTAACAGATAATGTGATAAACATCAATCTTTCTGCATGTTATTTGCAGTTTTTAAGGCTTATTTGTCTAATGTTCTGCCTTTCTCTTTCCCTTCAGACGTCGATGTTCCATCTCCAGATGAGAAGTCGGTCATCACCTATGTCTCATCCATCTATGATGCCTTCCCTAAAATCCCTGAGGGAGGAGAGGGCATCACTGCAAACGTACGTCACATTCTGCTCCATCCATTTACACCACTTTTATTGTGCGACCATTTATATGTTTGAGCTTAGTATAGATGGGTATTGTGCCTTCTTCTTCTGTTTTTAACTGCATTCCTTCACCTTACATGCATTCCCATTAAATTAAATTATTATTCATATTACACTTCAAACTTCAGTTGTCTTTGTTGCTCCATTTCATGTAGAAATGTGTAATTATCATTTTGTTTGCTACTCAAGGATGCAACTTCCTGAGTAATGACCCGGAACTTTCAAGTAATTATGCAATTAATTTAATAGTGCTGTTGCTCTCTTCCTCTATCCCCTCCTTGTTTTCTCTCCTCCATCATCAGGAGGTGGACCAGCGCTGGTCAGAGTACCAGTCCAGGTTTTCCTCTCTGCTCCAGTGGAGCCGCCAGCATATGGCCCTCATGGCCAACAAGAACTTTCCACAAAACCCTGTGGAACTCAAGGTGAGCACCCAAAATTTGTCTAATATAGGTTTTATTTTATTTTAAGTCCTTTATGTTCATCACATGCATAAATTAATGTTGGAGAGAAGAGGAAGCTTTAGAGAAGACAATAATCTCCCTCTCTTTAGTGGGTTCAAAGGACCAATAACCCTCAAAACAGCAAGGATTTACCACTGATTGCCACAGATACATGCATTTGGTTGTGGTGGAAATCAAAGCCCTGTGTATTTTCTCAGCTCTTTGTCTTCAGTCCCACCAACATGCAGTCAGGAAGAACAGACAACTGACAAGCAATTTCTGTACAACCTTGACAGAACAAATAAAGGGACAGAGGGAAGGGGAGGGAGTGACAGGATTTAATGAAATGGACAATATCAGACAGAGGTGTAAGGTGAGCGAGAAGGAGTGAAGAATTAAAAGGAATGAATTTGCAGACGAGAGGCGTGAAGTTGAAAAAGGAAGAAAAACATAATGTGAAAAAGGTTGCTGCTGTGAGCAAAATAACGGGCAACACGACATCTAAAGACCTAGAGGAAAGAAGGAGGGAGGGAAAATGAATACACAGCTTGAGATGACAGTTGAGAAACTGGCTAATGACCACCCAGGGAGAGAGACCGTGATTACAAAGCTTTTACCTCTGATAACAGGTATTGACTTTGTGTTTGACCTTAAACGCAGTCGGTTCTAATATTGACCCCGCAGGGCTCATCGGTAACTTCTGTCTTTCTTCTCCTTCAGGCACTTTACAACGAGTACGTCCATTTCAAAGAGACGGAGATCCCTGCAAAGGAGATTGAGAAAGGTCACATTGAACATCTCTACAAACTGCTGGAGGTGAGAATGAGCGGAGAAGAACATGAATGAGGCTAAAAAAGAACAGTGTAGGGATGGAGGAAGAGGTGACCAACACTTGGCACCATGCGCAGAGCTCATTGTGCATCATGGGGTTCGGCTCAGGGGGATGAGGAGTATGTCAGTGTGAGAAAGAGAGAAAATCGGTGTGTTTGTGCGAGTTGAGTCATACATTTGTCTCCTGAAGCAAAGTCCTTTCCACCACTTTTGCTGTTATCAATGCAGCAGATTGTTTTGTTGAACACAAACACATGACGGTCGATAATAGGTCCTCTTTTATTCTCACTCAGCTGATGTTAACTGAGTGTTTGTCTGTGGTGTGACTTATGATCGCTCATAGATTTAAGTCTGACGTAATGGAGTTTGTTAGCGTTTAATGGTGTGTGCACTTCCACTGACTCATGATGGGATGATAAATATATACTCACTGTGTGCGTGTGCGTGTGCGTGTGTGTGTCCAGGTGTGGATAGAGTTCGGTCGTATCAAGCTTCCTCAGGGCCTCCATCCCAATGACCTCGAGGAGGAGTGGGGCAAACTCATCCTGGAGATGCTGGAGAGAGAAAAGGCTTTACGGCCGGCTGTGGAGAGGTACACACACACTGATACATGCACATGCACACAAATCCAAATATCTACTTTCAGCAGGATGTATGTAATTAAATCAAAAGTGCTGATGCATCTCCTTGTGTTCAATTTCTCATCAAGTGTGTTTGTCAGGGAGATGCCCCTTTAACCTCCGTGTGTGTGTGTGTGTGTGTGTGTGTGTGTGTGTGTGTGTGTGTGTGTGTGTGTGTGTGTGTGTGTGTGTGTGTGTGTGTTTTCAGGTTAGAACTACTGCTTCAGAGGGCCAATAAGATCCAGAACATGGCTCTGGACTGTGAGGAGAAACTCACCCTCGCTAAGAACACACTCCAGGCTGTGAGTACTGAACCTCTCTCATATCTTACTTCCTTTTAATTTCCTTAAACACACACACACACACCCACACACATGCAGGGTCCTGGGGTTTATGTTGGGTAAATGTTGGATAATTTGGCGTGGTAATTTACAATGTGTTAATGTGTGCAAGCTGTAAAAGCAAGTGCCCTTCTGGGACAATAAATATTCCCTCACCACTTTCCCCTGCTTTCTGCAAACACTGTCTCTTGTCTTTGTCTAGAGACAAACTTAAAAAACTGTTAATGGTCCAGTTCTTTCCTCTGTCATCTTTATCTTTTTGGGCTCTGTTGCCAATCATCTGACCTACTGCATGAATAAGAATCTTGTCAAAATCATTGATGTTCAACAGGTTTTTCAAGTTTTACTTTATCCACTATTATTTATACTGTCATGTGTCATGTAACCCTGATTTTCTTTATTATTATTTTTACTGGAGTAATCCTGCTGGTGTTTGCTGCTGCTTTTCTCATAAAATCGGTTTGGTTTCATTGTATTGTTTACTGAATCTGTGGCTGGGGAACACTAAACTGCAGAACAACATAGCTCATAAAAAAAGAAACCTTAACACATAAGCCAAGTAAGCTAATAAACAAAAAAGCAAAACCTCATCAAAACCGTGCCTCCTCTGGTGTCCAGGACATGTCTCGAGTGGAGAGCGGCGAGGCGGTGCAGTGTGAGAGAGAACTGGCCTGCTACCTGCAGGACTGCGAGTCTCTCATCAGACAGCTCAACCAGGAGCTTAAAGTCCTCCGAGAAGAGAAATACTACCAGGTGGAGCAGCTGGCGTTCAGGTGAGCGTGGAGCGAACGTTTTAGGGTGTTGACTTTGATTCTGTGGAGGTGAGGCTGGCTTGGTTTACCCAAATGAGGAATGAGTGAAAGGTCCAACTCAATCAAAGCTGTGATTAATTAGTATCATATAGACAATTACCATTACCAAATACCATACAAACAGCTCATTATACTTCATTATAGGTCAACAAGTTGCATCGTGTTTTGCCATTAAATCCCATAATTATCTGCTACAGTTAATGTGTTCTGTCTTCTGCTGCTTATAAAGTGTATAAAAATGCTCTGATGTATATCGGTGGTGTCAAAAAGTGATGAAAGAGAAACTCAATTTTGTGGCTCATCAGCATGCGACTCCATGAGTGCTGTTATGAAACAAAGAAATAGCCATTTTGAAAAACTGCCATTTCCTTTTAGCATTTTGTGAACAAACCTCACAGAAAACTCTTTCTCTCTCTCTCTGCTCTTCTCTTCTCACATAATTTAACCATTGAAGGCAGTTGTTTCTAATGCATTCCTGGCTTAACATTAGGAGACTTTGAGAGAGGGTCAGATCTTTAAATGACTGTACCTATTTGGGGAAATCAACTCAAGTCTCCCCTCCAGTAATCAAATATTTTGGTCTCACATCACCAGAGTGTCTTGCCTTCAAGAGGAGCTGGTCTCCCTCAGACTGCAGTGCTCCAGCGTCTACAGGAAAGGCCACTTCACCCAGGCCCTGGGCAGCACTGTGGCAGAGCACACCAGCCAGAGAGCCACAGACAGTGGCCTGTCACTGGGGCAGACACTGCTGGGAGCTGTGGGCGCAATGGGAGCTGTCGGTGCCGCACTCCTGCGGCGACCAATGGCCCGCTCCCAGCTAGTGGCCATGTCCTCATCAGAGGACGAAGGGAGCCTGAGGTTCATCTACGAGCTGCTCGGATGGGTGGAGGAGACACAGGTCAGTCTTTATAACGCTGAAACTTAGAGACACAACAATTCTTTTAATTATCAATTAATCTGCTGATTATTTGCTTCAATATTTAATGAATCATTTAGCCTGTGAAATGTCTGGTAATACTGGAAAGAATGGCCATTAAAATGTATCAAATGTTTCTCAAATTTCTTTCTTTTCTTTTTCCAATTTTTTTTGACCAACCATATAAAAAAACAACAAATCCTCACGTATGAGAATCTTTTTGTTTTTCTTTGCTTTTGCTCCGTACCTTAGACAAAGTTTTAGAAGATGTGTGTATGTCATGAAGTGGATCTTAGATCCTGTACAAAAGGCTGTAAAACAAGAAAAGAAACATTGTGGTAAAGTCTTGCTTCAAGGGATTAAATTGCACTAATGTTACTGAAACATAATTTAAAAAATCTAAACTACCATCAAAAGGCTTTTGAAACCTGAAAAAATGCATTTAAGTGAAACTGAGGACTAAGTCCTTAAAAAGAAGAATAAGAGCAGGAACTAAAAAAAGACAATAAATTGTTTTCATGGGGATAAAATATTAAATATTTTTTATTTGTTGAGAGCCGTGTTGATTTTAATCATCCTGATGTTCCTCTGTGTTTCAGGAGCTCTTGGAGCGTGCTGAATGGGGTGCAGACCTTCCCTCTGTAGAAAACAACCTCCAAGAGCACAACATCATACACACTGCAGTCGAAGAGCTAATTAACAGCCTACAGGAGGCACGCAGCTATGAGGTACACACACACACACACACACTCACACGTCACTCATACATAAACACAGAGATCTTTCTGCAGAGAGTTTTGGTTTGTAACAAAGAATGTCTTCCTCAGGCTAAAGTTTCTACCAACTTCAAGAGCAATTACTCTGAAACCCTGGCCAAGCTGGAGCACCAATACTGCAAACTAGTGGTCAGTCTCAGATAAAGAACTGAGGTTTTGTGTGTGTGTGGAAGTGTACACTTCTTTGTTTCTCAGTTCACCCCCTTCATCAGTTAATCTCATTAAACCATGACAGGACCCCAATGCTAAGAACACACAATTATGCATCTGCTCTCTTTGTACTCCTTTCCCCAAATCCCCCCCTTTCTCTCTTTTTATTTCTTTGTCCCCTCTTGCTTCTGTTCTTGTCTCTTAATATATTTTCTGTTTTACATCATTAATTCCTAACACTGTTTGTATGCACACTTTTTAGTTAGTATTCTTATATAAAATGGCCCTTTGTTTCTTCCTTCTTCTGATTGAATTCTAACTCTTGAAGCCTTCCATTCTCTTCATGTAACAGAGCAGCCTAAATGATAATATTATCCAGAGCATCCTTAGAAGTAGAGTAGAGTATAACTTCTGTACTCTACACTTCTAAACCACAAATGTACCAAAAAAGTATATGCTCAAGGATGCATACAGTATAACTATGCATTTAAGTAGAGACTTCTGTAATTTCCAGAACTGCAAGCAATATCATTTAACCATTTATCATGCTTTATTGTTTAGTCATTAAAAAAGAAAAAATAATTATATTCTTTAAGAGTTAAAAGACAATTTATGTTAGAGAATAATGCCTCTTAAAAAAAAAAGGAATTCTTCTTAAAAAAGCATATCAAAAAGGTTCAATATATGCCTATAATTCACATTCTTCTTTGCACTATTTGCTATTAGTCGCTTGCTTTGATGGGCTTGTAGGAAAGTTGTTGTGTTCACACTGCTTTATTCTGATTAACACTCTAACCCTAACCCTGTCCTAAAAAATCCCTGTAAGTGCACCAAAAGCCAACATGTATAATACAAACAACAAGAGAGCAGAGGATGTTTTTTTAAATTTCTCTCTGCACTGCTGATCTGCATGACGATGATGTTTGTGTGGTTGCCATAGGAACATTCGTCATGGCGCCTGCGGAGCTTGGAGAGCCTGCACGCATTTGTGTCGCACTGCACTGAGGAGCTGATCTGGCTCAACGAGAGGGAGGAGGAGGAGATTGCCTTCGACTGGAGCGACAACAACCCCAACATGAACGCCAAGAGAGAATTATACAGTGTGAGTGGAGGAAGAGGGCAAACGCATACACTGATGGTTTCCTCTGTCAAGTCAAAAAACACAAAGTATAGACAAAGCTAAGCAAAACAAGCTCCCTTGTATCACAACTCCAAATAGAAGTATTGTTTACATGCACAGAAACAGTATTTTTACATCAGGCCAGTAATCCTGTAATCTACCATTCTTCTTTTCCTGTTGTGTTTGCAGGAAATGAGGTTAGAGCTGGATGACAAACAAGAAGTGATGCGGTCGCTCCAGGAAACAGCCAACTGTCTGTGTCAGGAGAACCATCCAGCCAAACAGACTGTGGAGGTGAATCTATGACTTTATTCAGTTAGACTGAATGACCTTTTAAAGATGTTTTGCCTCTGTGACTCATTTGTAGGAACAGTTGAACCAAAATGCTCCTTTCTTTTTTTTTTCCTTGACTGTTCCCCTCAAGACATTTTGTTTTCATGCATTTTTAAAACCGTAAATTAGCTTGAAAAGGGCAGTAAGTAAACTCTGACCCTTTTTGGCGAACAGTACGAATTGCTAACTGTGTCCAATAGAAACATGGATTGAAACTTACTGTGTAATCATACTGATTTGGGATTTGCTTTTTCAACCTATTCTCTACCACTACATATTACTGCACAGTTGAAGAGAACAAAGTAGAAGAACAGAAGTTTCAGCAACTGCCTGGGAAAATAAAAAATCAAACATCCCCGTCAATGCCTTGTAGCTACCGTTGGAAGCTTGTACTGTAACTGCAGTGTGACAGAAACATTTGTGCTCTCTCTTCCTTCTGTCTCCGTCTCTGTACATGTTATCAGGCTTACAGTGCAGCTCTGCAAACTCAGTGGCAGTGGGTGAACCAGCTCTGTGTGTGTGTAGAGCAACATCTGAAAGATAACACGGCATACTTCCAGGTGAGGCACAAATATCATTATAGTTTTCCCCGCGAGCAGAAAACTGAGAATATTGAAGAAAATAAATGAATCTGAAGAATCTTCCAGATACAGCTTTGTTTTTATTACAATTTCACAGTATTTCTCACCACATCCACATGATGACCTCTGAGCAAGAAGTTTCTTAAATATCCTTCTTGTCTCTTTATAATGGAAACTAATATGTTTACTTGCCTCATAGCTCCAGGTCTCTGGCTGCAAACACATGTCGCCCATTAGACGTTCTCAAAACATCCTAATGTTCTCCATCCATTTCTCTCTCTCTTGTCAGTTTATGAGTGATGCCCGGGACTGTGAGTCGTACCTACGCCAGCTCCAGGAAACCATTAAGAGACAGTACACCTGTGACAAGAACAGCAGACTGAGCAAACTGGAAGACCTGCTGCAGGACTCAATGGTATCTGTCCCCCTTCAGTTGCCATTCTCAGCTTTTATCTCCACTTACACAGGACAGCTTTATGGGGAACACTCGCCTAAAACAAAATGACCCATTTGTGTGTACTCCATATTTCATATACAGCATTTTATAATTCTCTTATCCCTCAGATGTTTGATCTGAGCTGTGTTTCACATGCAGTAAATGAAGGCACTGAATTTTTTGACCACCTTTATTTCAGTACAGTCAATCCAGGAAAGGTCTTTCCTTCCAAAATAAAAGGAGCAAAACTTACTCTGTATTCTTGAATACTTCTACCTGAACCCTTGATAGATAGGGATAATATTCGTATCCCAGCTCACTGTGTTCCTTTTGGTTTAGAACCCCTGCTGCCACCTTGTGTGCACAGAGCAAACCTATACATGACACATGAAGAATAATCCTGGACAGAGGCTTTAGCAGGAATGATATAAACATATTATTTTAGGTATTTCATAGGACAGGAGCAACAGAGAGCTACAGAGAGCTACAGTAGCTGAAGTGATAGCATACCAGCATCCTCCTCATTGTTGTGCTCTGCTTCAGGCAGCTGCAGCACGCCACATGACAGGATGAAGTAATCTGTTAGAGTAGATTCGCTGAATCATCCCTCCTGTGGCACATTTGTGAGACTGCCATCTTCACACCTACCTTACACACACACACACAGACACACACACACAGACACACCTCTGACTTCAAGCAGATGGCAGCGTTAATGTGGGCAACGCTCCACAGGCCAGAGCACTGAGCATATCCTCTCAATAAAGAGGTGTGTTCATTTGTCACAAACAGCAGTTCCTTTCACATCAGTGTGCAGTCAGCTTTGTCACATACAGTATGTGGTTATATTCACATGTTCTCTGACCTTGTTTACATCTATGTGTGTGTTTGTCCGCCTCTTTGTGCATGTGTGTTAATCAGTTTCCAGCACCAGTCAATAAAGTTTCCAGTTTCCTGTGCTCCCAGCTCTCACTGGGAGGAGGACTGTGATACTGTAGAATGCAAACAGCGGAACCTTTTGTTTGAATCTCATAATAACTGAGGAGAGGATATTAACTCAGTCTTTTCACCCTCTGTTAGGCAGGGATTAGAGCTTCAGGAGCGGCTGTTTGATCAAACCTTGCCCTCTCTTTTGGGTTATTTCGTTGTCTGTGTTGTTTGTGGTTAGATTGCATAAGCACTTGCTGACTGATGGTTGACAAAATACATTTTTGTAATTTGGAACAAAATGTAATAATCGGGTCATCAATCTCAAAGTGACTCAGCATTTCATTGGCCAGACTCTTTATCCAAGATATGTTTAATTATTATTTTTAATTTCATTAAAGCAATGCCTCTGATAATTGAATTATTCTTTAAGTGATGGTTGTTGATCTTGTGTATAAATTATGTTTCTTCCCATCCTCCCAGCTTGTCATTTGTCTTGCTATAGTAACGCTGACTGCAGCGAACGCCATCTCAGTGTGAAATTCATTTCAGGGGTGTAATGTATAAAGTTATTTTAGCAGCGCCCCTCACACACCCACACCCCCCCCAGCTTTTCTCTCTCTAACTGACTCCTGCTCGCCCTCAGTTCATCTCTGTCGTTCTGTAGCTCTCTCCCTACTGTCTCTCTGTTTGTGTCTCTCTATAATGCATCCTTAATGACTCCCCCTGCTGGGGGCGAGACAGGAATTAAATGTAATTCTACCTGTCAGGGTGAGGAGCGCAGCTTTAAATGTTTAATGGTTAGCTAACACAAGCACCTGAGTCCACTCATCTCAGGGGCTATTGGCTAATAGGCTAATTGTAATGTGTGGGACCTGTCATTGTAAACATGTTGGAGTGCTAACATTAGCATTAAGCTCAAAGCACCACTGTGACAGCCTCACAGAGTCACTGGCACGGCTGTAGACTCTTAGTCTTTTTTAGTCTCTACGATATACAGTTGGCAGTGCAGGAAACTAGCTTTAGCATCCAGTCTTTCTCTCTCCCCTGGCTTTCGTTCTGTTTGTTCTTCTTGAATTTAGTTTGTCTTTAGCTTCATTTCTCTTTTAGTTATGTAAAATAAACCCATTTTTCATTATAATTCATGTGTGTTGTCCCCTTCTTTGTCCAGCCTTGAGCGATGTTGTGATCATTTATCTTTACAATTCTTTCTAAACCAGTGACTCACACCCTGATGAATTAAACCAATGCTGACACAGATAACTGACTGAAATGATGGACTATTAAACCGATGAAAAGGGCTGATAAAATGAATCGTTGTAACTGTGTTGGCTGTGTGAATGTCTAATGACTTCCTCTGTCCTGCAGGAGGAGAAGGAGCAGCTGATTGAGTACCGGAGTACGTTGGCGAGCCTGGTGGGCCGGGCCAAGATGGTGGTGCAGCTCCGCCCCCGCAGCGCAGAGACCACCCTGGGAACCACAACTCCCATCAAAGCCATCTGCGACTACAGACAGATAGAGGTATGAAGCCCACCATATGCGATACTGAACATGAACATGCTGTTGTTGCTGGTGTTTTCTTTCTCTCAGGAAGTTACTGTAAGTTTCTGATACTGAAAACCGCCATCTGTTAATCTAGTTGAGCTAAAATAAGCCAGTTATATAGGGAATCCTTTGACTATCAGGACAAGGTTGTGACAAAATGTGTATTTATGCAGTACCGGCTCAACACTGACCTCACCACTCTTATTGTTTTAACCCTCACCACCAACCGCCTCCTCTCTGCCCTGCACTCCCTCTCCAAGCCCCTTCGCTGTGAAAGGGTTTTTTTTTGTTTTTAGATTGATGAATACGTCTACACAAACTCTTTTTTTCATCCTAGGTGGTCCATATTGATGAATAGACTACAGCAGTGGAATTTTTTTTTTGGTAACTGCTCTAACTGTTTTCGCTTCATTTTAATTGGCAAGTACAAATAGCAGCATTCAGTTTGGAAGCTGAATGAAGCATAATGATTATGATCTCGAATTTATCATTGACACAGTTCTCACAATAGATTATCTTTGCCTTTGTTCTCCCCTTTAGAAAATTCTGTGGCTGGATCTTTGCAAAAGCTCCGAAACAGCCAAAAGTTGTGCATTGTTTTTTCCCCAGTGCCACTTTTATATAATATACATAGAAACAAGTAAAGTCTTTCTTTCTCTGCCATCTCTCTCTCTGTCTCTCTCTCTCTCTCTCTCTCAGCTGTGATGTCCTAAGGGAATCTAAAAGCCAATCAATTATACATCTGTCTCATCCCCTTTGCGGACTCAGTTGAAAACCGGCACCTAGCACTCCAGCAGTGTGGACGTGCTGCTGTCCCTTATGCTGCTATTTTTAGTTCGCTGTGTTAGATTCCTGAGGGTCAATTTGTTCATTGAAGCATACTGTATGTGAGGTGTTGTATCCAGGTAAAGAAGGAAGGTGGTTTGGTCATCTCTGATCTAAAAAAGGGGGAAAAAGGAAAGCAAGCTGCCGCAGAGCTGAAAGTTTTACTAAAACAAATCAGTGTGTGCAGATATTCACCAAACGTCTGGACAAACGTGCACATGACGAAAAGTAATCTTTCTCTCCTTCACTTTCCTGTGTCTCCTCCTTTCTCTCCATGTACCCTCATGTACCTTTTTTTGCTTCTCCCTTTTCACTCCCTCCTCCTCCTCCTCCTCCTCTTCTTTCTCCTCCTCATCCTCTTCCCTTCCTCTCGTCTGTCGGCTGGGCTGGCAAGACAAACGTTCAGGTATAGCTGCCTATATTCTCCCTCTCTCACCTCAGATTCTTACACTGCACACACTGCACTGCCCTGGTTGCTCCTCTCTTATCAGCTGATTTCAGGCTTTACTGTCAGTGATGTAAGATGTGGTCATGAGGTGTCTCGTATAAAATTTGTTAAACAGTAGATGTAGATTTTCATTCAATTTTGTCAACTAAGTAGAATGTTGTGTTGTATTTTTAACTTAACCAGTCAAACACAATACATCCAGTCTAAAGTAATCAGAATAAAAATCTTAATTGTAGCTAGATTTTTAAATATCAACCAGATTAATTAACCCTTGTGCTGTATGTGCACATGGCAACCTGTTGTGTCGTAATGGCACTAGATAGCAAGAAACTGAGGACAGAAATTTGAGGGTAGTAGTGACAAAAACACAACTAAAGTAGAAAACAGTAACTTGAAAATGTGGACGACCCGAAGACGATGAAACTGTTTTAAAGAAGTAGGCCTCTTTTCTCAATGAAGACAGTAAGATCATGAGACAAGACAGTGGACATTTAAGTAGGATGCAGCACATAAACACTGTTTAATCTCCGTGTGTCCACCATTTATTTAGTCTCTTGTTGTAGATCTGAATACTTTCATACTCTGCATACAAGAGGTAAAAGACGAGGATCACGTCACTTAATCGTTGATAAGGGCAGGTAGCAATCAGTGAGCTGAACTGAACTGAACTGAATGTAACACAGTCCATGTCTTCAGTCAGTCAGACAATAACAAGTCACAGCTTTAAAGCTTTAATTTACATTTCATGTATTTACTGTATGTGCCTAGCTTTGCATTATTGATGTATTAATGTGTGTGTGTGCAGGGAAGGGGTGAGAGAGGGTGGTGGGTCGGGGAGGCAGTACAGCAGTAGTCTTTTATGCGCAGCCCTTAAACTCTTCACCACAGTCACGGCTTTGCCTTATGTTTATTTTAGAACTGAATTTATTTTCCAGTTTCTAATCCCAAACTCTTTGTTTCGGTCCTGTGCTGGGTTTCTAAAAATCACCATGTCAGTAATGTGTTTCCTTGTTGATGAATTGCTGCTCAAGGTGAATTTGTGAAACCCTGCCCAGGTTATCAGTAAACCTCACTTTGGAGAATATTTGCTGCTTTCACAATAAAAGCTTTCTGTTTTGAGGTGCAAAGCAGCTTTCAGTCCACATGGCATCGTTCATGTGTCTAGGATTCTAATCTCATATCATTTTAGGGCTTTTTCTAACATCATGAAATTCATGAATGTTTGCATTTTGTGTTGCATTATGAGTTTGTTGCTATCAACTTTTGGTTTACATGTTTTCCCTTCTCTCCTTCCTGATTTCACCTCCCTCGCTTTCTTTCTCTTTTTCATCTGACCTCTCCTCCATCATCCTGTCTCTTTTCCTGTTTTTTCTTCTTCTTTTTGCCTCCATCCTGCATCCCTCCATCCTCTCAGATCACAATAACCCGAGGAGAGGAGTGTGTGCTGGAGGACAACTCTCAGAGGACCAAGTGGAAGGTGATCAGTCCGACAGGTAATGAGGCCATGGTCCCCTCTGTGTGTTTCACCATCCCACCTCCAAACCAGGAGGCCATCGACACAGCCAGCAGGTGAGACACACACTTGAAACATGGAGTTCAGTTAGTTTTGAAGTGAAAGTAAACCGTTTGTTGTGGGTAATGATGGGTGTAAAGTTGGTGATAAGGTGTGGATGTTTTTGAGGCGTTGGTTTCAGGGGACACTAGAAGATGAGTTCTCATTCTTGTACACTGTGGTTCATTCAACCTTTAAGAAGTCTAGAGGTTCTAGTCAAAGTGGTGTCATTTAGTCAACAAATGGCTTAAGATATAGGTAATTATTAGTATTACTGTATAATATGACTGGACTATCGCTGGATATTCACACTCATGTTCTGTGTTGTTCTATGTGTTTTTGTGTGTACAGGGCAGAGCAGTTGTACCAGAAGGTCATGTCTCTGTGGCATCAGCTGCATGTGAACATGAAGAGTGTGGTGTCCTGGCACTACCTGTTGAAAGACATCAGGACTGTCTCAGGATGGAACCTGGACACGGTGAGACTCAGAGTGTGTGTGTGTGTGTGTGTGTGTGTGTGTGTGTGTGTGTGTGTGTGTGTGTGTGTGTGTGTGTGTGTGTGTGTGTGTGTGTGTGTGTGTGTGTGCCCGCGTGCGTGTGTGCGTTCTTTTTGCTTCTTCTGTGCTTTGTCGTACTTACCTTCTCCCTCCGTGTGTCACGTGTCAGGTTCGTTGTCAGTCTCCGGCAGAGCGACAGCAGGTCCTGGGTCACCTGGAGTCCCAGTTGGCCGACTTCCTGTCTGACAGCAAAGAGAGCGCTCTGTTCACGCCAGGCGAAAGACGAGAGCTGGAGAAGGACGTTCAGCAGGCCCAGCAGCACTGCCAGGACTTGCTGCTCAACATGGAGACCGGTGAGACAGGATGGATGCTGGCTCTGTATTGAACTGCATCAACATCTCTGCAGTCCTAATCTGTTAATGAACATGTTCATGAGAACAAATGTGTATCAGTATTTTGGCCTGTAGGAATGGATGAAGCTCAGTATGCAGTAATACTTAAACAAAACATACCAGAGACAGTCACTGATCTTCATTGGATCAGCGCTGAACAATGAGCACTCAGTCGTATTTTTTTAAAATAAAACAGGCAAATGGCTGCAGTGTTACTGTTCATGCCCAAAATAACTCTTCTTTCTTCTCGTCTTTCTCTTTTGTCTCTCTCCAGTGGAGAAGGATGAGTCAGTCTCTCGATCGTACCTGTCTGAGTTGCAGAACATCACCCTCCATCTAAACGAGGCTGAGCAGAGACTGATGAGGGCAATTCAGACTCCGCCCCCCAGCCGGCTGTCAGCTGACAGTGCTGACAACGCTGTTCAGATTGCAGAGCAAGAGGTCAGTTTGAGCCCCACCTGCTGGTTGCAACTGGCAATAACAACAAGTTAATATTTAGTTTCATCAGTTAATGTTTATTTATGAACTAGAGAGTTTGCTTTCATACACTGTTGGATATATTAAGGGTGAAAAAAAAAACAATCATATCTTCTTAGAAAAATACAAAAATCGGAAGGTTAATATTGATCGATGTTATTTTTCTAATGATAATTATTTATCTGCCTCTATATGCATGATAGTTTTTCTTTACTCTACTTGGGGAAGTTTATCACAAAGGAAACTACGGCCTACTTCTGGTGCACTTTATCTCATTAGGTATTAATGAGATAAAGTGCAGAAGTAGACAATTTTCATTGACAGTAAATGAATCAAGGTGAAGGTTGAAGGTTAAAACAACTGGCAATATTTTATTTTTTATATGTTATATATCGGTAGACCATACCCCCTCATTTTCTCTCCATTTTTGCTTACCGCTTTCTTGAAATCTCATTCTTTGTCTAGAAGCTGCAGTCAGAACTGGACGCTCTGCGCTCCAATTTGGGTGATGTGTCTCGTCGCTGCGTCAGTTTCTTCGAGGAGAAGCCGACATCCTCCAGCGTTCCCGTCCTCCGGTCTGAACTCAGTCAGGCTGTGGAGAAGACGGACAAACTGCACAACCTCTCGTCTGTCTACTTAGAAAAGTTAGTGAGCTTTTTCTCCCTCTAGCATGTACAGAAAAATATATGAACATATCATTTACAAATTGTATGATTTATTTGACCTCTCTTTACCTCTTCCTTCCTCAGGTTAAAAACAGTAGACATCCTGATGCGTAGCCTGGATGAAGCTGAGAGCCAGGTCAGGAAGAACGAGAGCAGACTAAGTGAAGAAGACATTGTTCCTGTCGACACAACGGCCATTCAAAACCTCAGAGATCAGCTAGGGGTAAGGGACACATTCGCTGTACGGCCAGCTAAAGAGAAATGTTGTGAAACTATTTGACTCTAACAATTGTTCTGCATCCTTTGGTTTATCCCTTTCCAGAGGTGGCAGGCTGAGCTTGCCGAGCAGGAGGACATCTTCCAGTCTCTGCAGTCGGAAGTAGATCGAGCCAAAGAGGTGGGGTCTCAGCTCAGCAGGCTGCACCCAGACCGCAGCCCAGAGCTGGAGCGCTACCAGGAGAGAGCCAATCAGATTGCAGAGAGGTGGAGCGGAATCAAGAGACAGATGGAGACACGGTGAGCTGGACAGGATGAAGATGAGAAAAAATGAAAGGATTTGGGGGAAGAGTGAAGTAGTAGGAGTAAAAAGAATTAGGTTTGACAACATGTTTTGGCTCTGGTTACAGAACATGTAACGTTACTCACCCACTTTAAAACACTGCACATACTGGATGCTAAACTTAGGCTGTACTTATTATATTATTATAATAAATATTTTTGTGTGTTAAATGTTCTGAAAGTCTTTTCTTCTTTTATTACAGACGGACTGATCTAGAGGCTCTGGGCTCAGCCCTGCAGCAGTACAGAGACGGCCATTCTTCTCTGATCAAGTGGATCGAAGAAACGACGGAGAGACAAGAAAACACACAACCTGGACAGACAGACAGCAAAGCACTGTCTGAGCAACTGGCCCAGCAGACGGTTAGTGACACTGATTTCATGCACCTTTGATCTGTAGATTGATGCACTGAATGAATGGTTGCCTGGAAGGACAATAAAACAATGCTGTGGATTGATTTTAAGGAATGATGTGTCCATTGTTGTGTGGTAGAAAAACCAACTGGAAACTACACATAGTTTCTGACAGCCTTAATGATATATATATATATATTTTTTTTTTTTTTCCTTTCTTCAGGCGTTAGTAGCTGAGATTGAACAGAACCAGACCAAATTAGACGAGTGCCAGACTCATTCCAAACAGTACTGCACCTCAGTGAAGGTAAGAGACTGTTTTCTGTTTTGCAGTTTGGTTTGGGTGGAGCTGTTTCACTATGATGGTCCAAATTATCACTGCATTGTTCTGTGCTGCAAACAATCAAGAATATGGGTTTGATAAGTGTCAGTTTAGTTTAACTATTTACATTTTAAAGCTCAAAAAAGTGTTATGATACTACTACCTTCTTTTTAACTTACTTGTGTCCCACCTCGCTGTATTCTGTAGGATTATGAACTACAGCTGATGACCTACAGAGCCTTTGTAGAATCTACACACAAGTCACCCGTCAAGAGAAGGAGGATGCACTCTTCCTCTGATGCCATCACTCAGGAGGTAAGGATAGTGACTCTTAAGTCGAATACCACTACGTTTTTGAATATTAAGATAGTAGTTAATTTATATGCTGTCCATTTTATCTGGGTGTATCTCTACAGTTCATGGACTTGCGCACACGCTACACTGCTTTGGTTACCCTGACAACCCAGCATGTGAAGTACATCAGCGACGCACTGAGAAGACTAGAAGAAGAAGAGGTGGGGCTTTGTTTCACCATATATCACTCTCCTGCTTGAAATTGGAATTTGTGGTCAGATTTAATCACAGTAGTGCAAAGTGAGAAGAATTTGTGTATTTGTCTTATCTTGTAAAACTTTTTCTGTGCAGAAAGAGGTGGAGGAGGAGAAGCAGGCCAGGGTGGGCCAGGTTTCAGACCTTCTGGGCTGGGTCAAAGGGCTCCAGGGACGGACTGGGGGCCCCAATGCTGAGTCTTCACTCGCTGCTCAACAGGTAAAGCAGATATCTGATGTATTTGTTATCCATATTATTCTACAGACAATACAATTTTTATCCAAGAAGTTCAGTTGGCTGTTTGGTCTGTGCAGCTCACAACTGTTTATAAATATACATGAAGGATAATGATTCCTCATAAATTAAATATAATTTGCTGTTTAATTGAAACATTAAAATGGTAATTGGTGATGGTAGCACTGTACTAAGCACACTGTGCCTGTGTGTTCTCTAAAGGCCATCAGTGAACAGCTAGCAGCCAAGAAAGATGAAGTGGCTGAAGCCATAAGGAGCACAGAGGTCTTCCTGCTATCAAAACAAGCCAGCAAGTAAGTTTAGATCACATGTATGGACACACACATTGCACTTGCTCCCCAAACACATTCACCACACATACTGTTAGACTTACCCCGAGTCCTAGAAACTAGCACAGAGGAACACACATGAACATCCTCATGTAATTGATGGACCGGTATACAGTAATGTAAATGTTAATAAAATTTAGATGGAAGCCACTTTGAGAAACGTACATGTCGACATCACACACTCAGACACACATTAAACACATAAATCCCACCTGCTCTAACCTGCTCTAACCTGCTCCCCTGTGTCCTCTCCAGGTTGTCCCCAGAGGAGCGTGCTCATGTAGAGGCTCAGCTGGACGAGCTGAAAGCCACATACAACCAGCTGTGTGATAGCTCCACCCAGCAGCTGCAGCAGCTGGAGCAGCAACTGGCCAAAGAAGAGGAAAGAAAGGTAGATTGGTGGGAGGGATTTGCTGAGATGGAGAGGCGATACTGCATATTGTTAACAAAAAATGTATTTTCAGCTTTTGCAAGCTTGACAAAATGTATTTGCGAAGGTACTTTCATAAAATGTTGCTTTGAGTCTGAATACGCTTGCGAGCTAAGCGTGAGTTCATGTGTCGGCCAGCAAGAATGCGTGTTGTACAGCATGTTGTGTGTTCACAGAGTGTGCATTTTTGACAAACATCACCACTATTGACGACTCATTGGCTTGGTTTGGTTTAACAAACATCACAGACCCTATTCAGACGTGTGTTCAGATGATCTAAAAAGATTCTATTTTTGGCACTTTTGTCTGACCTCCTTCTTTGTCATTCAAGCAGAAGTTACAAATAGTAGAATAATTTGACAGTCTAGAAGATTCTGTAATCTGTCAAAAAACACTTCTGCAGGCCACTTTGTAGCTATTGTTTTACTTACAGTAGAAATATGGGAACAGAAGAGGAATAATTCACTGGATGACACTGTCTGAATTGGGCCTCAGCATGTAGTGTTCCACTCTCACATTGTTCTCCTAAAAGCCTGCAGTCATGTCATTAACTATCCCCACCAGTATAGTTTTTCTCATCTTCATCATCATTGTCATTATCATCAGAAAATACATCGGCTGAACTGCTAACATGGTTAATACATGGCCTTTGTGGTGCCGCACTGGAGCAGCGCTGCCCCAGTCATGCTAGCAGTCAGGTAGAAGCTGTAGAGCTCTGCTTTTCGTAGATCCATTGATAGAAACAATCATCTTCGAAGTAGATGCACCTTCACAGTGACTGTCATCTCTGTAGCTACAGAGTATCATATTACCTTTCTTTATGTAGTGGTAAAATATTGCCACTGCATAAAGTCAACATCTTACATTTCAGTATTTATTTTTACTCCATGTATACATGTGCTGTCGACCAATGTTATTGCTTATGCAATACGGTACATCGGTTTAAAAAAGGATTGAATGGTGTGCGAATTTCAGGTTTCAAGCAGTCCTTGATGATAACTCTTATTTCTTAACAGCTGCACCTCATATTTCATTCTTATGTGAATGTTGTATGTTTTTACAGGGGACTTTTATGTGCAAAAAAAAAAACTCACTTGAAGAATAGATGTTTTAAAAAGTAATTTTTGGTTTAGAGTGTAAGTGCACCAGAGGCCAGCTATGCAAAAAACCCACTTCACCATTTGAGCATGTTGTGTCCAGATCACAAGAGTGTGTGTGAATGAGAATTTATGTGTTTGTTCTAATGCATACTATTAATGTGAAACTTTAAACCAGCGTTTTGCTTGAAAACCACTAACAGTTGCCAAAGGAGAATTGTGGACATCCGAGCTCTGAGCCACTGATCAGAATGAGAGATAGAGAGAGCAAGGCATTTATAAACACACTTAATCTGCTGCTGCTCAGTGTGTTAATGAGTTAGTGTTCTGTTTAAATTGGGATTATAAAGTGTATCACAATACAGCACTGTTACAATGTCTTGCCATTGATAATGAGTGATTACAATCTTATGTGATACATGGTATATTGCAAGACAATAATCTGCAATTCATCATGATATCTGTGCAGTGTGTATTGTGATAAATTAGCATATAAAGAATTCAGCCCACCTCCTTATCAGTTTCTATTTAAAGGTGTCATAGTTTTTAATTTTTTTTAATTAAAAGTCAGCAGTAGGATTTAGTGTTAGTGCAGTGGTAAGAGTCAGAATGAAGAGTGGCATGCAGAATGCTAACAACCAGCTTCTCACCTGTCGCGTCTCGCTCTGCCGAGCCATAAGCTGGCCCACTAGTGTGTGTGCCATGGAACAAACCTGTACGGTAAGTAGCGCTCGCTTTCTCTCTTACCGTTGCCTGTAAGTTTTTTCTCACCTAGACATTTTATTCTTTTCTTCCTCTGAATACTTTTGTATTCTTTTGTGTCCTTGCTTACCTTTATCTGGAGCTTTTTCTGCATTTTTTGTTACTAGTTGCTTTGTTGCATGCTTAGCGCTTGTTTTAGAATAGCTGTGGTAAGTATTAAAGCGCTTTTTAATATGAAAGAGAAATTACAATATGGGAAAAAAACAATAGAATTACGAATATGTACAAATATGTAACATGCAGACAAAAGGCAATTCTTTAACTTATAACTGTTATTCTGTTTTTGTGGACACTGGTTGTGGGTTTTCTTCTTTTTCTAATTCTACCATCTGATACTGCCCATTCTACACTATGATAAAATATAATATGATAATATATAGTAACATAACATAATACATTTACCATCTTATCAAAGTGCCATACCACATTGATCTTAAATGTTACCTGAATGAATGTCAACTGGAATTTTGTTTTCTTTTTTTTGTAGAACCAAATTGCCATTGCTGGAGTAATCGACCTGGGAACAGTGGAAACATTCCCAGTGTTCCAAGCAGCCCAACGTGGTCTTATTGACCAGGACACCTGTCATGTACTACTAGAGGCCCAGCTCATTATGGGTGGGCTCCTCCAGCCTGATTCTCCTCTCAGTCTCTCACTGGAACAAGGTCTAGCTCAAGGACTAATTGACACCCATACCAGACAGTGCCTTTCTGAGCTTGAGAGTGCCTTGCTTTTGGTAGAAAATACTAAGTCTAGAGATGAACAACAGCAAAATGTCTTGCCAGTAGCTAAAGCCATGGAGTTTGGGCTCATTAGAGAGGAGGTGGGACTTCGTATTCTAGAAATCCAGATGAACACTGGAGGCCTGAGAAACTCAACGGGAGAAATACTGAGTTTGGAGCAAACAGAAGACAGGAGACTTTTGACTCCCAGAACCCTCACCAAACTCCAGTCAAGGCAACAACATAGAGAGTTGATCGATCCAAACACAGCTGAAAAATTAAGCCTATATGAGCTACAACAGCGCTGTGTCCTCGATGAAGACTCAGGTCTCCTTATGTTCCCTGTCAAACAGCAACCTGGAGGAACTGTCTGCCTCCGGTCCGGAAGAAAAGTTGGCATCTTTCGTGCAGTCCAGGAAGGCCTGATTGATCGGAAAGTTACTGTACGACTTCTTGAAGCTCAGCTCTTTGCCGGTGGTATTGCTGACCCACGGTCTGGCCACCGGCTGACAATTGATGAGGCTGTTCGCCATGGGCTTATGGACCAGGATCTAGCATGTGCTATGTTAGCACGCCAGCTGCAAAATGGGGGGATTCTAGACCCTTTCAGTGGAGAACGCCTGGATTTGGAAGAGAGTATTCGCAGGGATCTTCTCTCCTCTCGTTTGGCTGTGTTGGTCCTTGAGTCTCTTTGGGCATTCATGGGAATATTGTGGCCTGAATCCGGAGAACTCATGCCCATTGCTGAGGCTCTTCAACAAGGAGTGATCTCAGGAGAGCTATCCAGGAACATCCTAAGGCAGCGACATACCATTGGGGCTCTGTACAACCCAGAAACCCTCCAGGTACTGCCCCTAAACCAGGGTGCTGAAGAGGCCCTTGCGCCTGATGTAGTCAGTTTTCTAAAAGACACCCACATCCCAGATGTTCTTTCCAGCATGAACCAGTCAGGTACCCCATCTCTAAACCGTTTGAGCTGGGGTTCCTCCAGCTCCTCTCCACCTCCATCTTCTCCACCACCTTCATCCTCTCCTGAAGGCCTTGTCTGGGATGCTACACCAACACATGGAATGGATCCTGAAGAACAAGCAAAACACAAGCTGCTGTTTCACCTTATGACTCACAGCTATGTGGATGCTCATTCTGGAAAACGATTGGTGCTGCTAGACCCTGAGTTGGTAGAGTTGGTCAAAGCTACTGAACTGGTTGCTGGAGACTCTGTATATGGAGGTCAAGATATGCCACAAAGCAGTTTGACCACTGATGAGCAGGGAAAGCTGCAGATGGTGAGAAAGTTTAGTTTGACAGATAAGGGAGTGATTGACAAACAAACTGAGGTTGAAGAAGAAAGTTCCAGTGTAGTCACACCAAGCAAAGAATTTGATATGAATAGTACAGGCAGGCTAGAAGAAACGTATGACGGAGAAAATGACAACAAATTGCTGCACAAACCATCAGTAACTGTAGAGGGTGATTTAGCCTTTGCGGCTGAAATTGGCATAGATAAAGATGCAAAACTAAAATCCCAAAAATCCCAAAAGAAAGAAATATCCAATCTTGGAAGTTTAAGGGCTTCAACTAAAAATCTTGAAGAGGAATTTACAAAAGGACCAGATAAGCTGGTAGCAATTCAATCCAAACCAAGGGATAGTAGTGTTCAGGAGATGAGAAGTACAACTACAACAGTAGCTAAAAGAGTCCCAGCACCACTCAAATCAGAGAGAGATTTTAGATTGCTGAAAGAACCCATCACACTGGGAGCAAAAACAAATGAAGATGTTAATTTAACACAATCTGATGATAAAAACGATGTAACGCCTTTCCAGACTGAATCAGAAAGGATAAAACAGAAGGTGCTTCTAACAGAGACAGACGCAAAGCATGTTAAACCTCAGATTGATAACCTTGAATCAGCAATGGAGAGGGCAGCGGAGGATGCTGAATTGGCAAGGTTAGTCTTAGAGCTCAAAAAAGGAGGTCTGATGACAGAAGAAGGGGAAAAGCTGCTCCCAGATGAGGCAGTAGCCCAGGGTGTTCTCCCTGGCCATACAGCAGTTAAATTAATGGCTCAGGCAAGTCTGTTTGGGGGTTTCCTAGATGCCAGCAGTGGTGAGTCCCTTAGCATGGATGATGTAATGCAGGAGGGTTTACTAGATGAAGATCTAATGTGGAGTGTCTTGAAGTCAGATAAAACCCTTGCAGGGGTTGTGGATGTAGAGAAAAAGCAGATATGTGGGGTAAAGGAAGCCACTCAGGCAGGGTTGATTGACCCAAACACTGCTGCTCGACTTCTAGAAGCCCAGGTGGTGTCTGGGGGGATCGTTGACCTACGTAGAGATAAGAAGGTTTCTGTCACTCTAGCAGCAAACCTGGGACTGATTGAGGAGGATCAAAGAGAAGAACTGGTGGCACTAGAGAAAGCGTACAAAGGAAAGGATACAGATTCAGCAACAGCTCTGACTAAAGCCAGCTTACAGCTACAGATGGAAGGTGTTGTTGACCCAGAGTCCAAGTCCCCAGTTCCTCTGGAGCAAGCAATTCAGAAAGGGTTAATTAAGTCTGAGGAGGCTTATCAGGTGTTGGCAAGGCAGGTGGCTGAGGGTGGTATAATACATCATGCTTCAGGGATGAGGCTGTCAGTTTCTGATGCTGTAGATAGAGGACTAGTGGATCGGTCCATTGCTCCTGGGCTGGAAGAACTAGAGTGGGTATACCAAGGGAAAGTTAGCCCTTCATCTCACCCAGAAGCTGTAATTTTCCAGGCATCAACAGGAGCCATTTTAGACCCTGACTCTGGGTGTAAACTGACATTGACAGAGGCCGTTTCTAAGGGTCTTCTGGATGAGAATATTGCCAGTGAAGCCATGGCTTCTTCTACTGTAACGCAAGGAACACTTGACCCCCAAACTGCACGCATTGTGCCTTATTCAGAGCTTGTAAACCAGGGTAAGATAGATATTGAAACAGGCAAACGCTTCTTGGAGGTGAAACCATTCAGAGGTATTCAGGATGAGCAAGCAAGAGACAACTTGAGCCTTCCAGAGGCAGTAGCGTCAAAGAAAGTTGACCCAGTTCCAGCATTGAGGTTGCTCCAAAGCCAGGCCAACAGTGGAGGGATCATTGATATCAATACTGGAGAAAGGCTCCCCCTACCTGAAGCCTGTAAAAGAGGTTTGGTTGGAGACAATATGGTCAGGGTAATAGCCGCCAACCAGTTTTTGAAAGGAGGCTTAGTTGATCCTGCCACTGGACAACAAGTGTCAAGTCTTGATGATGCCATTGCAAAAGGACTCATCTCTAGTGACATCGCTTCAGAGATTCAGGAGAAATCGGCGTCTGTGGAGATAGAGGATGAAAATGGTAGTGCTACACCTGTTGCCTCATCAAATGGTACATACAGCCCTGCTATTGTATTGTCAGTGTCAAGCCCAGACAGTCCAGCAAACTGGTCAGACATAAACACTGAGGTGCCTTCAGGATTTCTACTTTCAAAAAAAGGATTGGCAATTACACAGGATGATGGAAAGACACTGACATCTGTAGTATCAGATCAGTCACTGCTTTATGGCACTACTACAGAAGAGGATGAGGTAGAAGTACCAGTGTCAGTGGAAGAAAAGGCTGTTATTGAGCCAGACCAATCCATAGACCTCTTGTGTGAATTTGCTACTAATGTTGAGAAAAGAGTTCAGCAAGCCATAGAAGATGTAATTCCACAGAAAGACATCAATACATCAGAGCCTCTTCCTCAGCAAAAGCTTGATGTGAGACTGCAAATAGGTGTGAGTGAGGCTGATAATAAACAAAAGGGGAATGTTTTGAGAGATATTGTTGGAGAATCTATTCAGACACAAATCTATGATACTGACAAAGATTTTCAGGAAGACAAAGGTGCTGCTATTTTAAAGTCTAAAGATAGGGAACCTGCAAAGGATGAGAAAAAGAAGTATAGACCCAGTGATGAGAGCACAGTGCTTCACCATGATTTTGAAGCGAAATCATTGTCAGGAAACCTGACAGGTCTTGTGGCAGCAGAGATTGGAGATGACAGGGAAAGCAAAGATGGCATTGATTTGTCAAAACTGAGTGAAGAGAATCAAGGAAATAGTGATGTGACAGCACAGAGAGATGATGTTGTCGATGAGAAGGGTAAAAAAGTGGAGAAAGAGATCAAGATCAAATTTAGCACTGATATTGAGCAGTCAGGCCAGTTATTGACGTCTCCATCCAAAGTGACACAAAGCAAAAGCAAGAAAAAGAGGAAGAATAAAAAGAATGGAAATGGTAAAGATGCAGAGAGTGAAACACACCCTCCAGAGATAAAACATCCATCTCAAATTGATCAAGCTGATGCACATATTGAAGGGCAGACTGAGGCTATCGTTTCAGGCACTTATAAGCTTGCATCACAAGACAAATATGAGAAATCACAGATTCAAGGAAAGGCAGCTCCCACAGGGCATCCCAATGGAGAAGGTGAAGCAAGGGTTGACAGGAAAATTGAGGCTGAAAAGAATTTGGTAAAACTGGGACAGGAAGCCGTTTCAGCCACTCTGGAATTCACAAAACTTGCTATTGAGCCAGAGAAAGATACAATAAAAATTACATTATCAAAGGATATAGAAAAGAGGGATAAAGTAGAGGAGATAAAAAGGGAGGAGCAGGAAGAGAAAGTTGAAGAGAAGGCTTCTGTCTCTCAGCAACCAGAACAACAAGAGAGCATTGAGGAGGTAAAGAAAAGGAAGGAGCAAGAATTGCCTCAGAAATCTACTCTACCAGACGACGAGAAAGCAGCCCTGATACTGAAAGCCAAAGAAAGCATTCTTAAAAAGGTCTTTGAAAAAGGAGTGAGCGAGAAGCAGACTGCTGAGGAGCTGCAGGCATTGCGCATCGAGGTGGGAAAGAAGGAGAGTCAAGGTGCAACTGTCAAAGATGTAAAGATACAAACTCTGCCAGCTAAGGTTGATGGGGTGGAGAGTCATGATGTCAGAGATGTAAAGATACAAACTCTGCCAGCTAAGGTTGATGGGGTGGAGAGTCGTGATGTCAGAGATGTAAAGACACAAACTCTGCCAGCTAGGGTTGATGGGGTGGAGAGTCGTGATGTCAGAGATGTAAAGATACAAACTCTGCCAGCTAGGGTTGATGGAGTGGAGAGTCACGATGTCAAAGATGATCATGTCAAGAGACCCAGTGGTTCACCCAAAGAGAGTGTGGAAGAGAAGGGAGATGAAATGAAATTGACAAGGGCTAAAGAAGATATGACAGTAAAGAAATTTTCCGTCAAGGAGGACATGGAGACCAAATTATTGGAAGCTTCTTCAAATGAGAGAGAAAATAACAGGGGTTTTGGAAAAGAAGACATACAAAAAGACATTGAGACAGCTCCATTGGTCCAGCCTAAAGAAATTCAGCAAAGTAAACGAAGTAAAAAGAACAAGAAGTCCAAGAGTCAAAAAGTGGTAGACAAAACAGAGCCTGATACTGAGAAGTTACCGACTGCTGAAAAAGTTGATTCTGAGGTGACACTGACAAAAATTACCACAAAATCTGAAATAACAAAACCAGATATAGATAACGCAGATTTGACTAAGGAGCAGATGATGGACAGACATACTGATGGTCAGTCAGCCAGTGGTGTCATCAGACCTTTAGTTGATGATGAGGCAAATGAAATGGAGTGCTCTGTAGTTGGTGTTAAAGGAGCTGAGAACATTCAGCAAAGTCCACAATATTTACATCACTCAGAGGAACCCAGTTCTCAAATTGAGGAACACTTAAAATTGACAGGCATTACATCTACTGGGAAAGAAGAATCTCCAAAATCCACAAATGCTGGCGAATCCATTGACTTTTCTCAAGTGGCTGTCACATGCAAACCACACATCCAACCCATGGTTCAATCAATGGCTCCTGCAACACAACCAGAAAAAAGAGTGGGGAAAGGTAAAAAGAAGAAAAGGCACCAACCACCTGAAGTTGATTGTACCAATGTTCCTGAATCAAAATCTTTAAAAGACCAACAGCAACACCTTGAGTCTCCAGAATCAGCAGAAGATGCTTCAACTGAGTCTGAATCACCTGGAGTTCCTGAGTCTGATACAGCCACTGAGAGTTGGGAAGAAGGAGAGGATGATGTCAGAGAGAGTCGAAAAACTGTGTCAAACAAAGACGGCACAACATCCAAGAGTAGCAAGGTAAGAAACAGTAAATCATTAGTGAACGATTCTTTCTTAACATTTCATATAGATTTGTTTAGAAGAAACTGTCTTCTGCATATATTTATACACACATTTTTATAATTAATGATACAGTATGTTTTACTGTACTTTTTTCCATTCCCACAGTCATCATTGATGCGTCAGGAATGCTTGGAGCACGACCAGCGAATTGTAGCCCTGGTCTCCATGGTAAGACATATTGAGGTCAGACTCAAACAGCAGCAACAACAGTCGGTTGGCCGCAGCCTCATCGCCTTGGATGACATCATCAGACAGACTGAGGTGAGAAAATATGTGTATTTACCTGAAAGAGATATGCTGTGATATTAATGTCACACCAGCCCACATTAGTGCACTCTGGTTAATTGGCTGGTTGGTTATTGTTTCAGTTATGCATTCGACTTTCAGTGTGAGACAAAAAAGCTGATTTCAGGATTAGTCTCTTACCAAACAGCATCAACAAAACTTTTGTTTTCTTTTCTAATCTGTCTGTCAGACTCTGGACCTTGAATTGTGTGACTTGGAGCCTGCTATCCACAAAGAAGTGGAGGCTGCTGAGCGGCTGTTGAAGCCCCAACCTCAAGATGTTCCTCCGCAGCTCCTATTGGCCCTTGAAAAGGACGGGCGGAGCTTAGCTCGAGGGTATGAGGCTGCCAGAGCACTTTCTGAGGACATTCTGCAAAGTCTACGAGGCCATAGAGACTCTTATAAGGTAATAGAAGTGGTCTAGTGAAAACGAGAATGGAACTTGTGCTTTAGGTGCTCATTTATTGTTGGATTCAAAGAATTCCTTGTTTTCTCTGTGGGTGTGAATTTACCTAGAGTCGAACAAGGTTACAATACTCAACGGCAATATTTGATCACATTTCTCTCTCAGAAGGCGGTAACAGCTGAGCACGAGTCACTTGGAGGACAAGTGGAGAGTCTGCTCTCTTGGTTGAGGGAGACAGAAGCTCAGATGAATGGAGGAATGGCAGGGATGGAAAAAATGGAGAAGGCCAAGAAAGATGACGGTTTTGATCAGCTCACACAGCAGCTGAGTCTTTGCAAGGCAAGTTGTCCAAAGAAAGAAAAACATTTGAATTATAATAATATTGTCTTCTTCTCAAAATCTTTTTTGAAGGAATGCTTAAAAATTGTATTATAATACAACATAGACATTTTGTTACACTTTATATGCATAGTCAGTTGTCAACACTTGCAACATTATTATATTAAACATATGGAACTCTGATTAAGAGCATCTAACAAACAGAACATATGTTGGTACATTATTGGGATTTGTTTCCTCCGAGGCACTGTTCATCTCTTTACCCTGGGTACTCTATGGAGGAAGAACACTTCTGCTCATTTACCACTCTTCTTTCTCTTTCCTTGAAGGAGCTCCAGTCCTCTCTGACGGCTCGCTCCAATGAGGTCAATAATGTGGCCTTTGACATTCAGGTGTTCATCTCAGAGCGGGCTCAGGACCTGGCCCCTGAGCAGAGCAGGCAGCTTCTGGGGCAGCTCCAGCAGCTCCAGAGGGCCTTCCATCAAGCGTCAGGCCAAGCTCAGGCCTGGGCCGATGCCCTCTCAGCCCAGAGAGAGAGGGAGGAGGAGTGGCAGCGCAGGGAGAGAGTAAAAGAAGAGGAGAAGGACAGAGAAAGGCAGAGTGCAAGGGAGAGAGAGGTTTGGAAAAAGATGATTGAGTCGGATTGGTTTGAAACGCTGCGCTGTTTCTCACTAATACATTTGAAATGCAAATAGCTTTCATTAACTAACTATATTTCACAGCTTTTTTGTCACGCTATAAACTATTGCCATGCTTTCATATACACAAGATCTTTGTACTGTTTCGATACGCACTGGCGTTCTCTAAAATCATATCAAACTAGACTAGAAACTGTGAAGCTTGATGTAAACCAGCTAACCTCCACCTCTATTTAACTTGTAGTGCCATTATAAATCATCCATATAGCAACCCACTGCTGCTCTTGTTGCAAATGTGCTTTTAGTGTGTGACACGCTTGTGCCACTTGACATGGACAGTATCACCATCCTCACTCCTACTACACAGGCTTTTTATGCAAGTGTGTGCTACTCTGCATGTCTATATAACATGTGTTTTATTAACCTGTTTGCCTTGCTGTTCCAGATTGCCACTGAAGGAAATCGCTTGTGTCAAACGGCGGTAAAAGCTAGAGATCTGATAGCAGAAAAGCCTCGCTGGCTACAATGCTTAACTGTTTTTCCCTTGTCTCACCTGAGTACAGATGAGAAAGGGGAAAAACAGCAAAAAAAAAAAAAAATACATTTGTTGGATTTTCTCCATGTATTGTTTGTTTATGCTTGACCAACATGTAAATCTGAAGATACTATATGTGAGTCTGTATGTCTGCCTGTGTGTGTAAGTGTGAACTCTGGACACAATCTGCTCAAAGCTTTGGCAAAGTGTGCACTACACAAGAATTTTGTTTAGGAGCAAATGTGCTTTTAGCGTGCTCTTATTTTAGGAAGTAGAAAAAAAACTGGTGGTTAAATCAAAAATGCAAAAGGGTCTGTTCCTGTCACAAGATCTACTTTAATTGTTTATGATATACTTATCCTCACTAATTCATGTCAGTATCCGATTTTCTCACATTTTCTTTCTTTGTTGGTTTTTCTATTTTTTCCTCCCCATTAATTTTTCTCAGGTGGTTCAACAGCAGAAAGCCGAATGCTCTCAGAAACTAGAAGGCCTTACTATGTGGTTGGCTGGAGCTGCCAGCTTGCTGGCCAGTCAGAAAGCTGGAGAAGAGTCAGCTGATGTGAATGTCCTGCAAGAGAAGCAGAAAAAACTAAAGGTATGAAACTCTGATCTCCTTCCACATCTTAATATGTAGGCTACATGTATATTCAGCTCATTATTATTATGTTTTTTAACTAATATTTGCATTTTAACTCTATTTGATGGCGAATAAGAAATACTTATAGCTGCTTTAATTCGTTCACCTTAACTTAGTTCATCCTCGCTGTTTCAGACACTAGCACATGTTATTCGCCTGGTGAACATGTTTACTTCTTTGACCAGATCAAACCTGCTTTGCCTCACTCTCTAGGAAGTACAGAAGGAACTCCAGACCAAACGGGAGGACATAGCCGAGGCTATCCGCTCTGTGGAGGAGCTCCTGGCAGAGCGAGGAGAAAGTCTGAGCCCAGAGGAGAGGAAGAACCTCCAGGGGGCACTAATAAGAATGAAGGAGCAGTACAGTGGCCTTACAGATTCAGCAAACACGTCACTGTCAGAGGTGGACACAGCCATCAACACCACTGTACAGCAGAACACACAAAGGGTAAAAAGATGAGAGAGGTTATAGATATACTATAGATATATACTATTATATTGTATGAAAAAATACTTTTTTTGTATTCATACTATTTTCCCCTTCCTCTCTCTTCTCCTCCAGGCAAAGGCTGAGGAGGAGCTACAGGAGACCCAAGGCCAGATAAACTCTCTGCTGAATGAGTTGTCTTCCCTTAACCAACCAGGCGGGAGAGGAATTGGATCTGGAGTGGTCAAAGATGTTTATGATTCTCCCTTTTCACAGCCAGAGGGCGCTATGATGTCACACACAGAGATGCTGCAGGTTAGAATCTCTCATCTATACGTAGTGCATTTTGATTCACACATCTTACAACATTACCAAGTTATGATGTATGACCTTTGACCTCTCCCAGGCGGAACTTCAGCAGCTCCAGTCTCAGCAGGCACAGCTACTCCAGATCACACAATCAACTCGCTCCCTTCTGGACCAACCTGACTCCACTGTTCCTCCTGAGGAGAAGCAGCGTCTCCGGGCTGCCCTGGATCTGCTGCAGGCCCAGCACCAGGACAGACTGCAGAGCTGCCAGGTTCTTAAAATAAAAACTGATGTGTATTTTAAGTCTGCAGCAAGGCCTCCTGATCTGCCTCATGTCCCCCGATCTGTGATATGTTTATCTTGTATCTGATTACATTTTAATGGGGTGCCAGTGAGTTCATTTTGAATATATTGAGTTAATGAATTTAAATTTAACAAGGTCATGGACAAACAAGGGCAAGACAGCTTTTACATTTTAGTGGTCTGGTTATATGAGTCTATTAGATATTCACCTATGTTTTTATTAATAGTTAACTCACTGTTTCTGCTGTTACTTTTTCTTCTAGGACCGTCTGAGGAAGTCTGAGGCTCTGAAGGATGAGCTGACCAAGTTCCTCCACGAACATGGAAGTCTAGGTACCTGGCTGGAACAAAGTGAACAGGAACTCCGTTCCCTAGGGGAAGGAGAAACGGACGCACAAGGACTGAAGGGCCGGCTAGAGGAGCACAGAAAGGTGCAAAAAATACACACCTTAATAAAATAATGGAACTTTCTATATGCATGTTTTTGATTTACCTTTTTTCACACAATCACAAACACACATATGTGAGTTTATCATGCCCCTACAACAGGCTGCAGATTCTCCACAAGAGGGAGCTGTCATGTCAGACAAATTTTACACAATCTATGATACTTGCAGGGAATTAAGAGCAGCAGCACTTTAGACCTACACACAAAGAACTCAATAGTAATCTTAAAATCTGGTTAGACCCATACCCCTTCCTTTCCCTCTGAAGAAACTAGGCACACACCCTTAGAACAGTGTGAACAAGACAACAAAACATACGTTTGCAGGTTTAAAATATAGCCAAAAACAGATTTTGAGCAACTTTACAAAATATTACCAAAATGGAAATGTATCCAGGGGGCCTTTGTCTACATCTGTAGGTTCACACTGCTTCTGCTGTTACTTTTCTAACCTATAAGTGGTACAGGTTGCACTGTAACTGCAGGTCTGAAATGCTGCTACTGTGGCTCTACAGTTGGATTGTGTTGGCTAAGCCAGTATCACACACTGCATCTGGGTCCAGTGTAACTGAGTAAAAACACGTACTTTTTTGACCTTTAATTATCCATGGAAGACTGAGTTTCCAAGCCGAGTTTCCATCCATCCATCCATATGCCCCGACATGCCCTGATGACTACACTCACACAATCACACGTTCTCATCTGGGAGCCACTGAGAAGCTCAACTGAAGCAGTCTGGGATAATTTTCCCTTGAGTCCCTTGATATCACATTTGCAATGTTTTAAATCCTTCTCTCACACATTTTTTCCCAGCAATTCTAGAAATGATGATGGTTCCAATTAACACAAATGTTTTTATAACAATTAGATTTTTCCAATAAACATACTGTACTTATCTGACCTGTAAATGTATCTGTATTTCCAGCTTGCTGAGGAGGTAATTTGCCACAAAGCGGACCTGCGCTTTGTCTCCATCTCCGGTCAGAAAGTTCTGGACTCTGTTCAAGGAGCACTGGAGCAAGTTGGTGGTTCAGACCCAGCAATGGAGAGCACCAAGCAGGTGGTAACTGACAAGCTGCAGGACGCTAACCACAGATACACAACCCTACACACCAAGGTGAGGGAAACCCGAATAAACTCTAGAATTAATTTTTAAATGAAGCTCAATTTATTAGTTCTTACACTTTTAAATTCTTTGTTGTGTGTGTGCAGTCAACAGAGTTGGGCGGCCGTTTGTCCGGCCTGTTGGAGAGGTACCAGCAGTACCAGGATGAGGTCGTCTCCCTACACTCCTGGCTGAGCACTCAAGAACAGAACCAAAGCATAGCCAAGCCCAGTGGGGAGACAGACCCCCAGAACCTGCAGAACACACTACGACAAGTACAGGTGAAGCATGCATTACGTACATTCATATAAATAAAACACAAAGTGAGGGAGAATGCAGGAAAACAGCGCATACCATATACAGAGGATGGGAAAATGTTGTTCATGATCTGGGCTTGTCGACAGACATCCTTCCCAGCCGCTACATCATGTTGAATACAGTCCAAAAAGTTTAAATTGAGACAAGAAATTAACATCTGGAAAAAGAGTAGAATACTAAAATGGAAAGAATGTGGGAACCTTGTCTTGGCTTTATAATGTCCTGTCAGCTACAGAAATGATTACATTTTGATTACAAGCGTGTCTTCTGTCCTCAGCTGCTGCAAGACGAGATGGCTGAGCGTTCGGTGCAGCTGGAGAAGGTGAAGAGAGCTGGGAGAGATCTGGTCAGCACAGATGAGTCTCCTTCCCTGAAAGCTGTCGATATCCTCTGTTCTGCAGGTAACTTACAAAATCTGCTCCCTTTAGTCTTAAGTACAGACTATTGCTCCTGGAGGGGTATTTTATCCCAGTTTGTGAAGTCCACATTCTGACTGCACTGTTTGAATTAAGCAGATATAAATGGCTGGCTTTTCTTTCAGACGGTTTAGAGAAGAGGTTCGGCTCCCTCTCTGCATCTGTGTCAGAACGGGCTGAGCAGCTACAGACCGCTGTGGCCCAGTCGGTCAGTGTCCAGGAGGGCCTCAAGGGTCTGCTAAGCTGGCTGGACAAACTGGTTCTGAATCCAGGACCAGTTGAGCCCACTGCACAGGCTGTACAAGACGCGCTGACCCAGAACCAGGTAGGAGTAAACCGAGAACTCCTTACAAAGTACAAAATACATAAATAAAAATTATACTTTCTGTCTGTAAGCATTGCATGCAGAAACTAAATTATAATGTGAATATTATGCACCACATTGGACATCTTAAGGAAACATGATCTGCCTTTAATGCACAAAAACAGTTTTCCTCAATCAATAAGAATGATTCCACATATTTTATTGTCGCATCTACAAATCAAACTATTGCTGAAGATTGCAGCCTAAGTCTCAGTTTGTCTCCGTTCTTTCCCCAGAAACTTCGCCAGGAGCTGCTGTCCAGGCAAGGCAGCGTGGAAGCAACACGAGATTCTGTTTCCAAACTCCTTCAGAGCTCTGACGCCTCCACGGCCTCTGGCCTCCAGGGTGCTTTAGATGAACTGACTCAGCGCTACGCTGCATCACAGGCTAGCCAGGCCGAGCGTGAGGCTGAGCTCAGAGGACTGTTGCCCAGGCTGGAGAACTATGAGAGGCTGGGGACCGACCTCCAAGTCTTCACCCAGAGCCGACTAAAGGCTCTGAGCCCAGCGGGCCAACCAGACCGGAGTGTGGATGACTACAGGCAGACCATTGAGGTTAGCAGAGGGGTCAAATTTTCATTTTCAGTATCTCATTTGAATTATATGATTTAAAAGTTTTAAGATTTCTTAAAGCCTCTAAGGATATCAGTGGATAAGTTATACTGTCTGTTTATTCAACACTTTTGTCCGGTGTGTCTTTTCTCAGGAGGTCAGGTCCGAGCTGGAGCAGGAAGCTGGCCAGCTGAAATCCTTCTGCAACCTTGCCACCGACCTCAGCCAATCAAAAGCTTTCAGTAACACTCAAAGCTTATTGGATAATGTCAAAGGGGTGTCTGATGAGTTCACCCAACTGGAAGCCAATGTCAACGAAAGGTAAAAATGTTAACAGATACCATGTGAAAAGTGCCTTTTTTTAATTTATGAAGCAATCTTAAATTTCTATAACTTTGCTGAGGAGATTATTAAATTATTGGTCCCTGTTGATAGCAAATCAGTTGTTTCAATTTGTTTTCAGTAGGAAACAGCATAAATCCTGATCTTGTCTATTGCACAGGTTACCACAAATTACACAAGGGGGCAGCAAATACAAAGCTGTTTGAATCCATTCAGCTGTATAGTTTTTGATGCCCAGACGTTAGTGAGGCCAATTCTAGTTTGTCTGACAACAAACCGGATAACCTTCAGACACAGAAAAAGTTCAACTTTAACAGATTTGATTAGATATGATAGGCCTGCTTGTAAGAAAAAAAAAACTGTGACTGGCTCTGCAGAACAGACTACTGCCACTGGCACTTCCAAAATTTGTTTTCTAAATTTAAAACCTTCACGGAGCACCAGTTGCTATGCCTACCCTGTCTGACGTCGTTTCAGTGAGCAGCCACACTTGAAGCCTGTCAGAAGGGGGCTATGGATTTAAAAATACCATTATACTTGAGTTTGGTGAGCCAGTCACATAAAAGAAACCAAAATAGGCTGTCTTATGGACATGTTTAAATATGTCCTGATTATATAATAAGAGATAAAGAATGGGATTATTAAATAACTTCTCTTAGTAAACTTGTTGGTGAGAGCACTCATAGAACATACTGTACATGATGTATGGGGATTATTTGCTGTGTTGCGTGATGTTTCACAGCAGTTGGTTTCCAAGTACCGTACAGCGCATCTGCTGTATGTGTGTGCTGTATCTGTGTGGCCAGTGTGAACTGATAAGCAGGCCTGGGTGCTAATATAAGCAGAGTGGACATGGCTCATTGTCCGTCCTATAAACGGCCTACTCGGATGACTCCCAGCCTCGAATCCCGAGGGGCAGAAAATAGCAGCATGATAATGATACTGCTCCATGCCAGACGACTTCTCAGAGCTGTTTTGTCTACGGGCAGTCAGCACTTTTCCAGCCATAGTTCGAGATGGATCATATACAAAGAGAGGGGAGGTCAAGGCTGTGTTAATGCTGGCCCTTGAATAATCCTTGTCAATAGTGCATTGTCTATTTTTATATTTTCTTAAAATAGAATATAAAAACAGCTTAAAAGAAGCCATGTGATTGCTTTACTTTATGTTGAAAACATAAATATTCTATATACAAATATTCTCTGCTCTCCTTTGTCCTTACCTCTTCTCCTCTCTTCCTTTCTGTATCTTTTTTCTTCCTTTATGCAACTCCCCCTCTCCCTCTGTATCACTGCTTCCTTCCTCCCCTTGCTGTTCTTCAAACCATCCTCTTCCTCCTGTGTCCTCTGTTTTTTTCTCGCAGGTTTGCTGCAATCCAGGCCTGTGAGCAGCAGCTGCTCCAGTTCCGCGGCCTCTCTGGCTCCCTCCTCAGGTGGCTTCAGACAGCACAGGACCAGCTGCCGTCCAAAGAGGCCAATCTCAACACAGAGGGCCTGCAGAGAAGAGTCCAGCAGCTCACGGTGTGTGTCTAATGATTCAGAAACAAAATATACACATGCAAACCCTGCATCCTTTGGTTTTACGTAAAAAAGCATTTAGGAAACATGCTGTTTGAATCCTCTGACTAAATCATGTTCTCTTAGAGCTCAGTGACTCAGTAAAATGCATTATGCCTCCAGGACTTGCTGAACGACTGGGAGTCACAACAATCAAGGGTTCAGGAGCTGAACAAGACTGGTTCAGAGCTGGAGTCCCTCATCATCGACATCACCGCTCCTCAGACCAAAACTGGTAAGAGCAGGAATGGAGACGCTGCCAAACATATCAATGCTCCCACTCTCCCTCAGTTGAAATTACTTATTTTCCTCATGAGAGAGCATTTTGGAAACGATTTAAAGTAAGATTTACAGGTGGGAGGGAAAAAAATCCCCAAGGGGGTTTATAAAATGATTTGACCTGAGAGAACCACAGAACTGCAAAACAAATCATGAACACAGGGGAGCAGGGAAGAAGGAAGGGCAAAACAGAGTGAAATCCATTTGCATTTATAATCAATTCTGTTCAGGTAATTTGTTTCGGTACAGCTGTGACTGCAGGTTTGTCAAAGAAATGCAGTCAAATACAACAAAACTATAAACTGAGACCTTATGAATTGTTATATATATGAATGATGCCCTCCAAGTATGTGATCCTAACCTCATGGTTAAATCTCACCGTTTGTTGGTTGCTTTGAAGCAAGTTGAGCATAAGTTGAAATTTGAGACATTACACAAATTTCTTTTGCTTTTTGATACATCCATTTAATATCTGTGTCATGTAAAGACTATGGGTTTCCTCCATGTCTTTCTCACTACCGTCGTCTGTTTCCACGGCTTTTTGTGCATCGTCCTCAGTTCTCCCGCTGAGCTCTGTGTGCTCCGAACTATTTGTGAGTTGGCAGGACTTCCCGGTGCTGTCGAGAGCTTGTGTCATAACCGAATAAAACATGTTGGTACATTGCTGGTCCTGTTTTGCGTGTGACCATGCCTGGGTGAGTGTGTTGTAGTGCCACTGTCTCAGTCAGGTGTGTGTCTTTCTCCCAGGTGCTCCTCAAATCAATGGCTCAGCAGGTCCCAGCAGTGTCAATGGCATTCACACCTGTAAAGGTGAGCTCTCCCTCTAGCTCTCACTCTAGCTCTCTCTCTTTCTTCTTTTTCTCTCTTTTTATTTGTTTCCTCCTGAAAATGAGTTTCCAAGATAACACCATTTTCAGTTAACACCAGTTGAATTGTGCTCCACCTGTATTGGTGTTTGTTTCAGTCACTGTGAAAGATTACTGCACTGTTTTCTGTTTCCAGTGTTCTGTTCTGTTCTGTTCTGTCCTGTCTCCTGTCTGCTTTGTGTCCATGCAAAACATCTGTCAGTTGCAAATTTGTTCAATTAAAGAAACATATCATTGCAACATCAGGATTTACAAGACACCCTTTATCTGGGCTGTTCTGATCTACATGAACCTGTGGGCTAATAACTGTAGTTCTTATTAGCCTATGTTTATAGTACATCTGCTGATTTTATTCTACGAAGATTTACTTCTGTATTTTTATTGTCTGTATCTGCCCTGCTGCTAACCTCCATTTAGCTATATGGTAAGCACATTTCTCCTTTCTCTTTTTGTCCCCTCAGACCTGACGGAGCTCCAGGTAGCCGTATCTGACGTGAACGGACGATATGAGACGCTGGGCGGAGAGTTGAAGGAGCGTCTCGGTTGCCAGCAGGCCTCACTGGAGCTGAGGCAGAAAGCCAGGCAGGGCGCTGAGGAGCTCAAGAGCTGGCTGACGGACAGAGAGCACAGCCTGAAACAGGGACAGACCGCCTCCCCCTCCAGACCTGAGGTGGTACGCGCCCAAGCCCAGGAGAACAAGGTAAAGGACTGGGTCCATCGTCTTTTGTGCATGTTCTGTGATGCTTTTCCTACTGTAGGTGAACACCAACGCCAACTTGTTTGCTTGGTCTAATTTATTTTGTGATATTGAATAGATTTATTATTTTTAAGCTGTTGCTTTAAGTCCTCTCGTTGTCGTCTTCCTTTTCTTCTTTAGGCCCTGCTTACAGAGCTGTCTGAGCACTCTGGGAAGGTAGAGGAGCTGAAGAACTCGCTGAGGAAGCTGATTGCTGACAATCCTGATTCTCCTGAGGCAGACAGCTGGAGACAGCAGCTGCAAGAGATAGGTAAATGAGGACATATGACACAATGGTGGGAGATCTATTTTACAGAAAGTGAAGCATTAGTGCTCTGTTTCAACTAATGGAGATGCCCAAAGGCAAAAACTAAAGTAGAATGGTGGGTGAAACTAGGAAAACATTGCCAGGACACACCGGCTATAGTGTTTTGAGGTCATATGAATACTGTACAGAAAGAGAGTATATTGTATCAGGACCAGAGGCAGTCATGTGGAGTTAACTTGTACAGGAGATGCAAGTAAGTGATACAGAGTAAGAACACCGCCCCAGGGACTGAAAGAATCATTTCGTGGACAGTCAGTGAGTTTATGCTGTCTTATGGCTGTCAGGCCTTTCCATAAATGTGAAACAATAAGAGAATAATAAAATGGTATTGACATTAGCTGGACATGAACAGCTAAAAGAAACCTATGTAAACTTTAAAGGGGCTCAAAAGTAAATGGAAATAGGAAATAGAATCAGGCCTGAAGATATCGGAGGATGGTTGGTCGTCTTAGCCTGGCTTTTCCATAAGTCATTCCAGTTTCAACTCCTGGTGAGATTTCTGTTGGAAGGACATCATAGAATATTTTGTGACTCTAAAATGTAAATTTATACAAAGGAGTTCTCTGAAACAAAACAAAAGCTGGACACAGTGCGGTTAAAGAAAATGGCTGACCATTTACATATTGTCTGAGCTTGTCTGTGAAATGTTTCATATTAAGTGTTTGCTGAGAGATAATGAAAATATTTGGATCAGAAGTTGATTTATAATTTATATAATTTATTATATTTTATCCGGGCAAAGTCCTGTATAAACTTACGTCACAGGATGTATATCTCTTTAAAATACTTTAATCCCTCAAATTGCATTAATTGCTGCAGGCAAACTTTTCACTAAAGGATGACTGGACTGCAGGACTGAATTTATACTGTATATATGTGTCTAAAAGATCTAACCCATTACATATGTGATTGAAGTATTATTTTTCTTGAAAATAATAAAGTTGCAAAACAAAAACAGGGTTCAAAAGTGCGTATAGAAGGAAACTGTGTTTTTGAACAACAGTGCCTCAGAGTTTGTAATAATTTTTCTAAGAGATGGTGAGGAACTGAGATCAATATTATCCAGGGAGAGAGTGGGAAGTGTTCCTGTCAAAGCTATTTGTTCACTCTCATACTTGATATTTTTACCAGGGCCTCCTATGAGGTAACTGAGACAGAAATATTTAAGGTGAAATCCAAGAAGGGGGCCTTTATATTTCATATTTCATAATGCCTTTTCAAAGCCATGTGGAGTGAATGCGCACACAGACACACACACGCTGCTGGATGCCCAGATCATGAGTCAGAGAGGGAGAAAGAGACAGGAGAAGTAGGAGGAGGGACAGAGGAAGACAAATGTCTTATTGTTTCATCAGTCTTCTTCACATTGAGTCAGGCTTCAATGAAGGAGATTGGTTTCATCACCATCACTGATATCATTTGAAAACTGATTGCCCTCATTTTTACATTGTGCTGTAATAGGACTTTAATGGTGTACAGCTTAATGTGAAAAGATGATTACCTTAGAAGGAAACAAGACAGAAAACATGGAACAATGATATATGACAATTTTTATACATTCTGCAAATGGCGTGTTAAATGTTCTCCCACTCCTGTCTTGATTGATAATTTCCCCAGACTCCCGCTGGCAGACGGCCAATCAGACTGCAGCCCAAAGGCAGACTGAGCTGGAGACGTGTGCCGATAGGCTGGGCAGCTTTGCCACGGCGGCCAATCAGCTGGGCCCTTGGCTGAGGGAGAAGGAGCTGATGATGAGCGTGCTGGGACCGTTGAGCATCGACCCAAACATGCTCAACACACAGAAACAACAAGTACAGGTATGTGATAGTAGACTGTAGACAGCATCGCATGTACAACAGTTATCAATGCACACACACAATGTGGTAATACATACGTACAGAAAATCCAACATGAGGAGAAATATATAAAAGAGAACCAGAGAATAATGGAAATGCACTGAATGAACAATAAAAACTCTTGTTCTTTCAGTTCCTTGATTAGACTGTTTTCTCTTATTTTAAGACATCAACATTTTAAGGCTTTCCTCTGTTTAAACACACAGCTTCTGTTTTAATGATATCTGTGTTCCTGATCACTTCACTGAATAATGTGCTCTCACCTCTCCTCTATCTTCAAGTTTATGCTGCGTGAGTTTGAGACCAGGCGGCCGCAGTTTGACCAGCTGACCCAGTCCGCTGAGGGAATCCTCACCCAGACTGGTGACTCTGCTCAGGACCCCAAGGACCTGGCGGAGGTGCGGGCTGAGCTGGGCTCCATCTCCCAACAGTGGGAGAACCTAACAAACCGACTGAGTCAGAGGTCAAACCACATTGACCAGGCCCAGGGAACTAGCGAACGATACCAGGTACATTTAGTAATAGTTGTATGTTAGGCTGTCACCGTGACGCTACGATTTTCTAACCCTCCTCCTCTACTGCCCAGGCCTTGCTCAGAGAGCTCTCCTCTAGTGTCTCTGCTCTGGGCGAGAGGCTGGATGCTCAGGCCTCGCTGAGTGCCCAGCCAGAGGCGCTGAAACGCCGCCTGCAGGAAACTGGAGAGATTCGATCGGAGCTAGAGAGACGGCGGATCGAGCTGGGAGAAGCTGAGAGGCTCTGCCAGGAGCTAAGCGCTATCGTGGCTGAGCCCTACCTGAAGGAGGAGCTGAGTAAACGACTGGAAAGTGTCAGCGGGCCGCTGAAGAGTTTGGAGGAGCGCGCAGGTCTGTGAAGTTTATGTGGTTGACATAGTAATTGTGCTTTTAGTGGATTTTATGTGTCCTGAAAGAGTTCTCATGTGTTTATCATGATTTATTTGTTTATGGTGATTTTCTATAGAGATAATGGCCCATTTTAATGAACTGATAAGTAAAGTTTTGAAGTAGACAAACAATATTCCCTTTCTAACTTAATCCACCGTAAACCCTCTTTAGCTGTAATGGGAATATTGTTTTGATTATATAAGAAAATACGACTAACAAATCCACTAAAATAAATAAAGCAAAATCTCCACCAGCCCTATTGGTCCTTTTTTGTTTGAATTTGTTTTTCAGTGTTTATGTTTGTAATCCCTTTGCTCTGTGTTTCTTTCCTCTAGCTGACGGTCTGTCTCAGCTCCAGACTGCCCTATCATCTACTCAGCAGTTCCAGCAGATGTTTGAGGAGTTGCGCTCCTGGTTGGACAAGCAGGCAGATCCCAGAGAATCATCCAGCGACTCTCTGCCCTGTCAGCCTGGGGCTATCCGCTCCCTTCTGGCACAGACAGGTGAACTCCAGCGCGGGATCGCCAGTCAGCGAGGTTCCTATGAGCTGATACAAGCCGAGGGAGCGTCACTGCTCGCCACTCTGCCCGCAGGCGGAGACGAACGATCTGCCCTGCAGTCTCGCCTGGCCTCCTTGAGGCAGGACTGGGACGGGCTGAACCAGAAAATCTCAGATCGAGAGAGCAGACTGAAGACCACCTTGAGCAAAGCAGACACCTACCAGCAGCACAAGGCCGAGCTGACACCGTGGTTAGCAGAGTGTGAACAGAAAGATGGAGAAATCAAGCCGTCATTGGACCCATCGGCCCTGGACGAGGCCTTGCAGAAGGCTCGTGGTTTATCTCTGGACCTCGAAAGAAGACAACCTCTCCTCGAGTCCTTCAATACCGCAGCAGATCAGCTGCTGGAACAATGCTGCATCGGGGAGGAAGAGGTACATAGTTATACTGACTTTGATTTCAAATCTCAAGTGTGTTTTATTGCAGTATTCAATTGCATCTGCTCGATTGTCTTGATATGCTTTATAGCTTAATTATTATGTGTGTTATCATTTGGGTGTGTTTCACTATTTCATCATCACCAACTTAATTATTATTGCTTTAAAAGTGATAAATTAAGTAAATGAAGAAAACTAAACTGATGTAATGTAAACTCATTTTCTCTAGGTACGAGATGAGAAGGCCCAGCTAAACCGCAGGGTGGACAAATTGGGCGAGAGGCTCCATAACCGCACCTCCCAGCTGGAGGAGCTGGCTGGCCGCCTGAAGGAGTTTGAAGAGGGCAGACAGGCTGCAGAGAGGAGGCTGGAGGCCGCCAAGCACCAGATTGAAGTCCAGGAGGCTCTGGGACCACAGGTACTGAAAAACAGTGTTCACTGTCCTCGTGTCACTTTTCACTGTGAAAAACAGCACTGTTGATGAAAAATGCCATGGTTATTACAAAGACATAATGTAGGCTTTGACTATTCATGTTTACTTCTCTCCTATCCAGGCATGCAGTGCAAAGAGCCTGGAGCGGCTCAGAAGTCAGCAGGAGAGTCTGAGGTCTCTGAAGCCTCAGGTGGTCTACCTCAGAGACCTGGCCCAGGGGCTGGTACAGGACTCGCCACAGACACCGGGAGGCAGCACTGAGGGGGCACAGAGGCTTCAGGAGCAGGCCAAAGAAACAGAGAAAGAGTATGACGATGTTACTGACAAGGTGAGGAGCGAGGTCATAGTTGGGAAAAGAGAACAAAAGGGGAAATGTGTTTTTGTTAGAAATGCTCCAGATCCTCCAGGTTTACATAGTGATCAATAAAGACATTCAAGACCTTATCCTCCCAAACCTGATCAAAGATCGCCAGTGAAAGCTAGTGAATGTCCAAAATATACTTGACCCATATATTAAAGTAGTTCAGAGTCCCCCGCCCAGCAGGTAGCTGTGGAGAAACTGCAGAACATGAAGAGAGGAGCGAGATGAAAGGCGTCATAACAGTTATGAATTAATGTAACCTCAACAATTTATGCCATCTGGAGTGAAAAGAAGTTGTACAACTGGGGAACTATTTATACCGAGGGTCACTGTGTGAGAGGGTGTCTGCGTGTATGTGTGCTGCATGTGAGTGTGGCGCTTAGCAGACAAGTGTCGGTGAGCTGAGAGAGAGCAGAGCAACAATGGCTGTCAGAAGAGTTTTGCTATTTGAGTTACAGTAATCATATATGGTCATTGTGGACATTCAACACTTTATTATAGTTTGAAATGTAAACCAAAGCTTTGAGAATTTAGCACCCACTGTATTGCATCTGTTTTCTGCAATCCGGCCTCCAAATATTCCATTTAAGGTTGCAACTATCACTGGAACTCCTAACTGTATATAAAACCATTGCACTGCACTGTTACTCACTGAGATGTTTTGTGTCTTTTTAAAAATATCGATTTGATGTCATTGTTACTGAGGAAAGAGTTGCTGTGCTGGTGGAGATGATGCAGATCAACTCTTAGATAATGGTTCTTTCTTTCTTGCACCTTCACTGTCAAAGTCTATTTTTACTTGCTGCTGTGTTGCATCATTTTCTGGTTTGGTTACATGTTATTCTGTTCCAGTGGTTTGTTCAGTTTTGACAGGGGAAATATTACGACAGGCTCCTTTTGAATGATTAATTTGTGGTTTTGAATAAGAAATCCTTTTGCATCACACAATATAACCACTGTCCTTTATTCATCTTAATGATGAAGATTTCTGGTTTGGTTGGCCATCTTGTGACTGAAAATGTTTCGTAAGAAAATCCCATTAGTGTGAAAAGTGCAACCACTCATTCATAATTTCTGATTAGATACCTAAATCTGAATTCTTCCACCTTTTTGAAATTATATTTTCTGATTGGGTCTGTCACAAAATGTGTCAGTGACCTAGAGAGTAGAGAGACGATCTTTCGGCTGGAAGGCAGACGTTTAATTTTGTACTTTTGAATTGTGATGTACCTTTTTATAAATTAGTCTTTTACCTCCATCAGATCGAGCAGTGCTGCTCCTCCCTGGAGTCCCGGCTGCAGGGAGTTGGTGAGGTCCAGTCTCATGTGCGTGATGTCTTCTCACGCCTTGCCGATCTTGATGATGAACTGGACTCCCTCAGCCCCGTCGGACGCGACGCAGACTCCCTGGCCTCTCAGGCCGACGCCCTGAAGGGCTTCTTGTCCCGTCTGGCCAACCTCAGGTCGGAGCTGGAGGGTCACGCGACAGAGTGCACCACCATGCTACGACGAGAGGGCTCCTCCCCTGACCTCCTGGCTCTCAGGAGGGAGACAGAGGCTCTGAGCCGCCAGGCCGGCAAGGTGAGCGGGTCGAAAGATGATGATGATGGTGGTTGTCATAATTTGGTGGTGACATTGTTTAGTGCAGTTATTGGCTCTATTTATGTGATGTAAAAGTTAAACTGGTTTCATCCAGTCACAATTCCTTTATTTCTGTTCCCAAATTTCCAGCTGAGTGAGCGCGGCCAGGGCAGGTTGGACCAGATCGAGGACGCTGCTGAGAAGGTTCGGGAGTTCTACAGGCTGGTGGCCGAGCTGCAAGGCCTGCTGGGAAGGGCCGAAGAGGGGCTGAGCGCACAGGGCATGGTTGGCACAGAGGTGGAGATGATCAAACAGCAGCTGCAGGAGTTCAAGGTAGGATCAGCTTCTTTTTGCTGGCTATTTACATGGATTTGACCTGTGTGGTTATGAGTGTGCATTGTGTGTGTATGGGAAGTGGCAAGAAGTACCGTAGAAAAACATTTCACTGTGTGTGTGTTGAGGATGGTTGGAAAATGTGAATGAAATCTGATTTGCAGTAGTTTCTTATATTCCTTCTTTCTTCATAAAATCCCATTTCCATAGAGTTTTTGTTGACATGTGCTACAGTACATGTGTATTTGTCATTGGCCTCAGCAGTTGTGATATCAGCTTGATTGTGTTGGTACAGCTGAGAGAATCTAACTGAATTCAGGGTGAAAAGGTTATACATGTTTGTGTCACAGTTTCTTCCTTTCCCATCATGCTACTGAAACTAATTTGCACAGTTAAATAGAAAATCTTCAGCGTAACATTAGCTTAGGTTTATGGCACAGCTGTGTGAGTGAGTGTGAGTGAGTGAGTGTGTGTGTGTGTGTGTTGTGTGTGTGTGTGTGTGTGTGTGTGTGTGTGTGTGTGTGTGTGTGTGTGTGTGTGTGTGTGTGTGTGTGTGTGTGTGTGTGTGTGTGTCATGAATACTGACAGTCAATATTTGTAGAGCCTCTGAGGGAGGTCTGTATCCATCTTTTCCTCTTGCTTATGTCTCTAGAGACCATGAGGTAAGAGTGTGTATGTCTCTTTGTGTGTCTGTGTGTGTTAGGGACTCCTGTGGTGTGTCAGGAGTCAGAGATGGTGATTAGCTGAGTCACATTTCTCTTTGTAATGCCTGACACGCTGCTGAATCATGCTGCACTTTTTCTTTATAGGACAGTTATGATGCTTTCTCAGTGTTGCTCTTAACATTTCCCACAAACACTCTCTTTGTCTCTCTCTCTCTCTCTCTCTCTTCCTTCTCTCATACACACATACCCACTTGATGATGTTTAGGGAGGAAGATGGCAGCCTCCACCCTTCTGGCGTTTTGAACTTGTTAGCCTTGTCATTGTGGTGATGGACGTTGGTCTAAATTTGATACTGTTTCGTTTTTACTCCTTCTCTGGTGGTTAACGTCACTTGGTTCTGTACTGTAAAATCATGGGAACATTTCTGTACTGCCTCTCTGTTGTTGCTTTTTACCTCATGCAAATTATTGTAGTATAAATCAAATCAGACTAAAATACAACAGAACAATAATCATCCTGCCTTAGAAATTTGCCAATTGTCCATTAACAATTAGCAAATATTAGCATATTATATACCTGAATAAAGAAAATGAGGAGTTGTATAAAAGAAGCAACATTTTTATCCCTAGAACACGAGTATACTAGAAATGTATGATGAATGATGATAAGTATGTAAAAATGAATGTGTAAACTAAGGCTGCCACTAATATTTATTTTGGTTATTTATTAATCTGTCAAAATGTTTAATCATTTAGTCAATAAATGGCAGAGAATAGTGACAAATGGCAGTTTCCCAGAGCCCAGTGTGTCAGCTTCAAATTGGTCGTTTTGTCCAAAAAACAGCAGCAAATCCTGAACATTAGAGAGGCTGGATTCAGGAATTGCGTGCCATTTTTCTTAAGAAATTACTTAAAAGATTGTTTTGATTGTACTTGTTTACCAGTTACTTGATAAATACTGGATGTAGAGTGGACAAAAAAAACATACATTTTTCCAATTCCAGTCATTTGGTCAGAATGTGAAATATGTTTGTTCTCGGATCTGTGCGTGGAATGAAGGAGAAAAAGAGCCAGAAAATAGGCTTCATGTATGTAAACACATATATAAATTATATATTATAGTCTGTTGTTTCCTTCTTGCAATATTTTGCTCTAAACGACTGTCACTCATTTCTGCATTTAAAGAGAAATTCTACTTTTCTGTCTACAATTGCATAGGAACTGACCTCAGGAATGTGCTTTGCTGGCACCTCCATTGTATTTTATTGCGCTACTCCGCTGCTCATTTTTATGGGTACAGACTGCTCTTTCAGTCTGACTACTATCATTAAAGAGCACGTTTTCTTGCCATGATGTAATTTCCTGTCCACTTTAGAAAACTATGTATGTAAGTATGTGAGAGCTCAGGAGAAGTATGCACGAATCCCCATGCACAACCAGCACGCTTAACAGTATTTTCCCATCTGCATTTACTCAGAGAATGTGTTTTTGAAAATGACTGATGAGTCATATGATATGAGCACTAATCAGTTTTGTGCATTTGAAACATTTTTGTAGGACTCCTGCTCGTTCCGGAGAGAGTTATGGGCTCCACTGTTGTTAAGATGTGTGGGTGGATCAAAGAACATTTTTTCTGCTGTTTCTTTTCATCATCGTTCCTTCTTTTTCATTCCTACTCGCTCTTTTTTCTCCATCTTAATTTGTATATTTAGTAAAACCTCTTCACTGCCCTTACATCTCTCTCACTTGACCTACTAACCTCTCTGTGTCTGCCTGTTTCTTCTTCATCCCTTCCGCCTGTTTCTGTGTCTCTTTCCCTCCTCGCCGGTCTCTTAATGAGAGCAAGCCGAGTGAATGTGTGGCATAGAACAAACAGACAGAGGAGATAAAGAGGTGTTGAGAGGAGGAGAGGAGGATGAGGGAAGGGAGAGAGAGAGAGACGGGGAGAGAGCTGTGAAAAGCTAAATAGGCTACACTTGAAAAAGAGAGCCGGATCAGACAAAGAGTGTGAAGCTGTCACATGTATTTTGTCTGCTGTGCAGTTAAATGAATCATGTCAGTGAGCAGGTTTAAAGGTGCACCATCGCTCCAGACTAGAGGTAATCTGCCGAAAGAATTATTTCAGTCAGCACATTTACAGAGACAACTGATTTTTTCAATAGAAACATTTTATTTCACATATCAAACCAAAGGAACTCGTTAAGAACAAGCAGATTTTTTTAATATTTATTTTTTTTATCCCTGCATTAGATTTTAAGAATTATTTTGGACAAAAGATGCCATGACATCTTGTTTTTTTTAGCAATCTTTTAAGTTTTGAATGAATGTACCTGGGTGAGCTAGAGGGACTTGAGTGGATGAAAAGATGGATGGATAAATATTTACTGAATGTCTTAACAGTCAATAGCTGAATAAAGAAATACCTACTGTAGTGTTGATAAAAAAGATAAATGCAGTATTTTTGCCATGAAGATAATTACTTATTAAATAAGATGGCTGTATTTGGATTACTTATAATTAATCTCTGATATTTTGTTTTGTAAATTTGCCAAAATGCTCTCATCTTTGTGGAGTTTTGTTTTCCGGCATCTTTAAAAAAAAAAATCAATTTAAAAATTGCAAATAAAAGAACTAAACCATTCAAGGCATTACTAAGCCCAGACAGAATGAGCCGGAATGTGGGTGTTAATCACGTTATTCGTTGTTATTCACTGATTAGGATTTTCCTCCATTAAAGCTGTGAACTGTGAGCGGAGGTGCAGACAGACTGGGTGCAAAAGTAATGGCAGGGGCAGAATGTATAATAGCTACTGTCTGCGGGGTATGTAGAGCATGGAGAAATGGTCTGTCACTATCTGGGGGCAGAGGGGTATTTATAGGAGAGCAACGAAGGGAGGATAGCGGGAGGGGGGGGATATTGTCGAGACTAGAGGAAAGGACAGAAAATAAGAGTCAAATCGGAGGAGAACGGCAGATCATCGTGGAGAGCTTTCAGACGTTCAGAGAAAGATAAAGAAATAACGGGATAGAGGGACAAAGCGAGAGGATTTTTCCATGTATTGCTTTTGTCCTCCATCTGACTCTTTTTCGACTTCTTCATTTCATTTTTATCTTCTCGTAGCTGCGGTACATATCGCCGGCTCTGATAGTCCGAAGAGGGAGAGAGAGGAAAAAAAAAGATGTGAAAATCTCTTTCGTCCACTCTTTGAAGCCACCCCCTGCCCTGCTTTGTTTCTACCTCCCTCTACCTTCTCTCCCTCTCCCTCTCGTTCTCTGTAACTGATCCAGCTCGGCTCATTTCAAACCTAAACATGTCTGTCTGGCTCCAAAACAGACCAGGCCACCCCTCTCCCCTCTCCCCTCTCCCCTCTCCTCATCCTCCTCCCCTCCCCCACCAGACCCCATTTCCAATCCAGAGGGATGATGTCATGCCGATGCTTAGAAAGACGAGGGAGCTCAGGACTCTGTGTGTGTGTGTGTGTGTGTGTGTGTGTGTGTGTGTGTGTGTGTGTGTGTGTGTGTGTGTGTGTGTGTGTGTGTGTGTGTGTGTGTGTGTGTGTGTGTGTGTGTGTGTGTGTGGAGGGCGGCCATGGGATAAGGGGTCATGGGAGTGGGAGGTGATGTTGTAAGATTATTTTTCAAACTTCTCAACAGTGATCTCACAGTGAATTACTGTGTCAGTGAGAGAGAGAGAGAGAGACACAGTGAAAGCGCAGCCCTCCTCTGTCTGCTTCTTCTTTATTAGCGTTCCGTCAAATAATAGCACTAGTTCATAACACAGTACGTATATAAATAAAAACCTTTTGGGTATAAACGCTCAATACTCTTTTGGTACCAACCAAAATGTGTCACTAGCACCAAGAACTGAAAGCTGGCGCCAAATGTCTGCTCAGATTCTTGGTCTTGTTTACTTATTTCTTGAGTACACTTTGCTGTAGTTGAACTTTTTGTACAGCTGCTTGTATTCAGACTAACATTTGAGAACTTTGTCTTCTCTCATAAATGAAAATGTTACAACAAAACATGTTGTTTTTTTAGGCAGTTGTATCGGCACTAATTTGAAATGATACAATTAAAAACAAAATTAATTCATCTCGTGAAAGCAGCACGATCTGCAGAGCAGCAGCTCCAGTCCTCAGTCAGCATCCATGATGTGTTCAGGCACAGTACTGAGTGTAGGTCACCCGCGTTTGGCAATCCAATACACCATTATTAAGTGTAAAAATGAAAGAAAATAGATGTGAAGCGTAAAAATATGCTTTGGGTCGCAGTTACATAAGTATAGTAAAACACAAGCCATTACGTGGCCTATAGAGACCGATGTATTGAGTTGTCAAGAGATGGATGACTGAAAAAAAACGAGGCTGAAACACCTCCTGTGTAATTGCGCTGTAAAATCACTCCCTGTTTACTATAAAGTTCACTCTGTTTACTGTCCGCCATTTTATGCGTGTCCAAATTCTGAGTGTGGAACTTATGAACTGTATACTGCTCTCAAACATTCCCACAACGGAACAAATGAAGTAATGTCCATGGCACGTACAGTACTTTCTGCTAACAATCCCTCAATACAGACCGTCACATTTTTTAGATTAGAAAATGTAAGTCACGCGACTCATTGATAAGTGTCTGAAATCTCAATTTACTGCACAGTGTCTGTTGTTTGAGGGTGATTGAGGGAGTGAAGTTTTGTAAGAGAAGCGGTATCAGAAAGTTTTCTGTCTCTCTGTTTCCCAGTCAGAGTATTGCTATTTATCATGTACATGTTTATACATGGCCATCCTGTCTGCACATATGTGCTACTGTGGAATCTGTGTTTGTATTTAGGGTTGCTCTGTGGGCCGACGAGAGGTGTGTGTGTGTGTGTGTGTGTGTGTGTGTGTGTGCACTCTGCATCAGAGGATGCTTCTAATTCCAGTCTTTTTCGGGGTGCAATCTGGAATCTCAGCTGTCTCCTCACCCCACCCTCACACACAAATACACACACACACACTAGGGTGTGGCATCAACATCCCTCTGCATGCCCCTTGCTCCCTCCATCCCTAAGCAGCTGACATAGTCTCTGGGTGGGATGAGAACACACAAACACACACACAAACACGCACACACATACACACACTGGTGTTTTAGCAGAGGGGCGTTACGAGGCTCTAAACCCGTAGCTGCAGATGGACATTCCTGGGAAGGGCTGGTTAGTCTGGGTGACAGCAGAACAGGAGGCATGTGTGTGTCTTTGTGCACACGCGTTTGTGAAAATCCCTGTCCTAAATCATGGCTGCACGCCTCCCCTGTCTTCACCCCCTCCATCTCCTTCTCCCTCACACCTTTCACCTCCACCTCTTTCTTATTTTATCCTCCTATGGTCTCTCTTACACAGTGGTCTCTCCACCTCATCATCGTATATTCTTTTATTCCTTGGAGAATCTATAAGCCTGTGACTCAGTGTCCTTCCCCGCACCAACTGTGTCAGCAACTATTTAATGATGGGAGTAAAAGTCAAGCCAAACTGGGCCAGCAGCTCACTGGTTGTCTTTGGGCACATGCTGTGAAGCTGGAACCTGTGCTAATTTTCACCTATAAAGCTGCTTACACATTTAAATTTTAGATTTTGGTAATTAGCAGTTAGTAAGTCAAAAGACATTTTAACTTTGGAGCTTGTCCAAAATAATGAGGCTTGTAAAATATATTTTTTTTCTATAACTGACCTGATTGAAAGTCACTGTGTGCTGAAACAAGCCAGTGCACTGTAGCCCATAATGTGGATGAGTAAGAGGCCCTCGGCAACGTTTCTGTTCAGGTCTGGAAATCATAAATCATTTGTGACATCTACGATCCCAGGCGAAATCTGCATGTCCAGCTTTTGAAAGGTTACTGCACAAGTGTCTAAATGTGTCTTTTTGAAAAACGCATCAGCATTTCAACTGTTGTGGTTTTACGAGGGAAAATTCGGCTCTTCATTTATCTGAACTGAACATGTATGTAAAGTCACACGATGAAAGGAGCTGACGGCAAATGAACTCTGTTGGAGTACGTTCTTACCCTGCCCATTCAGACTGCATCTACAACAGCACCAAGAGTTACCAGTTAACCTGTTAGCAGCCATGTTGACTAGCCTAATTCAAACTTGAAGGTGTTGTGCAGTCAGAAGAGTTCAGTGTGTCAGAACCCAGTAACCCTCCCATGACTCCCCAGCTAATCCAAGTCATACGTCATCTGGGCGACAGTGCTGTTTACTGGCGCTCTGCATTTTCCTCGGCTACTTTCAGTTCTCTTTCTGTTTTCGTATTCATGCCTGTTAGTGTGTGTGTGTGTGTGTCTGTGTGTGTGTCTGAGTGCGTCACTCTTATTTCTGTCGGCGTGTGTTCATTTTGTCTCTCTAAGGGGCTGATTGGATCATGCTAACATAATTTCTCTAATCACATAACCTCATTCGTCCGGCTGAACCTTCCTGTAACCTACTGGCACACACTCGCACACAAATAAACTCATACAGACACACACACACAGACACAGACACACACACACACCTCTCACCTCTCACCTCTCTGTGTGTGTCAGTGTCTGATCGAGAAAGTGTGTGACTGTTATGACTTTGGGTTGTGTGATCTAAATATGTCTGGGATGGTGTGTGTGTGGGGGGGGGTGTAATGTCTTAGCCTTTCCACTCTCAGGTCCTGTATTGTTTCAGCTGTTGTGAATTAGAAAGGCATGCCGCGGCTCGGCCTTGCCTTCTCACTCTCCTTCTTTTTCTCTTTCCTTCTCTCAGTTCGGTGGAATCCAATATACTCTCCTGAGATGAGTTGGGACAAATATTAATAAGATATGTCCAAAAAGACTCTTCTAGAAGTAAAAGTAAATATATTGTTTTACTTCAAACAAAATGATTTTATGGGAAAATCTAGATTCACATGAACACATTGGATTCACTTTTTATGTATGTAAGTTGTTTCAAAAAGAAGACTTGAAATGAATTTTGTTTCATAACGCTGATATTATTTCCATACATCTCAAGGAGCATTATAAATGTGATACTATAAACTGAGTGTAAACATAAATATCATATTAATGGCATGGATGAAAGCAGAAAAGAGAGAGAGAAACTGAGACACTGATGTTGTGAGTCATGTTGAAGAATGAAGTCAAAGAAACTTTAACCGTTTATTGTGTATGAAAACATATAAATATATCTAACACAACTGATATTATTACTGTACATCATAGCAAGTAATAGACACCTGATAGAAGGCCATAAACAGTGGGTGTTAAGGGGGAAATAATATATTATAATACATGTTTTTCTCAAGATATAGTTGACCTCAAAGTTGACAGTGATGGTTTTTTAAACTTGTGATGACTGCATACGTCATGGTTGAGCCACCTGCTGATTTACAGCGACATAGAGTATAATCCATAATAAACCAAATAAAGAAGTGCCATTTTTGCATGCAGAGACTTTTGCTGACGCATTGTACTGTAGAGGTGTAAGATCCTGGTGAGAAGGAGAACCGGGTGGGCGTGTGGATGTGTGGGAGGTGGAGGAGGCTCAAAGAAAAAGAGAAGAGGAGTTGGTGTGTGTGAAAAAAGCGTGATGACCTACAGCACTGACCTCTCAGCGGGCAACCTCACAGGTGTTGTTTGGTGTGTGTGGGAGAGAAAGAGAGAGAGCGAAAGAGAAGGTCACTGACAGAAAGAAGACAGGAAAAGCCTATTTTTACCACACAAATATTTCCCAACTGGTGAAAACTGCTGCAGAGAATTGACCTCCAAAGTGTTTATAATGTGGAAAGTCCTTCCTGCATTAATCGCACATGGACATAAACTCCATCTGTAACATAGACTGCCAGCTGAATGAAAACACACAATGAAAGCCATGCTGGGTAGAGAAAGTGTGAAGTTTTTATTTGCCTAAAAGAATGTGTGTGCGTGTGAGTGCGCGCACGTGTGCGCACATACAGACTAACTTGCTGTTAAATTGAAAAGCTCAGAAGTAGTCGCCCACCTGCACACGTCCGCACACACTCAGCAAATCAGCCACAAAATCTGCAAAGTCTGAAACTACCATTATGACCAGCAGAGGTGTGTGTGTGTGGATGATTGACAGGCGTGTTTATTGAAGTTATTGAGCATGATGGTGGAGGTGCATGCCTTATTTTCTTTGAGGTGTGCGTGTGCATGCATCAGTGTCTTTATGTGACTTTGGGTGTGTGTGTGTGTGTGTGTGTGTGGGTGTGGTGTGTGTGTGTGTGTGTGTGTGTGTGTGTGTGTGTGCGGGGTCCGGGTCTCTTTGTGTCTGTCTCTCTCTGCCTGAGGAAGGCTGAGAACAATGCATGCTTTCACACGCACATACGCACAGGCAGGTGAAATGCTCTGCTAGTTAATATAAAACTACCCCAGAGAGTTGGAAAGAAGGAAGGTGGGTAAGGAAAGTAAAAGCACAGAGAGAAAGCGAAATGGCAGTTACATTCTTCCTGCTGCCGGGTTACCACAGAGGGGGGACGGATGGAGAGAGATTGAAAAGCAAGACGTCAAGGAAGAAAATGACATTAAATGACAGTGTTTTGAAGAGATGGATTGTGGATTTAGTCTGGCTTGGGAGGAAGGGAGAAATGAAAGGATAGAGATGGAGAAAAGTATATTTTCCTGTCGACAGGTGTTCCCCCATGAGCAAATAAACGACCCAGAAAAGTCAACAGTACGTGCTTTATGCCCTTCACCTGTGTTTGTGTTTATGTCACTTAGCTCCACTAAGTGGTTTCAAGCCTCTAGACACAGACACTGGCAGTGTGAGCCTTTAACTTGGGCAAAACCACAACAGCATTATGTGTGAATAACAGGCCATTTAGTGGACGCTGTGATCCAGAGTGCTACACAACACCATGGCTCTAAAGTTTTCCTCCCCAGTACGACCCCCAGGGAAAATTAAACCCCTAATCCTCTCGTCCCTTCACTCCTCTCTCAACACCCGCCCTCCTCCTCTTTCCGTCAGTGCTGTGACTCTTTAACCAGCCGTGACGGCTGAGGAATGAATGAAATTTATAGAAGAGGAGGGGAGCTCGGGTAGAGTCCGCAGAGAACTCAAGTTTAATCTTAAACAGATCATGGGGGGTCATGGGTGGAGGCATAGAGTCATGTCAATAGTCAGTGAGGCAGAGGAAGAAGGGGAAGGGTAAAGGGCGTCATTTGAATGAGCAAATTAAATGAGCTTAATCTGTTTATCAGTCTCTCATTGTTTTCTCACTCCTTTACTCCTTAATCTTTTTTGGTTCTTGCCCACTGCCTGTCCTTGCATCTCTCCTGGTAGCTGGCCCACATCTGTGAATGTTTGGGTTTAAATCTTGTTGTGGTCTATGTAGAGGGGATTGTCGGTTAGCCGTGGGTCACGCGAGAGTTTGTGAGCTCTTGCATGTGTGTGTGGGTGTGTGTAGCAAACCAGTGACAAACCCCTTTTGTTTCTATGAAGACGTTTGCCTTGGACGCGGCAATGACAGCTGCAGCGCAACTGACAGAGAGGGGGTGGGTGGTTGGAGGGGGGAGGGATGGAGGGCTGGCAGTTAAAAAGAAAGAGTGGAGTATTTAGCATATTTGACATGCAGGCCACGGGCTGCTCTGTGCAACAGTTGAGAAATAGAGAGCTCCATTTGTGCGTATGGGAAATATATTTCAAGGGAAAGGCATGAACAAGAAAGAAAAAGAAAGAAAGCAGGCGTGCTTTGGTTCAGATCAGCCGAGCTCTGCCAGACTGCTTTAAACAAACAGACTGGCTGAGAAAGGAGGGCAGAAGAGAGAACAAGAAGAAGAAGGAGGAGGAGGAGGAGGAGGTGGAACACCACAACTAGCTCTGCGAAGCCTGTAACTTTGGATAACAAGAGAAAAACTTCTCTGGGGCTGCAGGTTGCCTTTTCCCCCTTGTGACTAACTGGGTGGCTGTTCAGAGGTTTTGTGTGGCATCCTGAAGAAACAGACAGCACCCCCCCCTCCTGTGGTGTTTTTTGTGCACAACCCCTTTTCCTCTTGGCCCCTCGTCTGTGACTCACACACACACACACACACACACACTCCCTAGTCGGATTGGGTTTCAGTGAAGGCGCAGACGGGAATGCACAAGTGGAGCCTGTGAATATCACAGACTTTTGTGTGTCTGTATCTCTGCCATGTTTATTTTTTACACCAGCAGCGCTTTTGCTACTACCAACTCTACTTCAGCACGATAGAAGGATTGTGGCTCAACTGGAAGCCTGAAAAAACTCTGACAAAGGAGGAAATAATGGAGTGAATAAAAACGGACTGGACTCACTTCCTTGTCTGCCTACGGCCTGGACAATTGCTTTGGGAAAAAAAAGACAGCTCATTACTGATAAGCCTCTTTCTCTCCCGTCGGCTACCAGTCCCGCCCCCTCTCTCCCTACCTCTATCACTCCCTCTATCCTTCTGCTGTCTTTCTTTTTCTTTGACTCTGTATCATTTCACTCAGAGGACAGTGTTTTTGGGCTCTAAAGAGGGGGAGGCAGTTTTCCCCCGGAGAATTAAGAGTGGATTACAAAGCTGTGATGAATGTAGCCATGAATGTAGCCATCTCACATCACTAGCCCCCTTCTCTCTTTCTCTAACCGCAGTGGCAGAGAGAGTAAGAGTGATATTGTAATATTTGCTGCCTGGAGTAAATCCTCATCTTGGTTATATTACATTTAAACATTCTTCTTTTTACTTTTCTTCCTGTATTCATTTGGAAACTGTTTTAATAGCAGAATGTTGCTTGCTGCTCAGCGTGGGATAATCAGCTGCATCCCAGTATTCAGCTGATATTTTTTTTTGGTATCGAGCAAAATCCTCCTCTGCACAACTCTTTCTCTGTGGCTCCACGCCCCCTCTTAGTACCAAGCCTCCCTCTTGATCACTACTTAACTCCCCTACACCTCCGTGTCTCTCTCTCTCTCTCTCTCTCCCCCGTCTTGTGTGTTTTTTTTCTGTTTTTTTCGGAGTGAGAGGAAACCAGCATGATTGGAGCACTTCCTGTGTTTTAATACCAGTGCAGGAAACAGAACAAACGGAGCTGAATTCAAACACAAACAGCAAGTGAGCAAGGAGGGAGGGAGGGAGGGAGAGAGAGCGAGAGAGCGAGAGAGAGAGAGAGAGAGAGAGAGAAGGGACATGTGAGTGAGTGAGAGAGGAGACGAGGGGGGAGCAGCAACAGAGCGAGAGTGAGAGGAAAAGAGGGAGATTTTTTTAGCAGCTGCAAACCATTTCAGCTGTGTAGTGGCCTGAGAACAGAGACTGGGAGTGAAAGAAAGAGAGAGCAAAGCTTGGGAGCCCACACGTCTCAAAGAGAGAAAGAAAGAAAGAAAGGAAGGAGAAAACTGGGATTGCGTGGCACTTTGTTTCATTCTCAGTACGGAGTCAGGAGCAGGAGAAAGAAGACGGCAAAGAAAAGAGCGAGAGGGAAGGGAGCGTGTCCTGGGATTGTCTGCTGGTAAAGAGGGGGAAGACGCTGCCTGCAAAGCTTGGACTAGAGCTGGGAGGGCTGTCTGGGTCTTTGCCCTCTGGATACAGTCCCACGACTCACTGCTCTGCCCTGCTCGCCTGCCTGCCTGCTTGCCTGGCTGGTCCAGGATCCAGCCCCCAGCCCCCAGCAACCCCCCTCCCTTTTCTATCTACCCCCAGATGCCCTCTTTCACTCCAGCCTCACCCCCTCCAAGATCCTGCCTGCTTTCGATCTACTGTACCACCTCTCCCCTGGAGCTGTGGATGATCTGAGGATGAGAGAGAAAGAAAGCAGGATAAAAGAAAAGAATTGAAACATTAACAGGGATTTCTTCACGTAAAAGCCGACTGCTTTTCTCTTTGTTCTGGATTTAGCATTTTCTTCAAATGAGAGACTTGTATGAATGATGGGGGGGATTTTCTTTCACTAATGATGGTGATGAGATATCCTAGACAAAATTAGGGTTTGTTCTGCAGTCACAAAGCCCTGATTCTTTGTGATGGAAGCAGAAGACAGGAAAAGAAAAGCTGTGGACTGCTTGAACACTCACCGGACCACAAAGTGGCAGTGACTTGGTAAAGGGATTTCTATTTTCATATTTTTCTCAAGTTGCATTTGCCCCAAAAAGCTCTGAAGGATAGCCATTTTCTGTATTTTTGTGTTTTTAATTTACTGGATTTCATATTCTCGTAAATTTTTCCTGCAAGGAATTTTTTTTTACAAAGCAAGATAAAAGTGAAACAAATCCATGGAGTATTATACTTTCCTATTCATTGCACCCCACGCAGCTTTTCTTTTATATAACAGAGAGTGGGTTTTCTCACCTTAAAAGGAGACTTTTACACTTCCCTGCCTGCCTCTCACTGAGACTGTTGAAGTTGTCCAAGCCCTCTCTGGCTTTTCCTGTTGTGCCACAGAGAGGAGAGGAGACTGGGGAGTAAGGAGGCAGGAGTTTAGTGATAGTAAAAAAGGAGTCAAGGAATGAGTTGCTGTACATGAATATGGAGGAGAGATCTGCACTCTGTGTTTATGATAGCAAAACAAAGGGGTGTTATCTACATGGTCCTCACCTCACCTTGGACTTTGTACTTCTCGGAGAGGGAAATGATTCTTTCCCTTCCTCCCTCTGTTCATCCCTCCACCTCTCCCTCATTCCTAACAGTCTTTCAAATAAACAGGGCTGGTGATTAATATGGTGCCAAGGGGGAGGGCTGTCTCTCTCACTCCCTTGCTGATGCCACACAGCATCTCAGAAAGACCAAGGAAATGCACTACTGTTGAAGTGACATAGGCAAGAACGCAACATACACCAGTGGAATGATACTGTGGATCATAAAATTTTGAATATTTTTTAGAATGTGAAACCTGAAGGATTTGCTAAATGCAGCCAAATGGACTGTGTGACTTTGTGGATTATTGGACTGGGGACAATTGAAGGTAAAGGAATTAATTTTCCCCCAAATTCTTTTTTGTGTACTGTTTTATTTAATTTGCCACACCTGCACCTTAAACAATAGGGTGTCTGTGGCAGCCCAACAGAAGTGAAAAGGACAGAATGGGGAAGCCCCTGAGCCGTCCGGACTGCTTAAGGCAGAACCCTCGCTGCCTTGGAAAAGGTGATGAGGATGAGGCATACATAGAGGATTGCTATGTCCCCCAGCGATCCATATATGATACTATGCGCATCAATGAACAGATTGACCAAGGGACCAAACTGTGTCAACCTTCAAGGAGCACTCTAGGCTCTGGTGGGGAGGTGAGAGGAGAAGGAAGTACACTATCCAGCAACGGCACCATTGGAGCTGATTTAGGTGGAGTTTTTGTCTCGCGGAATGCAGATAATGCTGGTGGAGTGAAGAAACTAGATGAGAGAGTGATTTTTGATGCCTTAAAGCTAACTGGTGATCCTCAAATAATGTCACCACCAGTTGGCATTGTAGGTTCAGGTTTGCCTATTGCCCCTTCCTCATCTGGCTCTGGTGGGGTAGCTGCAGTGGCCAAGAGGCGGCATCAAGGTGGTGATAAGAGGGACAATCCAAACCGTCGCTCTTGGAAAGCCTTTATGCCCCCAAGTTATCCAGAGTTTGCCGAAAGACTTGAATTCTCATCAGTTGAAGGAGCAGAAAAGCGTCTGTCTGGGGCAGGGATTCCTCTCTCTCCTCTACAACCCATTCCTTCTCACCTCCCCCCATCCACCCCTACCTCATCAACTCCTTCCTTACCTCCTTACACACCCTCACCCCTATCATCTGCTCCCCACACTCCTCCTGTCTCTGCCTCGCCTTCTTTGACACCCACAGTTAGCCCCGTGCCTCCTCTCCAGCAGCATCCTCTCAGCAGGCATAAGCAGGTTCATCCTTTGCTCCAAAAGCAACACAAACAGACTCATGCGGTGCCGTCACCTTCCAAAGAACAGTTACCTGCCTTTGGCCAGACTCGCGCACCCCAGGTTTCTGGAAATACACCACAGCAGAGCCCTTGTATATCCAGACAGGTAGAGAGAAAAAGGGACGGGCACAGACGGACTACCAGCTCTTCTAAAGCTGGAATTAGGCAGATCCCAGAGGAGCCTGTTGAAATAGTTAAGACCTCAGATTCAGAGAGGGACTCTCCTCTTTTGGACCAGGACCAGGGGGACAGTGCTCCTCTCATCCCACCAAAACCAGTCTTCTGCCCTCCAACCAAGGCCCGCACATGGCCCCGCAGTATAACAACAGGGAAAAGAACTCAGGTTGGCTTGAGACACAACTTCCCTGTACTCCCCCCTTTGCCTCCCCTATTGGGTGAGGATAACAACACAGATGAAGAGTCACTTTATCTGCTAGACCCCCCATCTCCATTCCTGAAGGAGGAGGAGGGGTTAATATATGGAGGTTTGCCTCTCTCCCCGTGTATCAGTCAGGAGGGAGGTGATGAGGGTCTGCTTGGTTGGGGTGCTCAGGGCAGTGAGCTCAGAGAACGCACAGCCTCTGAGCTCAAATTTGAGGAGGATGAACGCAGGATACTGCAGGAGCTTGAAGAACAGGAGCAGGAAGAGTGCAGAAAAATGACTGAGGAGGAGGAGGCTTGGAAAAAAGAAAGGGATAAAGCAGAGGAGGAGAGAGCTCAGAGAGAGGAAAGAGAGTGGGAGGCAGTTCTTAAATTAGAGAATAGGGAGATAATTGACCAGTCTTGGGATAGGGAAACACTGGAATCAGAGGGATGGGATTTAACAGGCTCTACTGGACATTGGCCTGTATTGACTCCCCCTACAGGATTTGGAGGCCCTGGGGTGCCCAGTGCCTCACCCTGCCCCAGCTCAGGGGCTGAGTCAGATGACCTCTTCCTAGAGCTGGAAAGGCAATGTCAAGAAGATGAAGGAGAGGAGGGAGTGGAGATGAGTGTAGATCCTGAGCCTTTTGATCCCTACACGCTTCCTTGTTTAGAGGAAGAGGAGGAGGAGAGGGAGGAAGAAACAAAGACTGCCTGGGTAGATTTTGAAGGAACTCTTCCTCTAGATGCCATTAATTCTGTAGAGCCTGAAAGCGTTGTACCAGGCTTAGAGAATATTACAAAAGACTCAAATTTAAATCACTCTGAGCACATAGAACAGATCACAAAATTTAAGCGGGTGCGAGCACAAGACTGTGAAAAGGAACATGGCATCATTGATGAAGAATGTGATGTTGACTATAATGAGGATAAGGCCGAGGTAGAGGAAGAAGAGATGAGTTACCCAACAGACTCTGCTCTTGGTCAACAACTAGAGTCAGACTCCAGTGGGGTCCACATGTCCCAACCAGACCGGACTGGTATTAGTGAAGTAACTCAGACAGACTTTGAACAAGGGAGACCTGCACGGACCGAAACAGACCCAGATAGTGGGGCATCATCGGAGCGTGATGACGAGGATGGTGAGGAGAGAGCCTCCTCTCCATCTCGAAGCCCTCTGAACCCTTACACTGAGGAGGTGGAGCAAGTGGAGGAGGAGATTGAGCAGGACCAGGGAGAATTGAAAGAGGAAGAGGAGTTGGGAACAGAGTGGGATGTGTATGACCAATCTGAGCCAAGTTTGGACAGTAGCGAGGGAGTTCTCATGGATCACTCCCTTGAGCCTCTGCACACGGTTGCAAAAGAAATCGACAATGAATGTACACAGGATGTTGACGTTCAAATTTCCTGTCAAGAAGATCTAGTCCCCTCAGAGATTAGCAAGCCTGTCGTGGCAATAACTTGTGACACAGAAGGGACATGCTTTGCATCAGAAACGTTTGTTGTCCCCGTAGATGTGGTCTCAGGACTGGACATGCCTGGACGAGATCCCGATATGGAAACTACAGCAGGTGTGACAGCTAGCACCCCAAAATCAGACTCTGTTCCTCTTGTACATGCTCAACATACAGACTCAGAACTGCCTTCCTCTGCACCTCACTCACCTTCTAAATCAGATTCTTGTGGTGCTGGGTTGGATACTAAAGACTCTGAGGCCTTTGTGATATCAGATAGTTTTGTTTACCTGGCTGTGTCTGCACCTACCCAGTACCCCAGTAATTGTCCCCCATCTCCACTTGAGGACTCCATTCCCCCGAGTCCTGTCCCCAAACCTCCCTGCTGCACAGACCCAGAGGAGGAGGGAGCCTTTCTTTCTCCCGACAGCTTTGTTTACATGGCAGCGCCTGAACGGCCCCAACCTGGTACCTCAGATGTCTGCTCAGCCTGTGAGGATACTCAGGAGCTGGACTTGGACTCATACTCTGAAGGGACTCATTCTGGGATGGATGGGGTAGAGTTTGTCCTAGGTTCTATGACAGGGGACAGTGACTGGGAGTCAGATGGCTCTGCTCTGGACTTTACTCCAGTCGTGTCCACAGACCAGGCCTGGGACCAACTTGAGCCAGGCCTGCTACAGAGCCTATTTACACAGACAGAGACCAGTCAGGCATTGGCCTGTAGGCCCCAGGAAGACGGGCCCAAGACAGAGGCAACACCTTGTCATGCAGACCCCCTCTTAGAATCAGGAAGGAGCTGTAAATCAGAAAATGAATCGACAACTATATTACCAAGTTCCGACACTGACATAGAGGCAGAGGTATGCTCTCATTAAAATTTTTGATGATTAAGATAATTGATTTCTATGAAAGACTTTGTACTGAACTTCATATTGGTTCTGTCCGATGATGTATTTAGTCTAGACCGTTGTACGGTTGGCATAGTAACAGTGAACGGTTAATTGAATAGTGCAGACATACTGTAACATGGAAATGGCGTGCATCTGGGAGGTAGTTTACTTAGCATATTTATATATTCGGCCTTTAGCAGAAGCACTAATCCAGAGTGATTTGGAACAGATAACACTTGGATGGAGTGTCTATAAATGCATTGCCAAGAGAAATAATTAAATTGAACCACATAGACCTTGGCTCATTTATCTATTTAGCCTAAACAGAGAGGATTGGTCGATGAGGAGTAAAAGCTGGGTAAAAATCTGTTTTTTAGCAATGAATGCATTCGAAGTGGACACACAGGCATAGCATGGAAAAAGAATTGGGTCAGGTAGCTAGGCGTTGAGTGTAACTGATGTAGACATAGCATGGAAAATGTATGGGGGGTGAAGTTATGTAGACGCCATAATTAGCTAGTTGTGTTTGAGTAGTGGGGCTTTAAATGATTGCAATATGATGCTCAGAGGGGGGGTTTTGCTACTTATGGGAAACTACCCTCAGGGTCGCTCAGTGTGAGTGTGTGCATATGGTGTGTGTTTGGGTGGGGGTCAGTGCTAATCTACACTGCATGCACATTTTTGAGATTGATCACATGTTTATTTGTGTGAAGCTAAAAGAGCAGTGTGTGCCTGCGGCCTACTTATAATGGTGATCTCAAGTGCAGAGTTTACAACATTTATCTCAAGGGCACGCTATTGTTGTGTTTACACTCTCTGCATATAGAGTACTGAATGCAATGTTTCCATACAAAGTCATGGGTGCTGGGCGTATCCCAGCTGTGTATGTACATGAAGTGATACAAGTTTTCCTTCTTGTTTTAAATAATTTGTGAGAAAGGTCAGTTTGAGGAGGCAGTGTGTTTGTATATGGACTTCTGGATGACTTTCACAGTTTAGGATGATTTGGTTTCTGAGAATGTAATCACTGTCACAGTATACACAGTGTTACTGCTGTGTACTGACATGGATCTGAAATGGATATTCTATAAACTGCTGCAAGATTAGCTTGGCATGGAATTGACACAGAGGACTGTCAATGTGACTATGTGTTGGACTCTCTGCATTCATCTGCATTCAGTCTTCAACTGTTTTTTTTGTGTAGTGTCACTCCTCTCCCATCTACCTCTGTTTGTGTCTGACTGTGTGGGCTGCATGTAAAGGTGTGTGTATATGTAGAGTGTACCTCAGTGTGAGTGTGTTTGACAGGCTGTCATGCTTTCCAGGAGCTCTGCTATGACTCAGTGTCTGGCCCAGATTTGCCTGATCTGAACCTTGTTTTTGTTGCACAGACCCTGAATTTAGCTAGTTTCTGCAGAAATTCAATTTCACTACCAAAATCTAACCCAATTATCTTTCATCAATGGCTTTCTTGTCACCAAATTTAAGTCTGAACTATTTTTAATATGAAATATTTTGTGACATACACAGTGACCCAATTTCACACCTGTTGTTAGAGGTTTAATGTCAGATAAACTTCATTATTTATTATCAGTGCACATCATGAACAAGCAGTGTATAATTTGGGTGGCCGCTGATGCACCTGATCCCATGCTGACGAGGCGAACTGCTGCTCCTCTTTTATTAAATTATAGTTTCCATCAGGCAGAAGTTTCCTGTTTTGACCGGTCAGTCACAACTCATTTACTCTACCCTGTGAGGGTTTACGAGTACATTTGGCTGAGTGTGTGTTTGTTTGGGTGTGTAACTGATTTTTGTTTCTTTATGTATGTATCAGTCCATGTCTGTTTGTTCTCTCTGCTATCGCAGCCTCTCTGGCTTCAGTTTAATGTAATCAGATGTCGAGTCCACTCAGCCTCAGCTCTAACTCAGAGAATCACAGCCATACAGAGTGCCGTAGAGCACGTGATCTATATCAGGCTTGATTAGGTGGGGAAAAAGCATTTGATAGTCGGAAAGTACAACATTTTATACGTGTGCTTTGGAGACATTTTGTAATGCCACACATAGAAGGAAATGTGAAGTCTTTGAACACTCATAAGAGTAAACTTGAGATTTTAGATTTAGATTTTAGATTTTTTTTTAACAGCTCAAAGGCTACGAAGTTGCTTCCGCTGGCACTGTGGGCATTTCTAGACACGAAACTTGGCTCCAATTAAAAGTTTTGTCCGAAAAGGAGACAAGTAGCATTTAATAATGCACACTCAAAGAAAAATCACTGTAATGATCCTCAAGCCTAGTGTGCATATCACTAATGGAGTGCTACCACAGAAACACTGGCTCCTTTATTTCTTTTAGCAATGAATGATGTATGATGATTTGGAAATTTGACTCTCGCTTTTTGTTCACATTTCTGAAAGTTGACACATGCACTTTTTTTGTGTTATGAAATCCCCTTTATCCAGCCATGCTCCCTCTCCTCAACTGACTCTCATTTTGTCCTTCCCAAACCTCCCTCTTCTCCCCCCCTTTGTGTTCCATGCTTGGATGGTTTTGTTGCTGAGATAAGGAGGTGAGAGGTAAATACTGTGGCTCTCTGCGAGGGGAGCTGCCTCTGCCAACACGGCTACACAAACAGTGTGTGAAGTTGTCTGGGGAGTATACATCTAGATTTCAGATAAGAATATGCCAGGGCTAACACTGGAACTGTGGGCTGGTCTCTGTTGCCTGTTGACGGTCCAGTCTTTCGTTCTCCGTTTTCTTTCTGTATGTTGTGCACCAACCCGTCTCCCATTTCATTCCATCTCTGTCTCTGATATTTCTTTTCTTGTCTCCACTGCACTATTTTCTTTCTCAAATCTATCTCTTTTCTCTCCTGTTCTTGTGTCTTTGTATACACTAAAACAAACACAGATAGACACACTGAGTTTAGAAAGACAAAGACACAGACACAAAAAGAGTTATGACAGGCGACTGGGAGGTTGGGTGCAGAAAGCTATTGTTTGCACGCGGGAGCACCTTTTAGCGCTACATGGGGCTTTGGTACAATGATAAGAGGGCTACGCTGGCAGCCAGACACAAGCAGAAGGTCTTAATATGGAGCTAATTTTAAGGCACATTGTATGTATGTGTGCCCCACAGACAGACGGACAGATGGATTAGCTTTGCATGCTGTTTGATGAATTGGGGCGAGGGAACACACAGTACAGACAGACTGACCAATGGCAGCTCATACACAGATTTAGAGGCAGGCAGTTACAAAATTCAGTGCTTCACTCATAACCCATTAGCATTCGTTTTTGCTGTCTGCCGATACAAGCTTAAAAAATGGTTTTCTTAAAAATTTGAGGGCTTATTTTTGCCATGCATGACCACATTGATGAGCACAGAACGTGGTATGCAGTCTAAACAGATTTGGACTTCAGAACTGATGTTGTTCCCCAACCTATATGACTGGAAGTAGACCTCTTTCGCCAATTTTATGTCTTATTTTTGGTTTTGAAATCAGCTTAGACCTGCTGTAACTGTGGGTTTCCATCTGCACATTTTCAATACAAGATGGAATGACAGGAACAGATAGACCTGAAAAAGAGGAGGAATTGAAAGACAGATGTTGAAGCAGATAGAGAGGCAAACGGGCACAGACAGAACCAGGTGGCTTCTAGTCCGCAGCTCGTACATTTGTGTTTTGATTGATGTGATAATTCTGGTACTGAACAACCGCCTCCGGGATAAACCTGCGAAACATGGAGAGAGAAGGGGGGGCTGGCGTGTTCAGGAACACAGAAAAGCATGAAAGCAAACGCAGGAACACATTGATCTCACACTGGAATTGAATTTAGATGCGCTTAAAATGTAGAAGTGTAGATCAAATATTTGAGCGTTTTTTCAATGTTTTTGCATATTTTTGTCTCTGTGCCTGCCTCTGCATCACTCCCCCTCGCTCACAGTGAGACAACAAAGCTCTTAAAAAATGATCCAGTAGCAGTGGTCTCCTGTTGGATATGAACAAGAAAGCTCAAATCTGGAAAAAAGAGGAAAAATTATATATTACTCTCTCTTTGTCTGTCACACAGGGAGTTGATTAGCAGAACAGTGATAGCATGAATGAAGGAAAAGGATGCGTGTGTTCACAAAGAAGTATTTCTGTAGGGACCATGAAAGGAAAGGGAGGATAGTGAGGTTTGAGCAACATGCTTTGAATGCAGGCCACATTTGCATGAATTTGTATCTGTTTGTTGATGTTCAAATAAGGACACTGGTTTGAAATTATTAACCCATTAACCCTCTCATCCGTGTCTCACAGATCGGTCAATCCGTGGCTTAAAGCAAAGCCTCTCTGGCAAAATTGTTTTCCCCCATCGAGTTTAGTTTGGAAACAGATTTCTACTCTTTCCTTCCTCCCCTCATTCCTCATTCCATTAAAAGAGAAAGGAGGGAGAGAGGAAGGATGAGGGTTGAAAGCCAGGAAGAGAGTGAGAGACGAGGGAGACGGGTGAGGGAGGAGGTGTGGGGTGGAAGGAAAAGCAAGCGATAGCGGTGCTGTTACTGGCTGCCATATTGCTTTCAGGAGAAACACTTTACCCATGGTACGGGATATTCAGGCTGTTCATTTTTTCCCTCTGGTTTTCTATTTATCACTCATGTACACTAAAACACACCCAGTTTTAATAGAAGATTCCTGTCTTTCTTCTGCTCGTCTGTTTTTAATCACATACCAGTTTCATTTCACCACCTCTTCAGTCCAACTGCAGCTTTAGAAGCAACACTTTAAAGATACACACGTTTGTGATATGACCACTAGCTCTTTTCATGACAGATCACGTAGCTATGGAAATCCGTTATGAAGGGAAAGGAAGATGAAAGGAGAGTTCAGAGAATAACTTTAAAGCCTTTATAACAAGTTGGAAAACTCAGCGTGGCTAGGCAACATCCTGCATGCTCCTAATTTATTAGCATATTTTCTTTTTTCATATGTTTTGCTTTATTTGCAGCAACAGTGGCCGTTAATGGAAAGCTGCCATGTTTCTATGTGCTGCCATTAGTAATTCTCTGCATGTATGTGCGTACATGTTCCCCATCTGTCCCGATTAAAAAATCGATTGTCCTTGAGTGATGTTTTGGACACGGGCCATCAACACAGCTATTACTCTCTTCCGCATTATTAGCTGAGTGTAGAGCATCCACACGTATGTTTGTGTAACACAGTCAGTTCACAGATTCTAAAAAAAACACTATTGGGTAACACTGACTCCAAAAATCAGATGTTTGCACTTTTGTTTTACTCTCGAGGTAAGGTTAGATTGTCCTTAGTGTTACCCTGTCTGCATTTTTGTTGTTACACAGAAGCATCGCAGTCATGTGCTTTCACGATTTGATCTGATTTGCTAGCAGTGAGAAAACTTGTTTGCGATGTTTTGGTCATGGTTCAGTCAGAAGAAGATGATGTCTCATACTTTTGAGCATGATTTAATATGATCAGTTTTGTCTATAAAAAAGCACCACATTTAGAAGCTTTGACCTGCAAATGTTGGGAATTCTTGCTTGGAAAATGACAAAATTGTCAAAATAGTAGCCGATTAGTTTAATCGTTGCAGCTCTACTTAATGGTGTTGCCCTCTTGTCGAACCAAATGTGTGATGAGTTTGAGGTTTTGCCTCGTTTTTCCTTCTCTGCCTTAAGCAGACATTTCTGTCTACAAGCTGTTTTCTTGTTGATTTTCTTCAGTCACCTCAGTTTATTGTTTTTGAATGCTTTTCTGCAAATCCAGACGGACTAATTCAGGCACAAATCGCTGAAAAGCAGACAGAAATCTAAAATTCTGACAATTGCTGCAGTTGTAGCAATTCAACAACCTCTTAAACTGATGTCTATTTGACAAGAAATTACAATACAAACAGTATTTAGTCACATCTACTTACATCCCAGTGTTTTTATCGCCTGTTCACACTGAACTGCGGCTGAAGTGAGAATGCCAGAGCGGTCCAGATGGAGAGACGGGGTAGGACGTGGAAGGGGGAGTAAAAGGGAAGAGATGAGGTAGAGAAGATGAGCGATGAGGAGGAGTAGGAAGGATGACAAGTATGGTGGTGATAGTTCACTCAGCTCGGTTAAGAGTGTGTGCGTGTGTTGCTGCGTGCTGGCTGAAGTAGGGAAGAATGACAAGTATGTGGGACATTTTCCAGAGCTCTGGTTTAGTGGAGTCAACCACTCTGAGCTGGTGAGGGAGAGAAAGAGCAGAGAGGGCGGCCGAAAGCGAGAGAAAACACAAAGAGAGCGACAGAAGCAGAGGAAGAGGAGGGAGAGTGGACAGAAATGTAATAGCACACAACCTATAACAGGTTTATATACACCCAAGTGTATGTTTAGATGGTGAATGGGTGTACTTTCCCTGTTTTTTCCTTTTCTGTTGCCCTCTATCTCTGACACACACACACACACACACACACACACACACACACACACACACACACACACACACACACCAGGATAAGGCGTAGGGTGGAGCAGGTCATGGCTACAGTCATTGTTGTTCTGGCCGACAGACTTCCTGTTCCAAGCAGCTATGACGCCCATCACCACAACACAGCTGCGTCCAGAGTGGACAGGAACACACACACAAACTGCTCATTCATATTTAATCATGCACAGAGATTCATACCTGTGGAACACTTAATCATTTCTTTTTTTACACACTAACACATGCACAGAATAGGAACTGTGTGCACAAACACACACACACTCACACAAAGCCTTGGCATGAAGAACCTGTTGTTTGATGCCATATTTAAACCAGATGAGCAGAAACCTGTAAACCCTTTGATTACGACCCACTGCGGAGACTCAGACACACGTTCCAGCTCAACCACTTCCAGCCAATACACAAGACCAACTCAGTATTTTGTCTGCATGTCTGTAAACATCCCCAACACGTCATAAATCAATATGCTAAAGCTTTTAAATGCTGGTGAACGTGTTCTGAATAGTGATGAATGAAAGGCACTCTTTCATTAGATTCAAATTCATTCATTTGGAATGTTAATCTTGTCATTTTCATTTGAAATCATCGAGAATCATCACAGCAGAAACTCATAATAACAATATGACCTAGAGGATGAACTAATATTGTGAGATAGTCACCTTTTTACTCTGCATATTTTCTTTATACAGTTTTACTACAGTTTTGCTTTGTTTTTGTGGTGACATAAAGATTAACTTGCTGAAATGTGTGGAGGCCATAGTCCAGGTCCCCTTTCAGATCCGCTGCCCGTCTCGTAGTGGCCTGTTTTATTGGAGGTCATTTGATGGCAGATGAAAAGAAGATTGCGTCACAAATACGTCTTTTAGATGTTATGGTGAAAATTTCTTCAGATGTTTTCATTTGAGTTTTATTGGTGTGCTATGGTAGGTTATTATTCGACTATTGAACACCCACGACTGTTGTAGCTTCTTCCAGGCCGTAGTGGTATTTCACTGAAACCCAAACCTATATTTTCCCTCTCCCTCACTTTAACTGCACCCCCTTCACTATTGTCACACCAGCTATTTTCCCCCAGGCATGGATTTACCAAAATATGGTGGGGGTGTGTGTGTGTGTGTGTGTGTCTCTTTGTGTGGCCATTGGGGTTGGGGTTTGGCTTCCACATCATTATAAACCACCAGGCTTAATTCTCCCTCTGTGGACCTATTCTAGATGTCAGGACTTCTCAAACGACAAATGACAGCGAACCCCCCCCCCAACCTCCCCACATTACAGCCTTGATGGGATTTTGTACGGAGACAACCAAATGAAAAGAATTTAAATGGTTGTGGTTTACAGTGGTCCCACTGGTCAGGGAATCGGTGGAATACCATGAAACTGGGAAAGTTGTTTTGTGGATTTGTCAAATTGTGGGATATAGCAGGATGGTTTACAGGAATTTAGCAGAATGTATTTTTTTTTCTCACATTCATTGCCTAAGCTGTTTTTCTCCACAGTAAGACTTACTGCAGGGAAAACCAGACTGTTTACCCCTTAAGAAAAACAACAGTAACAAACCAGACGGGCACAACATTTTGTAGGTCAGGGACAAGCTCCAAATTATGAAATGAAAAATGGAAATTAAGAAAAGTCGTTGAGAAGATATACGGTTTTATAATGCCTTTGAATTTAGTGTGGCCTTGTTTTGTTTTAGGGACGCAATTTACGATTGTTTTCATTATCGATTAATTCCTTAATTGATGACTAAATCTTTTACTCTCTCACAATTACAATGAGGCCATTTTTTGTCCAACCAGCATTTTAAAACACAAGTATATTAAATTTACAACGGTATTAAGTAGAGAAAACAGCATATTCTTTAATCTGTGAAGCTATAACTATTGGAAGTGTAAAATTTTTTGCTTGATGAATGACTGACAATTGGAAAATTGGAAATACAATTAAATCTAATACTCTTAATTGCTCGGGACCTCAGCATCCTCCGCATTGACCCGAATGGGAACCTGGACCAAACACTGAAAATCGCTGCTGTATAAATGTATTTGGATACAGTAGTGGCTCAGACAGAGGAGCTGCACTGGCTGTTGCTCAGTCTTTTTCAGCCAGGGAAGTCAAGTCTGGTTGTCTTTAGTGTCGGGTGGTTGCCTCTATTGTCATCACAAGATGGCTCCAGCCCTCCACTGTGACGTGTGTGTGTGAGTAATGTGGCCAGACAGGCGAAGTAGTGCGTGTATTTGCTATATGTGTGTGTGTGTGTGTGTGTGTGTGTGTGTCGTGTGTGCGTGTGTGCGCGTGTGTGTGTGTGTGTGTCAGTGTAGGTGGGTGTGTCTGCTTGTGTGTGATTAAGTGAAGGTTGTGTTAGTGTACTCCACAATGTGTGTTGTCGACTCAGCCTTTTCCAGCCAGCCCCTTACTCGCCTAACCCTCTAATCCCCGTAATCCCCTTCTCTCCCTCCTCTTTTTTCTCCTCCCTCCACCCTCCTGTTCCCTTCCTGTCTTCCACTCCTCTCTTATCTCTGCACATCCCTCTGCCTGTCTTTCATCTCCTAATATCCAGTCGCTTCTATATATACATAATGTAGCAAAGTTCACTTCCATTTGTTGTCACGCAGATTGAATGTTCAGTTTATTTCTGACTACTGACGTGACTTCTTCTGCTTTCAAATAAACTGTTAACTTAGGACATCTTTTCTTTCTTACACATTTTCCTGCCTTTTTCTTTTTTTGATCCACTAATTTATGAATAAATCAATTAATTTTTCTCGCTTCCTCTTCCAGGCTGTGGAGAGAGAGCAGGTAGACTGCATTCAACCGAAGCTACAGCACGTCAACGCAGTGGGTCAGGGTCTGATCCAGAGCGCCGCCAAACACACCGACACCCAGGCACTAGAGCACGACCTGGAGACCACCAACCTGCAATGGAACTCACTCAACAAGCGGGTACGACTCTATATGTCCACTGATATATACAGAACACATCAGAGAAGATTTAAATAGGACAGAAGCTTTGTTTTGGTTTCAAACTTTCGGTTTTAATTTAAAACCTGAATCAGGAGCAAGGAGATAATGTGTGTTATTTTGACTTCGCTTCTTAACTCATAACCGCCTCCCCCGTCCTCAGGTGGCAGAGCGGATCGCACAGCTGCAGGAGGCCCTGTTGCATTGTGGGAAATTCCAGGATGCTTTGGAGCCTCTGCTCAGCTGGTTGAGCGACACAGAGGAGCTGGTGACCAATCAGAAGCCTCCGTCCGCCGAGTACAGAGTGGTCAAGGCCCAGATCCAAGAACAAAAGGTAAGAGAAGGATGAAGGAGCATAAATTAAAATCTTTTTTTACATCTAAAAACACAACGATGAGAGGTTGTTTAATTTTTACTTACAACTTAAAGATGTAACCCTTAAAGCAGCAGAAGTGTCTTTCTTTAGGTCATCAAGGTTACATTTTCAAGTGTTTTTCATTCAGAGTGTCTGCTCAGATTTTCCATGTTTGGGATTTGAAGCTGTGATCATCAAGCTCAGTTGTCTGAGCTCTTAGCTACTGCCACCCACATCCTCCTCCTCTTTCTTTGAAGTGTCCTGCCAGCCTCTGTCTGTAAATTAAAGTGGATTTGAATTCTCAGTTTTTCTAGATTACTTATTTATTTTTTTAAACATCACTGTAAAAAATCTTTCCTCTATTTCATCAGGCCGGTTGGATTGAGACATTACTGATATTCAGATGTCCTCAGTGTCCTTCAGCCACAAACAATAGATATTTGAATGACAAGCGCACTCACAAACACACATACACAGAGTCAATGATCCGTCTGCCTGGCATCCAAACGGCCCCAGTTGACCGTCTGCCAGTCAGACTGGCATAAAAACAGACACACACATGCATGGTGGATTTGTATTGTTTTCAGAGACACACTCTCACACACACTTTTCCCTGTTTATCCAACATACACTTCCTGTGTTTGTGCACATAAGAGTGCCGCAATCTCGGCCAGCGATCAATCACACGTGTTTACATCCGTGGCGAAGAGTGGTGTCACCGTGTGGCTGATAGAGAGAGTAAAGTGTAGAGAAGTGCATTCCAGGGGCTGTTCAGAGCAGACAGGGAAGCTGCTATCTAAGCAGGAAGGAAGTGTGTTCACGTATGTTTGTTGATCTTAAAACAGTTGGATGCCTCGTGAAGTAAATAACAGTTTATTCTGTATCTACCTTTTTAAAAAATTCCCTTAAATGTTAAATGTGTAATAATGCAAGATATCAGCTAACACATTGATAACTGTTTTAAAGAGCTAATAATTGATGAGCTTTGTATGAGGCTTTCTTTCAAAAATAGTGATGGTAATGTTGGTAATGTTTTCCCAAATGTAACAGTAGATTTTGGTAACAATGGAAAACATATCTTCTGTTGTAGGAAAGGGATCAATTATCAATGCAGTTTACTTATTTCATGCCTTAAACACATTTTGTTCTGCGTGGTTAAATGTATAGTTGAGTTGTTATGTGGAAGCACATTTTCTGATTTGTATAAGTCACCCCTTCATTCTGCAAGGAATTAGCTTTTCACGAAGGAATTAGCTTTTCAGCTGGATTTATTATGGAACATGTTGACAGAAAGAAAAAATGTCTATTAAATTTAATCAGGCAGTTTACACTGGCCAGTTTATTAGGTGCGCCTTTGTTAAACTACTACATCTAATACATCAGTCCTGCAAATAAATTATACCTTCATGAAGCTTTTAATGTTCCCTTTTTGTTCTGGGAAGTGTTGATTTAATGTATTGGTCATTTTTGAGGCTGTATTTTCTAGTGTTGTTAAATTTTATTGTGTTATACTGAGAGGTGTTTCTAATATTTTATGGTAGACTAAATGTTAGAAACACCTCTCGTCCCGTGGGCTCCAAACAAAAACATTTTCCCCCTCACACTTTCGTAGCACACATTTACATGCTTTTTCACATATCTTCTGTAGATAACAATGTAAATACAAGGCTCATGTAAATCCTAACATGACCTTGTAAATTATAATACTGCAGCCCCATGAGGAGATCAATCAAAATATCCATACATTTACATTTCATTTTACAGTTTCATTTCTTAAATGTATCAAAAGAACTAAACAGACACTGGATACATACAGGCCTGTGTTTCTATGGCACCTGTACCTGCAAGAACTGGCTCATGGTCGAACCTAATTTCTGACCCTTGCTGTTAAGAGTACTCTCTTTGAAATGATTTGTACCAATAACCGTGTGCGTTTCTCCCCACCCAGCTGCTCCAGAGGTTGTTAGATGACCGCCGGCCGACGGTGGAGATGATCCGAGCTGAGGGAGAGAGGATCGCAGCCACAGCAGACACTCAGGACAGAGAGAAGATTCAAACCCAGCTCCAGAGTCTGGCGGAGAGATGGACTGACCTGCTGGACAAGGCTGGTGGCAGGTAAGTCTCCTCTGCAGTATTGAAGGGGGGCTTCGGGGTGGGGAGGATCTGGGTATAAGCTCTGATGTGACAACCAACCATCTGCCCTGCTGATGGTCTCTAAGTGGATATAAAATGGAATAAATAGGGAATTTCCTTGTAGCAGTCAATATGGAGGTATCATATTGCTCTCTCATGGTCATCTCTGGCACTTGTGGATGCTCCACACTTCAAAATGATCAATTCTGTCCTTTTTATCCTTTGAAAACACAGATAATATCTCAGAAAGCTAAAAGTTACAGATTTGTCTTGCTGTAAATATGTGGTCTAGGGAAGTAATTGGTGGTGTTCCTCAACAGTATATTATGTTGCGGTTATTTCCTGTTTTCTCGTTTCATGTCTGTGTGGCTCTGTTGAGCACCCCTGTACTTAAGGACCGAATAGTATCATTACTATTGGTTTCTGTGGTCTACAAGTAATTTCAGCGGCTCCTCTGTTCACTTGGGAAAGTAATGGTTCTTTTGGGGAAAATGGGTACACACGTGCAGGCCACACTCACACACACTGAAGAGGTTTAATACCTCCGATGCATCTCCTCATGTAAAGTCGGGTCATAATATATATTGTTTACAACACATTCATGCCTGACTACTTGCTGCAAGGCATGATATGAAAAACGTCTGTCATGTCTGGGGAATTTATTACTTTGTGTAGTATGAACACTAACAGTTTGAACAGAAATTCTGTAAATCTGTGCGCGCACACACACACACACACACACACACACACACATATACATACAGTCACTCAACAAACATATTCGGTATAAGCACATTAAAAGAAAGACACAAAACCTCCCTCTGTCTGAATATCTTTCTCAAACACATTGTGTATATGAAAAAGACAACAGCTGTATGAGACAAAATCAGGACCAAGTTGAACAAAAATAATCTGTGAAAGCAATAAAATCCCAATTAAAGCTCTCATCATCTCCGACCCTCCCGTCCCTCAGGCAGAGGCAGTTGGAGGAGCTGCAGGTTTTGGCTCTTCAGTTCCACGAAGCCCTGGAGCCGCTGGGAGAGTGGCTGAGTGCCACTGAGAGACGCCTGAGTTCCGCCGAGCCCATGGGAACCCAGACGGCCAAGATCACCCAGCAGATCATCAAGCACAAGGTACTGTTTGGCCCCACAGAGACCCTCAACTCATGAGAAGGTTGCAAAGTTATATTTTTATGTAAGTCACCTAAATAGCAAGAACTAGGAAAAGGTAGGTTGAATTTATTGGCAGATGCTCTTGGTTGTTGACATGGTTGGCAAAATAAAGTCTAAACATGGAGCATTGTTCATTCAATAGATCTTCAGTTACAGACAAGAAAATACTTGCTGACTTACCTACCTATAAATATTGTTGGTATTCCAGTTTTGCCGTCCCCGTTTCAACTTAAATGTAAAATAGAAAATATAGTTCATCTCAGTGTAACTCAGTGGAAAGATGCTGGAAGAGGAAACACGAAGCAAAAGATCCACAAAGCAATCATTTACAACCCAAACATACCCTTTTACCAGTCCATGTCTTTATCGATGCAGTTTTTAGTTTTTTCTTTTTATGTTTGTCTACTCATCCATTCATTTATTGACATTTATGATTTCCTGTTGATCTATGATTTATCATTTGCATGCTCATATTTTAAGTTTTTACCCATCTATTTTTATTGTTTTGCTGTTCTTTTCTCACTTCCCTTCACCTTCCCCTCAAACACACACACGCACACACACACATACATCTCCCAGGCGTTCCAAGATGACGTGTCCTCTCGTGAAGCCGAGGTTGACCGCCTCGAGTCCCTCAGCCAATCTCTGACCCCGCTTAGCTGCACGGTTGATCGTGATTGGTTAAGCGAGCGGGTGGGGGCGGTGAGGTCAGGTCACTCGGAACTTGCTGATTGGTGCTCGAGGCGGGCGGGCCTGCTGGAGCAGGCGCTGGCCAACGCTCAGCTGTTTGGGGAGGATGAGGTAGAGGTGCTGAACTGGCTGGCTGAGGTGGCTCAGAGGCTGTCTCAGGTCTCCGTCCAGAGCTACCAGCCTCAGCTGCTGGCCGAGCAGCACAAACACACTCTGGTACGACTTCATGAACACACTGAACCCCAGCTTACACTATTTCTTCCAAAACATGAGAGCAGCAGTTAGTACGTTTATTAGGAAAAAGCTACAGTATACAGGTAGAATTGTACTAATGTAATGAAGAATGAAGTAAAATCTCTTATCTAACGTTATATAGATACATCACTAAAATAGCAATCTTTGATATTATATACAGTAGCTATTTACGATATATATATATATATATAGTTAAATCACGAACTTGATACACAATGGACCATGAGAGAATTCAGGTACAATTTTCCTTCAGTACTGCTGTTACATTAGCCTTTGCCTCACTCATATAAAGAATAGATATGAAGCACAAACACACTGGTCTAATTTTTTTTTTTTTTTTAAGAGTTAAATAAAGGATACACCATACTTAGGATTTTTTGTTCTTGGAGCCAAAGAAAAAACATATTTTATCTACTAGAGGTTGACTTTCACTTTGTTTCTCACCTCAGTCTCTAAATGAGGAGATTTTGAGCAGGAAGAAGACCGTGGACCAGGCCATCAAGAATGGACAAGCTTTACTTAAACAGACCACAGGTAATCTCACATTCCTTTATCTTCTCCTAAGCTGATGTTTTCTGTCTCCTCCTAAAACATATGAAATGCAAAAAGTGTTATCCTTGGTCATTTTCCAGCTTGTACTGGAAGGTGTCTGACTGGTATCTTTTATATGTTTTGATGATTAGCAACTAAAATCAATAAAGAAGGCGGTATTGTTTATATTATTAAGCTTATGTTGGGAATCTTTGGGAGAGAATCACACTAGAAAGAAATTAAAACACTGTTTTGCTTTAGTTGTTGTAGATTCACATCCAAACCACATATTTTTATATCAGCGGTGAACCAAACTGTAACATCTGGTTTGTGTCTCTCTTGTCATGATATTAGACATGCTGACTGTTAGCACTATTAGCGAGTTGATAGTTGGTCTACCCCGTGTGTGTGTGTGTGTGTGTGTGTGTGTGTGTGTGTGTGTGTGTGTGTGTGTGTGTGTGTGTGTGTGTGTGTGTGTGTGTGTGTGTGTGTGTGTGTGTGTGTGTGTGTGTGTGTGTGTGTGTGTGTGTGTGTGCTCATATTTAGATGATTAGACAAATGTTGTGGCCATGAGAGGTATGCAGAACTGTCAGCCCTCGGGTACTGAGAAATTTTACAGAACGTGTTTGGAGTGAGTTTTATGATCTATAAGATTTATGACTCAAAAACCGGAGAAGTAAGTTTGCACCTAAAAGGAATTTGACTTGGCCTGGAGCAGTGGGATGCAGCAAACCTAGCTGTGAAAGATTTATGAATGCATCAGGACAATACACGACCTGACCTGTGTGTCACCCTGCAGGCGAAGAAGTTCTTCTGATCCAGGAGAAGCTGGACGGCATCAAGTCTCGCTACGCTGAGATGACGGCCGGCAGCAGCAAGGCCCTCCGCACCCTGGAGCAGGCCCTGCAGCTGGCCACGCGATTCGCCAGTGCCCATGATGACCTCAACCAATGGCTGGACGGCGTGGAGGCGGAGCTCAACAACATGGAACCTGACGCCACACCCACATACCAGGAACGACAGAAGGTGGGCGGAGTATGAGAGAGATGGTTGCAGTTACGGCTGTGCCGTGCTCATGTTAAACATACAGATAAAAAACTGTTTATTTTTATAATGGTTTTATAACATAAGCATCACTAAAACGCACATACTGATCCAGCAGCAACCCATTTGTTTCCCCCATTAAAACATTCAGGGTTTTGTAGCCAGTTTAATTACAACAGTTACAGTATTTAGATGTCATGGTGTATATGTTTCACTATTTCACATAACACTCATTGCTTCCTGGTGTATTATTAACTCTGGCTGTGAGTCACTTTGTTGAAAATGAATGTTTGGACCAACTATGAATCTATCCGTTGCATCCGTTCTCTCATACATACCAGATTTCATAGTTATGTGTTATAAAGGAGTTGGTTTCAGCTGGGGTTCTTTTAACTGGCCAAGATGCAGTTTTACTTTTGCATTATTTTATTTAGTTTCAGCCATTTGCATCAAGTGACTCCAGCTAAATGATTGAGTGGGCACTTTAATGGCAGGATGTAACCAAGGTGTTTAGTTGCTAAAACTTTACTTAACTTAATCATCCACATTTTACACATTTTAAAGATTATTTTTAAAGATGTTGTTTCCCTGAATAGAAAGGAATTGTACATATTGTTTGAAAAGAACAACTAATTTGATGACAACAGCCTGTAATGACATTTTCAGCCGCTCCAATATCAACCCACCCACAGTTGAGTTACCATAGAAACTTTGATTTCTTGGAACTCAATAACAGTTTGTAAAAGCAATTGAAAAAATTATTGCCATTTAATTTGTTGCTGCCATCCCTATTTTACTCTACAATGACATTTTCAGCTTTTACCATTTAATGTGCTTTTTACATCATGTCCCCTTGAAAAGCAACGCAAACTCAGGCAGCAGGAAAAAAACCTGGATGCCTTTTAGTCAATTCAATTCTATATTTAAGCAAACATTTCCATTTGATTGCAGTTTTTGCTTTTTAAAACTAATCACTTTCACTTTTTCAGGAGCTGAAGAAAGTGTCGGCAGAGAAGCGTCTGGTGTTGGATACGGTGAACGAGGTGGGCAGCGCCCTGCTGGATCTGGTGCCGTGGCGAGGCCGCGAGGGTCTGGACCGCCTGGTCGCTGATGCCAACCAGCGCTACCGTCAGTCGGATGAAACCATCACTCAGCGGGTGCAGCTGGTACAAGCTGCCATCCAGAGGTCACAACAGGTACTGCAAACAGTTCAACCTGAATGCTGAGCTGATTATCTTTTTTACATTTCCATTAGATTTGTCTATATGAGCACTTAAACCGGTTAAACACGAACTCTTTCTTTCAGTATGAAGAGGCAGTAGACGCAGAGCTGGCCTGGGTCGGGGAGACGGAGCGTAAATTGGCGTCTCTGGGGCCCCTGAGCCTGGAGCCCGACGTGACAGTTGCCCAGCTGCAGGTGCAGAGGGCCTTCAACATTGACATCATCCGACACAAAGACACTGTGGATCAGCTCCTCAACACCAGAGACGACATCCTGGAAACCTGCAGCGACACCCAGAAGGACGCACTGATAGTGAGTCACTTATAGAGAATTAAGAGAAAGAGACTAAACATGTGCATTAGTATCAAGTAAGGGATGGCTTTAATGAGGGACACAATGCTTAACTGACAAGTCCCCTATAGAAAGTGTAGCAACTGGATCCTAACACTAAAATCTTTGTTTTTCTTTATCTTCAGGTGAAGACAGATTCTCTCAGTGCTCGTTATGATGCAGTGAGTCAGAGCCATAGTGAGCGGTTCTCAGCCCTGGAGCAGGCCCAGGTTTTGGTTGCTCGGTTCTGGGAAACCTACGAGGAACTGGAGCCGTGGCTGGGTGAGACTGAAACCCTTATCACCCAGCTGCCACCGCCAGCCATCGACACAGACGCTCTCCGACTCCAACAGGATCAGATGAGGGTAAGAGAGGATAGAAAAACGTTTCTGTTTCAGCTTTCCTCTCATTATTGTCACCAACTAAAATGTGTACATTTCTTCCATGTTCTTAATTTCTTTAACCTTTCACTCCCTCTCCAGCTGCTCAGAGAGTCCATCGCAGAGCACAAGCCTCACATCGACAAGCTGCTGAAGATTGGACCTCAGCTGGCCAAGCTCAGCCTCCAGGAGGGGGCGACGGTGACGCAGCGCTACACCGAGGCCGAGAGACGCTACCTGGCCATCAAAGAGGGCGTCAAAGGTCGTGCAACAACCCTAGACGAGGCAGTGTCCCAGTCTGCACAGGTACGTCGCAGAGGACAAATAGTTTGGGAAGTTTGTGTTTTAACTGCAGACCTGGGTCTAATTAGTTGTTGTTTAGTGTACTTTGGTACCAAAAAGTCAGAAGGCTTTGACGTGAGTTGTATGAGACTCAGTTCAATAAACTTGAATTACATTTTGTATATAAATTGACCTAATTTGTTAAAATACACACCCATTTGCCTCAGTGCAGGGTGAATAATTTGTAAAATGCAATTTGGCCCAGGTCTGTTTATAGCTTGTTAGCGAGTGTCTGCAGCCCCAGATAAGACGGACTGATGTGATTACTTAGCAGCATGTCTGTGCTTGTTTCTGCTGTTTGCCCTGTATTAATGGTTATTAGGATTTATCGCGCAAAGTCATGAGTTCAGTGAAAGATACGTTTTATTTTGATTTGCTGTTTTCTGGTCTTATTTCTTTAGTGTGTGTTTTGCATGTTCTACTTTATAAAAAGTTTATATCTTATTAGCAAGAGCTTATACATACATCTAGCAGTGTTTAGTCTTGTTTTCACAGCAGCAAAATGTACCCAAAACAATATATATATCATTTTATCACACCATATCTTCTTTTTGTGCTTGTTTTCTTTATGGATATTTTACTTTCACTTCATCTCATGAGACATCATTGAATTACTTGTGTGGCAGAGTGGTGCCTGTTTTACTATATGCACGTCTCTGATTTAACTCATTGTATTGTTTCTCCACCCCTTCAACTCATGTTGCTCCCTCTCTTCCTCCATCTGCACTTCCACACTGTCCTCATCCCTCACTCCATCCTAAACCACCCACCTCTTTGTCTCTCCTCCCTCATCCTTTAACTTAACCTTAATGTCCCTCATCCTTGCAACCCGTCCCCTCCTCCGTCCCATCCCTTGTTCATTGTGGATGTGCTGTGTGTGTTGACCCCCCCAACCCAACCATCATTTTTCTCCATCGTCACTGCTCACTGCACTGATCACCCAGCTGGTAGAGGTAAGATCACTGACTGACAACGTCCAACTGACACTCAGGCTGCGCTTACACTACATGATTTGGTCGACTAATAAATTATGAAACAATACTAAGGCACTAATCTTGTACTAGTCAATCACTAATCGAGTACTAATCCCGCCAGACGAAGTGATGATTTATGCAGTCGATTTATCTCAAATGGTAAAAGTTGTCTGGTTTATTACTGATTAGAAATGACCACATGAAACCACAGCTTGATATAATTGTCCAGACCAAAGACTGTATATAAAGATGCACGACCACCTTCCTCACACTGTACATAATGAAGCTACAATATCTTGCATATGGGCGCTGCCATCTTGTTCTGGTAAAATCATTTGGAGCCAGAGTCTCTGCAGTAGTTATTGGGGTTGGCACCATGGTATCGAGGTCATAGACCCGGACGGCTCAATCACTGTCAATCATGACATGAACCCTCCCCCCCTTTTTATAGCATCCGATTAAAACCAAACTTATCAGAGAAATGAACACTCGAACATACATCTGTGTGAGAAGAACTACCTAAAATGACAGAAACCATCTTTGGAAATGTTTATTTCACATGTACTTTTTTAGTTTGGTCCATGTCCCATCCACTGACATGGAGGGGGCGGGCTTTATAACCTGTTGACCTATATTCCAACCAACCACGAGGGGGCAATCGAGATGTTTTGGCTTCACATTTGAAAAGCTGTCATGTCATACATCTATATATACAGTCAATGTGTGTCCGCCCACCCTGAGTGACAATAAAACTGAATTAAATCTGTTGGGGAAATGTCCCTTTTGTGTAGGTTCATAGACTTAAATTAAGCCTAGTCTAAAACTGAGAAGCTTTCCAGTAAAGACTAGGCTAGGTTTGATTTAGGTCCTTGAAACCAGTCATTGCTGTCCTTTTGCTAGATGAGATTTGTTGTGTTCCCTCAGAGGCAAAAGCCCATCAACTCACTAGAAACTGTACCAACTTATCCTTAGAGTCCTTTAGAGTGGACTGAACTTTGTGGATTAGCAGCTCCCTTTTGTGTGGTAGATCAAGTCCAGATTTGTCCGAGCTACACGACCTGGATGACATGCTGAAGGTGCAATATTGAGATATTCGACACTGTAAAAGAACTGCAAGCCTGTTCTACGTCCCGTATTGAAATCTGATATAACATTTATAATAAAAGTTGATGCAGTGTGCCACAGATGGCTGACCACCCACATAATATCTCAGTATTTTCTCACTTTCAAAATGTCACCCAGCTATCAAAAACCCAAACCCGGCCCCCTCAACACACTCTGTCCTCCTCCTCCTCCTCATAATACTTTCTTCCAACTCTCCTTCCGTCCCCAGTTTCATGACAAGATGGACCCCCTGCTGGAGACCCTGGAGGGGGCGGTCCAGCGGCTGCGGCAGCCTCCCTCTGTGGCGGCGGAGGTGGAGAAGATCAGGGAGCAGCTGGCGGAGCACCGAGCCCAGGGGCTGGAGCTAGACAAACTGCTGCCGAGCTTCTCTGCCCTCTGCGCCCGTGGAGAGGAGCTCATCGGACGAGCAGCTCACGACGATCCCGCTGCTCAGGGTGAGTGGCTGCGATGTGTCTGACAGTGAATGACAAATAACATTCAAAATGACACACAGTTCATGAGTTAAACAGGGTGAGGGGTTTACATAAACATGAATAATATTGATGTTATTGTATTTAAAAGATAAATCATTAATGAACCACTTGTTCTATGCATTGATGAGCTGCTGCACATGTAGCCAGCAGTTAAAGAGGAAAACTTCTTGAATTTCTCCCACAGGGGATCAGTAAAGGAACATCTTATCTTATCTTGCATTACATTAATTGGGTTAACAAAATGGCTACCAACTGAACAGCTAAATCACTAAATAACTAAACAGTGTTGCATTCAGTGTTTGGATATGATAATACTGGCTATAAATGGAACAAAACATTACACAGTCAAACAAAATAGATTAAGTGTTTAAAGGGCATCGGGAATTGCATAACAGCTTCTGTGTGAAAAATAATAAAATCTTATTTTGGGCTCCAGTCCAACTGGCTCACTGACTGAACCATCAACTGGCCAAAGTAGGTCACTTTTTCACTGGCATAAAGCCAGCGAGCAGACCTTGTCAAATCTTGAAATAGGACAGATTCAGCCGTGAAGCTTGCATATTTCTTCCAACGCCACCACATGGTGGGACAAAACACACACATGCCTCTTTGTTATGTTGCCTTCTGAAGAACTCTGTGCTTTGATACCCTCCAGCCCTCCACGCTTCATGGAAATGAAAGGCCTCAGTGTGCAAAGATAGTGGGAGTGGACTAATGAAAGAGTTAACTTATCAGGACTGGACACTAGATGGAAAAATGCAAACAAAGAAAACATTATTACTCTTCTTGAAATGATCTGAAATAGATTAGTATGCCCAGTGATACCACCAACTTTTCTCGACCAGCCGGTTCGAACTCTGACTCCTCTCCCCCTCTCTCCTCCAGCCGTTCGCTCCCGCCTCCTGCGCCTGCGCTCCCTGTGGGATGAGATCCGGCAGCGAGCCGAGGAGAGGGAGGGGAAGCTGAACGATGTCTTGGACCTGGCCGGGAAGTTCTGGGCTGACGTGGCGGCGCTACTGAGCACGCTCAGAGACTCCCAGGATATAGTGAAGGAGCTGGAGGACCCTGGCGTCGACCCCTCGCTCATCAAACAACAAATTGAGGCTGCTGAGGTGAGTGGGAGAGAGTGAATGGTGATTAACAGGCAGAGGAGAGGAGGAGAAGAGCTATTAGAAATGCATTTGTAGTGTAGTTTTTCTTATTCTAAACAACTCAATATGATGTCTCTCTACCCTTCCTCTAGGCCATTAAGGCAGAGACGGATGGTTTGAGGGAGGAGCTGGAGTTTGTCAGGACCCTAGGAGCTGACCTTATCTTTGCCTGTGGAGAAACGGAGAAACCTGAAGTGAAGAAGACCATTGATGAGGTGAGAAATGAAATGAAATGGCCACCATTTGCTTCTGTAAAGATGAAAATAAGTTCTCCAGGAGTTTTGTAGAGCTCTACAATATGTTGACCCACTGACATAATTCCTTTGTCTTCCCGTGTTTGTCCCAGATGAATGCTGCCTGGGAGGGTCTGAACCGGACCTGGAGAGAGAGGATGGAGAGGCTGGAGGAGGCCATGACAGCGTCTGTGCAGTATCAGGACGCACTGCAGGTTTGTACATCAGAGTTAACTGGGCCTTTATTTAGCAAGGGTAAATGAATGGATAAACCTTCCTCTTTAAATCTAAGATAAACCAATGAGTCATAAAACACTTTTACTTAGAGCCAAACTATATGTTCTTGAGCTAGTGTTTTAGTAATATAATGGTGTCACCTTTGCACCAAATTAAACATTGTAACACGTAGTAACTGTGATCGTGTTGATGTTGGGTACTGTCAGCTTTTCATCTTTTAAGTAAAGCTTTTAAGTATTTTTTTTCTCTCTCATTTCCAGTCTATGTTTGACTACCTGGACAACGCAGTGATCAAGCTGTGCGACATGTCGACTGTGGGAACTGATCTGGGAACTGTCAAACAGCAGATTGAAGAGCTCAAGGTTGGCAAGAGAGTCTAATTTTCCTAAATCAGTTATTAATGAACACATTTTAAGCATTAATCTTTGCATCCATTGCAAGATTTGCTGTAAAATCCATATGAATTTGATATTAAACGTGATTCCTAGAATTGTTTAAACAAATTTTTAGATAACCTATGATAATATGTGTATCAATAACTAACAAAACACTCCTCTCCTTTCTTTACCACTCTCTCCTCCCCTGAGCAGCAGTACAAGGTGGAGGTTTACCAGCAGCAGATTGACATGGAGAAGCTCTGCCACCAGGGGGAGCTGCTGTTAAAGAAGGTGTCAGATCAGACAGACAGAGACATGATCCAGGAGCCGCTGACCGAGCTCCGACATCTCTGGGACAACCTGGGGGATAAAATCACCCAAAGACAGGTAATGAAACCACATGAGACTGAAGAGTAGTCCCTGAGAAACACACTGAAACTAAAGCTGTTCCAGGGAGACATTATTCTGTAGCTGACCTCCAGCTCTTACTCCACTGTTTCCCTTGGGAATTGACGATGTTGGTCTTTGTTGGCATTCTGGAGAGTTGCATGTATTTGACAGCTGCTTTTCATTACAGTCCAAATATTTTAGTTCTTATTTTTAAACCCGAACTTCTGTGTTTCTTCCACCACAGCACAAGCTGGAGGCTGCCCTGCTGGCCCTGGGTCAGTTCCAACATGCCCTGTCTGAGCTGCAGGCCTGGCTGAACCACACACACACCACTCTGGACACACAGCGACCCATCAGCTCGGACCCCAAGGCCATTGAAATCGAGCTGGCTAAACACCATGTATGTCTCCGTTCTTTACAAACAAAGAGAACTTCTCATCTGTTTCTTTATCTTGTGACTTCTTCCTCTTGGTCAGGTTGACGCTGTAAATTAACCTGTTTGAAGAGAGGCTCAATTTGCTGTCACTTTATTGGCTGGTGATACTTTGTCTGTGCTTATGAAACCCGGCCATGTCCTGTAGCCCTAATGTGGTTTCTTTTCTTCTCTTTGGAGAGCCACACAATAAAATGTTGGCCTCCAGTGTTATTTTAATCTCCAAACCCTTCTGTTCAGCTGTGCTCTTGCTTGTACTACTTGTTGCATCTTAACATTCAAATCTAACCCTCTGAAATCTTTCTCCCACCTCTAGGTTTTACGTAATGACGTGCTATCCCATCATGCCACGGTGGAGACTGTGAACGGTGCTGGCACTGAGCTACTGGAGTCCTCTCCTGGCGACGAGGCCAGCCACCTGAGGGACCAGCTGGATCATCTCAACCAGAGCTGGGACAGTCTATTGCTCAAGACCCAGGAGCGGCAGAAGCTACTGGAGGCCGCACTGCAACAGGTAAAGAAAATATAAAACAGCTATAGTGGTAATATCTTCATATGTTAATGTGCGGCTAAAATAATGACCTTCTACCTGTTTCTCCCCCTCTCTTGCCTGTTTCTGTGTAGGCTGAAGGTTTCCATGGCGAGTTGGAGGAGTTCCTCCAGTGGCTGAGGAGGACGGAGAGCCAGCTGTCTGCCGCCAAGCCAACGGGCGGTCTCCCTGAAACAGCCAGGGAGCAGCTACAGCAACACATGGTACCAGAGAATCACATTATACTTTTATGCCGAGAGTATCAAACACAATACACAGAATTACACCCTGGAGCCTGTAATGGTAGAGTTTATAGACATTTATGCCTCTTCTGCTTCTTTTGGCATTGAGCGCAAGAATTGTTTAGAAATCACACAATTTAACGAAGGTCAGCTGCAAGGAGAGAACTTATTGTAGAACAAACATTCTCGTATAAAGTAAGTGTTGTCATGTTCATTGTTTAATGTGTGACTGTTTTCTGCAGCACTTTTTGAACCAAAAACAAAGTCTGTGTAAAGGTAACAACTGCACAAAGCTGATTGATGAAGTACAAAAAGATTTTTACTACAAAAGTATTAAGCAGATGCTCACAGTATTAGCTTACACATGCTCCTCTATTTACACATGAGACACATGGTATCTGGTGACGATGAAACTTTAGTAGCTTTAATTGTCCTTAACCAGCCAGTGAGACACAACAGCGCTCACCTTTTAGCCAGACCGTCAGTTCACATTTGTGTCTTCTCTTTTCTGCAGGAGCTTCAGGCTCAACTGGCCCAGCGCGGAGAACAGTACCACCGCCTGCTGGATCAAGGAGAGTCCATGCTGCTGGCTCGTGGAGGAGAGGAAGCAGGACCCGGTACCACCCAGACCCAGCAGAACTTGGGCATGCTGCAGAACAAGTGGGCAAGCTTTAACACCAAGATGGACGACCGCAGGGTAAGACGTGTTTTATTTCTCTGTTCTTGACTTCTATTATCTTGTCTGTCTGTATATGAATCTTAATACGTCCTCATAGTGATCACTTAATCCTTTAGTTTTTGTCTGAGTCACTGTTACTGATTTGTTGTTAAATGTAAAATCTGAACTTTCCAGGCAAAGCTGGATGAGGCCGTTTCCTTGGCAACAGGTTTCCAAACCTCCCTGCAAGACACCATCAACTGGCTGACCCAGGCTGAACAGACCCTGAACATGGCCCAACCCCCAAGCCTCATACTGGACACTGTCCTATTCCAGATTGATGAGCACAAGGTACAGAACATACTACACTTACTAAACACAGTTAAGATGTCTGTTTTACTCAGATGTTTAAGGTTATTATGTGAACATTTGACTTTTGTCATCAAACTTTTTGTCTAACTCATTCTGCACCCTTGTCTGTGTCTGCCCAGGTATTTGTGAACGAGGTTAATACCCACAGAGAGCAGGTCCTAGCTCTGGAGAAGGCCGGCTCTCAGCTTCGCTTTGCCAGCCTGAAGCAGGATGTTGTTCTCATCAAAAACCTGCTGCTCAGCGTCCAGGCCCGCTGGGACAAGCTGGTCCAGAGGTCACTGGACCGCGGTCGTCACCTCGATGAGGCCCGCAAACGCGCCAAACAGGTACTGAACTGATAGTAGGGTGATGAGCTTGTTGTTGTCCCATAAAGACCAAAGGCACACTGTGGAGACACTGACAACATGAAAACTAGATTTCCATTAAATGTAATGTTCATATAGGCAAAGTGGCTCTAGTTGTGTTGTAGAAATGGCAAGGACATGGATTGCATGCATGTAAGAATATCAAACTGTAACTCTGTAACTCTCTTTCTTCAGTTCCACGAGGCCTGGAGGAAGCTGACAGACTGGCTAGAAGAAGCCGAGAAAAGACTGGACTCAGAGCTGGAGATCTCCAATGAGCCAGACAGGATCAAAGTCCAACTGGCCAAACACAAGGTACCGTGGGCAATTTATACGCACACAAGTATATAGAAAAGGTCAGTATTACCAGTTCCTCTCTACAAATCTCCTTCGTTCCCTCCCTTTTTCTGCCTGTCCAGGAGTTTCAGAAAGCGCTGGGGTCGAAGCAGCCTGTTTACGACACAACAGTGAGGTCTGGGAAGGCCATGAGGGACAAGGCTCAGCTGCCTGCAGACACCCAGAAACTGGACCACCTGGTGGGAGAGGTCCGCGACAAGTGGGACACCGTCTGCGGCAAAAGCGTGGAGAGGTAAAGAGGATGAAGGATGGACAATGAAACCGGCTTTTCCAAACCTGCAGATGTGACATATGGAGCATGAGATATGGTAATTGACGGCTGTTTGTCTTCTCTCCTCCATCCAGACAACACAAGCTGGAGGAGGCTCTGCTGTTCTCAGGCCAGTTTGCAGAGGCTCTCCAGGCCCTGGTGGACTGGTTGTACCGGGTAGAGCCCCAGCTGGCTGAAGACCTGCCCGTCCATGGAGATCTGGATCTGGTGTCCAACCTCATGGACTCACATAAGGTGTGTGCACTAAACATAACTGTATAAAAATGTGATAAATACCCTTTAAGTCTGACACCACCCACACCTGCCGTGTCCTGCTTTCATATACTGTCTAATGTCCAAACCTGCAGACTTTCCAAAAAGAGCTGGGGAAGAGAACGGGCAGTGTTCAGGCTCTGAAACGCTCAGCCAGGGACCTTATGGATACCGGCCGCGATGACACGGCGTGGGTCAAAGTTCAGCTTCAGGAGCTCAGCAACCGCTGGGATACAGTGTGCGCCCTTTCGGTCACAAAGCAAACGCGCCTACAGCTCGCCCTCAAACAGGTCAGAGAAAAAGTTGCCCTGATGATTTTTCCAAACCTGGTCAACAAATAATGCACAGGCATCATTAAAGAGCGCTCTGTCTTCTCTCCAACTGCTTTTTCTCCATCAGGCGGAGGAGTTTCGTACGGCGGTGCAGGTGCTTCTGGAGTGGCTCTCTGAGGCGGAGCAGACGCTTCGTTTCCGCGGCGTCCTTCCCGAAGAGGCAGAGACTCTGCAAGCGCTGCTGCACACGCATCGAGACTTCATGGGCACCGTGGAGGAGAAGAGGGCAGATGTCAACAAGGCTGCCGGCATGGGAGAGGGCATCCTGACTGTTTGTCACCCTGACTCCATCACCACCATCAAACACTGGATCACCATCATCAGGGCACGCTTCGAAGAGGTGAGGAAGGGAGGGAAGGGCAGAGGTAGAGAATCACAGCTCCATTTTCATCCTCCAGATATAGCTGTATGTTAGATACGTTCTTAAATAATTATTTAACTTTTAGGTTAAATATTGTTTTAAAGGCTGTCCTTTTAAACATTGTATTGTATCGACCTGTTAATCTTTATTTAACTAGCGACATATTTTAAAGAGACATATAACAATAACAATCAAACCCATCGCTCTACAGGTGCTGACGTGGGCCAAACAGCACGAGCAGCGGCTTGAGACGGCTCTGACTGAGGTGCTCAACAACGCCAACCTGCTGGAGGAGCTGTTGTCATGGCTACAGTGGGCTGAGACCACATTGATCCAGAGAGACACCGAGCCGCTTCCTCAGGACATCACACAACTCAAAACACTCATCACAGAACACCAGGTGCATCCCCCCCGGCTTCACTGACTCATCAGATGTGTTGCTCACAGTTTTGGGTATTTCTGTGCGATTGTGCCTGTGTGTACTGTCCATTAACAGTCCAACTTTGCTTACTCGCTGCTGGGGTTTGTTGTTCTCAGATGTTTATGGAGGAGATGACGAGGAAACAACCAGATGTCGATAAAGTGACGAAGACCTACAAAAGGAAACCGGCTGAGGCTCCCAGCAGCCTGGCTGAGAGGAGAGGAGCTCGTAAGTCACCTGTGTTTACCCTTTAATGGACAAATATTATCGTCTCCCTCGATTTTTTACGATTGCACGAGTGCATGTTAGAAACGTACAAATTAGTCATCTGTGGCCGAGAGGATCTCTTAACTATTTGCTTTGTCTGCAGGCAAACACCAGCAACAGCAGCAGCAGCAGCAGGCGGCCATGCAGGTCTCCGGAGGAAACCCGCGACTCAACCAGCTCTGTGCCAGGTGGCAGCAAGTTTGGCTGCTGGCTCTTGACCGCCAGCGCAAACTCAACGATGGTCTGGACAGACTGGAGGAGGTACAGGTTTACATTTAGATAAGATCCCAATATAGACAGTTTCCTGGTCAATGACAGCTCTGACTTTCTGAAGATAATTGGCCACAACTTGACTCTAATTAAACTTTCAGATTCAGTTCTTTCCGTCACTGTACATTCACTCTGCATTATCTATTTTCAGCTCAAAGAGTTTGCCAACTTTGACTTTGATGTGTGGAGGAAAAAGTACATGCGCTGGATGAACCACAAGAAGTCCCGTGTTATGGACTTCTTCAGACGCATCGACAAGGACCAGGATGGAAAGATCACGCGGCAGGAGTTCATCGACGGCATCCTGGCATCAAGTAGGTTATTGGTTGACGACGTGTTTGGTTAACTTTTGACAGTTACGAAGACATGAAATGATTTATGACATTCTCGTCTCTGCAGAGTTTCCCACCAGTAAGCTGGAGATGACAGCGGTGGCAGACATCTTTGACAGAGATGGAGACGGTTACATCGACTACTATGAGTTTGTTGCTGCTCTGCACCCCAACAAAGACGCCTACAGACCCACCACCGACGCTGATAAGATAGAGGACGAGGTAAGGAAACACTAGCTTAGGAAGAAAATGGTGCAATATTGAAACAATGAGCTACCAGCCAGTCAGCCATTGGACAGGCCTCGTCATGGCCTGATGCCTGTTAGCAGTCTGAATGCATTCACTGATGTTTGTTTGTTTGTTTGTTGTGCAGGTGACTCGGCAGGTGGCCCAGTGTAAATGTGCCAAGAGGTTCCAAGTGGAGCAGATCGGAGAGAACAAATACCGGGTAAGTCCTGCTCAGGCTTTGGTTCAGTTTAACACTATTTATAGAATAAGCTACAAACTGTAATGTATAGTTTAGATAATATAACAGAGGAAACGCTAATGTTCATTGCAGTTGTAATTGTTAACAGACCTGGGTCAAAGGGGGTTTGCAAATAATTCTTGGCTGTTTTAGTAACAACTGTCACATATTACAGATTCATTTGTAGTTAAGTAACACTTAAGTCAGCAGTACATGACCTGTATGTGCTGTTCTAAACACTAAAGTCTAGAGTCAGATTTGTTCTGACAGCTAAAATGTAATTATCAATACTATATCAAATAAAACAACTTCCTATTTAGTCCATAGTTCTTGTTCTTTACTTGTAATTAAACTGAAATTGCCAAGAGTTACTTTACAAACCCTGTTTCACCCGGTCCCGTTTCATTATTAACTGCCTGTGTCTTCACTTGTCCAGCAGGCACCGATTAACTTCAACATAACTTCACAGCATTTCTCTTGTGTGTCCATCTCACATCATGATCTCATGGTGTATTTATAAGTGTGTTAATTGCCTGTATCATAACATGTCATTACATGTCATGATAACGTTGATGTGTCATTATAACACTGATATAACATCTCACAGCCCTCCAGGATTGTCAGCTGAGCCTCGTTTTTCCATCACCAAAGCATTAACAAAAGCGTGTAAATGTGAGCGTATAGACGCACTCTGGGCTGCTGGGTGTGAAAGAGCCAGAGCTGATTTACAAGCAACGGCTGTCAGCTGGTTTTATTCAAACTTAACTATGAAAGAAACCAAATGAGCCAGAATCAGAGGTAATTTGCTCTGGAAGGACTCATATTCACCCATTTGGAAGAATAAATAACAACCGCAGGGTGCCTTGTTATTAAATCTGTCTCAAATAATCTACTGTGGCGTTCTTTCCCTGATTAATAACGGACTAAATTTAAGAACACAATATAGTAGACATATATTAAAACCTATGAAAATACAAACAAGACATTAAGATCATGAAATACAGTCATTTTGTAGGATTATGAAAGTATTGATTTTACAGTGATGTTAATGGTTCCCCCAGCAGCCTGTGTGTATATATGCAGCATTTTACAGCGGTCATAAACCAATACTTTTGACAGATTTCAGCAGCACTTAACTGGATCGCCCATCACTCCCTCCGCTACAGTGTGTGTGTCCACTCCATCATTACCCACTGGGTAATGATATCTAGTGTCTGACTGCAGGACACTGGGGATACTAATAGTACACCTGTTTGTTTTTGTCTGTCTTTGCTCGTGTTTGTGTCTGGCTTCACTTTTCTTCACTGTCCCCATCTTCACCTCCATCTTACCAGTTATAAACTGCATTTTGCACCCACAGGATGTCCACTGCCATCTTTTTGCTTACACAACTAATTCTGAGCTCCAATAACAGAAACACACAATGACATTTAAGCGATTGAGTACGAGCTGTTTGAAGATCCTGTACACAAATAAATGGTATCCATTCATACATTACAAACCTCAGTTATCAGTACGTGTTGTTTCACTCTTGCTCTGTTTCTTTCTCCTTGTGTTCCCGTGCTCCGTGTCTACTGGATTTATTATAGTTCTTCCTCGGAAACCAGGTAAAGTGACTGCCGCTGCTGTGACTGGACGTGTGAAATCTGCTTCCTGATTCTCCACCAATGGAGTGCTGAGTTCTTTCTGCTTTCACACTCTTACAACAAAGAATTAGTTTGTTTCTGTAACTCCATATTAAATAATGATTGGAGGAAAAAAAAGAAGCTGAAAAGAAGAAGCACTCCATTGTGGCTTTGCAACGTGTAAGCAGGTTTCATCCTCCAGTCATGTTCCTGCTGTGATTTGTTTGGTGTTGAGAGTGACAAATTGCACAATGTGAAGTAGGCGACAGTGACATGGCTGAAGTGGTAATTAGTGGTTAGGTGATATATAGTGTGCGTTGGACAGAATCTGGGAAGCAAATCAAGCTGCTTGGAGAGAGATCCAGAAAAAAATCCTTCTGTGCTGGTATCGCTTTGAAATTCTGCTTTGCTCGGTGGTTTGAACAATTTCTGAAATAGACTGAAAACACAGCAGTGATCTGTCCTGTAAACGATAAGGTTCAGATTTGGGTGGCTGGGTGAACTGGGCTGAGAATGAGCAGCTTTAGTTCTATCAGTGCATGTTGTTTCTGCCATTGCATGGAGTAGAACAGATCAGCTGTTCAGATTTTGGTACATTGGCTGCTCAGTGTGACGCTGTGAATCATTTAAAACTCATCAATCAGCATATGAATGATCATTTTCCTCACTGACTTTGTCTCCTTCTTTTTCTGATTCCCTCACTCTCTCCCTTTGTCTTTCCTATTTCTATATTTTAATTTCACGTTCTTCCTCTCTTCTGTTTTCTATTACGTTCACTTATCTCTTTCCCTCTTTTCTCCTCATTTCTCTTCGTCCCCTCCGCCTTTGGGGTTTTTTTTATCTCCTCAGTTCGGTGACTCTCAGCAGCTGCGTCTGGTGAGGATTTTGCGCAGCACGGTGATGGTGAGAGTCGGAGGTGGCTGGATGGCTCTGGACGAGTTCCTGGTCAAAAATGATCCATGCAGAGGTGAGTGATGTTTATTCTCATACAGGCATCTCTCTCAAAAACACACAAACACAGATTATCCAACGCAGACACACACACACACACACACACACACACACACACACACACACACACACACACACACACACACACTAGCATACCTTCTTTCTCCTCCTCTGTCTCACTCTTTCATTCACATGCATTCACTGGAGCTCGACCAACGCTGGGTTTTGTAACTGATTTGCGTTTTTAAATGTCAAATGTTTTGAAAATGATCTCCTAAATTTATGAATTGTGAAGATAAGATGGATATTATACAGCTGAAAAATAAACATGTCAAAAAGACTAACAACAAACAGTAAACTTCACTTTAAAATAGTATCAATAAGGATTATAAACCACAACTTATTGAAGTTGAGAGAAACCAAATGTTTGTATCATACGTGTAATATGAATATAAACGCAGTGTATAAACCTTTTGAAAAGAAATGAGGAACTAATAAATTATACAGAACAATAAAAAATATTAAACAATGAGTGGGCAAGACTGTATTATGCATTATGCATATTATACTGCATTACATGGATTTTAGATTATTAAAATGACCTGTCACCAGTGACTAAATCATTTTTACTTTATTCATTATTATATCATTTATCTGTTCTCCTGTTACTCTTATCTTTGACACTTCTTTTTAAGAATAAAGAATACAAACCAATGCTGATATCTGCAATAAGCTGAAACAGACCAATAATATCCCAGTATCGACATTGTAGCTGTAGGTTGATGTTGGTGTAGTGGCCCAAAAATATATAATATATATAATAATTTTCCATACACAAACTTTTTGATCTATTAAGTCCAATAAAGTAAAAAATGGGTAAAATGTTCAAGCCCTTTGTGTGCAGAGAGTCACTGACTTCCTGTGTCAGGCTTTAAAATGCACAAGCCTAAAAAAACGGGAGCAATTTTAATTAGAATATATTGGTCGAATATCAGTCGGAGGGCGGATAATATCGGTCGAGCTCTAGCAGGAACACAAACACACTCTCTTACAACTCTTTACCAAAAGCAAACACACCTCCTGCATCGAGTTCCTGACACTTACACCCCCAAGCATACGTGCATCAAAGGAGTTACAGTGGAGGAAAACACAGCGACCAAACTGACTCAAGTTTGTCAAGTTGTCTGTCAGCAGGTGATGCGGTGAAACGCTGCCTCGTCTCACTTCTCTCTCCAGTGTTTCCTTCGGGTGCCGTCTACAGTCGGTGTCTTTGTTTCTCCCTCCATCTCTTATTCCTAAAATCTCTCCGTTCCCTCTGAGCCCGTCCTCTGTCAGCCCTCAAGGAGTTTATCATCTTATCTCGTCACGTTTTATTTCTGTATATACACGGCCGATTCTCTCTCTCTCTCTCTTCAGCCTCTGTCCTGTCTTAATTTATTTCATTCTATTTTAAATTAAACAGTAGTATTGCATGATGCATGGTCCTCAGTTCTCTCCCTCTTCCTCCCCCTCTCTTCCTCCCTCCCTCCCTTTTTCTCTTTCCCCAGTGCAACATCCAGGACTTAAGATTCTCCGCTCCGATTCCAGTAGCTCCATCTCATCTCGTATAGGTTGGACTTCTCCTCTATCTCTTACGCTTCCACTCTCTCCTAACTGCCTGTCTTTTCTCCGCCCGTCTTTATTTTTTATATCCCTCCTGGAGACTCTCTTCCAGATTTCTTCTTATTTCTCTCCTTGTTTTTTTTTCTTGTTCTCTACCATTATCTTCATCTTTTCTTCCTCTTCTTCTTCTCCTTCTTCTTCTTCTTCTTCTTCTTCTTCTTCTTCGGTTTGTTGGTTTGGCCTTGTTGCTGTGCCTTGCAGACTGTGGTCACCTGACTAACGTTATGTCTCCCCACTGTTACTGCTCTTCCTCTCTCCTGACCTCCCTCCCCGGCTGTCGCCACTTACGCAAGCTCTGATATCTTGACCTGTTTTTTGTTGTTTTTTTTTAAAAACCCATTACAGGGGTCACGGACACTCGTCTGGACCCCCTGTCAGCGGGCTGTGTGTTAAGAGTGTTTCCAAGAAGTGATATCTTTGTGTGTGTGTGTGTGTGACTCTCTTCATTCCACCATGAGCATGCTGTTATTTCACATTGTCTCTTGTGTCTCTCAGTGACAGTCACTCCTGGCTATTTCTGCTGCCGAGGTATCTACACTTCCTCTCTCTGTTCCTCTGTCACTCCATCTCTTTCACTCTCCATCCATCCGTCCGTCCAGCTGTCAGTCTCCATCTTTAACCACAGCTATCCTCTGTGTATATATGCATAAATGTATAAATATATTGTGTGTGTGTGTGTGTGTGTGTGTGTGCTGTTTCTTACTGCGGTCAGGTTTGTGTGTTTAGGTATTGATGTCAGTCTTGTCTGTGTGCCACATGTTTGCGTCATGCTTTCCTCACTCACAACAAAGCAGGATTTGGCCAACCCCTGGTCTTTATATTTTATTTTATTCTATTCTTTAAGTACTATTTTTTTTTTAAATTATGAATTCAAGATGGCCAAATTTTACCAGGTAGGCTAAAAAATGAAGATGCTCATCAGAAAACATACTTATAAAACTTTAGAACTTAAATTAAAAATATTGTTGTGTTTTCATGTTACAGTGAACACGGCTTACATATGTATCTTTTCAGTTATTTATTTAGCCAAAATTTAAAAAAGTACAAATTCTTGTGATTTCAGTGTAAAAGACACAGTGAGTGTCTAAGACCTGGGCGTGGCCAGCCTGGGTTTCTAATAACGCTGGCTTCCAACGCGGCTCCTTTTTAAATGTGATGGCTGGTTGGTGGGAGACACAATTACAGGGTGCACCTGGCTGGCTGGCGTTGAGGGGGGACGTAATTGCAGGGTGCACCCGTTTAATTGACTGGCCTTGCTATTCGGTTGCTAGGGACGATGAGCCCATGAGGCTAGGAGTTGCATTGCTGCTACGGCTAGCTGCAGCCCTCTTCTCCTCCCTCTTTCTCTTATTTTTTTTTTTAAATCATCTTACACTATTTTTCACTCCTTTCATTTATTTTCTCTTCCATGCTGAATCTATCTATCATGTCTCCTCTGGTTCTTTTGTGTATTCTTTGTTCCCTTCTCTCTCTCTCTCTCTCTCTCTCTCTCTCTCTCTCTCTCTCTCTCTCTCTCTCTCTCTCTCTCTCTCTGTGGCTGGCTTCTCCAGGCTTGTTGTTGTCTGCTGGGGCTGCTGCACTACTTTCTGTCCAAGAATGCTGCTGAGTGTCTTTTGGAGGGAGAAACCCTGAATCTCTGGGCTCTCTCCCGCTAAGCATAAACCAGGCATGCCCCCCCACATACAGTATATTTATATACACATGCTGTGTATACTCAGCAGAGCCGAGATGCTCCTTCGCAGCAAGAAGTGGAAATGAATTCAACTGGGAGAGCTTGTTGAAAAACGAGAGAAGAGAGGCTGTGCTTTTGCTCCCACCACCCCTCAGATGTTTTTTAAGCAAATACGCAATGAAAGTGTGTGCATCGCTCAGTGAAATGACATTTTTCACAAACTGGAGACACTTGCCATTGCTTAAAGGAATGGTTCGACATTTTGGGAAATCCGCTTACAGAGAGCGAAGTCGTGACCTAAAGTCCGGGCTAGCCTCTTTTCCACTAGTTCAATCTGTCATTCAGCATTCTCTTTTGTCTGTCTCAAGGATCAAAATGTGATGTGTTCTTGGGTCTTTCCATACTCCAAGATAAACTGGCATCTACTACAACAGAATCACCAACGGTTTAATTTGTGATACCAACTATCAAAGTTAACAGATTACTTACTGAGCACGGGAAAATCCATATAAGTGAAATTCTAAAGACATTTTTGCATTCAGTCCTCTCTGCCCTGCTGTTAATACACATGTCAGAGCTCCCTGGCCCTCGCCTCACCTAGAGACTATAGACTATAGACTAGACCTATAGACCTTTCTGTGGAGCTTTGACATTTAGCCTGCAAAGGTCAAAGGCTTTTGTGAAAAGGTGTTTGTTAAAGGCTGAAAAGCCCTCAAAGCAGAAATATCAAATAAACAAAGATCTTACATACCTGAAGCATACCACACAGCGTACTGTTGAGAGAGGCTCCGTTCCAAGGCCGTATCTTTAGTTGTTAGCATTGTTTTAAATGTCACTGGGATTTCGAACAAGGTTCTCTTACTCTACTACTACTTTCTTTGACAGCTTCGCTTTCTTCCCAAGGGGTTTTGTGCTGTTTCTGTTTCTTGGTCAGTGACTACCGACACAAAAACAAATAGGCAGATTTCCCAAAATGTTGAACTGTTGCTTTAAAGATATAATCAGCACTCTGTTAGCAGCTGTTTTATTCTCTCTTGTTGAGATTATAATCTCTCTAGTGCAGAAAATGTTTTCTCTGGCCATGAATGAGGAAATATGGGAAATGATCTGTGGAGTTGTTTGATGAATTTGTCTGCAGTGATGACAGCGTGTCTCCAAAACGTATCCACCAATGTGGACCACTTGCTGACTTTCGTTGCGTATGGAATTTACACCGCCTTTTGCACCCAAACCAAACACCCTCGCTCACTTCTCCCCTTAAAAACAACGCAACCAAAGTGCTCTTAAGACTTCCTGAACCCCTGAACCCCACCCCTCCAAACACCAGCTCTGCTCATGTGCACTCTCAAAAGAAACATGCACGGACTCTGATGTCTGCAGCCAAAGGAAGCACTGACTCTCTCCCTCACCCTGCTCGCTGCCTCTGCCGCCCCCTGCTGGAGGAAAACTGTGAGCCGACATCAACAAAGCAACTCATTTATCTGATCCCTCTCTGTTTCTCTTCAGCTCGTGGTCGCACCAACCTGGAGTTGAGGGAGAAGTTCATCCTTCCTGAAGGAGCGTCTCAGGGTCTGGCTGCCTTCCGTTCCCGGGGACGACGCTCCAAACCGGGGTCCCGCAACGCTTCACCAACCCGCTCCTCCTCCTCGGCCTCCCACAGCGGCGCCTCCCTCCCCTCTGCTCCTTCCACCCCCGCCACACCGACAGCCTCCGCGTCATCGAGGGTAAGAGCTGACGTCACTACTGTAAGATTTGAGGCAGGATCTAATTTTATTGACCTAAAAAGGAGTCAGATGTCTTAAATCAGTTAGTTTAGATTAATTTGTTCATCATGCAAGAACTGGTTTCTTTTCCACTTCATGTCCACTCATTACACTATATTAATGACAGAACAGGACGAGTAGTACTGTGTGTTTGTGTGTATAAGCAGTCTTACAAAACACCACCAACCTTCAGTATATTGAATAGGATTAAAGGATAAGGTTTGAAATGTAATACCAGCAATGATTTAAAATAAAAATCTAAAATTTGCATTGGTCAAACTTGCAGGTACCTTGTGTTCACACTGAGATAAAACACAGAAGACAACATGGTTACAGACAAAGCCAGAAAAATTAAAGAAAATGAGACACAGAAAACTTTGTTAGTGAGTAAAAAAAAACTATAGGAGAGTAAAAAGTAAAAAAAAACCTAAGAAATAAAAGATCATTTAAACAACTGATTTATCAAATTCATCATTTAGACGCATTAAAGGAGAACTCCACCGTTTTTACACATCAAAGTTTGTTTATAAGTCTTGAGCAGTGCTACTGCATATGTGAATAACCATTGTATAAAGCTTTTGTGGCTCCAGAGGAAGCTGTGTGAAGTTTAATAAAGTGATCGCAGAGTCCGTTTGTTTGAAAGTTTGAAAATGAAAATATGTTGAAATCTTTGAAGCCTGCTTGTCGTGTCTGCTTGAGGCTTGAGGCTCGAAGCTACATTAGCCACAACACACCCAAATCTCCGACTGAACTCTCTGTGGTTGAGTTGCATTGTGGGTAATGTAGATGGCAGGTTAGAAGGAAGAAGAATGTGTGGAACAAAAAAGATGCATCAATTTTTATCCTTTTTTCACGAGACGAGACTGCCAGTGTTAAAGAGTGCAATGCTAAATTGGTGGAGTTCTCTTTTTATGGGAAAGAGTCTGTGCAGGCTCATAAAAGTCAAACTTAGTGTGGTTTGTTCTGTCCTAAATCATGAGAATGACACATTGCAGCTGAAAGTTATCATCCGTATTTGCTTTTTTTGTTCACCTGTCAAGATGAAACAGTACCATAGAATAAGAGCACACACATACACAGACACACAAACCTGAATAACCTCCTCTGTTACACCTATTGTTGAGGCTGTAATGTCAAATAGAAACATCGTCATTGTGAGGATAAACACTTAGTCCATTGTTATCAGTCAACCAGACTGGGTGTAGTCATTAGTGTTGTTGTCATCATCTGATGTTAGTGATGTTTTTCATTTGTCATCTGATTTCTGTGGAAAAGCATTACTGTCAATGTTTGTGTGAGAGAGTCTGACTGAATGCACATTGGTGACTTTATGTGTGTGTGTGTGTGTGTGTGTGTGTTTATGGGTTTTGTTACACATTGTTCAGTTGTTGTCATCCTCCTGTTGTTGTTGTCAACAATCACCACATCCTTAACTGTGAAATTTTATTTTTTGTTCTTGTTTCTTTGTTTTGTCTTTCATCTTTTTGCCTTTTCCCCTCGTTCCTGTCATTCAAACCCTGCTAACCCGGCTTCCAAACTGTCCTCCCGGCATTGATGGGTGGTTTGAAAAAAAAAAAAAAAAAAAAAAATTCAATGATCTGCTCTTACACAAAAATACACTGCGCTGCACTTCCCTGCTATCCAACCGCTCCTTCCCTCCCCTCCATAACTCCCTCCCTCCCTCCTCTTTTTGCTTTCTCTCTTTGGCTGCCTTGCTCTACTTCTCCTCCTCCCTTCCATCCTTCCTTGCTCCCTTCCCTTCCTCCCTCCAGTCCTCCCATACTCACTCGCGTGACTATGCCAAGCCCTGGCTGGCACACAGTAAAACTCCAACGCCAACCAAGTGCCACTGCTGCCCAGATCTCGGCCACACGACTCCTGGGCACGAGGTAACACACTCACCCCACCCACCCACCCACCCACCTCCCTGTCCCACCCGACCCCCACCCCACTGAACGCGCTAATGCACTAACGCACACTCCCGGGTGCTCACACACCACCACGTGGAAACGTAAACCTCTGCTGCTGCCATGTGAAAACTCTGAACCTCCAGTTTCAGTGGTTTTCATGTTTGAATTAAAGATTACATCATCTGAGGGTTGTGAACATTTTCCAGCCTTTGAGAATAAACATGATGTGGTCGAGCTAAAGCCTGAAAGATGACATTTTGAAGATGGTTATGGTTTTAATTTGACAAGAACAACATATTATAAATAGTGCATTAATTATATAATTGATACCTGTAGAACAATGTTGTGGGAAAATCTTCGGTTCGGAAAAATTTGATGTATTTTAAGATTTTCCCGCCCAACCTGTTCAATGAGCAGCTAAAACAAATAGTCGATTGACACAAATTAATTGGCAACAGTTTTATTTTATAATCAATTGTTTAAAATGGCTATAATTGATATTTTTATAATAGTGTATCAAATGACGATGTGTAGTGACGACCCTACAGAGGATTGCTACTCGTCTTTGTCTTATGTCAGAGTGAACTCAATGTTAATCAGATAAAGTCAGCAATTTGATGACCTCATTTTTTTAGCATTTAGAACGAATGATTCAGAATCAGCAGATTAATCAATAATATGAAATAATCTTTGGTTGCAGCCCTACTCCTCTTTTATAGTTTTTAGAAACCAAACCTTTTACAATTAGTGATATAATTTGTAGATGTGTGTGTATAGTTTTCATTTGTTCGTAGGTCTACTTCTGTCCAGTGTCGATGTGAATGTGATGTGCTGTTTGTTTGTTTAGTAGTGATAAGATAATGTAGTGTTTAAAATACCAGTGTGTGTCTAATGTGATGCACATCAGTAACATGAGCTCACCTCCACAGTTCAGTTGTTCAGCGGATGTTTCCTGTTTGCTCCTGCAGGGGGCGACGTCGGGGTCCAAACTAAAGAGGCCGACGTTCCACTCGAGCCGAGGCTCGCTGACGGGAGAGAACGGAGGAACGACACACACCAGCAAACCTTCGCGAAGTGGTGAGACACATCTGTACTGCAGACCGTATTCGCTATCCTACTGGTTCTCAAGCTATGGAGCTCCCTCTAGTGGTAGTCGTAGGAATCTACCAAAATACTTTTTTTTTTAACTGAATTTATTTAAAAACATAAAATACTATCAAAAATATTCAGAATTTTGAATGAAAATACGTATACTATGAGATCACTGAAATGTAAATTGAAAGTTTTGTAGTTTATAGTAGTGTCTGCATACATGAGAAATACTGCAACCATGTCTCCAAACGGGAACTATTTGGAAGATAAGTGTCCACCCCCTTTTCCACCAAATTAGCTCTGATTCTTGCTCCAGTTTCGTTCTATACTACTTTGATCATTGGTCATAATGGTGATACTTGAAGAGCATAATATTTTCTGAGGAAGTACACGATGTAAAAAGCTTGAGCTACACCGCTATAACCTATGAAACAAAACAAAGACAGATTTTGATGGAGCTACATAAAAATCAAAAAATAGTTATTGGACTATCTGTTAGAAAATGAACAGCTAGCACGGCAAAAGGATATGTTACAATAACTTTAAACCTATATGTGATTCAGTAGAAACACATATTTTGCACTTTTAAACTTGTCTCTCTCCTCTTTCCACCCTCCTATGTTCCTGCTAGATCCAAAGCGAGGGGCATCCACAGCCAGCGGTCCGACCAGCCGAGCTGGCAGCCGGGCGGGCAGCAGAGCCAGCAGTCGCCGCGGCAGTGATGCCTCGGATGCATCAGAGCTACAGGACGCCCGCTCCGTCTGCTCTGATGCCTCGGACACCCCACGACGACCCGGCGGAGCCAAACCCTCTAAGATTCCCACCATCTCCAAAAAGGCTCCCAGCCCAAAGACCCCAGGGTCTGCGAGGAAATAACACCAGCCACAGAGGGTGGACTGCTATCGTCGGCCATTTTGGGTGCACCAGCTCTTCAGTCGGAAGTCTATACATAGGGCTTGTGCAGAATATGTGCACTATGACTGACATTTTCCAGGGGAAAGAAGGAGATGGATAGGATGAGTGAATCTCCCTCTCACTCTTTCCCCGGTCTCATAAACGGATTGAAAACATGCACAAGAGGAGCAGAGTTCTGGTCTGGCAGTCCCAGGCCAGAGTCTGTGGGGTCGAAACCGACTTTTCCCCTTTAAGAAGCGACCCCATTTTGCCTTCCAGTCTCCTGCTTTGTCTTTCAAAAGTTCTCCACCAGAGTGGAACCAAACACGGACTTGACATGATGCTGCCTTACTTTGTGTTACCCTCTTCTGTCCCGATCAGACAGAGCAACAGAGAAAGTCTTTAAACTGCTTTATACCACACTGACACACAAATACACACATTTTAACACAGAGGCGGGGTAGGGAGTGGGACACGCCACCACCACCACGGCTACGAAAACAAAAAAAAATCTCAAATGACATTCAGGAAAAAAAGAAAGAATTGTGGGTTATTATTTTGGCTTGTGGGCCCGATGCCTCAACGATGAGTTTAAAAAGAAAATATGCAACGACTGCCATGTCGCTTCCGACTGGTTGGCGAGAAAAACAGTCACCTCAGCAGATCTGCAGAAGCAGACACCACGTGTGGAGAGCTCGGGAGGCGGGAAACGCTGTCCGACACACACACACACACACACACACACATACATACATACACCGGCTAACCTCGGACTCAGAGGATCGGTGGTGGTGACGGTGGCTGAGGGCAAACACTCACACACTCAAACACCGCAGAGCAGACTCCTCCCGACCGCTGGAACGTTAAGATCAGCCTTGTGTGTGCATTTCAGCAAAGGGCGGTGTGGTTTTGTCACATGCCGGCGTAACAATCCAACACACAGAAATCACAAACTGGCAATAGAAAGGACTATTTTTATGGTGACACACACAACTAACAGCACATTACTGACAATATACGACATGTGTAACCTAACCCGATGTTAATGACCGTGTTTGCGGAGTTCGACAACCAGCATGCACTAATTGTCTCTTCCTCTGCAGTTCCACCTTAATGTCTACACTGTGTTGCCCTTAGCAACCCAGCAGCACACACACACACACACACACACACACACTCTCTCTCTCACACACAAGGTGGTGTGTATCATGTGTGTCTTTGTTACAGGAAATAAGAGGTCATTGACTTGAGTCACTGTATGCAAAAATTTTGATTTGCGAATGTCATTATGTTTTTCTTCTCGTTGTTTTCTGGTTAATTTATAATCCAGTTGTACTTTTGTTAACTAGCTTGAAAGAAAAGTCTATTTATTTTTCAGTTCCATGTCATATCACCATTCGCGGAGAGTGATTTAGTATTATGGTTAAAGAAATTGTGATTTTTGTACCAAGGAAATGTCCGCTCTGCTATTTGACATTATTTGTGTGTAAAGTGTGTTTCTACTTCATTGTAACATTACATTATTCACTAGGTCGCTGATTCTAGTGGCAGCCTTGTTTGTTCATTTTTCTCTTTTGCTAATGACTACAATTCCCAGACCATGACCAAAGGGGTTTGCCCTTCATGTGTAGAGAGAACTACAAATATGAATGACAGGAGACCTGAGCAGAGTGGACCAATGAGAGCGGGTTTCCTCCCTCATGTCCCTCTCCAGCGTCTCTCCTTCTAGGCTCTTTTTTCAAATGTCCTGTCATTGATGGGGCCGAATTGTCTCTGTGTTATCTCAGTGTAAGAGATGAAGTTTATGAAAAACTAATGAAAGTACAGTAAGAAAGAATACATCTTAAGGTGATTTTTATTTATTTATTGTCTCTCTGAGGGAGTCTGGACTCGGGCGCAGGAGATGAGTCCGCCACCTTTTGATGCTGTGCTACTCTCAGTGTGATGATGAGAACATGGAGGGAGGGAGGGGTGTTACTAGGAGTCAATTGTGTAAAAGTAAAAACAAAAAACTAAAATTATAAACAATTTTTTGTTCTGTTTTTGTATTAAAAATATGCTTGCAGTAAAACTGTCTCTTGCCTTTGATTCGTTGGGTTTCTTGTGCACAAAAAATCAGAATGTTTCTGTTTGTGTGTGAAAGTAAGTGCGCTGTGTGTAAACATGGGAAATGTCAGAACTGAAATGATGAGCACAATAATTCATAGAAAATGAATGGGCAAACATTTTGAGAATCAATTAATCATTTAAGTATTTTTTTAACTCAAAAGATTCATTGATTCCAGCCTCTTAAATGTTAACATGTTGGGTTTTTTAAAGCAGCTTGTCAGCTTTATCCCAATTTTCATACATGATATTAACTAAATGATTAATTGAGAAAATAATTCTCAATAGCCCGAAGTAAAATGTAAGAGAATGTGGCTTAATAGACACATAATGTACTGTTTTTGTCATTTATTTGTCAGTGTTTTGTCATTTATGTCTACAGGATTTCTTCATTGATAGAATCTTTTCATCATGTTTATGGGTGTAAATGCCCCAGCGCACACATTGCTGATTTGTATTATGTATATAGCTGTAAATCAGTTGCTTTCTACATCATGATGTTCTTAAATATATTTTTATGTTTAGAAAGACATGCTTTGTGTCTTGGAGTGATATCAGTTTTTTATGACTTGAATTAGTTTTGCTCTTATGTTCAGCGTTTCGTCTAAAACACAAAATCCTAGGGCTCATGTGAACATGTGCATACGTTTATAATTTTTGTATAGATTGAACTGAGCTAAATAGATGTTTCTTTTCTCTTGTGTGTACACTTGCATGTCTACATTCACTCACGGCAGCCAGCAGACCACAGACTCCGAGGCACTGACCGGACATTTCTAGGTAATTATCCTGTAAGAGATAAGGATACGCCCGATTGGATCTTCTGTGCACAGACGGGAGGTAAACACAGGGGAGGTGGTGGTGACGGTGGAGAAGTAATTTCAATAATTCCTAATGTCTATTTTCCCTGCGCTCTGTCTCTCAGTGTTTGTCATTTTAAGTCCTTAATCACAGTCCCCGTTTGTGTCTCTGTGTGAGACAGAGAGAGAGAACTTGAAAATAACTTTGTCCTGTTTATTTGGTGGTTCCACCGGAGATGATGAGGTCTGAGTCCACCCTCTGCAGCTGTGTGTACACACACACACACACACACTCACTCCTCTCATTTTCTGTCCACTCTCAATCCATCTACGCCCGTCCTGCCTGCAGTCCATCTGTCATCCCAGACCTCTCTCTGATGACAGTCCTCGCTCTGTTCCACCACTTCTGTCTCTCAGGAATGTCATTTTTCATTTCTGTTGGGTTTATATGGTTTTATGGGCACTCGGCTCCCCTTCACCCCCTCCTTCTTCTCTTTTTTGTCACTCCTCAACTCACTCCCTCTCTCTGTTCTTTCGCCTCCTCCTCTTCATCGTCTCTCACCATTATCTCTGCAGACAAAACCTCCTAAAGTTGCAGATGTGCAGAGGAAAGAAAAACAAAATGGGTAGAGCGTTAATTCCTGGCATTTGGGACTCGCCCTTTCGGCCAGGACAAAATGAACCGCGGTCAGTTTGGTTTGGTCAGTGTTATTCATGCCTTTCAAAGTGACCACAAGTACCAGGCCGCTTTGAAGAAAAGAGTACACAAACACAGGCTGGCACAGGGCTGAACCTCACTACTATATTTGAGTCATTTCTTCCCTCCAAATCCTTTTGGTTTAAACACACACATGCACCCAGTGTGTTTGCATTAGGCTCGCTGCAGGCAGAGCTCTGTAAACTAATGAATGGCCCAATGGGAAACGGTGTTGCACGGTGTAACGCAAAACCTGCCACTTCAGAGAAGAAGTGTTAAAGATTTTTGTTCAATGTTTGCTCAACGGCCGTTTTAACTTTGGAGTTAAAATTGTGTGTACTGCGTTCTGTTCCAGAAACCACAGCTATGACAGTGATGTTAGAGAGTTTAGAGCTTTAACATCAACAAAGATAAAAAAAAAAAATAAAATGATAAATGTGACTACGGTTATAAAACCCTGAAACTGACAAAAGGTAGTAAAAAGTAATCAGACAAATCAAAAACCAACAATGAAACTAAACATTAGCAAGTGAATGCTAATTCGAAGTTCACAGACATTATTATGTTCATATTAGTATATAAGTATATGGAAGCCGAGAATGTCCCTGCTTGCAATTATTTTTTAATGTTATCTCGAGATCATTAGAGTTAATTGTGTTTATCAGAGATCAGGAGTGCCATACTAGCATATGTGGATGGAATATTAGAGATGTAGCATTCAATATAATAGACAATGCATTAAGAAATTACATGCAAGGTGCCAGTTTAACATTCATTTTGATGAGCCAGCAGCCAGGAGGAAAAAGTGCATTCATATTTAATAAATCTTAATCTCTTAAAATATTGTGTCAGCACTGCATCACAGAGCCAGGAAATGAACTCTCAGATTTACATTCTAGCAACAAGTTCAGTTATAAATCCTCCCGACAGTCATGATAGTGATCTTGAAAGCTGACACTCTTTACGTTCTCACAATTATCCCGTGATCTTGACAAAACAACAGTTGTTTTCTCACAATGGCGTCTTGTTATCTCTTAAATCAGCCTTCTGTTTTCTGAAGATAAATAAACTTGCGATCTTGAGATAACGGCATTAAAAAGATAACTGCAAGCACAGCCGTTCTCAGCTTCCATAGCAGTATTAGTAAAGTATATGATTAACATTATGTTAATAGCTACCTGAAAAAAGGTAGTTAGTTGCCATGGTTTCAGATAAGCTAGCTAGTCATACAGTCCTCTCTGTGTGTACTAAGAGCCAAAAAAAAAAAAGGGTTTTATCCACTAATCGGTGGTAAATCTAAAGGTAAAGACCATTTTTACTAACTGACAGGAGGTTAATGTAGGTCATATGTACATTAAATGGAGACTGTTTGAGTTTAAAAACTCCACGTAGTAGGTTTATCTAACAGTATTGTTTATTGATGTATTCAGTTATCATTTTGACTGGTCTGATAACTTGTTACTGCCTCTTTTCAGTCTTTACACTCAATACACAGCAACGTTTGTAGAGAAATTACATCCACTTGGCTTTAAAACCCCTTACACTAGCTGTGTGTAGAGTTGCTATTAAGCAGGGCATCAGGCCATTGACGTCCTTCCCGCCAAGCCGCCTGAGACTCAACGTTGAGTAGCTATGAAAGGAAGCAGTCATGAGAAGATGAAAAGATAGATGGGTGGAGGTAAGAAGGGGAGAGAGATGAGGTCTCCCAAAGAGACCACTGGGAGGGGTGATGATGAGATGTAAGCAGCGGAGAGAAGTTTAAAGACTTGAAAGAGGTCGAGAGGCGGAGGCAGGGAGGGAAACTCCCTCCTGGTTCTGAACAACTGTTACACTCTCTGAGCTTCATACACAGGATACACTCTCTCTGCTGCACAGCTCTGCTTTTAGATACTCACACACTCCCAACAGACACTGGGAGCGTGTGCAAAGAGCTGCCACAGATTTTAAGACTGTGGAAGAAACCTCTCCCAAGGATTACAATCAGGAAGCAATTTCCTGGGGTTATAATTTTTATAAATTGGATTAAGAAAGACATCTGGAACCCCAGAGACGTGTGGGTGGGGAGCGGTCGTCAATGGATGAATAAGTACTCAAGGATGACTGGATAAAAGTTTCCAGCAGTGATTGCTCCACAGCAGACGATCCTCATGAGGTATCTGGTTGAACGTTGACTCACTGCAGGTGTGAGCTTCATTTCCTCGTGAGGTCAACGGGGATTGGGAGCAAATCTGATGACACGGCTCTCAAATTTCACTCCAATCTCTGAGGCACCTGCTCATCACTGAAATTGCTTCCCATCCTCCAAGTTTACAAGTTCAAAGCGTAGACCAATCTTCCACAGAGGCATTGTTTGTCTATATTCAAAACACATTGTAAGCTTGTAATTATGCCCTCACTCTCATTATCTCTGTTTCTTCTGCTGCACGACTAAGAGGTGAGGTAAAAGTGGATCAGAGGGTGAGGAGGGTTTTTTTTTTTTCCTTCTTCAAGATTAGAGAAGGTAGAAGAGGGAGAGAGGAAGGCAAAGGGGGAGGGAGAGATAAACAGGCAGTTTAAGGCGGTAAACACGTCCCATCCAGAGCCAGCTCTCCTCTAAACACATCAGGCATACATCAGCACTGCATTTGTCTGCGGTGACTCTGAAACAGGAGGACAAACAGTCAGTGGACAAACTGAAGTGAGTAGAAAACACTGTGGTTGTCAGTCTGGAAACACTGGAGGGAAGATAAAGTGAAGAAATCTTTGCGGCTGATTATTAGTGAGGATAAAAATCTTGATTTCCCAGCAGAGACGAAGCGCAAGAGACAGCCATGGACTCAGACGTCTACCACAGTTTCTCTTGTGTCTGCAGCAAGATGAAACAGCAGCATATGAGCAAAAGCAGCAGTGGCGTCTACCAGCACCAGACCAGATCCACCTCCAGACCCCACCGGCCTCTCCTCCACCCCAGGACCCTGCTCCTCCTGCCGCTGCTGCTCCTGCTCTTTCTCTCTCTGTGGAGCCAGCAGGCCGAGGCTGTGGTCCACTCCAGCTTCAGGCGGCTCAGCGGCCGCGAGAAGAAGGAGATGCAGAAGGAGATCCTGTCCATCTTGGGTCTGCCAGGGAGACCCAGACCCCACCCGCCACTACGGCCGCCCTCCTCTGCACCACTCTTCATGCTGGACCTGTACCACGCCATGTCGGCTGACGGGGAGGACGAAGGGAATGAAATTATAGTAAACGGACCTGGCATGGGGAAGTTTGGGGCGGCAGAGAGGTTGGCTCAGGTCAACCACGCAGCCCCGCCGACCCTCAGCACGCACACACCACCGCTGGGCACGGTGGTCAGCGAGGCCGACACGGTGATGAGCTTCGTCAACCTGGGTGAGTAAACCGTGAGGACACCTGCCATTGGGTAGGTGTGGGGGGAAGCAGTAGGAATGTAAAGATATATCGCAAAATCACTTCACAAAGGGAAATATGCATTGTTTTGTACAGTTTATATATATTATAAGATTCTCTAATTTGATAAAGAAAATATGAGAAAATGTTTTTTTAGTCATAATTTCAATCTTCTAATCAATCTAATTCTAATTTTGTGATAGTGAGAAAAACATATCGTGAATTAAATCGAATAATGAGTTGAGTATATTCTTACATACTCAACGAGCAGCGAAATCAACTACGACTGCGAAGAAAGAGCTCCACCTACTGAAACAAGTCAACACAGCATTGATCTGGTTGCACAGTGTGGAAAAAAGAGGCAACAAAGACAAAATAACAAAATAAAAGCACGACATATCACACAATACCATTTTAAAAGGCTTAAAAGACATTTTCGGAAATACACTTTTCTTGCTTTCTTGTCAAGAGCTAGATAAAAAGATAGATACCAATCTCGTATCTGTTTGATATGAAGCTGGAGCCAGCAGGCGACTAGCTTAGCTTAGCATAAAGACTTGAAACAGAGGAAAACTAGCCTGGCCAAAGGTAACAAAATATGCATACACCTCTAAAGCTCACTAATTCAAATGTTATATCTCGTTTATTTAATGCGTAAACATAAAACGTTGTAGTTTTATTGGCGAGTTATTCGCCCAACTACTTCTTGGCCGGTTGCAGTAGCTTCCTCAAGACACAGTCCAACACATAACTCCACGTAAATGACGTTTCTCGTTCAGTACAGTACAATTAGTGAGCTAATAAACAGATTTAGTTTCATTTTGAAGAGCCAGGTTAGTTGTTTCCCCGTTTCCAGTCTCTATGCTAAATTAAGCAAACCGGCCGCAGGTTTTAGCTTTATATTTAACGGACAAACGTGAGAGTGGTATCAATTTTAGTGTTTAACTATTGGCAAGTAAGATAGTCCATTTATTTCAAACTATTCCTTAAACAGAACATTTTCTATCATCAGTTTCGGATGACAGAGCAGTTTTTGACTTTGCAGTCCGGCTACAAAATGTAAACTCAGACAGGATGAAATTAAACTGCGTTTGAACTTGATGACACTGACAGTGACATGTCGCTGCTACCGTTTTAGTTTCTCTGCTGTGCAAATTTCCACAAACATTCAACCCCACAGAGAGGATTAAAACCAATGTCAGTAGGGCTGAACTATATTGGTAGGTTTCCATTTCAACCCAGCATTCCTAAATCCACCAGCCTCCAGCTCCACTGTCGCTACAGCCAAACTGGGCCGAGCATCGCTACATCGTTCCACCACCGAGAAGATCTCTGGTTCGATGATTGATACGGGACAGGGGTTGATTATTAAAGTATCAGTAAACCTAATCAGAGCAGTTTAGATCTTTTATCCTCTGAGGAAAAAACGTAAGTGTGGCCTCAAACATTTAAACATCTCATAATAGTGTTTATTAAAAGGGATAAATGAATTGTGTAAACTGATTAAATTGTCCAAATTCTGTGGATTCTATAAGTAACTGGATATAATTGCTAACGATTAGCTGACTGATCTATAAATCCATTAACAGATAATGATTCCCCCAAATTCTGACGCTCAATTGTGTAAATTATTTTTCAAGCAAAAAATGTTAAAACTTAACTTCTAATGTGAAGATTTTCTTTCAAAGTAAACTTAATATCTTTGTATTTTCGACAGTTTGTTGGACAAAACCAAGCTATTTGAAGTCTCTGGGAACTTCTGATGGCGAAATGATTGATTGGTTAATCAAGACAATAAACAGCAGATTAATTGATAATGAAAACAATTGTTGATTGCTTCCTTAAAGCTAGAAAAAAAAAAACTAATGTTAATCATTGCCACCCAGATCCTGTGTGAGTGTTTGTGCTCCTGTCCAAACCACACAGCAGTCTGACTGATGCCTATCTGTCAAAGCATGAAAATTAAACATCCTCTTCTGAATGGCTTCCTTCCTCGGGCTCCTCAGGAATGGGACGGTGATCTGCACCCAGTTTACCGTGGGAAACATCATCTGCTCTCTCTGCTCGGGGTCTCTAATGAACTCGTATGAAATGAAAGGTTTCCTTTTTGAAATTCAGCTCTGTTTTGGAGAAGAAAATACACCCTTAAATTTATCAGTCAACACTGCAAAAACACAGCATTTCATCCTCCAAACCACCACGATTTTGTAAACAAAGGTGGCTCAAAAATGACTCATGCCTTTTAATAGTGACCCACAACGCACGCCAGTGTTTCCCTTCAAATGGTGAAACCCTTTTAACCTCATCAAACCTTACATAGAAGCGTAGCTGAACACATCACGCAGATCTGGAGGACATGAAAGAAGAGTTTCAGGAAGTAATAACTACAGGCTAATTGTGTATTTGCACGCAACAGTCGTTTTTTCCTCGCTTGTTCTCAACGGCTTTCTTCCATAAAGCTTCTGCATTTGTCACCTGATCCACTGCAGATATGGTATGGTATATTTAGTTTTCTATTCCTATGGCTAATCTAATCAGTGTGTGTCATGTAAGTTGAATCAAACAGGCATGGGTGTGTGTTCCTACGCATATGTAATGGGAAGACACAGCTGGTTAGAATTAAAGGCCCCACCGACACACATTGAAGAAAAAAAAAAAAGCAAACGGTCCGAAGCGAGATGAAAATACTGCTGTGGAAGGAGAGACTCTAAAAATACCAGGAAGAGCTGCAATTAGTGGTGTGTGTGCTGAGCAGCTGCTGTGGTTCAGGGCACTAAGTGTCTCTAATTACTGCTCTGTGTGTGTGTGTGTGTGTGTGTGTGTGTGTGTGTGTGTGTGTGCGTGCTGATATGAGCACGCCCAACCCATCAGGGGTGTCCTGTCCTTAGTATCTCTATTTACCATTCATTCAGTGTGTGTGTGCCAAACCTCAGTGACCGAGCTGTTTCGTGTCCCTGTGGGGTTCCACAAGGACACACACACACACACACACACACACACACACACACACACACACACACACAGACCTGGTGTTTCGGTTTCATGTAAGGATTTGGTGAAGGACGGTGTGTGTTCGCCTCTCCGTTTACTTTTGTTCTTAAACAGGATGTCCACATGGGGACATGTTTTTCCACTCATTGCTTCTGTTGGGTATGATCAAAAGTTTGGCAGGGTCAAGCGGAGCATCACACGTTCTCCACTAGGTGCCCTTAAGCAAGGCACTTTCACCTTCATTCTGTTCAGTGGAGTGTGAGTCTGATGCTGGGTTTTGGCAAAAATGTGCGTACACGCCTCATAAATCTTCTCTGGGTAAATAAACTGCCGCACAGTACTGGTACTTGGTAGGAAAATTGTGTTTATTTATTTTCCACTGTGCAGGTTTCAGGACATAAAGTCATGTTTCATCTTCTATGAGAAAGTACAAACATTCCCAGTTTGTATCTAAAACTGTGCTGAGAGGTTGAAACATACTTCTTCTAAAATATGATGTATTGTTTTAGATTAAAACAGTGATTCCCAACCTTTTTGCTGAAGGGAGCACACATTATGTCATATTATACTCCATTAATAATAACGGTACAGAACAACTGATAAACTGTACAATGAACCCACAGTGAACACAATAACTGCAGGAAGTTTGTGTAAAACAAGTGATTTGGATGAATTTTGAGCAGATTATTTCCTGTGAATATTGATCAGACATGTTTCCCTTAAATTTTACACCAACTTTATACAATTATCTGTCTGTATAATGTATTTTTTTCACTTAATAGACTTTCGCAATCGCAAATTTAGTGTTTTCTTCTCACTGAGACTTGGCCAATATTCTATTAGCTCTTTGGTGTAATGTAGAATAAAAGTGTTTAGCAGAGAGTGAAGACTGTGAATGCATTTTGTGTTCAGGTGTGAGATCTTAAATAATAAATTAAAAATGAAATTTTAATTTAGTTTTCTTCACAGAAAATAGAAATGTGGAGATATAGACCTACTGTATATTTTACACCCCTAAATCAAGAAGGCCTTGCGTACCCACGTGAAGCTCTGGCGACCCCTAGAGGGGACCAGAACCCCCAGGTTGGGAACAAGTAGATTAAACTACACAACAGTATGTGACATTAAAATTAGCTTTGCTGTGAACAGCTACAATAAATAAATAAATAATCAATTTACTTTAGTGATTCTTACTTTTACTTCAGTAAATGTTTAATGCAGGACTTTTTTTTACTTTTTACTAGTTTTACTTTGGTAGTGAATATTTCTTCCACTCTCCCTTTGTGTCTCTTTCACTGACTCATCTCCAGTGATCTCAACTCCTCCACACCTTCACACTGCTGCTCCTCGTCACTTTGCTCCATTTTCACAGTTGCATCAACACATTTTCTCCTCTTACATCTGCTTTAAACTAACACTTTTCCCTCCTGATTCCTCTCACGCCTCTCTGACACATCAGACTCTCCAACGGAACTGCACAGCTAACCTTTTTAACTTGTATTTACTTGTTTTGAATTTATCCTGCTTTTTATGTTTTATTCGTAGGGGTCGATTTAACAGACAATCAACTTTTTATTCTAATACTGAAAACTTTTTGGCTGTCATTCCTGTACTTATTTCAAAGTAGGGATCAACTAACAATTGTTTTCATTATCAACTCATCTAATTATTTTCTCAATTGATTGTCTATAAAATGTCAGAGAAATGTCTTTGTCCAAATCCCAAAGATTCAATATCATATAAGACACAGAAAAACAACAAATCAACAAAATTTGAATAATTACCTAATCATTAAAGCTTATGTTTTATGTAAAATCTTAATCTGAAAGGTACAGCTGTTAGATAAATGTAGTCGAATAGAAGTACAAAGTAGCATGAAATGGAAATACTCAAGTAAAGTAAGTGGATCACATTTGTACTTAAGTAAATCCACCTTCCACCACTTACTGGCACAGATTTTTACAATTTAAATCCCTTTAAATTGAAAGGATTAAGAGTTATAGACAGTCACCATATTTGCTCTCTGTCAGTTCTGAACACCTGAAGCACTGCATGTCTTTCTTTCCCGTCTGTGCAGTGGAGCAGGAGCGTGACCTCCTGCAGCCTCGTCCCTACTGGAAGGAGTTTCGCTTCGATCTGACGCCCCTCCCTCAGGGTGAGACGGTGACGGCAGCAGAGTTTCGTATCTATAAGACCCTGACGATGGGCCAGAGGGCCAACCGAACCCTGCACATTTCCGTCTACGAGATCCAGCGAGAGAACAGACACAGGTTCACTCAGATTTACTTCTTATTTTATTTCCTTTCTTTGTTTTTAATTGCTTTATCTGTTAAATGCTATATTAATAGCCTGTTATTATTATTTAGTTTTGCTTAATATAAGCCATTAGATGTTTTATCTGATCCTTTTTATGTTATTCCTGTCACATTTTTAATAATTAGGTGCTAAATAATTTGAGTTGAGGCTTTTGACAACGGCACCAAGATAACATTTTCCATTTTCATCACTCACACTTGTGCAATGCTGTTAAACTTTATTCTAATCTCTTTCTGATGACAGCTGGCTGACTTGCAAACAAATCTTAGTACCGTTGATCTGACAGGAACTATGATTGTCTGATTCACAAAAAATGTAAGAGAAAGAAAGAAAAGACCAAGTGGAAGATTGAACCTTTCCTAGTGTTGTAGGTTGCAACATTGGGGAGATCCAGTTTAAAGCTTCTTCAGTATTTTTATGTTTTTAAGAAGTACTCCAATTATTTATTGCACTTCCATAACTTTGGGGAACAGTATTCAGGTATTTTTACAGGCTGAGTAGCACACCCCATGAAGAGTAAACTGACCTGTATGTGTAAAAATTAAAAAATAAAAGCACAAAATGTGTAAAGTACAACAGCTACACTGATACACAGATAGTGTTGCCTCGTAATGAAGAACACCATCCTTTAAACAGGCTAACAGGGTTGAAGCAATGTTTGTGAATATTTATCCTAATAAAATATGATCAAGCAAAACAATGAATCCCCAACGACATCGTTGTAAATAAAACCAGCTTTAATTTTGAAGGGGTGTAATATCCAATCAAATGTCAAATCAATCACTTAAAAACATCTCACGTGTGTACCTTTGTTTCTGGGGCCAGCTAGAATCTACTTGTAAATTCAAGTATTTTGTAATAAACGTTTAATTTTGAAGGGGTGTAATTCCAATCATGTAAATCATCACTTAAAAACATCTCCTTTGTTTCTGGGCTAGATCACTTGTAAATTCAAGTATTATGTATTTTATTGAGTGTGTTTTTGTATTTAAAAAAATGTAATAAACTGCTTTTATTCAAAAGTTTCTGAGTAGGAGTAAAAGTGAAACATTTTTACGTTTATTTCTCTTAAGTTGGACTTTTAGCTGTTTGATTAATTTCCTTTATTTGCTGTGTTTTCCCTCAGAGAGCCAGAGCTGGTGCTGCTGGACATGCAGTCAGTGCCTGCAGGACAAGAGGGGTGGTTGGCCTTCGACGTCACCACGGCCTCCAATCACTGGCTCCTCCACCCCCGCAGCAACCTGGGCATACGTCTCTACGTGGAGACAGAAGAGGGTGGGTGCACCACAGGACCATCATATTCTTCTATACTTAACGTGATTTGCTGGGTAATTTCACTTGGCTTATAAGTAGAAAAACAGTTGCCGGTACTGTAACTACTCAAATGTCTGTATCCTCCCGCAGATCGCTCCCTGTCTGCAGGCTGGATCGGGTTGGTGGGACGCAGGGGTCCTCGCTCCAAACAGCCCTTCATGGTGACGTTCTTTAGGGAGAGTCAGGTCCCGTGTCGGCCACCACGAGCCGTCAAGTCGCATCCCCGCAAGAAGAAACCCAAATACGACCTCCCAGTCCCCAGCATCCATAGTTAGGTTCCAGCCGCTCACACTTTGTGGGGTTTCAGCTCTGAATATGATGCTACAGTGTTTCTCACCAATTGCTGTGTCTTTTGGGGATTTATTTTCTCTGGTACAATTGGGACACTTTCAAAATTCAGAAGCCAAATTCCTTCTGATAAAATCTATAAAAAAATAACACAGATTAGTATGTGGATATTAATAATTAATTGTTAAATAAAAGTTAAATAAAATTCTGGTTTGTAAATATAAAACCTTAAAGTATAGGAATTCTAGTCTGAAAGTTAAAGGATTTATTAATTCCACTTTGATCCCTTTGTTTCAAATTGCTTATGTTCCATCTGGAAACCTTTCACTCTATCAAAGTAAATTATTATTATATAAATTATTCACTGACTTTGATCGCTCTAAATGTTCTTTTCTTGTTCAGATCGGAGTCCTGCCAACAATGGAGGTGCTCCCTGTAAAAAACATGAACTCTACGTCAGCTTCAGTGACCTGGGATGGAAGGTCAGCTCACAATTTAACTTCTTGGATTCTTGATTTATTTTACAGTCCACTTGTCATTACTGAGGCTTCAGATCAATTTAGTTATTTTTGTTATTCTACTTGACTATTGACTTCTTTTTTAGAGAAGAAAAACATGGCCTGTTTTTTTCTACATGTATATTTAGTGGATTTATTCACTGGGGCTAAAATTGTTCTTTCATGTGATGGATACACATGGGTTAAACACTTACCTTAGATGCTTTTGGGAAATCTGGGCTCTGATTGATAAGTTGTTCTTAAAGGTGGGACCAAAACAATGATAGAATTCAATCCAAAGCTCGTCACAATGAGTCTCACAATGAGTATTAAAACTGTCCTGTAGATCTGTTTTTAAAAAGGTATATGTGTATGTTGTGCTATCAATTTAAAACCTCTATGTTTAACCAACTCTTATTTTAGAAAGTATTTTAAGTAAAAGTGAAGGATGTTACTGTTCACACTTTTCTAAATACAGGCACGTCCTATTGGTAGTAACAATATTGTTCCATCCTTATTTTATGTCATAGTACATGGTAGTGATTATATAAGAATGGCTGTTGCTGATCAACTGTGTTCCTGTGGTTCTGCTCAGGACTGGGTTTTGGCCCCCACTGGATATTCAGCTTACTACTGTGATGGAGAGTGTTTTTATCCTCTGGGCTCCTGCATGAACGCCACCAACCACGCCCTCATCCAGCAAGTGGTCAGTACAGCGATCTCTCTCGCTCTTTCTCTCTCACAGCATCCTCTTCAGATCTGAAGCTGAACAACTGTTGAACAACTTGAAATGTGCAAGTTTATATAATAAGTATCAGTGTTTTCATTTCATGCTACATCTCCACCACATTTTAGAGGGAAATATTGTACTTTTTAATTTATCTAGCAGCAGTAGTTACTTATCAGATTAAGATTTTACATACAACATATAAGATTTTTAAATATATAAAAAAATATATAATTTTTATTTAAATTACTGTTTAAATTTAGTAAAAAGCCTTTAGAGGGGCCAGACACCTAGATTGGAAACAACTGTAGCTAACTGTATACAGTAGTAAAAACTAATGCCACCTCAATCGGCTGCAACTATAAAATCCTACATCAGTTTGTTATAAATATTTGCCACAGGGTGCAGTTTTCTTCAGAATGACTACTTCTTCTACCACTGCTTGGTGTAGGACAAGGGCTTTATCTAAATACTGTATTGTATAGTGTATACAATATTGTATTGTATATCTGAACTGTATTTCACTCTGCCGTGGCAGGTTCACCTCCTCAAGCCTGACGAGGTTCCTAAGGCGTGTTGTGCCCCCACCAAGCTCAGCCCCATCTCCGTCCTCTTCTATGACGACAACAACAACGTCATCCTCAAGAAACACCGTAACATGGTGGTTAAGACCTGTGGGTGTCTATGAGAGTCAAAAAGGTTTTATTAGCCCGGACCAGTCCAAGACAATGTACACAGATTTTTTTTTTCCCGCCCCAGACATGAACTCTGCAGAAACCTTTAATGTTGGCAAACAGGCAGGATGACAAAGGAGCTATTTAACAGGTCTGTGCTTCTGTATCTGAGTGCTGATTTAGAATCCGTGACTTAATTGTCTTCATCAATATTACAGGTGAAAATGTACTGATTCCAAATCAGCTCTCTTTAGGCATTTTTTTGTGTCCAAACTGTCAGCTGGTCCTCAGTAGCTTAAGGTTATTCTGCAAATGTGAGAAATACTGGCTCGTATACATGAGTATACCTTCAGCCTGAAATGTACCTTCATAAAACATCCAGCAGCATCATAGAGGTGAAATTTTTTTTTTCCTTTGCTTTTCCAGAAGTACAGTACTTATTTGCCAACTTTTCAGGAGTACAAATGTTATTTCAATACTTCAACTTCTACCCAAACTGGGGAAGCTGGTATCTTTTTATGCCTTTCTTAACAAAACAGATAATTCTGATTTAGTCTTCACTGTCAGGTTTAAATGGCAAATGATATTGGATGGCAGAAAATGCCATTAGTGATGCCTGTTTTGTATTTTCACGAGAAAGAAATTAAATGACAGCATTTCTATTGTTGAACACAAAGTCTATATGAAGAGAAAATGTCCAAATGTATTGAATTAATAAAAAAATATTCACATTCTCTCTCTCTCTCTCTTATGGTCATAATATACACAGGACTGAAAAGAATAGTAACAGTAAAAACAAAAAGTGGCATTGCGATTACTCTTCAACTTAATTCTGGTCTCTGCAAATAAGAGCGCCGGTGTGGAAAAGCTCCTGAGCGCAGTTTGAATTTACTGCTTCAAGCTTTGAAAACATGTTGATTAAAATGGCAATTATTTGATTTATTGACTGACAATTTTGATAAGTGATTAATCACACGTGCAGGGTGGTCCATACAGATCAACTATAATCTGCTGCACCACTAGGATTCGCACACATACTACAACCCAACACCACAGCCGCCTCGTACACTGTTATGTAATTAAACTGCAGTCACATCTTTCATCTTGTCACAGAATCAGCTGCACAGACGGGTCACATTAAATACATTGTTCAATTTATTGAAAAGGGTAAAAAAAAAAAGAAAGAAAAGAAATTACAGTGAAAGCAAATTTGTGAAGTTTTTACCTGCTAGTGAAAATATGAACCAAAACACAGGGATTAAATCATTTTGGCAGTTACTGAACCATTTTCTTTAACTCTCAGTCCGTGGGGCTACTTACAATTTCTTTCAATCAATTAACAACCAAAGTGACAACAACTGAAAGCATAAATGAGGTTGTTATGTTAGAGGGGGGTTTAGCAAAAAAAAAAAAACATTTGCTTCTGATTTTCAAAACAAAATCTGGTTTAACTGAAGTGGAACAAAGATGATTTTATTGCCAAGATTATGTTGGAAAACGTGCCCGAAGAGGACAACATTAACATGAGCAGAAGCAGAAGGATTTGGGGGGGGAGAAAACAGAAGAACATACATGAACATGAGAATTGCTGTGTGGCGTAACGTGAGGTACTGTTGTGAGGTGTTACTGAGGTTGGACACCTGTGGAGCAGCAGCACAGAGGACGCATAGCAGGAGAGTCTGTCCCTCTCGTTGGACATAAACCATGAATCTCCAAAACAATATAGTTGAAGACTAATATCCTGCATTTTACCATCAACAACCATAAATTCTGAAATGACACAATGGGGTTTTTAGTCATTTTAAGAAGCCAATGGTCATGAAAACTCATTTTTATATATTCTATGCACTGTTAACCGTGGTGACATTATGTGAATACCTTTGCTCAAGTGAATATAAAATAACTGGAGTTACAAAGTTTTAACCCAAAAGTGCCGTATCCATTGTGGATGAGTGATGCAATCTATAGCAGGGGCCTTAAATGTGCCATCTATTGCTCTGGACGACAGTGTTTAACAGTACAACCAGCTGATAGCTAGCCATACATTCTCAAATATTTGTTTTGTTTTTGTTTTTTTTTTTTTTTTTTTACTTCCCAGACATCATCACATCTCCCAGTTATTAGTCACAAGATCATTTTATTCAGTGTTAGCAGGCAATCTTGCTGGTCCCCTCCCCCATCTGGAATAGCAAGGTAGTTTTACATAATAAATATAAAAATGGGGTGCTGGTGTACTACTGCCCCGTCGTTATTGTTTTCACTTACATACACACATCCAACCCCCTCCCTCCTTCCATCCATCCATCCATCCATCCATCCATCCATCCATCCATCCATCCCAACCCGTTGTCCGTGAATACTGACGGGTCCCAGTGTTCGTCATCAACATCCTTCAGGCGCCGTGATTCAATGTTAAGTCCGTGGTCATTGTGCATCTGTAAGCGACAGTTTTTATTGTTTGTTTTAGTATTGTGGTTAAAGTTGTGAACAGTGACCAACTGAGTTATCAAAACCCATTTTCTTTTTAAAAACGTTTAAGTTTGTTCATTGTACAATGAGTAGAAGGTTTTGGTGAAATTTAAAAGCTGTTTTTGATATTATTTTTTTGGTTGCACCTCGCCAAATCTACAAGGACGCAGAATTTACAAACTATGGGAGGTTTCATAAAAACTGTCAACAGCTGTCAAAGAGAAAAACGTAACTACAGGGAGCACTACAGTTGGTCTTACCCAGGTTCAGGTCCAGTTCAGTCAGCAGTTCTTCATGCTTGAACGTCCGCCAGCTCAGGAGGCATGGGAGACTTGGGGTGTTTGCTCTCAAAATGCTGCTTGAAGGTCTTGGGGTCAGGCATCTGCGTCTGGAAGAAGAGAGAGAATGATGGTTTCAAATTATTTTATCTTTTTGGTAACCAATTAGACCTGAAATGGTGAGTCTATTTATTGATTGACAGAAAATTAATCGCAACTATTTTGATTTAACACACGCAAATGTGAGGATTTGCGAGGCGGGGCAAGCCGGTGTGTGTGTGTGTGTGTGTGTGTGTGTGTATGGTGGAGAGAGAAAGCAAGGTGCGCAAAGTAGTAAATACTTGTTTTGCATCGGATCCCTGCCTTATCAACCACATTAGAGTGAATATCTTTCTCATGATTTGTGTGACACAACCAAATAAACCATAGAGAAAAATATGCATATATATTTAATATATATTTCTCACACAGAATATATCGACATATCACACAGCCCTAGTAGATCTGAAACTGCTTAACAAAATGTCTTTCATGTCTCAACATACATACATGACATGAATTGGATTGTTTTGCATTGCATCACACGCACTAAAAAAAATAGCTGTCACTCGGAGAATGCAGCACGTCTTCTAGAGAGAAGTAAACTTGATCTCAAACAGATTCGACTGTGAAAAAAAAAACCCAATCTACAACTAAATCTGCTCAGTATTCAGCTGTAGGGAACATCTAGCAGCAAAGTGCTGTACTTACCCGGCAGACAGGGCAGGTGTGGACCAGTGCGGCCTTTGCTGCGGTCTTCTGGTCAGCGGCTTGACCTTTCTTCTTCTCTGCTGCCTTCTTGGCGTTCTTTTGCTGGGACTGAATCTTCTGCTGCCCACGAGCCATGGCCCTCAACTTTGAACTGCAGGAATAAACAAAAAGAGAGACCACAGATTATTCATTATCCACATGTGCAACTTTTATGGCCGCAGCTCACACCGTGATATAGAAAACGTTACGTGTAAATGCAGGGTGAGAAATAAACTGCAGCAGGTACATTTAGGAGGTGATAAGCTGGTTTAACCTGACACATGATGATGACTATTTTAATATAATTATAAGCACTTTGTTAAAGTGATACAACATCCTAAATCTCATTTCTCTCAAATCCTCAACCCTCAATTATACAGACACAGCTACCCACTCTACTTTTGTCCAGAGGGAGACTTTAATGATTAAGAATAGGCTCCTTAGTTCACAATTAAGGAAAATCGTGCAAATTCAGTTCCATAAATAAATGTTTTTCCAAGTTTGGAAGACCATCAACAACTACAGTTTGGTGAAGAACTCTGAACCTCGGCCCCATCCAACACCTTTGACACAAACTGGAACACAGACAGCGAGCCGGGCCTGATCACCAAACACCAGCGTTGACCCTCACTAATGCTCTTGTGGCTGAATGGGAATAAATCCCATCAGCCAGGCTGGTGGGAGTGGAGGCTGTTCTAGCAGCAGATTAGTGCCATTAGCGAATGGTTTTGGGACCATAAGTTCAACAATCACGTAATGTACTATTCAATTGTCCACATACTTCTGGCTCAGTAGTTCAGATTGTTTTGGTTCAACAGACACGCACGGTTCATTAAACAATTAAGAGTTTATAGTTCATCAGATTATACAACGTAACTGCAATATTAATACCACAAATAGAAAACCTAAATTATGTCTAGTCCCATTATTTGATATGTCTAATACAGCATCCCTGCTATATATATCCTATCCTAACCGAGGTTATATGGTGTTGATTCAACTTCACGGTCATTTCGGAGGCTGTACTTTGTGTTGCTGTTTAGTTTTATTATCTGTTAAATGTTTGGTCTATAAAATGTCAGAAAGTAAAAGGAACATTTTGATTCATCATCCGTCAATTCCCTAAAACTTTACATTCAGTCTTTAAATCTCTTCTTTTGTCTGAAAACTACTTATATCTTCTATCACTGTTGAATTGTATTAAACTGATGTAATACTAGAAACACCTCTGAGTACATAATTCAACCTCTGGAAGCACAATAAAGTTTCATTAAAGGCCTTTCAACAACAACTAAACACAACAAACCACAACCAAAAGGAAAGATAAACTGTGGTGCATCTCCAAGCTCAATGAATAACTTATTATTATTATTATTTATCCATTACATACAAGGTTTATTTCACTTAAACTGCGCGTTTAGAGGTGGAGAACAAACTATCGATCCACCTTTGACCTGATGAACCTGCTGTTGTACCTAACGTTACATAAAAGGTGACATTTTAACGACTTCACAGCAACCGAGCAGCGACGTTCACGTACACTTATCAACTTTTAAATCAACAGGTTTTTCATTGTCGGAACCGTCGGAACCGTCCGAACCGTCCGAACCGGGCCTTTCTATCACCCGGCGCCGCCTTGCTAACACTGCTAGCTGAGCTAAGCTAAGATTACATGTGACTCCGAGGTTTTACGCGATAAAACGCTGTCGGAGCGTGAAGAACAAAGCTTGTGATATTAAAATAACATCCTTAGATAACAGCACAACACGCTGCGGCTGTTAAATAGTTGATTTGTTGTTGTTTTTGAGGCGGATTTACCTTCGAGATTTGACTCTCTCTTCGCTCTTTTGTCGGTCTCTTTTTTTTTTGAATGCCAGAGGAAACTTCAGAGGAGGTTTTTTTTAACCGTCGCATCAGGTTAAAACCTGTCGAAGAAACGAGCAGCGCCCCCCCCCGCCCGCCCGCCGGCCTGGAGCAGTACTGCACCTTCAACCGCTGACTAAAAGTAGAAACTGAGCAGTAGAGGGAAGCAGCTATGTACATTTATAGTTGGTAGTTGTTAGCGTGGATAGATCATTGACAGTTTATATATGTGTAAGGGATAGACTTTATAGCCTCCAAAAAAAAACACCAGCTGTATGACTACAGTTGATCTGACTAGACTTGATAAAAAAATGCACCAAACCAGACTCTTGAGACTTAAGAGAAACCACTTTTATTTGCTGAATAATGATTCCAGCATTGTAATATTTTATACTTGGAACTGAAAGGGTATTTATAGTCTGTAAAAGACTGCAAATACTTAAGGTATGGAATAGAGGATGATGTTTTTTGGGTATTCAGCAAAATTCAAGTATTGTGTATTTTAGGGGTTTATAATCTGTTAAATTGTTCTGGACTTTTCTTTGCTATGTGCTAATAACAACTTACAGTAAACAGCCATATATCTAACATATAAGGCGTCCACTGCAATATGACTGGCTTGTTCTGTCATTAAAATATCTAAACTTTGTCAACATCAGGAGTCTGCAATAGTCTAATTCTATTGTATTTTTGTTTTCTTAGTCTTTGCTGTTGTTTGACAGCTTTGATGAATTTGGAAAATGAGAGAAAGAATATGTGCATATTGAGTAGTTAAACCTTTCAGTTGAACCTCCGTCTCACTGGAGCTGATTTATATCTGTTTTAATAGACTAAACCCTGTCAACTTCATTCTGAGCATCAAGCAAGTAGGAAAAGAATATTCCCAATTGGTCAGCCTTTAAACTGAGGAGACGTGACAAAGTCTTTATTTACGACCTCAGAGGTCAAAATTTACAATGATTTATTAAGTCAGATTCTGGGAAAATAAATCAACAGGGGGAACACAGGTTTTGGTCAAATGAACATGTGATTGGATCTGTTCACAGAAATGAGCCAACTCATCCCAGAAAGATAGGTTTGTTGGTTTCTGTACTTTTAACCACAAACCGAGGGCCTGTTTGAAGGATGCCCACTGGAGTTGAGCCTAAAAGGAATAAGTACTACAGTTTCAAAAGAGAAGAACTGCACACAAAGTAAACACAGTTTCATCACTTTATTACAGTAAATGAGTCCATATCATACACACACAGAACAGAGACAAACAGGTTTGTGTTTCTTTCTCTCTCTCTCTCTCTATCTCCGTCACTCCAACAAATCAGTCCACCAGGACAGAATGACACCACACCGAACAGCATTGGAGTACAAAAATTAAATAAAAGTTACATATTAAGAGATGCAGAGACCTCCCTCGGTTAGAATAAGGGAGGGTAATATTAACACACAACTGAGTTTTTTGGAGAATTTAAAAACACAAAGAAAACTACAATTTCTGAGATTCAGTTTGCTTGAAACTGTCGGTCAAGCGGAGCAACATTTCTGCACGTTGCCTGACCACAAACACACACACACACGCACACACACACAGAGCTGATAGATGGCTCTGTCTGCAGTCTCAACACAAATGTCTGTTTCTGCCATATTGTGATCATTAGCAGCAATTCTGAATACCGTCCAGCACATAATACAAAATGCCCGTGTTAAGTACTAGCTGGACACCATAATGGGATTTCTAGTCCAACTATACCCTTTTGAGATCTCTTGAGTCAGACATCACACCGTCTGTGGAAATGCCAGCGTCATTTTTCTCAATACTGCACAGTAATAATATATTGCAATCTATCACGACACACAAACAAAGTTCTGTTCCAAAAACGAGAACAATCAAGTATGTGGAAGAAAAAGAAAGACACAAAAAACCTGAAGTTCCAGTCTCACTGGCGCCAACTACGGGCAAGAAACTGCAACAATTGTACACACGAAAGTCTGTTTAAAGGTTTTGGGGGAGTTCTACTGCGCACGAGGAAAACAAGTTGTATAAACCCTTTATGGCTCCAGAGGGAGCTGCATGAAATATGATAAAATTGCTGCAACATTGGTTTGTAATAGAGAAAGATCAGCTACTGGGGTGGAGATAGAGATAAATGATGCTTCTAGGCCTCTGCAGTCTGATCCAAGTCTCTAATTGGGGCCTTTTGTTTTCTATAGCTGCTGCTTTTGGGGTGTTGAGCTTTAAATTTAACAGTTTAAAGACTTTAGTTTTCAGCATCTTAGTGTGATTGTGTTTCCTGTGATCACTGTAGAATAAAATGGGAGATTATAGGAGGACAAAAGGAAACAGAATGAAGTTGAAAAAGCATCCTGAACATGTTTCACTATGATTGGCACAGGTAAAAATGTATAATGATTGAATAGCTCCCTCTTGTGGAGAATCTGCACCCTCTAAATGTTTGAGTTTGTTACTTCCATTAAGGTGCTTTACTGAAAAACAAAAAACTGCTCTTTTTTAATTTTATCATGGTGAAGAAGCAAAACAAACATCACTGTTTTAAACATTATGCATTTATTATACTGTGTAGATCAACAGTAGACGGGCAGGTTGGAGAGAACACTGTGGGGGCCAGATTCAAGATGCCGCTGCCACGTGGCTCAAACGGGCAAACATGACACGCCTCAGTCAATTCGGTTCTAGAGAGGTTTCACGCATTTTGGAACAGAACCTGTGAAATATTCATTCAGTCCGGTGGTCCCCCACAAGACCGCTGAGTCCTCCCTGTTAGGCTGAGTAACGATATTAACAGCTACTTTACAATTTTCACTTGACTACGAGTCAGAGAAAGAGAGAGAAAGATCATCAACAAACATGAGGAGTAGGCTGATTTTTTTTTTTTTTTCCTTTGCACTATTTACACTTTTGAATTGTGAAAAAAGAAACTTATTTACAAAAAATGCCCAAACTAAGACTGCTTCATCGACAGGATGAGGGAAATAAGATATAAACAACTCTGTAATAAAAAGTAAAAAGAGGAAAATAAAAATCAGTGATATTTACACGTGCAGTAAGGGAAGGAGAGGGGGGGGGCTTCTGAGATTGGGGAAGAGAAAAATCAGCCATGTTTGATTCCTATAGCTGGGTGCAGCTTTTGTTTTTTTTTCTCCACACACCTTTTCATTGCCACAGAAAGTCTGACAGCTCTGAGTGTGAGGCACCCCGCAGAGGTAATCAAACATGCCGGTTGGACTCTTTACAGCAAAGAAAAGCAGAATGTGGCCGGCAGTAACCCACAGGACTGGGAGCTTAGCAGTCTGAAACCCATACAAGCAGCTGGGAGGGAAAACCATGGAGGGACAGAGGTTGAAAAATGCTCTCCACTCTCCTCATATGAAATCAATGTGAATGTGTCCAGTGGTGGAATTCAAAAAGCATCACAGCTCTTCACTTATATTTAAAAAAAAAAAGAAAAAAGAAAAGAAACAGAGATGGCTGCAGGTAAAAACAGCAGGTGGAGGCATGGTACAATAGTATCAAATATACTATACTACAAACTTTCAAGTGGTCTTCACTGCTTACTAAAAATCTGTATTATTGACTGCTCTAATCCCTAAAACACTGGCTGTTCATACTGCAGGTTGGAATATGGTAAGACACACACACACACACATTTGTACTTCTATATGTGAGAGGATGTCGTGAGTGTGATAATACATTCTCTGACCCATGACCATAACCTAATTCTAACTTTGACCAAGCCTCTTTTTTCACTCTTACGGGGTAAAAGTCGAATCGGTCCTCAGAGAGATAGAAGTACAAGAGCACAGAACAGGTACTTGATCAACTACTATTCACATTAAGCCTTTTTCATTAATCTCCCTCATGCTTTGTTTCTGCGTACAGCACTAAAGACCTGAAGCAAATGTCAGAGTTAATTTGTTTCTACGAAGCTTCTTCAGGAGAGAGCGTTTCTTTAATTACCACTGACGCCGAGTACAGTTTGCTAAAGACGCTGTGACACCATTTCAAAGCCCTATTTGGCATCAAACTCTCATCCAAAAACAAATAGATAAATAAATTTACATGAAGATGAAGAACCCTCCCATCAGGTTTAATAAAACATTAAAATCAGAGCCCCAGTATTCTTCAGGTGGACCACCATTCAATCTCAAAAACCCACTTTTCTACATTAACACCAGCACAGCAATGGCCTTTGAACTAAAGGGGAATTCCACCAAAAGGGACTTTTTGATTAGATAGCATCCGTGTTTAATCTGCTAATAATTTCCAAGGGATCATACAGGTTTTAGAGAGACACGTTTATAATATTCTAGACTAAAATAAAATAAAATAATGAATCAGGCTGGCAAAAGCACTCTATTGTATTCTGTATCAATACATGTCAACAGGCCTAACAGGAAGACCACAGGAAGTTGTAAAGAGGAGCCATAAATTACCACATTTACTATGTTTAAATACTTTTTAAAGCTTTAAAATGATTTGTTAAAACAAAGACATCATGCTTACATCCTCTTAAATGGCTCAATTAAAGTTGTTTCCTGTTTTGAAAGCTCAAAATGAAAAACAACACAAAAATGTTTACTTTTTTTTGGTTTAATTAAAATAATGACATTCCAGCCAATTTTAGTGGAACACGCCTTTAAAGACATTTCTGAACTGTTTCCTCCACAGTGAACCGCCACCGCCACCGCCTGGCACAAGTGAAACTAGTGAAGGCTGTCATTTATAGGCGGTTCAAAGGGGGCGTAAATTTGGTTATTTTCACATAAACAAAGTCTGGAAACAATTTCTTTAAGAAGCACTGATGTTGTGATGCAGATTAACGATCAACCTCCAGTTTATTAGACAACCGTCAGTATCCCATGTAAGGGATTACAGGGAGCTACTGCTGTAATGATTTAGGACAGTGGTATCCAGAGCACTGCTGGTTTTCATTTAATCATCAATTGAACAGTTTGCAGGACAGAGAACAAGCAGCACACTGTGCAGCCTCCACACATGTACATTTAGTTGCACTATTATGGTTCTAATTTGTTTACTCACTTCAAAATGCTAATTTTTTTTTTTTCGATGAGTATCTCCTCCGCTTTGGCTGAACACCACATTCACACTTTCTTCACAACTGAAATTTACACACCTAAGTGAAATTTTGAGGTGAACAAGAGCAGGAGTCAAGAAGTATTCTTCTGGATGTTTGACATAATTGTCTTTCCAACAAAATAACACCTCTGCCCTCCTTAGTTGAAAAAAAAAAAAAAAACAATAAAAGCTGAAAATCTGTGATTTATCTTACCCATATTTATATAGAAGTGTGAACAGGTAGGGGAACTGTTTCCTAGAGGAATATTTCACTCTTTTGCCAGACAAAACTCTCTAGAACAGGAAATAAACAGATGGATAGGAGACGCGGTGGATATCTCCAGTCCAGTCTGTATAAATGCAACCACTGAACATGAGTCATGTAAGGGGCAATCCAATACACCTCCGACCCAACACTGATAACTGCTACAGGGTACTGATGAGATTTTCTACTCTACATAAGTAGATAAATAAACAATAATTTAAAAACATCAGGCTGGATTGTTAAAATAATGAGGCTGGAGGAATTGGGAATTTATTAGTCCCTGCATCCGCTCTCCCGTCCTGAGTGGAATAAAATTCCTTTTACCCTGATGACCTATTTAGGGGCCAGTTCTGATCTTGGTCAGGCAGTGTACAGGCCACCCCTTACTAACAGGGATGCAAAAACACTGAATATAAAAAAATATTCTGACTTGAAAAAAGAGATAAAACATTGTGTGATCACATGATGCTTTCAATTAGTCAAATAAATAAACACAAATATAAAGAAGAAAAAAAAAATGTTGATTTAAAAAAAGGTTATATTACAGAGGACCAGCCCCCACTATTGAACCTTCACATACCACCCGAGCAGCAGCGAAACTCTGTGTGTGTAACAATCTCCTGCTGTAGTTTCAACCCTGGCAGCTAAAGAACTAATGTTTGTTTGTTCAATGCATTTACTGTACAAAAACAGATCATCTAAGAGGAGAGCAAGCAGCATGGAGGAAAGCAGTAGAGAGACAGAGAGAGAGAGAGAGAGAGACAGAGAGAGAGTGAGAGAGGTGTGTGTGTGTGTGTGTGTGTGTCTGAGGTAAGGGTGAGGCTGGCAGGCAGGCAGGCAGGTGAGAGGCTGCTTTAGATGCTGTTAAGAGATCCTGGTACTGAACTGTGTTGGGATGAATCTGAACCGGTACCATCTGAAAGACAGAATAGGAAACCAAAGGAACAGTGAGTGTAAATAACAGTCCACTACACAAAAGGACCTGACAGCAAGGTATTATACATGACACAGTATTAGCCTTAAGGTAACGCAAATTACTCTTTAAAAAGGTCCAGTGTGTAACATTTAGGAGGAGTTATTGTTAGAAATGCAATATAATATTCATAGGTATGTTTTCATTAGTGTATAATCACCTCAATATATGAATCACTGCTTAGAATCAGCCTGTGCAATCTACAACTACACCACTAGATGCCACAAAATCCTACACACTGGACCTTTAATAGAAGTATGTCACTTTTATGAAAGAAAAGCCTTCAGATGTGCAGTGTATTCTTAGACTGATGGGCTCTGTTGTACATATTTCCAATCCACAGAACAGGGTTATCACATGGGGAAAAAAGCATTGCAAATGATTGTTCATTATGACTTTCCCAACCCAGAATAATCCTGCAGAACTATCAGAACCAAAACTAAAAATGAGCCATTTAGACACAATGCCTCACCAGTTGAAATAGATAAAATAGACAAACACTTTTGCTGTCAAATTATTTCACTCAGTAGCTAATGTGACTACATAATAACAAAATGTAAAAAAAAAAAAAAAAAAAAGGTGTTAAAATGGTGTTCATACACGGTAAAGCTCTTCTGCCACCACAAAATCATAAAACTGACATTTACAATGGAATCATAAGAAGAGAAACATAAGAGCTTCCCACCGTGGGCGGAAGCAGCTGTATGAGAGCGAGCGTGAGGAGGAATGAGGGTTGAGTTCAGCTGGGGCTGGATTGACAGCTCTGCAGAAAATAAAAGAGGGAGTTTTTATTTAATGATGAGTCATATATCAAAAAGGACAGTCTCACACAACAAAGGGATAGTGTACGCTGCATTGATTGCACCTCCTTTGAGGTCACAGCGTTGGCCCAAACCAAACCAAGGAACACCAACTGATTGTATTTAGCTAAACAGATGGTGATCCATTGAGGATAACTTCAACAAAGGCAAAACAGATGGAAATCTGACTTCTCCTCCCTAAATAATAATAAAAAAAAGTTTCTTGGAAAGATGAAGGTGGCGTTGTAATTAAACTAAAACCCTTAAGCTAAGCGTGGTTGAATCTGCACGTACCTGTGGGGCTGAAGTTGAAGAGCATCGGCAAATCTCGGCCGCTGGGCAGTCGTGTGTTGGGCTGGCGCAGCTCATCGAAAAAGGCATGCGAACAGGCCTCTAGTGGGGAAAGCCGGGAAGCTGGCGTGTACTCCAGCAGCCGGGAGCAGAGAGCAATGGCTTCTGGAGGGGTGCGAGGTTTAAACACCTGAGGAAGAAAGAAAGAAAGAAATTTAAGTACAAATATCCAAAAATCACATCCACTCTAGAAGATTTCTAAATAATCAATAAGGTTTTCCAAGACAAAAGCACTGAGTATCATTGATATGCAGAAAGGCAGATTTTCCTTCAAGCTACAATGTACAACTGTGTGGGTATTCATTATCTACTATGACACTCTAAATGTTAAATGTAGAACCGGCCTATTCAATTGGCGGCTTGCAGGCCACATATGGCCCAGAAGCAATGTCTGAGTGGCCCAGCATACACAAATCTAAAATATAGCAAAATAAGTGAACTAAAAATATAGTGTATGGAAAAAGCTAACGGATGGGAACATCAAACAGGAAGAAAACACAAAGAAAACATGTGTAACTGTCAGTTAAAACCCCTTATAGGAGGTGCTCTCCATCTAAAAAAAGCAGTTTTTGGAGTAGGAAGATATCCGCTTAGTAGTAAACTCTAAAGGGCCACTTCCCTTGGTTTTACGTTGTTTCTGTACTCTTAAGGTGTCAGGGTTAATCGACTTTCAGAAGGAGGACACTAAAGCACTTCAACTCCCAGATTTAAATAGACCGCGTGGGCAGCAACACATCCACAGGTATTCTCTTCTTTTGTTCTGATACACTGCTGCAATGTATGGCACTTTTTGGAACAAATACCTTAATAGATTAATGTTTTGGGTATGTATATAGAAATTTAAAACATTTGCAGAGTTCATCCATATATAAATATACAAGATAAGCCTCATATACCATATGCAGAATGTCATAAAACTTAGTAAGTAAAATAATAGTAATAAACATTGATTTTAGAACAACTTCATACATCATACAAGCAACTCTCAACATTTTTTCCACAGAATTCCTCAATTCCAGGATTTTGACACACAGATTAACTCTGTATTTACTTACCTTGGTCCATGGATGGGCTTTAATCTGAGGGAACTTGAATTCTGTGTAGTTGGGGTTCATCTCTCGGATTTGTTCCCTTGTTGGGGTTCCCAGCACCTGAAAATATATGTAGGAGTATGAGTAGTATTCTGCAGACAAACAGGCCAGGTGTGTGACTGACTGCGATTATTCCAGCAGTCTTTTATGATACATCAATACAACATAAAGAGGGAGCACACCCACAAGCACAACCAAAGTTAATATCTTAAAACACAATCTCCTTATGAAAATCAGGAACAGGAAGTGGCCCTAAAATCAGTTCAGCAATAGACAAGAAACCCAAACATTTCAGCAGCACATAGATACCTGATTAACACACTCACCTTGATAATCTCTACTAGTTGGTCCACCCCACTGTCACCGGGGAATATGGGCTGTCCGAGCAGCAGCTCAGCCAGGACGCAGCCTGCTGACCAGATGTCAATGTTTGCCGTGTAGTCTGTGGCACCAAAAATTAGCTCAGGGGCGCGATAATATCGTGAGCAGATATACGACACGTTGGGTTCACCGCGGACCAGCTGTTTGGCGCTGGGGAAACACAAGAAATCAAATTAAATGATAACAAAGAATGACTGGAGTTCGAGTGTAGGTCAGGGGATGAAAAGTGTGAACTATTGTGGAGCAAATGGTCATTAACAGTTGTGGGGTTTATTGTTATTCCTTTCACAACTGATTACAGACATTTTTTTTAAAAATATATTAAATTTTTTTGGAGGGCTTTTATTGCCTTTAACCGATAGTGACAGCTGAAGAGTGACAGGAAGCCCTAACCCTATCTGGGCGCCCACGACAGGCATTTTTAACCTGACAGTGTGAAAGCATCCACCACACAAAATAAACATTAAGAGGTAGGTAACATGTTATCTGCAGAGTCACACCAGCTGAATATCACGTTGGAGAATAGAAACAGATCAATTCTGTTCTCTGCTTGATTTTGCAGTTGTAAAGATCACCTCCAGACATGTTTTTAAATAGTCTGCTTGGAAGAAAAATATGTGTCTTACATGTTTTTTCTGCCAAAAAAGTAGCAGAATTTCCACAATAAAATTCTTAAAAAGGCATCTACTCCTTTTACTACATTAAAAATACCAGAATCTTTTCAAATTTTGTGAAGTTTTCCTGGATACAAGATGTTTCCTACTTCACTATAAAGTCTGTTCTCAGTATTTGTGCACGGGTGGCTTCAGGTTTCTACATCCCACTTGTAATGTGTATGTAAAAGTTGCAGACTGTACCAGGATTGATTGTTACAAAACATGCATATATGCCCCTCCCCTTAAAATTAGATTTTCAGTGAGCACAGAGAAACTTTCCACTTTCGGCAGTTCATACATGTGAAAACACCCTTCTAGTGTCAAACTCTGCAGAGTGAAGCTCAAACATTCAACTGCAGGAACAAAAAGAAAAACCTATTTTTGACTGGAGGGAGACTTTAAATTCTTGATCTCTGTGTTTGAGAAAACCATCTGTTGATGCAGCTCACCTGCCAAAGTCACACAGCTTGAGGATGGCAGTTTCTGGGTCGACAAGCAGGTTCTGAGGCTTGATGTCTCTGTGACACACACCCTGGGAATGGATGTAAGCCAGACTGCGAAACAACTGGTACATGTACACCTGAGGAGGTCCCAATAAAACAACAACACATAATAAGCTCTCAATGACAATAAAATGGAAAAAAACAAAAAGACAACATGGTTATGAAATAATAATAATACCGTGCTTTGTATTAATGTGTTAGAGTGTCAAATTGATGGACTAAAGATGCTCTCTTGTAACAAGTTGTAGGAAATTAACATTTTAGATTTAGTAATCTAAGTATTTCTTTGGTCAGCATAAAGTAAATGTTGAAAAATGAACAAAACAAACAGTTAAAAGAACACATAAATGTCTTAGTAGGAAAAAGAATCACCTTCACATATATGATAGGAATGATGCTCTTCGCCTTGTTAAAATGCCTGGCAACCCTGTACACCGTCTCAGGGACAAAGTCCAGCACCAGGTTGAGATACACTTCATCTTTCTGTACAGCACAGGACAGAGAGAAAGAGATCAGAGTGTGTTTAAAATATGCATGATCTAATAGAGGTTCTTACAGGAAGCCAGTCATTTGATGAGTGAGTGAGCAGTGTTGATGCACAGAAAAAGCTGCCTGCTATGACTGTTGGTTCACAAGCCGAATCTCTTTTTTTGTTTGTTTGTTTTTTATTAAACACATACACAGAACCTTGTTTCCAGTTACTTACTTCTGCAACATTATACTTAGAAGTGTTTCTAAATCTGTCAGTGCAAGAAATGGGTTGCTTCCCTTTTTTAGGTTCGGGGTATTTCTTTTTACTCTGCATGTGAGTAATCCTATCTCTTATGGGTATACACCATTTCCTCTGTAATCTCGTGAAACTATGCTACTGTGAGATAAGGGTGTGTGAATACAGTGACTTAGCAAAAGTTGGTTTGACCACACTGGATTTTTCTGCAATAACAAATAAGGAAAAAAAAAAGAAACATGAGAAACATGAGCTGTACCTTCTCGCCACTAGAGTAGAAGAAGTAACGTAGTCTGACAATGTTGCAGTGATCCAGCTTCCTCATGATCTGTAGTTCCCGATTCTGTGAGGACAAGAAAACATGAGAGTGCAGGTGGGAAATTTAGAGGAGAAACCAAGCATGAAAAAAACTTTCAAAGAAAACACATGGGAGACAAGGTCTGACTCTTAGAACAACTTTAGATCACAACAGATAAGAAATGATGTGGAGAAATGTCTATATTAGAGCCATACCTTAAACCTCTTATCCTGCAGAACCTTCTTAATGGCCACCATCTCCTGGCTGTCGATGAGGCGAGCTTGGTACACCACACCAAATGACCCATTGCCAATCACCTGCAAGGTTTTCACAAAAGAGGAAAGAGTCAGACACCGGCTAAAGAAATCCATGACAGTTCATCGGGTGAAGTCCAAGAAGATTTGTAAGGGTTACTTTGGTGTCTGGCTGCTGATCTAACAAACAATTTGAGCTTATCTGTGTCAGTTCAGCTACAACAACAGAAGGTTAAACACAGGGTTACACAATGTTAAATAACCTCTGACACAACTTTCCAGTTTCTGCTCATTTTCAGTGTCTAGACTAGTGCAACCTGTGTAAAGTAGGTCAGTAGCAAATAGTGATATTGGTTTTGGGGGAAGAGTCTGTCCTTTCCTGTGTTTTCCTAAGAGCCGTGTTCACCGGAGCACAGCCAGGGAAGGTCTATGCTTAACCCCCCCTCTAACCAACATTAATTTGGCCAAAGCATTGACTAAAATACAAATCCGAAGTTTCCAGGACATTTGATCGTATTAATCAAACCAGATTCTCAAAAACTAGTCTTTTACAGGATGTGTGGGAACCCTGAACTGTGCTTCACAGGAGAGATATGGCTGCTACAGTATGTTTCATGAGAATGACTGTTTATATTGTTTGAATGGACCTCGGTATAACACAATAATAAATAAATAAATAAACATTTTTAAAAATGCCCAAACTTCACATGCTCCAGTTTCTATTTGGATTCTCCTTCTATGATTATAAATTAAATATCTTTGGGTTTTAGACTAAACAAAACAACAAACGTTGAAGACGTCACCTTGGGCACAGAGAAACTGTGGTGGACATTTTATACCATTACCCGACATTTTATAACGATAAATAGAGAAAACTGAGAAATCAAGAAATGCATTGGCAGATACTGATCTTAAAATAATTGAGTGAGTTCAGGTATTGAATTAATCAAGCCAGTAAAAAAAATTAGTGCATGTGTTGTAGTAAATCCAGTAGTACAACTGTGTAATTATAACTACAATAGTAATTATGCACATTGATATATGATTTATGATAGAACAGTTTTATCCTCAAGATTATTGAAACTTTTAAAACAAGTAGACTCAGTAGAGATTTTTATTACACTTTTATAACCTTCAAGAGCAGCAGACATTGGAAAAGTGACAATATTTCTGATAAGCAGGTATCATAAGACTATTGACTTTGAGATAGAACTCGTGATAAATGTATGTTTAAACATTATTACAGAGACATTAAGGAATCTTAGAAGTGATAAAAGGAAACCACCAGAAGGAGCTGCAACGAGTCTCTAGTTCACTGTAACAGCGATCTCATCTCGTGTTATTTCATTAGCCTGTAACTGACACAATTATGTCACATTTTCAGATCAGACACAAGCAAGATAGCTAACAGAAAGTAGGCTATAACGTGAGCCTTTAAAGCCAGAAATGTCAGCACCTGGCAAAACACTTACAGAGCCACTGGTACTGATCAACAACCATATCAAGCCAGATATACTGCAGTCATTGAATGCAGTGAGATGATAGTTTAAGTTATAGTAGCAGAGGAGTGTATGTGAAGTTGTATTTCTACATATAAAAAAGGACAGAGACTCTAATGGTGACACTGTCGGGTCTTGGTTTTAATTCCTTGCTCACCTTGATGTCGGTGTAAGAGACTTCCTGTGGGCGGTCCGGTCCCTGACCTGGTGTGGCCACAACTGTCGTCACCTTCCCACTGTCTCCTAGGAAACAAGCAGGAACAGGGTGACATAAATGACAGGGTTATGATTCAGTCATACGGTTCAGTCAGCGTAGCCTGGGTAAGAATAGAGACATCAAAAGCCTATTTTTTTTTAATCCCCCTATATTTCAATGTGAAGTAGAACACAGTAGTTATGAGTCATAGCAGGTAATCTGTTAATTGCTTTATTGTGCTAAAATGTGTGATGTTATAAAAAGGATTAAAATTGGCTACGGCCCCTCTGGCTCCGTTTTTTACAAGAAGTAATAATATGAAACCGCTTCACAACGTAACCAAAAGAATGCCGCTGACAATCAACCCTTGCTGCGGCCAGCCTCAACATCTGGGCCGACTCTCCGCCAGCCGTTTCAATATATAGGTTAATGACAGTCAAGTGAATGGATGTCAACTTTAAGAAGCCTCCAAAGACACAGAAAGAAATGGTAAGAGTTCATACTCAATACACTGTGACTAATTAAACTGGGAATGAACCCAAAAATAGGCCAACTACTTTTTCTGTCCTGATAAAACTGTTTTAAGTAATAAAAGCCTCCCGTACATGGATTCTTTTGTTTTATGCTCCAGTGGCATCGCGCTGCAGGGGTCAATCACATACGAGCACGAGCACACATAAGGTCTAATGACTTGTAGCGTGTAGAATTTTACTAATTTACTTTTACCTCAGAGACATAGGGAAAAATACCATGGAAGCGTTCACAAGTTGGATAAAATCCTGCCTGAAAGGAGAATAAAACTTCTTGCAGTGCCTTGGTGTTTGATAAGTCTTCAAAATGGACTTCACGGTTCATACGCATATCATCTCATAAACAGGACGCTGCCATTACTAGCAGCTACATTTGTGTGTGTGTGTGCTCTAGGGCTGTCCCTGAATCAGGATCAAACCGATGCATCTGCTTTTAATTCCTTTTTTTATTTTAATACACTCAATAAAATCCACCTGCTGAACTGACCAGCTTACGTGAGTCTCGTGTTTTATGCATAAGACTCACGTTGTAATCCCTTTGTTCATCATCTGTGATGTGAAAAACACAGAGAGAAAGTAAAAGTGTGCGTCCTGCTTACAGTTCAGTTATGAAATCCTTGTGCAACATAAGTGCTGGGTGGTATGACAAAAAAACTGTATCACTGTATTCTGGCGGTCTCACAGTATATCACGGTACTGCATGACCCGGCCCTTATATAGTGGCTTATTAAACTGTCAGGAGTATACAATGGTAAATGGTAAATGGACCTGTACTTGTATAGTGCCTTTCTAGTCTTCCGACCACTCAAAGCGCTTTTACACTACGTGCCACATTCACCCTTTCACACACATTCACACAGTGATGGTAAAGTCCATCGAACAGAAACTAACATTCATACACACTCACACACAATATATAGAATATACAAACATTTATTCATTTAGTCATCGTGTTTATACCGAAGGCTTTTTATTACTATAGTGTTTTCTGGGCCTTACAAAAAAAAATGAAGAGATCAGAATGTATGAAACCTAGTATAAACAAAACTTTCACAACGTTTCCTCTTCAAAACGAATATTTTTTAAATAGTTACATAAACACTAAGAACTGATATAAAATATGCAAAGTATTTAAGTATTTAAAGAGATGTTTGCTGCCCTCTGTTTCCACCCTTCTCTACCTCAATCACAGTTAGTTTTGTGCTCATTTTGAGACTGGATTTGCCGTTGCTCCTGCATTGCTCCGCGCACAATGACACAGCTACACAGCTGACACAGTCTTTCAGGGGGAAGCCCACTGTACAGCTCACGCTATCGTCTCACCGATACCCGGACGGAAAGCACAAAGCTATTCACTGTCTGCACGCAGCCTTAGCACAAAGCTGTGTATAGTAATCAGAGGTGCTTCAGCAGAACACATAGGCCGAAGCAAAATCATATTTATAAAAAAACAACTTTGTATACCTCGACTCAGAAACAATAATCTCAACAACCTTTTTGCCATCTAGCTGTCCTTGTTCTGTATTACTGGCACCCTGACCATGTCCTCATACTTAATGCTTTGTTTACCAAACAAGACAATGCACTTATTGATATGGCCCTCTTACAGCCAGAACTGCACGTCCTGGTGTTCTTGTCCATATCCACCCACACACAGTAAACTGTCCTCAGCCACCAAAGTGTGGTGGTCATCCAATAGGCACGCTGGCGATATCGGTTACAGCTGAGACTGCGAGGCCTGCGGAGTGACCGGGTCACTGGGTTCTCTAACTCAACGACCGGGTTCTCCCTCTGGACAGGAATGAACACACACACAGGGGCTCCAGGTTAAAAGTAGGACAGCTGGTTAAAGGATACGTTCATGCCAACTGTCTGTGTTGGTCCTCCTCTTACATGTTTCTTGCTGATGTGACAGTCGGTACTGTCATTCACTTTTTACAGTATGAAAAACAACTTCCATGAGGTCAATAATCTATCATAATAAACACGTTGCCTTACTCTGACTTTGTCGGTATGTCTGTTTTATCATTGTTTCATTGTTTCTGAGTTCACTGTTTATATATCAGTGGTGAACTGTGTCACAGTCTGCTTCCTGTCATTCACCTGACATTCACAGAAGGAAACTCAAGTCACCAGGAGGAAACAATCCCTTAAAAAAAAAATGCAATTATTTAAACTTTGACATCCATAGCTAACTATTTAGTGTTTTTAAACTTAAACAGCAATGTGAAATATAAGAATTTGCACAAACTATTCTCACTAATGCATTAACCAGCAGATTTCCTCATGTCAATGTACTGTCTTACTACACAAAAAGCACACTGTACTTGAATGAACTCCAACATCCTTAAAGCGAAAGTAGCTTCAAGAGAATTAAGTTTACCTTATTAATATGCAGTTTAATGCAGCAAGATCTTCCCAAAAATCTAACCAGGCCATGTACTCTATAGGGAGAACCTCTGGTGGAAGTGTGAGGTTTCTATCAAGTAACTATTGTTTAGAGTTACGGTGCTCATGTGACAGTCTACCACAAAAAAACAGCATCCAACACCACATCTACTTCTTCAGAGCTGGTTTACATAACATTTACATAGAGTAATTGTGAACAAAAACAGTCTTGTGATGCCACCATCCCCACATCGGTCACATGCTTTTTAAATAAAAAAATTTTTTATCATACCCATCTCTATAGAGTTTCCCAAAAAGATAACCATGGTTCATCACACAGTTGCGGCTCTGTTAAAGGGAAAATCCACTAAAATAACATTGTTTTTCTATATTTTATAGCTTGATTTAACTTGTGAATCTGAACATTTCTCACTGAGTTGGAGAGTGAAGAGACATACAGTGGGGATGATGTCATCCACAGACAAACCCTGGAGCTGCTCCACACTCAGTGAATAATGGAACAACTGCTTGGACACTGTCTCAGCAGCCATGGTAATTATACTGGAATAATACAGAAATAAATTATCTGATTTGTGGCAGTGAGCCCTGTTTTCGAATCCCCTTGGTTGTAATATGTTAAAACTCTATGAACACACCAGTTCACTGTTTTGTGGACCGCCTCCAAGAGTGTCGCCTGAGGACATCATCAATTCCCTAGCTGAAATGCTAATTTGATATGCTTACAAAATTAATTTATACTGCTGTAGAAAAAAAAAAAAAAAAAAGAGGCAAATATTCCTGTGTAATAAAATCAGTGGAAAATATCAGCAGAACTGCCATCAAATTGATACTGGTGTCATTACAGGCATCTCTTTAGTTCATGTCTGGGCCTGTCAGTGTTTCTCCTCGAGATGTTTGTAACAGCTGCAATACTGCAAGCAAGTGTCACATACTGTGTGTATATATATATATATATATATATATATATATACACACACTGTGTCTGCCCACTGCTACTAACTACTTCTACAAGTGAGCACGTGGGTAAAAAAAAACTTCAATCTACCAGCCACTTTAGCTCATGAGGTGGCTGATCGGTAGTTTTATCCTTACGTTTAGGTTCACGCTGTGTAACCAAAAAACTAGCAATGCAAAGCAAAAGTTCACTTTTCAGACTAAAAGTACCAAGACACCACATTGTGGAGCAAAAGACTGAACTTGCAGTGGTGGAGGAGTAGCTCATAAAAGCAAGAGTACTTAATGGAAGTATTTCATCATCAAATATCTTCCAGTGTTGCTCATAATGACAGATCACTGGTTGGTATGGCAACATAACATCCTTAATGCTCCATGTCCAAGTTTAATTTTACCAGTAATTCAAAATGTCAAATCACATCAGTCTCTCTCACAAATATCTTGCTAACTGGGTTAATCCTGCCTCTTGAAATAGCCGTCAAGACTCCCAAACCCTGACAACGTATCCATCACTCGCCCAAAAACAGTACATTTACCAGCCGAAAAGGCAACATTTTGGGCTTTAAGGGCTTCAGGCAATGTGTTGCTCTCCTGCTGCTGTTGAGGGTGAGCGAGAAAACAAGGGTCATACTGCCTTGAACTGGAGATGACCCCAACTTGAACTCTAATATCAAAGTCACACACCACTGCCTGCTAATGGATGATAAGGTTTGGATTAACACACACACACACACACACAGATACTCTGCTCACACCTGTCACTACGGTGATAAAGGACCATACGATAACTGCATCTCAGACAGAGGAAACCTACTCCTTGGCATCCCAGCAGACAGCCCAGGCTCTGGTGCTGGTTGTGCATCACTTGCATCCTCCAGGCGTCGGCCACCTGCTGCTAAGCCTGTGCCCCACAGGTGACCTTGGTGAAAAGGTAACTTTCCTGTCCTGACCCTTCTCCAGGTGGGCCAGACAGGTAGCTCTCAAAGACCCCCCCCCGAAAATAAATAACCCAGAACCGTGAATGCAGCACTCAAAAGCTCAGGCATTTGAGTCCAGCTTTGGCCACAAAGAACAACAGAGACCGTTTTACTGCTCACTCACACTGACCACAGTGGCATCAAACACATCCTCACATAGCAACTCCACATTAATACAGCTTGATTATTCAGTAATTTAACTGCCGTTACACCGGGTTATAGTGGTTATCAGCCAGCGGCTTAGTCTGCCATCAGTACGGCTGAATACATCCATCGGCCGGACGGCGAACTAACAGTAACATACAAAACAAGTGGCTAACGTTAGCAGGCGAGCTAGTTAGCGTGCTAGCAAGTTGGTTACCACTACAGGGGAGCAATAACGACTTTCCTCTCGGATGTGACTCTGAACACTGGCAGGTAATTTTAAAGAGAACAAACACAGGATACAATTCATCAGACTGCCAGACTCCGACAAATAGCTGCTGGCTTATTAGAACTTACTGGCTAGCTTAAGGTTCGAGCATCCCGACGAGCTGCTGCCGGAGGCCTGCGGGACCCCGGACTTTCCTGTGCTGCTCCCCACGGCAGCGGCTGATCCGGTGGACGCAGCGGCGGTTCCTGGCACACCTGGCGGCTCAGCAAACGAGCTGGTCCTGGGCCGCCCGCTGCCGCTCATATCTCTGTGCAGGGCTCAGGGTTGTTTTTTCCACTACTTTCAGCCAAGCGACTAATAATTATGAATACCCGGCAGCGAATAATCGTGGAAGGATACACCGAGAAATACCGCTCCCGTTGCCGCCGGCTGTCTGGGCTGATAGCTGTTGCTAGACACCTAGAAACAGACCGCTCGCAATGCCACCTGGGAGATGAAGTTCGAAGGAGCTGTTGCTTAGGTTTGCTGCTCAGGCGTTCAGAAATCCAAACAACTACAAATTTAAAATGACTTAACAGTGGATGTAGGCCAAAAAGGTGCAGTCAGAGTGTATGTTAAAATATAAATTTAAGTGTTTACCATGTTTGTATTCAGATAAAAAATCACAGTTTAATCCATAGACTCTATAAAACAGGATAAATCACTATATTGTCATTTATTCTATAAGTATAGTACAGATGTATTTTTGTGAACTGAAATATTTCCCAAAATACCAGGAGGTCCTGCATATTTTTTATTTTTTGTATGAATCTTCAAGTTGATTTTAAATGAAGGGCTTTTGCGTAATCCTATTCAATATAATCAGTGATATGATGACATGTGGTGCTTGGTGAAAACAACATACTTAAGAGTGTGATGGTGATTTTGAAGTGAGCAGGCTGTTGTCCTCTTCAGCTTCCCAGAGTGTTTGTGCCCATATGGAAGGCACTCTGACCAGGTCCCCTTACCTTAACCGACATCTCACCCAATATGACCTGAATCTGAAAGGGCTTCTCTAATCCAATAAGCATTCTTAACACTTGGAGTCCAGCTGGAGAAGTACACACACAGGGATTTGGGGGACTTGCCTGGTGGGTCAAAGTGGCTTCATCTGTAGATCCTATTCATTGGTTTACAACCAAATTTGTTCAAGAGAGGTTGGATTTGCATCAACTTTTCCTTATTATCTCTTCCTTTGCCATTTTGGAAAGAAAGTACAGACGGTCAAAGTAGAGATTGCAATAAATGAGGAAGCAGTAACAGTAATTTAATACCTTCTGTATGTGGATTATAATAAGACATTCGATACAAACATTCAAAAATGATAAAAACACTGGATACATTCAGAAATAAATTCAACGACATAAGACATTGTGTTAGATCTTTAATATTTTCAATATTTAGTTTTTTGTTGTTTAGAAATATTGCACATGGTCAACATGCCTGCTTATGAGATAACACTCACCTCGCTCATCCTAAAATTCCTTCTCCAAAGTAAGGACAGTTTATTTTTAAGCACAATCATACAGTGTACACGCATACATGTGTGTATGCACATATTTCTGGTCTGGGTGTGTGCACGCGTGCATGTGATTGCACATGCATGCAGATGGACACTTTACAGCCCTAACCCCAAAGAGATGTGAATTGATAGTCTTCCATTACCTGTGTGTTATATATTATATAGCCTGAATATATATTTCATATATATCCTGAATCAACTGGGTTTGATAACAGTCAAGATGGCGGGAAAAATAGTCACGGTGACTATAAAAATACTGTCTCTAGAGTAGAATATAGAATGGAGAATACAATGAAAAATATACTATTGATAATGTTGCTGTGTGGAGAGAGAAAAAGTTGTGTTAAGACACTACCTGCATGTGCCAAAACATACACACACACCCAAACACAGACCTAAATGCACATATATGGAAATACCGGTATATACTTTTTCACACATCCAACTGTATACAGAGAAACAAAAGAGATACCCATAATAATAACTACCCCCACTCTTCACCAAGGAAGTAAAGAGCCAAAAAGTGCTATTCAAAAATTGTCTTTGACTTTTAGTAAGTTATACCCTCTATCTCTTCAACAATAACAATAATTGTGTGATTCTTTTTTGTTTTGTTTTATACCATAGTTAAAGATAGTATCACAACAGCTCATTCCTCTCACTGACTGACTGCACTGGATTTAATATCTATGGCACAGAGCCTTCCCCCGGAAACAAAATAACCCACCCATTTCCAAAAAAAATAAATGTCCTATTGCACCATTTGACGGGAAAGGATAAAGTGTCGAGAAGAGAGGGAAGAGGGGAGGGCTCCAGAGACTGCCCTCCAGGGCTGGTCTAGGATCTGCTTTCCCTGAACTAACCCTAACCAGAGCCATCCTGAGCTACATAGCGCTTGACCCGGGACCAGTGCTTAAGGGCACTTTCTAACAACACTTGAGGGAAATAGGTGAGGTAAAGATGGGAAGAGAGGACTGAGGAGAGATGGGTTGAAAGGAAGGGAAAAAGCAGGGAGGACATGGGGAGGAAAAATGTGGTTGATAACATACGGAACAAGGTTATTATTTTTTCTACTAAAACAATCTCTATAAACAATACTTTCCTGATTTTACTTGCGGCGGTCCCAGACGAGAAGGGCCGCACAAATTGTGCAAACACCTGATTTCTGCGTTTTACAAAACGACAAACACCCCTGCTCCCCCACTTCTGTGTCTGGTGAGAAATCGTAGAGTAGGGTAGAGGGGGGGAGAGAACCGCCCCAGGTACAATTAAAAGTAGGGGGGGCCACAGACTGATTTTGTCCCCTTCTTTGTCCAAAGTTTTTTTTTTTTTTTTGTTGTGATTTTTTTATGCTGGAGAAGAAACACAATAGAGCCACGAGAGAAAAACAGGCCACGGTAAAACTGGTTATTTCCACGGCAACGATAACGAGAGAAAGCAACATTATATCCACTGGGAGATTCAGAGAAGTTTGGTTAAAATTCTACTTTTTCTCTCTGTTGGTAAGCTTGTCATGTTGTTGTTGTTGATGTCCTTATTCACTATTATTCTTATCGGTCTTCCTATAGTTGGAATATAAATCTTCCATCCATTGAACGTCATCCAGTTTCTTCTTCTGCCTTTTCTCTGTGCTCTGTCGGGAGCCGGTCAGTGTCGAACTTAACGTTGATTCTTCAAAGCCTCACAACCAATAGTCTCTTTACATAATCTCTTTACGGTGCCTGTTCACACAGGTTTTGGGGAGGGCACCCCAACAGACATACAGACATATATAATCAGCTCCCGCCAATGAGGACTCAGTCTTTCATAATGGCAATAACTGAAGGTGCAAATATTGGTCACACTACATCCAAACTCCTGCCTTCTTTTTGTTTTTCAGGAGCGATTTCATGCTTTCAGTTTCTCTTCTCACTACAATCACTAAAAACTGTGCAGGCCAATGGCTTGGTCAGACCGGGGTTGACTATGTTTGTGTACGAGTGCTCACACTGCACAGATGTGTCCATGCACTGCATGTGTTTGTGTGTGTGCATGTATTGTATGTATGTATGTATGTATGTATGTGTGTATGTGTGTGTGTGTGTGTGTGTGTGCTGTCTGTCTTGCAGCATCGAGGGGCTGTGGAATATTAGTGGAGGTCGTTGGGGTTGTGTTTGTGTCCCGACCACTGTGCTGAGGAGTGGAAGGGCGAGAAGGAGGTCAAGTCAATGGCATCTGAGGGCTGGCTGGCTGGGTGGCAACAGCAAACTGCATCTGCACAATAAGTGACAAAGTGCCTTTGTGTGTCATGGTCCTTGGTGGCGGCTCCTGGGGACTGCCAACCAAGAGTAACAGTCTGATTTGGTAAGGGTGTGTGTATGTGTGTGCGTGTGTGTGTTTATGTGGCATCATGTGCATGCTGGAGATTACATATGCACCATGGTTTGTGTGTGTGTGTGCCAGAGAGATAGAGAGTGTGTACCACAGAGTTTGTGTGTCAAACTACAAACTACTGTACAAATGTGCTGAGAGCAGACCTGGGCAAAGTGTTAGCTGAAAATATTCTGGATACTCGGGGAGGGGGAAACTACACTACAAGAAGCACTTGACTCATCAGGACTTGCATGTGATTCGACCACTTTTGAGGCTTTTTTTTGAATGTCTGATTAGACAAATCAAGCGCACCTTGAGTAGTTTGAATATTTGTGACCATATTCAAATATATTCCTGCCCAGGTCTGGTGGAAATTAGTGCCAGTAGAACGGATCCCACTGGAGCCATTCAGAGTACAGGTTCAACACATACAAGAACATTTTGCAGGGATGACACACTCCTCTCTCTTCTTCTTCCTTGATTTTTTCCACTTGGTCATCCTCTCCAGCTTAGGATCCTTCGCTTTTTGGCTCCTCAGGGCTCCGGCCTTTATCTCCTTGCTGCTCCGCCCCTCCGTCCTCCCGGATTGATTGATTGAAAGAGGAGCTGTGGGTTGGGGCGGGGTTGGCTTCAAGTGACCCTCCAGGTTCGAGGGTTCCAGGCGTGGCCGTCTGCATGATCTTCTGACGGACCTCGCGGATCTTCAGCTGCAGACACACCTTGGTGGGGAAGGTGTCCGAGTAGCGTGCCTGGAAGGCAGCAGTGGCCTGAGCTGGAGAGGATGAGAGAAACGAAGGGGAAATGGGAGGGAAGAGTGAAAACAGGGAGCAAGGAGATAAAGCAGTTGTTATAAAAACAGCATGATAACAAGTATAAGCATATATCCTGTCTGATATTCTTTAAGGGGAACATAATAATGATTCAGTTGTTGCTCAGTTAAGATTATTTTAAAGCCACAGGTTTAAAATTACTGCAAATACTTAACTGGGGGTATCAAATTTAGAAAGTTTGTTTAGTATAATGAACCTTCTCTAAATATAAGGTATTCATTTAGTAATTCAGCCACATTTTTAATGGTTGATACAGTAGTTTTCCAATATATGATTATTAGTTGTAATGTAATGTAAGTACGGTTTGCCTGTACAATTTAATAAAAGTCATCAATTTAATCTCCATTTCAGTTGTTCTTACTGTCCCATTGTGTACTATCTACGGGTGGTTTACCTGAGGGAAAGAAGCCATGTTCCTGAAACAGCTGCATGACCAGGGCCCGACGCTGATCCAGAGTTCTACGCAGAGACGAGTAGGGGACTCGGTCCAAGTCTCCAAGAAGATCCTCTCCTTCTGTGCCTGGTTGAAAAGGAGAATGCCACATCTCTTTCAGTGCACCTTTAGGAGCAGTTCTGCAGCTGTTGCACCTGATGTTACCTGATGTACCTGCTCTGTCGAAGGTGAAGATTTCTCCCTCGCACTTGGCGGCGCTTTTGGGGGTGTTGGGCTCCGAGCTGCAGCTGGAGAGACGACGAGTCTTCCTCCTCGGGGAGCTGGGGTCTTCTGCTGTCAGCTCCAGCTCTGGACACACCACACGCAAAGGATGAAGAAAGGGAATAGGAAGAGAAAGGGGGATACATAACAAGAGAGGGGAATGAATATCAAGCAGAAAGAGGAGAAAGAGGAATCAGAATAGGGCAAAGAATGGGAGAAATGGAAGTGGGAACCAGTTAGAAGATGTAGAAAAGAGACAAAAGGTCTCCAAATAACAAAAAGTCCACTCTTTATTTTACTGTATTTGTTGTATATTAATTTAGGTATTATTTTGGATCAAAGTTCACTCTTCTATCTCTCTCTCTCTGCATCTCACCGGTGGAGTTGCGTCTCTTCCTGCGGTAGCTTCCCAGGATGGCTCTTGGTGAGGTGGCCAGACTCTGCAGAGTGGGCGAAGGCAGGACCTCCTCTGGGTTAAACTCTGGAAGCTCAGCAAAACGCTCCTCAAAGTATGTCTCCGACAAGACCCTGCGAGCAGAGAACGCAGTGCTGTAATCCAATGGTTAAAATATCAAGGGGTGGCCTCTGAATGTATACACATTTCTCATGCCTTCGGGCCGAGTTCTGCCAGGGCTTTCTCTTCTCTGTGGCTTCACCACCACTCTCCTACTGTCTAAATATATAAAGGGTGAACACTTCGCCCACTCACATTCAGTAAACAGAGAGTTTCCACAATAATTTTATGAAGTTAGAGGTTTGGTCATAAACTAAAAATGGATGATGGATGCCACTATGTGTGAAAGTCAGTGTTGAATAAAGACAACAAATGGAGTCCTCTCCAGGGTGCTGTAGCTCATCTTCAAGCTGCTTTGCACCATAATTACAGAAGATCAGCTACTGTTACGAGCTCTCTCAGCTTGAGAAACTGTAAACTGTTAAAATAGAGAGAACATTGTTTTACAAAGACCAGAAAGCCAGAAGGACCGGGCAGACTTTTTAAATTTTGCTTTGGCACTGATTCTGAAGGAGCCATAACTAATGTCTGATCACTGAGAATGGAATAAAAGCTTGTCTCAGTCAAAGACGAGACTGCGCTTACACTTTACATTCACTTTCAATTACTCATTTACAGGCACTTACTGAGGTTTCTTTAAACACCAAACCCACTCACATAAGTTTGATTATATAAAAAAAAGAACAAAAATGAAGTTCCCTCAGCTAATGATTCGTGCCCTTCTTGTGCTGACATTGTCCCACTTACTTTTCGAGAGAGTCGGGTGTCTTCTTGAGTGGTGGGGGTCGGAACTTGGTCTTCTTTGAGGAAGTGGGGGGGTCTCTTTCTGCAGGGGGAGGGGGAGGGGGGTCCAAACCTGAGGGTGGTGCAGGAGAGGAACGAGGTCCAGCCTGGGAAGAGAGCGAGAGAAAGACTGGTGAGACAGGGGTCCCACTGCAGCCCTGGCATATGATTCCTCTACTTTCCCATGACTTTCTGCAGTCAAAGACAGTTTGTTGAGACGGAAAGGAGAAGTTTTTTTGTCCTGGTTATTCCTCTAGTTTTCCTTCAAGATGTATTTGTTCTTCAGGATACTGATAACTTTAACTAACTAATGTTTGTTCACATGTCTCTGTAATAAGAAGTTCCAAAAGACTGAACAGTGTGGTGTGCAAGAACAAAATGAAAATGCATTTGTAAAATTCACAGATGTTTCCTGGCTTCTTAGAGAAGATCTTAGAGAAGAAGAGATCAAAAAATCTGACGTAAAAATTGTTTGAAGATGTCTCTAACAATCTTTAACCAAAGCTTCAGGAAATGTGTGGTTTCATGAGAAACGACTGAACGGACGGAGCAGATATGCAGCTTTTCTCACCTCTTTGCTGCTGTCGCTCATGCTGTGGTCCTCTCTGTCTGTGTCTCTGCCTCCCTTCTTTTCACTGTTCTCCTTCATCCCCCTCTCTCGCTCTCTGTCCATCTCGCTTCGTGACTCTCTGCTGTGCCCATCTCTCAGATTTTCTTCTTTGATGTACAGACCGATGTCCTCCTCTTTTTTTACTGGAACAGACAAAGATATTTTCAAACTCTGATATAAAAATACTGACCCATCTTATCTATCTCACTTGTGTACAAGGTGCACACTGCAACTTTCCACAGTTACAGGATCAGTCTTAATCCTGCAAGCTTAGTTTCACTACAAGATTTTAATCTGGAAAACACTCACAGAAAAACAGACTGATTCTGCAACAATGTGCAACAAACCCATGTTATTGGCTTAAAGAGAAACTCATTCCCATGGTGGACAATTTAGAAAATTAGGCCACTTTCTTAATACATCTTAATCAGACGTATATCATGTTGATATAAATATTTTCTTTAGATGTGCAAAAAGGGATGGATTTTAAGCAAGAAACCAACACTGACATTTAAAACCAAACTAGTGGAGCATTACCTGCTGTGTCATTAATCATACAGGTGGCCAGTGAGGAGCTGGCAGCACAGCTCTGCATCCCGTATCCTCCATCCTCAGTCTGACCATCCAGCTGGATCTCCCTCTTCACCTCCACCTTCGGCACCACCTCCACTGCCACGTTAGGCTGTGGGGTCGCCACCGCTGAACCCGGCACCCCCGTTGCCAACGGAGAGGAAGGGTTTATAAAGTCCTGGGCTGGGGCGGCCACTGCGGGCGGCGCGGTGGTCACAGAGACCACGCCAGTAGGCAGTGCAACGGTTGGTGCAGGGTAGATGGCAGTTAGTACCTGGTGAAGAAGACAGCAGAGCAAGTGTGTCCGTTAAGAGATTTTGTGTTATTTTTGATAGAAAAGCAGACAAGGCTTTCCTCGTTTCAGCCATGTTTTAACATGTTTGTTGGGTTTCTGTAAATCATTTTTAAGGAGTGTGGTCTAGAACTGCTCTATATGAAAAGTGTCCTGAGAAAAATTGAACTGAATTGAACGCGACGGATAAGAGGTGATAACGATATAATAATGTGTCAAGACAAGGTAAAGCTGAAGCAGAAATTGTAATGTAAGAAAAGGGGAAGTGGAATTAAATTGATTTACTACTCTGAAAGAAAAATAGATTACTGTGCTGTAAATCAACCCAGCAGTTTTTAAAACTGATGCCACACAAAGTAAAATGTAGTATAAAGGCCAAAAGTCAGTGCCAATATTTTCTTGCTTCTTTACAGTAATTTCGCTAATGACTCCAAACTAATATAGTGATAATTTATCACAGAATGCTACATCTAGCACCTTTAATCCCACTGATTATTTCATACCGCATTGGTGAAACATTTTGTAAAATTAGGAAATGAAATCTGCAGTTTTTGTATTGAAAAGAAAAACTCATATAAAACTGAAAACTGAATCTCAAAAAATGACTGATATGCTAATGCTCAGCACTGCCTTCGGTAACCTTCACATCTACAAATGATCTTTTGAAGCAAACTGGGAAAATAATAACTGATAAAAAGGTAGACTGCTTTTAATTTTTCAGTCTTTAAACGTTATTAACTCCTTTTGACATTTCAGCTTTCAAATTTTCTTCATGACCACACATTTATACTGCGCTTTAGAAATCTTTGGTACTAACACTGTACAGTTCTCTGCTCCTCTTTACCTGACGACCAGCGGTTCCTGAGGCCTGACCCGGAGGGGTCTGTGATTGACAGCTCAGGGGTGGGGCTGGAGCTAACAGCGGTGGTTGACCAACGATCGGCTGAACCAGGGTTTGCCCTGCCGGGGCGATGGCGGTGAAGCCCAGGGTTGCCAAAGATGATGGGAGATAGGCCGGGCCTGGAGCAGGTGTGGCCTGTTGGGGTGTTGCCGTGGTAACTCCTGGGCCAGACTGGACATAGGTGATCCTAAAGGAGAGAAAAGTCATGAGTCTCAAAGCTGAATATAAGAAATCACCTGAGCAGCGTAGTAACCTCATTGAGTCATTAAGAAACAACACAGATACAATACAAAGACAAAAAGACTGATCTTGATAAAAGATTAATTATAGATGATACAGCTGTATGAGACAGCAAATGCCTACTTACAAATATGCAAAGTTTTGACTGTGAAGGCTCAGATAGGAGGAAATATCCATAGGCAACTCTTTTCTTTTGATTACTTTCTTGATTGAACTTTTAAAAAGTGTCCCACAAACCATGAAAAATACCTATCACATAATCGCTTGTATTGTCTGACCAACAGTCCAAAACTTTAAAATATTCAGTTTACTATTAGAAAACTAAACCAATATAGAACATTTTCACATTTGACAAGATGAAACCAGTAAATTTGTAATATATTTGTTTAAAAATGACTTAAAGGAAATGTGGATTCATTTTCTGTCAAAAGACATGATTCAACTCGTCATATCAGCAAACCACCAAGTTTTCACTTTCAATGTTGCAAAAAGAACTACATTTTTTTTCTCGTCTAAACTTGGAAAGCTGGAGAAAAGTTTACACAGATTATATCATAGTTCAGAGCGCTCCAAAGGATGATGGAGTGTCAAAATGTGTTGAAAGTGCTGACTTCCTTTATCTCCATTTACTGCACATTAAGTACAATTAACATTACGACCTGGCTGAAATCGAAATCCCACAACATCTTTACAGCTCAGAAGGATCTCTGACCAGCTGAAGCAGTAACTGCGGAGAATAAAAGAGGGTATATGTTGCTGTCTTGCAAGTGCTAGGCCTGTGTTAGTGACCTGGTGGGTGGAGAGGTCAGAAGAACAGTCTGTGGGGGCGCGGCACCGGGAGCCATCACCGTTGCCATGGAAACAGGAAAGGGGCTCCCAGGATGCACTGCTGCTGTGCCGCCAGGGTGAACGTTGGTCTGGACCACAGGCATGGGAGCGATCTGGATGATCTTTTGAAGGGGGGGGCAGGAAAACTTATATAAATATATAAATATCAAATGCACTTTTACAGTCCTCAGAACAATTCTAGCACTTTAAAGCAACCGGTGCCTTCAAATAACATCCATAGGACTGCAACTAGCAGTGATTTTCATTTAATTTCTCATTTGATTTGATTGTTTTGATTAATTCATTAATAAGTAACAATGAAAAATAGCGATAAATACCCTGATAAGTTCTACTTGCTTGTTTTGACAAACCGAAAACCCCCCAAAATATTTAATTTACAATAATATAAAACAGAAAGGAGCAGCATTTCAAAAGCTGGAACCAGCAAATATTTTGTATTTTTCCCTCATAGATGACTTAAACGATTACTCGGTTATCAATTCATTTTCTGTCCAAGTCATATGAATCAAAAGTGGATAAAAACTGCAGCACATAGCGGTAAAACAAGAGCATAAAGCAGATTTCCAATGGAAGTTCTTTTCACCACACCGTCCGTCTGTAATCTACTTTGTTCCTATCAGGAATACGTGTCGTCTCTGTGTAGTCGTAATGACGCTGTTGCTGCTGAGGATTTAACCACCTTGTCACCTGTCAGCAAACAGGGTGGCGCCTATTTATCTTTCATGCTGTTGACACTGTTAGTTAAAGTGCTGACATTCCCACCTTGTTTCCTGACGCGGGGCCGTTCTGCACAGGAAGAGGCGGAGCGACCAGGGAAATGGAAGGATGAGGAGGAGTAGACCCTGTTCTCACTGTTGCCATGGGAACCAACATTTTGCTCTGCATGACAGGCGACTGGGTTTGGACTAATGAGTGAGAACGAGAAAGAGAGAGAGAGAGAGAGAGAGAGAGAGAGAGAGAGAGAGAGAGAGAGAATTAAAACACTCAGCGTGAGAAACAGATGAATCGAGCCAAAAGAGGGGAGGTGAAGACGGAACAGGAGCAGCGGGTGGGTGGAGACACACTGAGACAGAGAGGACATTTCAACCACTGATAATAGTGAAATTCCTTGCTGATAACAAGGTGGAATAATGTTCTGGTGCTTCAAGACTCTTATGAATAGAGAGTAATTAAGGCATGGGTGGGCGACGGGCACTCATACTCATGTCAACAGTGTTTCTCCTGTCAATCATTGATCTCCTGTTTACGTCAGCCAATCAAATCTTTTTTCAGTGCTTCCTGAGGAGATGAGTCATTAGGAATAAGGGGAGGGAATTACAGCAAAAATAAATGAAAGGAAAACAATTTTTCAGCTTTCAGTGGACCAGTGAAACTTTTTTTTTTTTGTCAGCCAATTGTTGCTCTCTGTCTCACCTCTGGTCCCGGGGCTGACTGATGCAACTCTGATTCCCAGCCCTGAGTGCACGCCATTGGCCAGGGTGGCATTGGTGGGCAGGGAGAGAATTTGCTGGTGGGTGAGTTGAGGGGAGGAGGGGCTCTCGGTAGGCAGGATGTACTGGACCTGAGCTAGCGGCTTGGGGCCGGTGGGAGGTGTGAGAGAGGAGGTGGCGGCAGTGGGGTGGAGCTGGGGCTGGAGGACAGGTAGGGGAGTTTGAGCGTGCGGCTGCGGGGCGAGGAGCTGAACTGGTTGGGCAGCGGGAAAGGACCCTCCCAGAAGCAGGTTAGTGACCAGGCTGCTGCCCCCCAAAGGGGTTACACTGACTGGACCAGGAGAGGAGGATGAGGACAGGTACCCACCCCCTGCAGTGATTGGCAGCTGCTGAGGTCCGCCTCCTCCAATCAGGAGAGTGGCTTTCTTGTCTTGGGGCAGGGAGCTGAGGGTGACGGCTCCTTCCACTGGCTTGCTGGCGATGGGGATGGGCGTGCTGGCGATGGGTCGCACTGCATTGGTCACCATAGTGGGAGCCATGCGGACGGCGCCGAGGACCTGGGTCAAACCCTGCTGGGCCAAAGCGAGGGGAGCCTCGGTGCTGGACGTCAAGCCTGCGATGGACAGAGAGGAGACACCCTGCCCACCACCTCCACCTCCCTCTCCTCCACCTGCTGCTGTTTCTTCTCTCTTGGATACTCCCTCGCTCCCCTCCTCTCCTCCGTCTGTAGCTCTCTTTCTCTCAGAACCCTCTTCACCACCTCCTCCTCCTCCGTTCCCTTTCGCTGAGGTGGAGTCAGAGTGAGGGATGGAGGGAGAGGAAGAGGAGAGAGAGGAGTGAGCCACTGGCTGGAAGCCATGCTGGAGGGAAGAGAGAGACGGAGAGATGGAGAGAGGGAGAGATCAAAGCTGGGAAAGTTACAATGTAAAGTTCTTCTCTTCATCATGAACACACACTTTTCTTAGAGTAACTCTGTGGGTTTCTGATGCTTAATGGAAATAAAGGACTTCAGAAACTATAGTAATGCAAGTTATGATTACTGCAGCTACCTGTCCGTCGGGTTCGTCCTCATCACTGTCTGTCACTCTCTCTTTACACTTGAGGTCAATGGAGCCTTCAGGACAGGAATCCTCTGAGGGCAGGACATGGATTATCAGAAGTTAGTGTTATAACACATTTCAGCAAAGGGGACTAAACACACAATATACTTTCAACACTCAGCTGTTGTTTTTTCAGCTTTGAGGTGTTTTGCTGACATTGTCATTCTGACTAAGAAGGCTGAAGTTCAGTGTCTTTTTTTGAAGACACACTGATCATTGTGGGAACTGAAACTGTGACTTTGTGGTTAGGCAGCAATCTCGCAAACCACCACTAGACCAGTCAGCTGATCATCTAACTCACCCATGACATCATCGTCCCCTTCTTCCTCACAGATGACCATGCGCTCTTCATCGCTGGTCACGTCCTCGTTTGCTCCTCCCTCGTAGAGGGACTGAGGTAGGGGCCGGTGGCGAAATAAACTCGCCCCGTCCTCCTGAGGCAGTGGAGAAAAAATAAAGACAAGAAGCATTGGACAGTTTTTTAAAGAAACGTCTGGGAAGTTGTTGCAGACGCTGATTTTAAACTAAAAACAAAAACCACAAATACTTAACAACAACACTTCAGACAGAACTTACATTGCTACTATCAAAGCATGCATACATATGTGGCTTTGCCACCAGCATCACATGAATGCCTTCAAAACAAAAGAGCTAACATGCAGGCCTATCCCTCTGTGATTAGTAGCGAAGCAGCAAACACCACAGTCTCATACCTTCAAAGGCACTAAAAAAGTAGAAAGTGAAACCTTTGAAGTTGGAGTCTGAGCTCCCCCAGAGCTTTCAGTGGGTTTTCAGCAGAAACAACTCAAGCCCTCACGCAAAGAACAAAGAGAGTCCATTTGAACTGTTTCTCAACAGCGTGCCTTCAGTTGTAGAGTTCAACTAAAATGCTCTGCAGTGTGAAGGACACGTCTGCTGTGTGCGAATACACACATACACACACACATGTTGGTGCATAGGCGCTCACATAGCATTGGCCATTTCAAGAACTACTTGAGTCTGCTTTTATTTTCTGCATTTGTATTCTACTGTTTTTCTTTGTTCTCTTAGATGCCACAAATTTGTAAGAAGTGCCTGAATATTAGTCTTGCCTTGAAAGAAAGCACATTATTTTAACTTTCTCAAGCTTGAAGGTTAAACGAGCTACAGATCTGCAACATGACCACATATTCTTAAATCTCTCTTGAGTCTTTTTGCTGCCTTTGAGCTACAGATTAACAACCTCCTACCTTCTCCAGGTCTCTCTCTCTCTCCCTCAGCTCCAGGGTGTGCACGGCACTCTGGGAAAAGGCTCGGGGACGGGGGTGCTGCCCAACAAACAGCCCCCCTCGACGCTCCGATCCCCCTGGCCAGACCGAGCCCCCCTCCCTTCCCCTCGAGCACCTGGGACTCTGGATGGGGATCTAGAGAAGAGAGGAGAAAAAGACTCTGAGCAAAGATAAAATATGACTGCGTATCATCATGGAATAGATCGATAAAACTTAGAACTAGTTCAATGAAATCCACACCAACGCTCCATCAGTAAAACGCCTGCAGTGTGCATTGAAAATCAGTATAATGTTTTTAATATTTACAGTCATTTTTTTCTCAAAATGTTTCAATATGACTGAATGTACTGATGTCATTGCAGGGTTCAAAACCATTCCTGATCTGAAGTTTTCAATGTAAAAGGCATTTCGTACATCGGCTTGGAAATGTTAATCAACACTCATACCTATGCTCTCAGACATGCTCCTCTCCCGTGATTCTTTTGGTGTCCCACGACCCTCTGACAGCGATTTCCTGCGGTCCTTGTTGCACCACTTCCAGTCTGGGTGGGCTCTGAAATGGGCCTCTTTCACCTGGAGGAGGAAGAGGGTTTTCATTACCTAATTCTGGACAAGCTGCCATTGCTGTTGGTGAATCTGGATGTCTGGAGCACAAAATTAAAAGCTCTAATATGCTGGCTAAAGAGTCACTACTGTGTTATGGTCATTAGTGATAAACTGCATGAGAGTGGATGCAAAAATATTTAGCTGAAAACAATCGGATCAATTCACTATTAGAAAGTTAGCTGTAATCTTTAACCCAGATAATGCAAAATAAACTGTGAAGTGAAGATAAGAAAATAAATTAAAGAATTTTAGAGAGTATATTTTTACCTGGAAGGCCAGATCGTGGTACTGCTGCTTCTCGTTGGGCCCCAGAGCGTACCACCACTCCCCCAGGATCTTGCTGACTGTCCGGTTGTCCTGGTTGGGGTGTCGCTGGTGCACCAGGGCGCGGTGGCGTTTGCTGAAGATCATGAATGCATTCATGGGACGGCGGATGTGGTCCTTCTCCCTCTGTTTGTGGTTTTGAGGAGGACAGAAAGAGGTTTATGTCAAGCTGTAGGAGCGACATTTAATAGGCATTCATCTTTCTCTGTTTTTCTGTATCTTTTTTGCCTTTTCTACTGATTGACTGTCTGTCTGCGTCGTGGACTGACCTTCCTGTCTCCGTCCTTAGGAAGGGCGCTGAGGGACTGTGTGCGTCTCTTCATGGTGCCAGTGGAGGGCGTCGGATCATTGGCCACACCCGGGGAAAACCTGCAATCACACACAGAGAAAAAAGTGAAACTGCGAGTGCACAAGAGCGGAAAATTGAGGGAGATTCCTCACTGTTAGGGACTTCCAGGAAAGTAACAAGGCGAAAGGGCTGTGAAGAATTCAGATTTTAGACAAGAAGACTGAGAGTCTACTTTTGGTTTAAAGTTTTTCAGATTTTATAGTGTATTTCACACCTTTGACGATGACAAATTTCCATGAGACATTTGACCAGTATGACATGTGTTGCTGTATGATTATAGTGGTTACCTGCAGAAACCTGTTATTTTATTGATTTGGCAACACACAGCAAAGAGATCACATGTCAGTCAACCAGAACAGCATCTTCCTTTTGTCTTTCTGACTTTGTTTTCCTTTCATTTAATGTTAATGTAATCACTGTACTTTTCTTTATCTGTTCAGCTGTGGTTGTTATCACTGCACGTGATCATTACTGAGTATTTATTCAGTTAATTCCACAGAAACCGCTGTTTCTTTTACTAATAAATTCTTGCAAGCCAGATTTCCAGGTAAAAGAAACCAGACACAGAGTAAATACAAAAAAGCAAATAAAAACCAACTGGGTTAAGCTTGAATTACTATTGTGTTACAGCCATTGGAGAGACAGAATAGTAAAATAGACATGACTTTGTATATTAATTCTTCTTATTTTTTTAGTACTAGTACAGTTTGATGACACTTGCCTGGAGCCAAAAAGAAAACATGAATGATGACAAAACATAAATCAAGACACTGAAAAAGGTAGAGGGTCAACGGAATGAGCCAGGAGCTCTCAGATACAAACAATCAGCCAATCAGTTTCACATTCTGGCATAAGTTCTTGTTGTGCAATTTTGTCTGAAACAGACACCTCCCACTTCCCCACTATTAGCTATAGAGACTGAACTGTAGACTAATAAATCAGTGGTGGACAAACAAGGATTAATGTTTTCATGGCACACCCGTGAAGAAAACTTTTCAAATCATGAACATTGATCAGAAAATGTAAGTCTTTTGAAACTGTGAGCCGGCAGACATAACATAACGTCTGACTCTTTGTTAGAGAGTTAACTCAGTGTCAAGCCGTGACTACAGCAACTTTTTCAAAGTTTTATGCCTTCTTGTCTAGTTTTACAAAAGGATTTTTATTATAAACAGCAAACACAATACGGCAAAGATGATGTAAACAACAAAGGATAAAACATACAGTGTCCATGAAGGCAGAAATTACGTAACGGGAGACAAACGTCACGATTATCATCAAAAGGGGGCAGGGAGATTAAGATGAGACAGGTGCTCTATGTACGACTGTGTTAAGAAATACAAAAAAAGAAAGAAAGCAGGGGGTAATAAACCGAGAAGGGACAAATAATAAGTGTTGGATAACAAACAAACAAATACAATTCAAATAAATGAAGAAATGGTAGAGTCCACCTAAAAATCTTTACAAAATAAAAATATAAACATGTATATGATACTGATATTTGTATGCATCTGTAAGCATGCATACAATGGGGGTGTATTTGTACAAGCAAAGTGAAACAGTTAATAATTGGAGCTCAAACATTTTTTAAATGTGTTGACTTTGTTTTCATTATCGACTTTAGTCTCTCCACTGAGATGTAGCCAGATAACAGGTGTAACCACTGCAATATTGAGAGATTGCTGAAGCATTTTTTCTCTCTTTATGCTCACAGTGATGGCGGCTCTGTTTGGCGCCGCCATCACTGTGAGCACGGTGACCCTGAAACATTCAAAACCACACTACCAGCCAGACAGCCACGCAGCCCGTCTGAGTCACTCTGAAAGAGCAATAACCCAGCCAGACGCAGAGACGCAGCCCGAGACTGAGTGGAATGAGCAAGCACAGACTGTACAACTCTTGCCAGACTCACACACTGATGCAGCTGGTGGAAAAGTTGTTTGTTGTTGTTTGTTTCTTTTGGATTTCAATGTCAGAGGTGGATTTCAGTGCACCTGTTCTGAGCGTAGAGTTAAAGCCGGCGATTCAAACTACACCGACAAACTGCATGTAATATAATCTACAGTTACTATCTGTTCTCTTGTGAGTCATACCCAGAGTTGCAGAAAGGAAACAAACACAATGACTAAAGTGTTTGCTCAAAATTAATTTACAGCATTTAAATGTAGCACCAAAACAAGTAAGCATACTTTTTAAAAGACAGGAGGTTAGCTTAGGACCTTGGTTGACAACACTACTGTGTTTTTGTTAAGTTTTTCCAACTCCCCCTCCACTTATAAATATGTTTTTTTCTTGTTCCTACAGTTGAATGTTTGAGCTGCACTGTTCAGAGTTTGAAACTAGAAGGATGTTTTCACATTCATCTGCTGAAAGTGGAAAGTTTCTCTGAGCTCACTGAAGATCTGATTTTAAGCGGCGGGGCCTACGAGCATAAATTGTGACATCACAAATAGTTTGGAAGTCAGTCCCGGTCCAGTATGCAACTTCTACAAGTGTGGTGTAGAAACCAGTGCACAGACACTGAGAATTGACTTCACAGTGAAGTGGGAGACATCTTGTGTCCAGCAGGAAAACTTTGCATATTTATATATTCTGGATTTTTGGCAACACAAAATTATTATTGTTCCAAGCAATTCCTTGTTCCTTAATACATGTCTGGATCTTTAAAGTAAATGGAATAAGGACACATCTTTCAAAATGGATACATATAATTTTTTAAAATTAACATGAAGACTTTACAAAAAGGCAAAAAAAAAAAACCTTAGTAGTTGATCAAATCAGGACCATGTTGCTTGCTAATGATAATTTACATAAGAACAAATTCCAAGTAACTAACATGATATTAATGAACCAGTTATCTATCCTTGTGAATAACAGACAGATATAAACAAGACCTAGATTTGATCAGCATCTGTGCGGCTGTTTCTTGTGTCTGACTGGTGGACTGGCCTCTTTTCACAATGTGGTCAACAGTGCTATTCTACACCTGAATTTAAATCAAATCTTTTGTATGCCGTGCTTCCTCCTCCTCTTCTCTTGATTCCATCTGCTATCAGTAAACGTTGCAGTACTTTGACAATCAACACAAAAGCCAGTGCTGAGCACTACACTGTAGTTCTGCTATAATATCTTCATTAAAATTTGTACTTTTTCTGTGCCAAAAATTTAAATTTGCAGAATAGAAATCCTACAATTAAAAAACATCAAGCACCACGATAAGCTCTCTGGTCTTGATAATGTGAGGTAGGAGGAAAAATCTGCTCAGACAAACAAAAAGTTGTACTTACGGGTCATCTATATCGCTCTCTGTCTCACTGTCAGCCCCGCCCCGGTCTGTAGGAGGATTGTCATTGGTCGGGGGTGGGCACGACGGCGATCCCCTCTCTAAATCTGGAGGGCCTGTCCGTCCGTCGCTCACCAGGGCCACAGCACAGCGGGGCTCTGAAGAATAAAAGGAATTTATGTGCCCGTTAGAGAAAAGCATTACGAAAGTAGGTAACAGTGCCATATGTGTAAACACAGGGCTGCCCTGCATGCAGATTGCTGATGGATAGCTCTATTCTTACAAACTGACTGTGGGAGGTGTGAGAATATCTGACTACATCTATGTTATAATGTGTCGCAGTAGTAAGAACAATACTTCACAAAGAGTATAAAGGATTTAGTGGCTTTATCTTTATATTACAGTATTTTGTACTGCAGATTTCTGGTTAACACAGTTTATTGTAGCCATTTCATGAGATTTTGCCTTCCTTTACTAGGTTTATAAAGACAGACCTCAATTTTTAAGAGTGTTATAACTTAAAAGGGTTTTGTAGCATTAATTTTGATGGGGAAATGCTTAAAAGACTAAATATAGTTGTTTTATCATTTATGCTCATGCTGAAATAGCAATGTTTTTTGAGACTGATAGTATTTTGATAATCAATTCATCGATTCTGTCATTTTACAAGCAAAAATAGCAACAATAAGTCTCTGAGATGTGAGGGTTTGCTGCTTTTCTTTGTCAAATATGTTGAATCAAATATCTTGGTGATTCAGATTGCTGGTTGGAAAAAAACAAGCATTTTAAGATTTTAATTGTTTTATTCACTGTTTGCTGACATTTCATAGAATAAATGATTAATCAATACTTGCAGCCCTAGAACAGATAAAAAAGAAAGAAAACTTAGAGAGCTAAAATAAAAAATCATCAAGCTGTGTGGAATAGAAAAAAACTTGGATAACTGACCATCCCTACCAGTCAAAATTAGTCTCTGAATAAATTTTAGCTCTGCAGTCAATAAATAGTGTTATCAACAATGTTACTGGAACTATATCGGTGTGAACACCAACTGTGCTGATTTGCAATTCAGTCGCAACTGTTTTGGGAAACACTGACTTGGCTGCGGGTATGCCTAACCAACATTTGTACTGGCTGTGTACTGGAGTGTTTTGGCAGTCTGTATTTGAGAAACACAGCCCTACATAGTGTTTCCTCTTATGATTATTATGCTGTGGGAGATACACGTTTAGAATATATAGTTACATATATTTAGGTACAAGCTGTGAAATTAGCCTCCTGTGTCTCTCTCCCGGGTGAAAAGTCCCAATGTCACGTCTAGAGAAAAGGAGCGGGGTCATTTTGCTACCTTTGCTCTGATTGACAAGCTGTTGGCCATCAGCAGGCTGGGCAGCCGTTCCTGATTGGCTGGGCTCCAGGAAAGGGACAAGCGAATGCCAAGGGAACACTGGCACCGACCGAGGCTCCACGTTGGTCCAAACTGTGGGAACACGAAGGGAGAGAGAAGAGAGAGAAAAAGTGAAATGTCATCATGTTTATCCAACTCAGTATCATGGACTGTAGACAGAAGGTAGCGCTCTGCCCTCTGGCAGCATGTGAAATCCTATGTGATCGTCAGCCAGCGATGAGCTAAAGCGCTACTAAAAACTACACTTTCATAGAAACTGCCAGAGATTGAAGACCATGAATGGAGTTGTGTATTCAGTCACCTACTCTGCCCCCGTCTCCACACACACACACACACACACACACACACACACACACACACACACACACACACGCACAGAGACCATCCCTCAGGATAATGAGAGTTGAGGGGTCATGTGGTGTGTGATGTGATGAGGGAACCTGTTATTTTATCCACAGAGATTCCAGACTCCAGGCTACTGACTGTCTAGACTACTGCCACACTGCTGCCCAGCTTCAGGCTCTGATCTGTCTCTGCAGCGGGAACCATTTCAAGCCAAGAAAAACTACAGAGTTTAACTTGTATACAAATCTATTACTACTGATAGGAGATGGGTCATATGGGTACAAGCAATTTCACAATATTAATAAGTGTTTTCTTTATACAGATCACAATTTGCATGCAAAACCACACAAAACTCTGCACGTAGGAAACCTATGTATCTCCAGATTTGATGATTTTGCTCCCTGGATGGCAATATCGGTCTGTCAGCCGGCACTTAGCCACCACAGCAGAGACACTAACATTCCCACTTTGTGTTTAGTGCTAAATGTTAGCATACTAACATGCTAAACTAAGATGGTAAACCTGCTAAAGAATCAGCCTGTTAACATTGTGACTGTGAGCATGATAGCATGCTAATTTTAGCATTTAGCTCAAAGCACAGCTGTGCCTAAATATTAGACTTACTGAACCGCTAGCATGGCTGCAGACTCTCAGACTCTTTTCATTTGAATTGAATGATTAAGTGGAAAAATACTCCTAAATCACATAAATGATTTAAAAACCTGTTGGGTTAACTGAAAAATTCATTGTCACAAAGCAGAAAAGAGGCAACACTTTTGTTCGCTGATGAAAAATTGAAATTTTTGGAGATACATGGTTTTCACAGGACAGCAACCTCATTCATTTCAATAGCAGATTCTCACAATCTGTACATTTCTATAATGTTATGTATTAAGGTTTTAAGCCTCCACAGACTGAGGTTTCAACAGTTCCCCCCTCAGCTCCTCCCCTGACTGCGGTATCCCACATACAGGTCTAGCATGGTGGAAATAAACCGGCTATGAACTCTACTGCAGCACTGCAATGTCCAGTTTCCGTTTCCATTAATAGTTTTATAATAAAGTATTAAAATGGTCTATTTATAGCTAACCATTCCCTGGCCGGGGCTCATCTAAAATGGAGATCCAGATACTGCTGAGTTAGACAACGAAGAAAATGTAAATATGTTCTGGATGTACTGTTGGTTCAAGAAGTTCTCTTTTTAGAATACCGATTCTGGTGTCACGTGACTATTATCACTGTGCTCTGACCTTTGTACTCCTTACTACTTACTGGCATTTTATGTTGCTGTTTGCATAAAGAACATTAGCTGGGGAAGTGAGGCTTATTCAAATGTTTTACACACCAGAAGTTGCTTTATTACGTCGGGCAAGACCAGAAATAGTACTGATGACATATTGTATAGTAAAAAGTAAATATATTTCTTTGCTTTCCTCCTTGTTTGACCATTCACAGGTAGGTTATTGGTCAGATTCATCAGCTGAAACATCAGCAACATAGCCCTACTAATACTGAATTTTTAAGGTTGATAATAATATAAATATTTGGGAGTTTACGTTTTTAAAATGATTTATCAGTTTTGTTTAAAGGATTATCTCCATTCTTATTAAACTTACCCAGCTATCAGTAGGGTCTGTCAGACTATTAGAAACAAAAACTGATTTAAAAATGAATATTCTTGTTTAAAATACATTTTAATGCAATCTTGAATTGGATTTAAGATTCAGTGAATAACAAAAAATAAAGACAGGGTGCTGGCAGAAACAAAGAGTTTCCAAATGAATGTAGCAAATGACTAATTTGAATGAGGAGCGCAACAGGAAATGTTTATACGGTCAATGCTGTGTTAACCCTGTCGGGTATTATTGTAACATTGAAGATACATGAGTCACAATGTCACCCGGTGGAAGTTCACAATCAACATTCTTCTTTGTTTCCACCCACAGTTGTGGTAAAGCTACACATAACACTAGTTGATCTGCCTTACTTTCCTACTCTTCCTCAACCAAATATCACGGTGTAAGGGTTAAAACAAAATCAATAAAATAAGGTGATAAACAGTTTTTAAAAAACAAAGCTCACATTCAGTATTTGTCTCACTGACAATAATTCCCATGAAAAGACCAGAATTAACAATAAACTGGTCACTAACAAGTATAGTCTGTCTTAGCCAAACGCCTGACATATCGTATTACTCCATTGTTTGGTGGTGTTTTTCCTCACTTGCAATGGGTAATGTAATTTAATTTAAGTTAATCCGACATGCACCATCCTACTCCTGTAATTACCCACAAAAACACCAAATGTGTATTAACCCACCGCTGAAAATAGTCCCCAACAAATGCCTGATTTACTCCTGTTTGCTAAAACCTACAGCGCCCAGCTCTTATAGTAAATTACCAAACTATTAAAGATAAAACCAAATATTGTTGGCAAGGTTTTTAAAAATGTACTTCAGAAGGAACAACCGGGCGTGAGGATGAGTGCTGCAGACTGGGGAAGTCGGAGGGAGAGACAGACTAACACATTGTTGGTTTTGGGCTTTTCATGAGATCTGTGAGAAAAATACAGAATAACACCAGCCTCATCTTATAAGGTGCTAAAGAAATCTGACTTGAGATACTTCAAACTTTTAATGGACCTGCTGACACCCTGAAGAAGTGAGGCATGAATATTCCAGGGAAGCACTAAGTGGTGAGTTGTGAAAAATATCAGAGACAGAAACACTGCTCAGATATCCACCTGTCTCTACTAGTTTTGTGAACCGCTGATAGTGATGACTAGCAAGAGGAAGCAGTGATAAAGAAATGCATCTAACGGGGTGAACAGCTGTCTTTCAAGGTGTGAACATTGTGCTACTCAACTCTAGATATCCACCTTTCCTATGACTGCACATTACGATCACTGTGGGCGCAAAAGAAATAATACAGTTCCCGAGCCGTGCAACAAGATGGAACCTCGGCTACATCTGAGCTCTAATCTCTTCTTCTCCACTGAAGGCTGCAGATGTACTCAAAGAGAACAGTAATGAAACTTGTGATGCTAATGCAGCTGCACTTGAGCTGGGCTATATATAGGCGAGATCTCAGCCGTGGGGGCCTCCACTGCCTTCTGCCTGTGTTTGTTTCTGAGCCCACTGTGGCTCTAGGTGTTTTTAAAAATGTATGGCGGAGGAAACGTTACGCTACAGAGGCAGGTGGCTGTTAGCAGCAGTGCGAGGGATGTGAGAGGGAGAGAGAAATAAAAGCGTGCTCTGGTAATCAGCTCAGGCCTCAACGCTTTACTGCGCTAATTCTACCGGTGGAAACAGTGTATCCATGACAACACGCCAGCAATACAATTACTCCTTTTTCTGCTGAGAGTGATGAAACACATTCACATCACGCTGGACCTGCCCTTGATGCCCTGTCTGAGGTTGTTGATTGTCTGGAACACCGAGAAGAGGGAGTGTGTATATGTGTGTGTGTGTGTGTGTGTGTGTGTGTATGAGTGTGTAGGGTGGAGGAGGAGGTGTGAATGTCCTTGTTGCTCTCAGCACTACCGCTCTCAGTCTTGCATGTCTAGACATGTCAATATCCTTTTAAAGTTTCTGTAAAACACCCCTTATCGCTCTCTCACACACACACGCACATGCGTAAATATAAAAAGGGTGACACCCCCCCTGCACACGCACACTCTCACACACAAGTACACTCGATAACTGTGGTACTACACACACTGACTCACAAATTACACACAATGAGCAGCAGGTCTGGGATTCTGCCTGAGCGACTGATTTTTCAAATCTTTTGTGATCTTCACGCCTCAGAAGAAACAGGTGTCACTCTCAAGTCGTCTTTAACACTTGAACAGAGTCAATAAATGATCATTTAATCAGAAAGGAGTTATGAAATACTCAAAATGAAAATTTTGAATTTAAAAATTCTCATAATATAACACTGCTACTTCTGACACTAGTAATGGTTTTAAAACAGCTGTTCTGTAGCTGAAACCATGCACTGTTTCCTGAATGTGTATGACTTGTATGTACTGCATTTTGTTAGTGTGAAACTGAGCAACCTATAGATTGCCAATATCTGAGGAGAATCTATATCTCTGCATTTGTTACACTTTCAGTTTTCAGATTTAGAAGAAGGGTTGTCTTTAAATGACACAAATGAGAAATCATGCATTTCAAATGGAAAGCATCTTCCTTATTCATATATTCAAAGTAACATTTCTGAGTTTTGGCTGTAATATCGCAAGGTTGGCATGGAAACAAGCATACAGTATATGATTAACCCAAACACCTCTATTTCTCAGCGGCCAATTTTCTTATATCCAACAGTGTGCACACATAGCTGACAAAACAGACTTTTCCCCAAATATAAAGCGGGTACACCAAATTGCTGATCAGGGTAACATCACCCCCTTTCATTCTTCTTAAAACAACAGCGTGCTCCTTCTGACATTTACAGTACACCTTGTACTTTACAGAGTTAGCTGATGGTATGATTTAAGGAGATAATGATAAGCATGAAGGAAACAAACAATATGTATGACACTTTCTGGAACACCAAACCCTACATACAGGACCTCAAATTGACTAAAGCTAGGGTCAAAAATGAATTTCCTAAAATGCCACCAACTACATCTACAATTTATTTACATCTGGCTTTTCTTTTTTTTGTTGTCAGGATAATATGCACAAATGTAATTCCTTCTCCCTCTATCCACTGTGGCTGATTTTATGGGAGCCACGGAGAAAGTATACAGACCAAAGCAACAGAGCCATTCTCATATTCTTACTTTGTCTATCATTGTAATTTGTATACCAGTATTTGACACATACACGCCTACTAAATATAATTAATAGCTCAATAAAAACGCTCCTAATAAAGGTCAAAATCCTCAAAAAGCCAAGTCATGGGGACAAAAAAAACCCCTCCTTTGAATATGGTTACTTTCTTACAGTGCAGGCAAACAATAGTATACGTGAGTCATAGCCATAGCACTGTGATGACACTCCTGTAACCCTAGAGAGATACTGAAAGTGAGAAGTACTAGGCTAGAGTACATAAGCTTTAGCCTGTACATCCCTTCCTGCTTTACAGTATAGCAATGACACTCAGCAGACTTTGTATTTGATGCGCCACAGTGCCGTGATGATCTCTCATTCCCTCTCCCCGTCCTTCCTTACCAGTCCCTGGGCGTCCCATGATGATTTGCTTGCGTGGAGCAGGGTGAGGCGACTCAGCTGGCAGTATGAGCGGCAGCAGGGCAGTTGGTGTTGGGTGACAGGCTACTGGCTGTGGCAGCGCCCCTCCAGAGGCATCCTGGTGTCCCTCAGGTTTTCTCTCCCTCTCCCTGCCTCCAGATCCAGAGGAGGACAGGACTGAGCCCGATGAAGTGGGCATTGACCCCGGGGTGGAGGGGCTGGACAGGGTTTGGCCCACTGTGGCTGGAGTCAGGGACTGGGAGGAGATGTCAAAAAGATATTTTTAGTTATTATTTGCAGCACTCATAGCAATAACATAGTAGATGTATATTCTTCTTCAAAATAATATTCAACAGTAAATCTGTCTTTTAAGAATGAAATACTTAAAAGATAGCAGCTACTCAGTCTACCCCTGCAAAATAAACCACTTCTACGTTGTTGATCCATTTGTTCAGCATGTTCCAAACACTTTAGACTCTTCTTCTTCAGCATAGCTAATAACAATACTTCCATGTCACGCTATTACCTTAAGTGCAGGAGTGGTTTCAGAAGTTTCTAAGATGGTTTTGATGTCTTTTCTACCATGACTCTGGGTCTCCAGTACATCTTCTGTAAAATTTAAGCTGACTTGGAGAAAGCTAGTAACCTTTGAGGCCCAACTTTAAGGTCTATCACAGTTAAAATAGATATAGATTTTCAGAGGAGTTTAATTCACTTTCAAGGTGGAGTTTCTCACTCAATTTGTTATTACAAGTGTCTGACAACACAACCACTTTCAATGGAAGTATTATGACAGTGTACAAGGATTACGCAAATTTAAAACGTTTGAAAAAGTACCCATTAATACATCCTGTCCTAAGATTGGGTGATATGACCATATACCTCAATCTAATAAAGATAATATTTTGCTTTACCATCACTATATCAACATAGCTATGATACAATATTGCTAGTGAAATGTAAAATTGCATTGTGATGAGGTATTATGGCCCCGTCTCTATACTGTACAAGATCATATAGCACAAAAACAATAACAGAGACTTTCTTACCGAGCTGGAGGTGACCAGGACAAGTGTGGATGTGGGGTTGCGCAGGAGAACCGCACCGTTGGTGGTGGCCCCGTTGATGGGGACGGGGACCTGCAGTCCTGGGGGACCTGTGTGTTGGGGCTGGCTGTGCTCTCTGGACCTGCTTCTCTCTCTCCTCCCTAATGGGCCATCAGAGAACTTGGCCAGGGGGACATCTGGGTTGCGGACAATTACTGGGGAATCGCGGAGGGGCACAATACGCCGTGGGGAGGGTTCCTGGGGCAGCGGGGACGGAGGAGTGGGAGAGACCAACATTGGTGGAGGCGTGGAGGCTGCGGAGGATGGCGGCCTGCTGGTGGCGCTCCGGGGCCGGGGGAAGGAAAGTGAGGAGGGGGTTGTGGCCTGGCTCTGGGGGGAGAGGACTCTAAAGGCAGCAGGGTTGTGGCCCAGGATTGAGTCTCCTACCATCCCTCCCCCCATGCCCACCAGCTGCTGTTGCTCAGGTTTGGTCTGGTAGTCCTGGACTGTGGGCAGTGGAGGAGGTGGGTGGGTGTCGAGCTTCCTCTTGCTGGGGCTCATGGGGACTGTGAAAGTTAGGTTGGTCTGAAAAGTGGGCACAATCCCCGACAGGTGGCGTTCTCGCTCAGCACCTGGCGTGCCCATCTTGGTGCCGCTAAGCTGGCGATGGCGTCGTGGAGTAAGTGAGGCGGGAGCAGTGATGGGGCTAAAGTTGGCAGGGCGAAACCCGAAGAGCGGAGAGGGTGAGGGTGATGGGGTAGGGGAGAAGGGTGACTGGTTGGAGATAGGGGAATATGAGGGCGTGCCTGAGCGGGAGCCCCCCAAGGAGACCAGCATGGTTGCTGCTTCACACTCATCAAAATCGAAACGAGAAAGGTCCTGGGGGAGCAGAGAGGGGAGGACCAAACGGGGGCGGGAGTCTCCCCCACGACTGCTGGCTTCACTGCTTTCCCGTGACGTCTCATCCCAGTCAAAGTCTGAGCTGGCTCTCCCACCACTCAGTCGGAGGTCAGACGGCGTCAGGGTCCCTGTGCTGCTGGCTCCACCCCGTTCCCGGCTGCCTCCACTGGCTTCCATCTCCTTGGTCCTCATTGAGAGGTGCCTGGAGCAGTATCCTCGGCGCTGTGACTCTTTAGAGCAGCCCTCTCGGGAGCACAGCCTCCTCCACTGCTTCCCATTGAACTTCTTACGGATGCCTGTTGGCGTGCACACCACATCTCCCTTCTTGTATTTTTGCTGGGCAGCTGTCAGTGGGGTGCGGGAACGTGAGGAGGAGGAGGAGGTTGAACCTGATCCAGATCCACCGCCACCACCTGCTCCTCCACTGGAAGAACCTCCTCCTGAGGCCTTCTCTACTCTGGAGGAGGATGCGGTGGAAGAGGAGATGGGAGGGAGTGGAGGCAGCTGGGGGGTGGTAATGACAGCACCAGCTGCTGCTGGGTCAAGGCCTAACAGGACAGGTGAAGGAGGGGGGTGGGGGTTCAAGGCCAGGTGTGCAGGGGGGATCCCGATGCCCCGAACCACAGACAGGTGGGGATTGAGGTAGCCAGACGGGGGCTTAGAGACAATGTGGCGATGCTGGGGACCTACCATTGGTTTGGGCCCAGGTATGATTGGCCCCATTGGGACCATGTTAAAGTGGGACACCTCCATGTCTTCTTCAGGGGTGAGTGGCATGTATGGGTGGAGTTGCTGCTGTTGATGCTGCTGCTGCTTTGCACAGTTCTCCCTTTCTCGCTCTCTTTCCCTCTCTCTATCCTGTTTTCTCTGGAGGTCCCTCTCCCTCTCCAAATCTTTCTCGATTTCCCATTCTCGGCCAGGAGCGAGGCTGAGGACAGATGCTGGGGTTACTGGGGAGGTAATGTTGTGGCCCGATGTGGAGGAAACAGGGACCATGCCTGGGTAGGGCATTCCTCTCCCCAACACCGACCCCACGCCAGGTGTCATCCCCCGGCTCAAACGACACACCTCCTGCTCCACGTCTATCTCCTCCCTGTCTTCCCGCTCCCTGTCTTTGTCTCTGACCACCTCTTCTCCATCTCGTCCTCCTCCTGATGGCAGATCCAGGTCCCAAGGTGGCACCAGAAGCCGGAGTGTTTGTCGGGAGACCCACACTGCTTGGGTAGAACCAGCTGCCACTCTGCCATCCTCTTCCTCGTCCACAGAGTGAGATCTTTCCTCAGACAGCAGGACACGGTAGCGGTTGGCCACTGCAGGGTGTGTGTCCACCTGGGTCACTACACCTTCTCGGTACCACTGCCACTGGCCCTCGCTACCCTCCTCATTGCCAAATGGTACACAGACACGGGTGCCAATAGGTATTGGATGGACACCAGGAGGTGGGGCATCCAGGATAATGTCCACCACTCCTGGGGGGCTGTCATGTCGATATGGATAACGCCACAGCGTCTTCTCCCCATTCAGTTGCACCTCCAGGCTGCCAAATTCACCACTGACCTTACGGACCACCCCAGCCCGGAACACCAAGTCTGAACACCCTTCATCCCTTCTTTCGCCTCCTCCCTCCTCGTCACTTCTTCTCCTGAGCTGGCGTGCGAGGACACGCTGATTCTTCAGCCCTTTGGCCAGGGCGTCAGACAGTGCATCAGGGACACTGGATGGTGCATGTGTAGACATCTGTGTGAGGTTGTGTGTGTCGTTAACTACCTCCAGGTCAGCTGAGTGCTCGCTGGCAGTGTCTGTTGAAGAGCAACGGGGCAGGGGGCTTGGCGACACTCGCTCTGCGTCTCTCAACCCTTCAACTCTTCCAGGCCTTTCCCTCTCCCCTCCCAGTGACAGGGTAGGGGGTCCTGGGGAGCCATCCTGATGCCCTTCCCTGCCAGTGCTCCTGCTGTGGAAGTCGTCCATCAGGCTCCTACTCTGACTCTCGCCATCAGGGTGCGAGACACCGATGTCACTTCCTGAACCCGTTGACCCGTGGTTGATGACCCCACTACTGAGAGGAGGAGGAGGGGGCGTGCTGGAGGAAGGGTTGCTGTGGTTACCACTTGTAGACGAGCAGTGTTCAGAGGTGTACTTCTTCTTGGGAACGCGGGCCTTGAAGGTGGCCGTTTTTCGGCTGGACGCCGGGTTTGGGCTGTTGTTTGCGCTTGGTGTACTACTGTTACTGCAACTGCTACCACCACTGTCACTGTGGCTGCTGCCGCTCACAGCCAGCCTCCCTGATGTATTATCTGAGGAGGTCAACAATTTCCCAGAATCCATCACGAGTGATACTGTTGTCTCTGACAACCCATCACCCTCTGAAGTGTCCCGTGCTCGGATCGGATCTGCCTGGGAGGACTCTGAGTGTGAGTTAAACGAAAAGGAAGAGGATGGTGTACGGTTTTGTGGGGATCTGCTTCTGTCTCTGTTCTCATCTGAGTCTCTCTTCTCCCCTCCTTCTGGGGCATCCCCTGCTCCACGACGCTTCCCCCCCTTGGCCCGGGTGGAAGGAGGAGAGCGCCGGCCCTGCTTTTTTATCGGCTTCATCTTTTCATCTAGCTTGCCTTTTCTCCAAACAAATCTTTTTATTTATTTATCCCAGAGATTCTCTTTGGCGTTCCTCTCTTGCTCCGCCTCACTTTTTCTTCTTCCCCCTCCTTTCTATTCTCTCTATTTTCCTCTTCTGCCGGGGCCTCTCTCTCTCATCCTGTCTTGTCTTCGTTGCGCGACTTCAGCACTTGCCCACCTTATTCCAGAGACTCTGAAAGAAAGGGAACAGGGAGTGTGGGTTACTCATGTGGCAAACACATTCAGACATGCACAAAGCTTATTCACTATGCGAGATAGCTACTAACTGCATTGCTTTGAGAGGGAAAACTGACTGACTGAATCAAAATCAAACATCTATGAAAACACTGAAGTGAAATCAAAGTAATTCAAAATAAAAGCACAACAAAGTGGGACTTCTGATCACAGCCATCATAGAAAATAAGAGTAATAAACAGTTGAAGATTAATTTTAAGGAATATATTCCCTGCTAAATGATGCACCATCGTACTAGAGTAGTAATGAATATGACTCATCTACAAATTCATTACACATTAATTCATTACATAACAGGTTCTACTCACATTACACAGGGCCTGCATCCATACCAGGTACATATTGAAAACAGGAGGCGATATTGTAGGGTAAACACAATTTCGACTTACAACACAGTATGGAAATAGTGAGAAGTGCTTTGCAATTTGCCCAGACAAGCCTTTCTGCATGCACTCCTCTCACACACACTCTCACACACACGCACTACTTCTTGGCCGGGGCAGTAGAGGCGGGGGAATTCCTTCTTCGCTTGCATACTGAAACCCTCCCTTTCTCTCTCTCTCTCTCTCTCTCTCTCTCTCGCTCCCTCTCTCTCTTTGTGGCGACCTTTATCTATGTATTTCAAAGCAGAGTCAATCCGCCCCTACAAACTCCATTTCCTGTGGAAGACCATTACCTAACTTCCCGTTACTTTATTCCTCCCTCTCTCTCTCTCTCTTTCTCTCTTTGCTACTATTACACTTTCATTCTTATCCCTTTGCCTGCATTCTCTCTTCTCTCTCTAATATCGATTCCTACCTCTCATCTCTCTCTTTCTTTACTCTCCTTCCACTTAAGTCCCTATCCTCATTTTGTGCTGCAGTCATCCAGAAGAGCAGAGTTGTTCCGAATAATTGTTATTCCACACCAGAGTCATTCAGTAACGCTCTTAGCCATGCCAGAGTCATTCAGAATATCTCCTATTCCACACCGGACTCATTCACAGCTCTGCCTCCGTTTAAAAAGTAAAACAGATTGATTTTGCTGACTTGTTGAACAGGGGAGTGTTGTCATTTAACTGGTTTGTTTGCTGTGTGGCTGATACGCGCGGGACTTGCCTCAGGTCCTAGCTGTTGTGTACTCTGCCTCATTTCTTCCAATACAAGAGTCAAGTCTGTTAACAACAAGTGTATAAGAAGCATAATAAAAACACCCCCTATATGCTCTGTCATCTTTTTGAAATACCCCACTGCAACTGTGATATTCACTGTCAAGATGTTCTGGATTGATGTCTATCATCCACCACTAGGCATGTCTACTTGTCAGTGACTGTTTGTTAACTTACATGTCTGTCTGTCCCTGTTTCTACATCCATCCTCCCACTAGTCTCTTTCTTTCTGTCTGCCTGTCTCTTTTCCCTTTTGCTGCCTTCCTGTTTGTCTGTGAAGGCTCACATTCATTCAGGTCCTTTTAATATCTGCCACATCATATCGGCTAGAGAGAAATCCATTTTCAGAGATGAGTGCCGCCTGTCTCAAGGCCACACACACAGCAAACATCTATGTGATGATAGTTGATAGTGCACACAGAGAGCGAGAGAGCTCACAGCCATCACTGTGCTCTATGTAAATCCCTATTTAGGACAGACAGCCGTACAGCAACCACCATAAAATAATTTGGCAGCCAGCCTTACTTGGTCACGATAGAGGTATGCTACGTGTGTTTACTCAGTAGTGTACTGTGTACAACAGCTGGTGTCAGAGTCATGGCCCTAATGATAACAGCTTAAAGAAAAACTGACGCAACTCACACTCCCCACCGTGAAATACGGAGCAAGGAAGCACATATGGGAGCTATAGTAGGACTGTGTCTCAGGTATACATAAGCAGAGGGTAACAAGTTCAATAATATTTTATTTGCAATCTTGACCCTGTTTTATAGGTTGACATGAATACATAGCAGGCATGGCTGTAGGCAGCAGTGAGCTGATGCAAGTCATGGGAACCTCGTATAGTGAAACTATTTCCCTGCATTTAACCCATCGTAAGTATTAGGAGCAGTGGGCAGCCACTGTACAGCGCCTGGGAACCAAATCCAGATCTGAGCCACTGCCTCTGGTCATGGGCACTGACTGGAGAATTAACATGATGGTGGGGGAAACCGGACCACCCGGAGAAAACCCACCCAGACACAGGGAGAACATGCAAACTCCACACAGGAAGGCCCCAGCCGGGCATTTGCTGTAATACCCTCTTGCTGTGAGGCGATGTAGCTAACCACGGAGCCACCGTGCTGCCCGAGGTGACTTAAACATGAACTGTTGCTTTTCTGGATGCTAAATTTCACTTTAGCCAAGCGATTGTCCGGGTTAAGGTCACAGGTTAATGACTTTTACAAACACAACCGGACTAAAACTAACTAATAGCAGCTTAAGCAAAATGCAACTGATTATTAAATAAAGCAATAAAGTGTGTTCATTTGATTATATATACATAATATAAACATACAGGCCTAATGCATATACCTTTAAAACTGCATCTGCCCTCCACAAATGTTTGCCAACCTTGCCATACATTCATTATAAGCCACTAACACTCGGGCATACAGTGCTACACAGTGGTGAGCGTGGCCAGATCCTTCCCTTATGGTGGTGTTTTAAATCATCTGTAACGTTATATTTCTGACCCCAACACCAAACTGCATAATATTTCAAAGTTTAGTCATTAGCAGAGCAAAAAAAAAAAGAAAGTGTATAACAGGATTACTACAGTGCTTTATAAACGACAGCCCAGGGTGCATAAATATATTGACATTATTATAATCCAGAGTAGATAACAGCTGTTAACTTTATCTAGAACCAGGCCCAAAGCACAAAATGCAAACTACAGGAGATGATGTCGTCACCTCTGGTTTAGCTGGATAGTACCGTGTATGTGTCAAGCCCTCGTAGTACAGCGATTACTACCAGTTTTACTCCACAACACAGCAGGCCGTGGCGTGCAGCGACCAGGCCTCAACTACACACACAAGGCCGCTTGGAAATCCTCTACTCACTGTCACCGGTAAAAACGACTGATTCAACGAGCGTATTGACCCTTAATACCCTGTAATACGGCCCGTAGTCCCCGTGCTGCATGACAGTGTGAAATGTCCCGAGCAGATGAACGCGTTAACTTTGTCAATCCACTCACACAGTTACACACAACACACAAAACGACACAAACAGCGGACTCAGAAGTCGGGTTGTTTTGGCCCATCCGAAAGTGACAGTCGTCGGAAAATACGGCGAAAGCTGCTCGGGTAACTTTGTATTGACCCTCGTCGTCGTTTGCACTATTGCAACCGTGATACATACAAGGGGACAAAGTGTCAATATGTGGCCACAAACTAGTCCAAGGAGAAGGCCCTCAAGCCCCCCTACAAAAAAAATAAAAAAACACACACACACACACACATTAATTCAAACAGCCACGTTGATTCATGAAAAAGAGGAAGAAAATATGTCAATGTAAGAGTGAGGAGGAGGAATGACAAGCGAGGAGTTTCTCGAGGTTTTTTTTTGGATACAACGCACGAATAAAATAACAGTTGTTGTAGGAAGTCCAACGGCAGTCATGGCGTTGAATTTATTTCTAGTGGAAAAGTTTCGAGCTCACTATGTCTAACCGCACCGCTCCCTTTTTTTTCCCCCACACAAGACACCCAATCCGCCCTCTACTCCTCTCCGTAGGCCACCCAGACATCGGGAAATATGCTCCTCAGCTCAACTGCTAATACTGTTTATGGCCACAGTAAACATGAACAACGTTAGCAGCTCGGCAAAAAAAAAAAAGCACAACAAGCCCCACTGCAGTGCTGCAGGAGAGAAAGATTTGTGGGCAGCTTATACTCACCAGAGCTAATATAGTACCCCAGTGTGATTCTCTGTTGAGTCCGCCGGGTAAAATAGGGCAGGGTGGCCGGTCGTCCGCAGCTGCCAATTAGCGGCCGTTCATGTTTCTCCGGCAAAGCAACTTAAAAGGAGGAAAAACTACTGCCCTGTACATTCTACACTACAGACGCAAAATGGTGAATGAAGCCCCAAAGCCTTGACAACCAGGCCGTGCGGCCAATAGCGGAGCACGAACGGGTACAGTAGCCAATAGGATGCCGCGGAAGAGGAGCGGGGGCGGAGCCACACGTCAAAGTAAATTTGATGGACGGCGCGCCGCAGCCAATCACAGTGTGGGAAAACACAGAACAGCTGTTGGGAGAGCGAAGCCTCGGCGGCCAATGGGAGTCCTCTGTGGGCATGTCTGGGTCTTAAGACAGGCAGGCAGGACAGGAATGAGATCGTTCTCTCTTTCTCTGTCTTTTCTTTCTGCTTTTTTCATCCCCTCTTCATTTGTCTACAAACCATGAAAACGTGTGTAGACGAGGAGGGAGGGAGGGGGGGGGGGGGGGGGGTCTGTCTGTCCTCTCGAAGCGGGTTGGACGACTTAAAAAAAAAAACCCTGACATGACATTATTACATTTAATACAGATCACTATGTCACGTCCCCAAAGCTGTCTCATATATAATAACTGTATCTCACACTTATTAAGCAGCTTTCAACGAGCACAGGTAACCTCCTGTGTGCTGTTCTGTGTCTGTGTGTATTCCCTGTGTGTCCACTATGATCCATGTGAGCCACAGGTTAAGTGTAGTTTCAGGGGGAACCACAAAGAACACCAACTCCCAAATCTTTAGGCTCTCCATCCCTCTCATAAACTCTCTCTCTCTCCCAACTAATCAGAAGTGCTCTAAACAGCACAGCATCCCTTAGTCCCGCCCCTCCAGCCAATCAGGACCGCCGCTGGAGGCTGTACGTCACCAGAGCTGCGCGTGATTGGCCGAGAGGCCCGGGGTCTGCAGGCCAATGACCGAGTGCTGTGGTGAGGTCATTATGCTTGTTGCCATCAGCTTGGCCAAACAGGAAGAGTGAAACCCCAGTGAGTAAGTTGGTCCAAACGTGGGATTATGGTTCCTAAGAGAGTGACCCATATACACTGTGGGCCTCCCTGCACACACACAAACACACGGCACTGTGTGTACGCAGGGAGGCGTGCGTGTGTGTGTGCGAGCAGGTACAGGCTGTACTACACTGAAGAATACAAGACAGCATGCAAACAGGCTGGAAAAAAACACAGTTAAACACGCATGAGTGCATACACACAAACACACGTGCACACAGATACGGTGCATGTGCAACACACACACACACACACACACATACACAAACACACACAAGCAACACAGTGGCATCCCGCTGCGATTTCATAAGACACTAATGGTGTGTGGATTGCTGTGTAGCAGTGCGACGTGCTGTTTCTATAGCTTACAGGCACAGATGGCGAGTTTGGTCAATGATGATACAGAGAAGGCTGGTTGCGGCATTGCAGTCTGCCTGGCACACACACAAACACACACACACACACACCCGCACACAGGCGAGCGGGTACACTTACCACAGTTACACACAACTGGGCGCACGCATACAAGCAAGCACCTACACACACATAGCAGGCGCAGTAGAGTTAGAACATGCCTGGGCGTTACATAAGCTGTACGTGTACTGGAGCATACACACACACACACACACACATACACACAGCGCCTAGCCCTGTGCAAGCAAACACGCAGATACACACTTTTGTGTACATTGTGCAGACTATATAGCCTCTCTGAGCATGCTAACACACAAACATGTACTGTTGCACGCAACAAAGTACAGTACAGGTTTATTATTAGTATTTAGTTTGTGCAGGCAACCCCTCCCCACACACGCACACAGACACACACGCAGACACACACACACACACACAGACACACACGCAGACACACACGCAGACACACAAGCCCAGCATTTACATGTATGTATGTATGTCAGGATTATAACATGTACAACTTGTGACTCATAAATGTGTGAAAATGCACCACAAACACACACGCAGACGCAGACACACACACACACACATCTAAGTGCAGAGTGAGTGGGATCTCCAGACATCTCCCACACCCCTCATAGTGAAGCACTGCAGTCTCTGTCTCTCTCTAACTGACTGCTCATTCACCATAGAGGAGTGTGTATTCAGAAATGTAGGGCGAGCACAGCGAGCACGCAACTTGGGGTGGCTGGTTTCGTAAGGCGCCACCGAGAGAGACGCTAGAGAGAGGAAGAGACCCTGAGATTTAAGTCTCGGGAAAAGCTTTAGAACGAGACTGGAAATGAAAGTGCGACAGTTTGGTTGAAGTGAGACCAACGGTGAAGAGCGACAGGGACAGACGGACAGAAATGGCCAGAGAGGAAGACAGAGAGCGACTCTTTGCTGCAGAAGTCGAGCTGTTTGTGAATGAGTGCCATAAATCCGACTGGTATTAGCACCTCTGAGCACTTTCTAAGAATGAGGCGGAGAGCTGCGGCTAAGCCCCCCCAATCCCAGTCACTTTACACTAAATGCATTACGGCCACTTAACTGCTAAACAGCTCCAGGGACTCTGCACCGTACCTGACCCAACACTCTAACGCTCTCTAATTCAAGAGTGTGTGTGTTTTAAAAAAAAAAAAAATGGAGAGTGAGAGATGGACCAGATGAGTCCAACTTTACTCTTCTCCACCCCGGCCAGCGTTACGAGGTTGAGTAGATGTACAGTAGATTTAACAGCCTGCACCTGCTGTGAATAATGCAATCTGAGATGAGTGTGCAGTCACTCATAGCCACTGCTTGTGTAATTATCTGAGTAATTTTGTAAAGATTTAAATATCTTTCGAGTGTTAGATGAACAGCCTGCATCCCAATTCTATCTTTATACAAATATTATATTATTAGTGTTAGTATGGGATGCTAGGGATGCACTGAGTGGTGTCACATCGGTCCTTGGAACTGACATTACTTTCAAATCTCACTATTTCTTTACTTTACTACAAGTAGTTTCGTGGCAACAGAGCAAACTCAATCTACTGATGAGGACCAAGCAGTACGGCAGAGAGCTCCTGAACCATTGAGCAGCGGTGGAAGACTTAGAGTCTTGAATTAAAGGACCAGTGTGTAGGATATAGAAACGCAAACGACTCTATCTACAGCCAGTGTTTGGTTTGTACGTTCTGGGCTTCCGTAGAAACATGGCAGAGCCCACAGAAGGCGAGCCATGGTGTCTGTGGATATAGACGACTCAGAAGGAGGATTAGGATGTCGGGATTATAGACTAATGAGAACATAGTTATGCATATTATTTTCCATTTCTGCCAGAAGATCCTCCTAAAACGTACACACTGGACCTTTAAGTAAAAGCAGTAATAACACTCCTTCAATACTTCATTCAGTAGAAGTACGTAAGTATTATCAGCAAAGTCTACTTAAACCTGCAATAAATTAGCTATAACAAGCTGACATTGACATATCAACACCGTTTAAGTTGATTTGGTGAACTCGAGTTGTGTTTGTGTCCACCTGATGAATGTAAGTCCATTATTCGCCCTCTTTTAAGCTCTGTCTTTCATCTCTTACAACTCCTGAGGGAATTATCTGTCTCTTCAGCTGTTAAATACTCGCTGATTTGTCTGTCTGACTGCTGTTTGCTGCTGAGCAGGTAGTGTAGTTTGCTTTTGTGTTCAGCTACCTGATGTGGCTGAATGCAAATGTTTGGGGAGTAACAGAGTTACGTAATCAGAATACAAGAAAAGGTAACTGTAATTACAGTTATCTGGAAAAAAAAAGATGTAATGAGATTACAGTTACAGTAAAAATTGGGGATAATTAACAGGATTACAATTTTAAAATAAAGAACAATATACTACCATGCACATGCACACACATTACAACACTCACAACACCACTCTCAAGTCAAACCACAGCTAATATTACAGTTCATTATCACAGCCTCTAGTAAAAAAAAAAATGCTTTCACTGGGTGGAAATTTCACCATCGTGCAAATTAACTAGTAATTATAATAAAACAGACAAAATAGCATAAAAAGGAAATAGAACTACCTCAACATTGTACAGTACAGCACTAAACTAAATGTACTAAATGGACCTTGATGTAAAACTACTGATACAAAAGACAAGAATGAACTTTAAATTTAAATGTATGTGTAAATGGTTTGTTTTTGGTTTCTGACAGTGATACGAGGTCCTTTTTTGACCTTTGATTACATGTTGTATTGAGGGTCAACAGACAAAGTCCACCAACAAACTGAGAAATATGGCAATTTTAGTAGGGATGCTGAGATTTTAAAGTTTCCTTAATTTAGTAAATGTCCAGTATATAGATTCAGTACAACACATAAAAAACATTTTTAGATAATACTATATTTGGTTTGAAACAGAGGCCTTCCGTGCGATATTTGTATTCTCGCCTCTCCTCCATCATAGATACCTGTAACTATTGGTAACCCCCCCCTCTTCCTGTGCAGTGATAAAGCAGCTGAAACATCAGAACCGCTGGATAATGCTTTACTGCTGTGACTTGCCTGCAAATGAAGTAATAAGTCCCCAATGTCTTCTCTTCAGTTTGTATAATCTCTAATACGAGCACATCGGCAATGTTGTTTTGTACACATTAACGGTTGTCCTCTCCCAACGCGACTGAAATATGGAGCCGAATATTCTGCTGCACATCATCAAACAGCTGCAGGGAGACGGCGCCATGTTTACAACCCTGTTCTAGACCCCAGCTGACATTAGCTCTTTAGCTCTGCTTCTGATCAGAACGTTTTAAGGATATTATTTAGGTTAAGCTTTAATTCATTCATCTGTTTTATTGGCTTTATTACGTCACTTTTATCATTTGTATATTTTGTGTGCATTAGTCTTAAACTGTTTTATATTCGTACTGTTTTTTAAAATCAGCATAATTAGGGAAGCACCACCATATCGTTTATTACATTGGTATCGACCGATATTTGCCTTGTTGACTGACACCGTCAGACTGACTGTCTGTTAATAAGAGCTGTTGTGATCAGGTTTGTGTTGGGTAAATGTTGGTGTATTCCGGCACTGGCACAGACTGCACGCAAACACCGATGTGCTCCATGCACCAGCACAGACAGTGAGCGGCTGTTCAGCTCTGCCTCTCACAACAAACAACTGGTATCGGCTACCGGCAAAATTGTTACTTTAAATACTGGTATCAGCCCAGAATTTCGACTGAAAACTGCTCTAACCTGAGCTGTATGAAAGGTGCTATATGAATAAAGTCTGACCTGTAAAGTCTGATTAAAAGAACAACCCTGGAATCCTGGAATCAAATCCTGTAACAAACTACTTCACTATAAATGTGGCAGGTTCAAGCTGCTCATCAGAAAGTAACTAGCCATTCAGAAAAACACACCGATGACGAACTGCTAACCTTCTGATTAGTGGACGACCCACTCTACCTCCTGAGCCACAGCCGCTCCCTAAAAACAAGCAGCACAGAGTTTCTAGATATTAGTTTGGTGTTTTTCTGCCAGGTTTGTGTGGAAAAATGACTCCAGTGAAGACCCCTTTTCATTCATTCTGGATGATGGTTCAGTTTTGGTTACTTCTACTATATCTGCAGCTGTTACCTGTATTCCTCAGTAGATGGCGCTGTTTCCTCTTTGACTAAAAACCACTGACCTTAAAGCAAGTCATCTCGGATGTTCCTCTTTCTTTGTTGCTCGTGTGATATAGTCATCATGCTTAGAACCATCATAAATTGTACTGATGTATTTGATTCATACATATTTGTCACCTGCACAGATACATATGTATGAGCTATTGTATGTGGGCTTATTGCTTGTGATCAGTGGTTATTGAAATAAATGAGCGGCAGCCAGCGGACGCTCTCTTCTCGTGACTCCCACAGATAATGAATCCTTATTACTGAGGAGGCAGCACTGCCGGCTCACTGAGCCGCGAGGACAATCTGCCTCCAGAAATACACTCACACGCCTGCTGCTGCTGCAGGTACTCAACTGTCAGCGTGTAATCCTCCACACATACTGGCTGACTGACTGACTGCTCAAACACTAGGTCAACCAGTCTTCACTGAGTTCTGTTATTGAAACTTTTCTGCTGTCTGTTTAAAATTAAACAGATTTTTTTCTGCGCTTTACTGTCAATAATTGTTATTACTGGTTACTTACTTTATTGGGTTCATAACCTCCAGTTCACCATGTTGTAACACCTGTAGGTGTAGTAGTGTCTACTCTAATCATCAGAGAAATCAAAGAGAAAGGAATTGAGTAGAATAAAGAAAAAGGAAAGGAATAAAATCACACCCATAATACATTGAGAAAGAAAAATTATTTTAGCATACTTATCCCCTACATTTTACATAACAATATTTTTGCCCCCTCCCACCCAAAAAAACTCAAAAGTAGTGGTTTTCTTGAGACCAAAACTAACTAATATATAAACTATTAAATATATTTTAACAATTTTTATCTGATTTCCCCCCAAATTTGATAAAAAATTGCTGATTGTTTTAATTTAATTAAATAATCCACATTTATTCATATTTTGAAATAACTTTGACATATATAGAATATATATAAAAACCATAGAATAAAAATGAATAATTGACTAAATGAATAAACATTTTTTCCTTTTCATTGTTATCTAAACACTTATTTTTTAAAAATAATTTCCTAGTAACTATAATAGTTGTAGAGATTGCAAATTAGATGTAGGATGATCTATATAATAGTTTATTCTGCCACCTGTTCACACTCATACACACAACACATATGCACTTTTTAACTCAGAAGGTAAGTATATAACTCAGATATTAAGAAATATTAGATTGGAGCGCTCTGGTAGAGCTCGTGCCCCTTGTTTAAAGCTCCTTACCGCAGTGGCTCAGGTTCGATTCCAACATACGGCCCTTTGCTGCCTGTCATCTCTCTCTCTCTAATCACTGTCCTTTCTCTCTACAGCTCCTACTATCACAAAAAGGCATAACCCCCCCCTCCCACCAAAAAAAAATAAATCTTAAACAAGCAAAAAAGTTACATTAATCATGTGTCTCACCAGGTTTTGAATGTTGGAGGTCCAGAGCTTTCACTGTGACCTGCTGGCGAAAGCGAAGGCAGAGTCCCAGCAGGAGCCCAGCAACAATGCATGATAATTAGCCTTGTGTTGTGATCTGGTTTCTGTCTCGGGCTCTCTGGACTGTGACCTCTGACCTCGTCCCACAGCCAGACAACAATCTCTCTCCACTGGAGGCCAAACAGCCCGTCAATCAGCCTCCTTTTAAATACGTCCCCGGCCCCTGTTAAGATCAGCAGCTGATGAATGCTTCAAAAACAGACCGCAGGGGAGAGAGAGGGGAGAGATGGGGAGAGATGGATGGGAGGACTGAGTGCTGGTGGTTAGAGAGAGATCAAACAAATACTGAAATGATTAACAGGATTTTTAACAATGAGAACACAAAGACACTGTAAAAGTGAGTGAGATGTGCAGGTAGAGAAAGAGGTGGTGTTACTGTCAGTCATTTTGCACAATTCACCACAGAAAGGTAACACAGTAAAAGTGATTTAAAACGGCCCCATCAAGAGGGACATTACTACAGCTGTCCTCCACACACTTTGGTTTCTGTGTTGATTAAAAAAAGAGATATAACATGTTAATAAGAGAGCTTTAGAGGAGCTGGTAGTGTGATAGAGCCAGGTTAACCAACCAACTGTCTGCTGGCTGTAGCTTCATACTCTGCACACAGACATGAGAGTGTTTGTACAAATAGATCAAATAGTATTTATTTCCAATACATCTTGGTGCGCAGTTAACCCACCAAACTCTGGTATTTATGGTAATTACACAACTAAAGTGCACAGCGAGGTGCTTAAAACAATATTAAGATATTTCCATCCCATTACCTTCTATAATGGAGACTTTCCCCTCTGTACAAGCTTCCAGATGGGCCACTGATCAGTCTAGACATAAATGTGTGTTTACAAACTGCAGGCAAACACTCAATTATGAAGCCATTATGGTTTCACATGCCATCCCGCGATTCTCGGACTGAATTCTCGCGAGAGTTTGCAGAAGTTTCCGGAGCTTAAAGTGTATTACTGTAGAGCGACAGCAGGGGGCGCCAGAGTTTCAGAGAGAAACCAGGAGGGAGCTGAACTGGAAGCTTTGATCTTCAGTGAGTCTTTAAAGGTCGAACATAGATTATAACACAGAAACAGGATTGTTTTAATGAGTTTCACATTTAAACATAAATTTTAATAGAAAGATAGGAAAACACAGTCAACTTTATACACATCCTTATTGTACTGAATTCTTTATTTTACACTTAGATTTAATCCCGCATATTCTTCTTATTAATATATATGTGTGTGTATTTTTCTTGGTGGAGACATTTAGTGTGTAAACACTGTTTCAGAGGTTTTCTCCTGCAACAAACTGTGAACTTGTGATGTTTGGACTAGAGCTGGCAGCTTTTATTCATAATAGAATAATCATTTAAGTCATTTTTAAGCAAGAATTTACTGGTTCCAGGCTTCTCTAATGTGAAGATTTGCTGTTTTTTGTTGTTGTGAGATTGTAAAACTGAATGTCTTTGGGGGTCTTACTGTCGGTTGGACAAAACAAGCTATTTAAAGATATCATCGTGCCTCCTGGGAAGCCGTGAAGGGAATTTTTTTCACTACTTTCTGACAAACCAAATGCTGGATAAATCAAACAAATATTCAGCAGTTTTATGGATAATGAATTAAATCATCTTTAATTGCAGCTCTTATTTGGCCACATAAAAAAAACAAAAACATCATCTTTTTGGGGCATTTTTGGTCCCTAAAAAAATCTAAATACCAGCCTTTAAAAAACAAACCCCAGAGCACAAATTCTGACCTTCTGATCAAACCCAAAAACCAGGATCGCAGAGCCAACAAGCACCCAAAATCTTTTTGAGGGGGCACAAAAATGAGTGTGATTGAACTCATGTGATGAAGCAGAAGATAAACCCACATCGTGTATGGAAGAGATTTGCCAGTCTGGTGAGTAATTAAAACTTCCATGTCGGGCAGAAGTGAAAACACGAGGTGGGTGGTTTACTGAGGTGTCATCTGGGACTCAATTAGCATCACAATTATTGAAGTTCTCAGGGATGTTGTCGGGGCAATCGTGACTAATGCTGATCACCTAAGAACTGATGTGACATATTTATTCTGCTGCTGCCTCTACGGACGTCAGCTAAACGCTTAAAATGTGGAATAAAATCTAATAAAAAACACACAAATATCTTTAACTGAACTTTCATCTCACCTAAATGTATACACAGAAATATCTACACAATGACGACTGTGTGTTTTAACAAAGACCAACACTCTCTCCCAAACACTTCTCAGAACCTGAGTAAAAGTCACAAGGTCGGCCTCTCACTCGGAGGTTGACACAAACATCTCTCCTTCCTCCTGAAATATTTCCATTGTCATAACCAAATCCCTTCCATCAAGGTCTTTTTGTAGCAGCTGTCTCCCAGAGGGGGCACATACCCATCACAGGTCTATTGTGTGCAGAAGTGAGAATGCTTATCCCTGGATTGCTTTTCTTTCATAAAATGTACTCGACGTGCTGTTGACATGACTTGAGTCATGAAGCATTCAGAGAGAGAGAGAGAGAGAGAGAGAGGCGGGCTGGCAGAGCAAGGCTGCAGGTTGTTGAATACAAAACTACCAGCATGAAAGAACAGGGATGTGACTCTGTTATACATGTCGGCCAATGCGTGTGTGTCTGTGTGTGTGTAAAGTCCATTTTTACGACTACACCCAAATTAAAGTGACTAATTAGGGATTCAATGAATGATTATTTGCATTAACAATCAATCTGTTGCTTTACCTTTTCCAATTTAGTCTATAAAATGCAAGAAAAAGGTAACTGCTTGTTAGTCCGACCAACAGATCAAAATATTCCATTTACTGGTATAAAAAACAAGAAACACAATTGAGAGGCTTGAACAAGAGTTAACAACAGTCATTTTTGCTTTAAAAAACAACTTTCATCCATTCTCAAAGTAGTTTACAATTCAATTAATGTACCTAAGGTTTCTCCTCTACTTCTAATAATTTGTTACACGGTATCATTTAATGTCTCCTTAAAGCTTCAGTGTGTAGGATGTAGTGGCATCTAGCAGTGCAGTGGCAGCCAGCGACTTCCTCGCTTCACTGTCTCCTTCAAAGGATGGAGGAGAAACTACGGTGCTCATGAAACCTGTTTTTGGTTACTGTAGACTCAACATGTAATGTAATTCAACATGGTGGACTCTATGGAAGACACCCTGCAGCTTCTGTAGCTATAAATAGCTCATTTTAAGGAAACAAAGAAATAATGATTCCCATCTTCAGGTGGTTAAACATTATTTTATATCATATATATATATATTATATTCCATTTTATTTTCTACCAATAAATGCTCCTAAATGTTACACACTGGACCTTAAAGTCAGTTCATCGCACCTTAAAACTCAAATCCCACATCCAGAAGTGAGTATTTGTCATTCTGAGTGCGCTACATTTCTCTCAAATGAAGCTTGAAGGAAGGAATGAGGCTGGTGAATAAATAAAAGAAAGACACAGAGTCTGACGTCCATTTTTACCTTTTTTAATGAACCCTGATTATTGTTTAATTACAAATGAAGATGAACAGATAGAAGAGAAACAGAAGTACAGGTGGTTCCTCCATGATAAAAACAAAAGTCTCTGTCTCTCCTCTGGAGTGACAGCTCACCGTCGAGGTGGACGAGAGAGGAGAGACAGAGGGGACCAGAGAGAGGACAGGGGGAGGCATTTCAAATAATACAATGGTTAAACAGTACAAAGCTCTTTTTCTTACAGAATCCTCCAAAATGGAAAAAAAATATATATACACAACATCAAAAAGTGAAAACAATTGTTTCTTCCCCTGCTGTATATCGTGGGGATTATGTGACCCTCCTCTTGTCCATGGTAACATGGTTATAAAATCAGTGTGAGTTTAAAAAGACAAAAAAAAAAAAAAAAGGAAAAAAAAAAGACTGCACTGAAGCCAACTAGTTGAAGTTCAAACTGGAACAAAAACTCACAGAAAAAAAACAGGAATTTCATGGAGAAGAGACCGGGCCATGGCAAGAGGGTACAAAATAATCAAAAATAGTCATGTTAATAATATAATAATTACAAGAGTAACAGTAATATGTCTGAAAAATACAGAAGAAAATGATAAGAACATCGGTGAAATCGAGGGGTGAAAAATATCAACCCGGGGGGGAAACAGTTATTCTCTTTTGATTTTGAAGCCACGACAGGTAAGGCAGCACAGGTGCAACAGTTCAGGTACAGCTGTGTTTGTATTTCTCTTTACCAGACACACTTGTTAAACTGCTACATCTGTCCTTTAACTTCCACTGTTTAGAAACGTCCACTGACGATAAATGGCGAGGACATCTGACTCGTCGTAAAATGCTGATCATGTTAATGAGCCAATTAAAAAAGGATGGATGTTAGGGTTTTTATTTTTTGTGCCTGGTGAAGAAAAACAACCGTGTGTAAGATACACACACACACACACGAGACTGGAGCTGGTTGGACGATCTGGACAAGAGAACCTGGACTAAAGGCCAAGACTTTATCTGGTCTTTCAGTCTTTTCTCTTCTATGTGGAATTGTTTTGTGTGTGCTGTGTGTGTGTGTGTGTGTGTGTGTGTGTGTGTGTGGATGGCATAACCATAGAAGCCACACATTCACTCACACACAGAAGTGCACGTACACACCGAGCAGAATGAGCGAGTCAGATTATGGGAAGTCCCTCTCTCTCCACTCTGCTCTGAGGTTTTGTGATGCCATTTCCTCTGTGTGTGTGTGTGTGTGAAAATATGTGTGTGTGTGTCTGTGTGTAGTTTCTATGGTTTGCAGTCTACTCCTGAGAGACTGTGGGGGCGTCTGATGTCACATGTGATGTGATGTTTCCCTTTATTGTAGCCACAGTAAAGCCTCACTCTAACCAGGATGGGGTGTGTGCGTGTGTATGTGTGTGTGTGTGTGTGTGTGTGTGTGTGTGTGTGTATGGGCAGGGTTCAGACCAGCCCGTACACACTCGGTTCACACAAAGTTGCTCGAGTCCACAGTCCACGCTGGAAGCAAAGTCCAGCCGTATCAGCAGCTGTGGTCCTGCTGGCTTTGCGAGGTGACGCAGAGCCGAGAACCTGCTGAGTATCTGTCGTCCAATCAGAATCAGTCTACTCTGAACACGAGTCTGTTACCAGCTCTCCGTTACAACCTGCGCCTCCGCGTTTTTTCTTTTAAAGCAAATCGGAGTCAGAGAGTTGCAGGCGGGCGGGGTTTACCACGCGGGACAAAGTCAGCAGAGTCTGAATGTTAGCACAAAAAACTATTGAATTTACCTTTCTGTGATTGAGCTCCACTCAGTGTCCCTGAGGTGGCAAACCCCACCCGGCTACTACTCCAGGGATGTTTAAAACAAACATACCCAAACTAACAAAAGGTAAATATGATTTGACTCAGGTCTGGTTAAAAAGTTTCTGCTCGCCCGTTTAATCGTCGTCCCGTTCACACCCTCCGTCCCCTGAATACACAATAACTGAAGGTTTTATTTTTTACAATATAAATATAAAACTCTGATACCGGTGGCCTTTGTCACTGCAGCTCAACGGTCAAGAGAAGGCAAGAGTGAGAAGGCAAAGGCTGAATTATACTGGTAATAATATGCCCATTAGAATATATACATATCTTTACCATTAAAAATAGTAGGATTTTCCTGATTTGTATCAAATGACCATATTGAAATATAATATTTGAATTCAATATATATTCGAATAAAATATATATGTGTAGATTTACTTATTCTGTATCTCTCTTTTACAAAAACAGAAGGCATGGTGGTACTGTGTGAGTGTGATAAAACATTTTGCTGGGGGTATTTGATAAAACTCATGTTGGCTTAAAAAAGGCACAATCTTATTTTCGTTTGTTCGTTAAAATGGGCAAAATGTCTTTTTTTTGTTTGAACGATATCAATAAAACGTCACAAAAATAAGTTGTTTCTCAATATCTCAGTGAAGGCTTGCCTGAGTTAACCTTGATGCTTGACATTCATTACATGGTTCCCGTTCTCTGCCTAGACAAATCAGTTCGCTTCATTCGTCGCTTCTCAAAACATCACATGAACAGATTTCGGCTATTATCTCCAAAATACAGAAAGTCCTCAGATCACTGCAAATGCCCTAAAATACTGTCCATGTCCTTATGAGGCACAAGCATCCTTTGAAAGAAAGAATACAGTCTTTGGAAAAGGAAAAAAAAAGGACAACAACGGGGAATGCCGAAGAGAGCTGTTGATCTGTATGTTTGAGGGAGAAAACACTACGAATGCCCTCAAACCTCCAAACCCCTCAAAAGATTGTGCGAAGTCAAGCAGGGACACGAAAAGCTGAGACACCCTCTGTATCCTCCGAGGGCTCATGTTTTTACACCAGCTTTGGGTCCACACACACGCGCGCACACACACACACACACACACACACACATTTGGAAACGTAAGTGTGTCTATAATTACAGCCTTGCTGGTTGCTGCTTCCTCATTTCCTCAACAAGGGACGAGAAAAGGAGAGAAAGATCCGGCGCTTCCCTCGGAGACCCAGGTGGTTTTTCTGTACAGTGGAAACCATTCGCTGGCCAACAAAATGTCTAACCGCGCCGCGTGACAGGTCGGAGGTTGAGAGGTCGAAGTCAGTTCATCAAAATCTCCCTCCCCTTCTCAGGCTTAGTTTGACTGTCTTTAAAATGTACAACTCCACGCTCATTTCATGTCTTTATACACTGTAGTGAATGAGCAGAGGATGAAGAGACCTCTCAGTCTGGCCCTGATGCAGTCTGATAGTGTCCGACTTGTTTCCTGGAGAAAAGACCGTGATTGGAGAGTTCTTTCTAATCACCTCTTGAAAAGAAAAAAAATCCCTCTTCAGTCTGTAAGATCCATCGGAGCAGGGTCTACGTTTTTCTCTTTTTTTGCTCACTGCCCTCCATCTTGTAAACGGCTGAATGGTGATGGGTGCAGACAGAGAGGCACTTCTGTAATCTCTATCAGGGCAGTTCAAAGTGTTTTTAGTAACATTAGGATCTGTCTGTCTGTTATGGTGAGTACAAATGAGAGGGGGAGTGAGGAGGAGGGCTCGCCACCTTCAAGTGAGCCAGGCGTGGGTGAGAAATCAATCAATTCAATCTACTGCTATACAGTTCCGGCCGGCTTTGTACTCTTTAGGGTGAATGTGATTTGTTTCATTGTACCAGATAAACGAACAGAGACCTCTAAAGGACATACTCTGGGCACAGGTGTGATGTGAGGTGATCCCTGGCAGACTTATGGCATAACTGGCACCACGAGGGCAAAGAGGCATTGAAAAGGCAATGTGCAATTCCTAAGAGATATTAAGAGTAGACTCCTTCTGTGTACGGCTCTAATGTTAAAAATAGGAAATATACAGACTGAGTTTGGTTATCTCTTAATGTTGTAAGTCACAGCAAAAATACTCCGTCTACTGTGTTCATGTTTGATACCAGGGGCACAAAGGGAGTCTTGCCTTGCAGTACGTTAGAGGCTACACAGGCACATCTATCATTTACGGTTTTACATTAGGCCATAATGTCGAGTGGCTGCTTGCTGACAGTACTGACCACTGGAGGGTACAAAGTGTAAGGTGTTGACAAATCCTGAGAGGTAATTACGGTAACACATTCATCTTGTTCTTTCCTAACTTTTGAACATGTAGATCAAACCTATGTAGGAAAATCTGTTCTATGTTAAGTAATTGAAGGAGCTCGTGGGGCCGTGAGGTCAGTAAAAGTGCCCAACAACTCTTCTAATTATTGCACAAAAAACATCATTTCCTACATATGACAGGTCTACATATTCAGATATACAACAAAGAACAACATTAAAGTGTGTTTACAGTCACCTTTCAGTCACTGTCGCCATTTGAGCACACCAAACCCCGGTACGTTCACTACTGCTGGCAGGAAACCACAAGGCGTTATGGTCTACACAAAACTATTAGTTTGTTGACAAGACTCCCGAGAGGTGTGTGTTTTCTGTCTAAGTGTGTGTGTGCACATGAAGCTCAGCAGCCAGTGTTTTCCAGAGACAGCTGCGCTGTAGCCCTCTGCAGCTCCGAGCTCGCTCTGCGCTGGGTGGGAGGTGGTGGCAGCATCAACCCCAAAATAACACTTCCTCCTGCTCTTCCTCCACCATTCTCCACCTCCCCCACTCTCCTGCCTGCCTCCTCTCTCTTCCCCTCCACCTCCTCCTCTCTCTCAGCCCGTACTTTCTTGTCCTCCGCCTCATCCCTCTCGCCGTCCGCCTCCATCTTCTGGTCTTCGCTCCAGCGGCGCTTGAAGCGGAGTTTGAGCGGGATACAGCGCGTGCCTCCGGGGCTGATGGGAGCCGCGTGACCCGGCTCACTCTTCAGGCCGATCAGGGGGAAGGCCAGGCTGCCGCTGCCAATGGAAGGGGTGGCGGGAGTCTTGAAGACCTCCTCATCATCATCAGGGTCATCATCGTGGTTACTGTGAGGAGGGGCAGAGAGGCTGCTGCCGTTTCCGTTAGCCCGGTGATGGTTGTTGAGCTGATGATGATGGTGACGAGCTGTCGGGGTGAAGATGTCACCTTCATGTTTCTCGTCATTGTGATTGAGCTCATCTTCCTCACTGATATCAGTCACTTCCACCTCTTCTTCTGACTCTATGTCTGATATGGGCTCCACCTGGGGAGGAAGAATATATTACAACATGACATTTTATTTATCACTCTGGACAGATGTCATTTATGTCTTGAAACTCTTTAGAGACATATCTAGAAACATCACCTCCTCCACCTGTGTGTGTGTGTGTGTGTGTGTGTGTGTGTGTGTGTGTTTGCAGGCTCACCTTGATCTTAGGTGGCCCTGCGTTCTGTCCAGACCCTGTGAATGAGGAGGACTGGCTGGAGGAAGAGGCCAGCGAGCTCCCTGCTTCCCTCTGTTTGCGCCCAAGCGGAGGCGGCTGCAGCTTGAACTTGAATGGTGACGGGTGCTGCTGGTGTTGCTCCTCCCCACCTCCTGAATGCTGGCTGAGCGAGTGAGAGAGCGGCAGGGGCGGAGCGTGGAGGTGATGGGTGGCCGGCTTCTCCAGGGTGGGGCGATGGGGCTGAGGGATGATGATGTTGGGGTAGTGGAGGAAGGCTCGGGGACTGAGGTGGTAGTTGTAGACGGACTGGGTGTGGGCCTGCAGGTAGTGCTTCATGTCCTCCGGGTTGAAGGAGAAGTGGGAGCCCATCATGGGAGAGGACAAGGAGGGGGAGGGGGTGTAGGACAGGTGGGGGGTAGGGGTCATGGACAGGGCTGGGGACAGAGTTGGGGGCAGAAGACCCCCCGGGTCCAGGCAGGGGGAGACCGGGAATGGAGACAGAGAGTCTGGGTGGACTCTGGGGGCAGGTCTGGGGAGCCCTGCTGGGTTCGGGCCCCCGCCGAAGACCCTGAAGAGAGAATCATGAGGCAGGCGAGGAGGAAGCAGGCCCCTGAAAGCCCTATCAGGCCCCACGCCTCGCTCATCGGCCCCCACAGCCTCCTCCAGCTCCGAGTTGGTGGAGGTGCCGTCGCTGCAGTCGCTCACAGAGCCACGGGCCATGCGGCGAGCCACACTGCTGAACATGCCTGGGCTGCGCAGCTCCTCGCTGGATGAGAGGACATCTGACGGTGTTGAGGGAGGGAAACGGAAATGGGTGCCTCCGGTTGGCACTGGAGGGGCACTCTGAGGGACTCCTCGACCTGCGAGGATGAGAAAAGGTGACGTTAAGGACCTCTTTCTGGGAATTATAAAGGAACATACAGTATGTTCTCCCTTATCTCTAATGAGGTCAGGTCTGTTGGGGGATATTAGTCTGAGATTTATGCATCCATCCCAACGTAATGGAGGTGTACTGGTTGTTATTTATGGTGCTCTAAGTAATGGAAAAGTGTCCAAGTTACATTATCCACAGAACACAGTTTTTACAGGAACAAATCTTTGGTAGAAAGTGGGTGTGTGTGTTTTGTGGATTATGCAGAGTAACCAGGACATTGCGTATGAAAGGAAAGGCTACTGTTCCATTTTTTATTGCAATGACCATCAATGAACAAATTGCATTGGTTACGTGAGAAAACATGTTGGGTGTTTTTTTTTTGGAGGAACCAGAACTGAAGAGAAAGGGAAAAGTAACTAATGAGAGTAGGTCACATGTCTCCAATAACTCCAACTATTTTACCCAGAGGGTCACAGGCACACAGAAAGAAAACAGTGGGTTACACAAAGCCACAAATTCCCTTCTCTTTCAATCCCTCCTCCATCTCTCCTCTCCTGCCAGGGAGACTGTGGCACTGCAATAAATTCTTGGCATCCGCGCACGTGCCAGAATTAAATATTGGAAAAGTCGCTCTTACTGCCATCACAAACATGGGTTGGGTTCCTCTGTTTTTTCCAGTACCGCCGAGTGTGTGTGTGTGTGTGTGTGTGGGTCTCTGTTTAAAAATCACACATCTCACAGCCATGTGTGTGTCAGAGACAATGAGGACAAAAAAAAAAAACCTGTGTGATTATCCAGTGTGTATGTTTGTGAGCGTCTGTGCTTGCGTATCAATCCAGATTGACGTGGGCATGTGTGTGTGTAACCATCGTATGAAACCATCATATCACAACATGTCAGTGTGTGGGCCACATCACACGGAGGCTATAATTAAAGTTTCGTGCTGCACTTATGTCACCCAGTATCCAACGCTCCATATGGGCTGTGTTTACACTGGGTGGCCGGGACCAGAACGAGAGACGACTTCAGAGGAGGGAGGAGAGGGATAAACTGGGACGTGGCACACTGATGTGTACACGCACACGCACTAACCAGGCAGATACATGCACACACACTACACCCAGATTATGTTTGTGTATATATATGAGATGTAGTTCTACTAGGATGATTATGATTAAAATGATTATTTAAGCTGATTAAAATTATACTTCACAGGTCATTTTTTTGTTACAACTATCAGCAAATGAATTGTAAAGTTCATAAATCCACACACACTGCACACACAAGTACTTCAAACACCTGAAGGCCAAAAAGACAAAAGTCTGTCCTAAAGCTTGCGCTCCTTAAACAGGTACTTAGAGTCAAGTGTGATTTCATTCTTTCCATTGAAAAGAACCACACATTTCAGTTGCCAAGGGATTTCATTCAATTACTGTCATTTAAAAATCTCAAAAACCTTAAAGCCCTGGTTAAGTGCACAACCCCTGTAAATTACAACAAACTTCTCAAACTTTGTCAATGAGACGTCTACTCTTCAACATCTGATGCTACAAACCAACTGAGAATGTAGATTTACAATGTTACTGTGAGTGTGTGCGTACCAGAGCCCATGTCAATGAAGGGGTAGTTGACCAGCACTAGTTTGTTGAAGTTGAACTTGTAGGTGAACCTCTTCCCTTTGGTCTTGTGGAGGATCCTCTTGTTGTAGTAGTATCTAAAAAGAGAGAAGGGTAGACAGAGTGTTATCTCCCAGTGATTTATCATTTTTAAACACAGATCACATCATCAGCATGAAGTAAACCTTTAATCATGGCCACATGTTGTTTAAGCTGAATATCTAAAAGTGAAACCATGGATAAATACTTTCTATGCACATTTTTCCAGCTGAAACAATGGGCAGAAACTTGGATTTCTCCTGCCTGCCACAAAATGAATCGCAGTCGTGTAGCAAGCCAGTGATTATTCACAGTGCAACCAAAATGAATAAACTGTGACAGTTGGCCCATATGTGGACATTTAGCAATCTTGTTGGCTGGGTCAACAGCCAATCAAATCTGAACTTTCTTGTATCCCTACCAATGTGAAGTAATTACTGTACATGAGCAGTTCTGCACAGCAATGTGAAATGGATGAAAGTATAAAAAGAGCCATTACAGGTTTTTCAGTTGTTAAAATGGAACTTTTATTTAAATTAATAAAGACACAAACACATGGACGACGACTCGACCTTGGGGTCACCGGTACGCTCTGAACTCTAGGGGCGGATAAAAACAACAGAAGAACTCACATAAGAACTGCGATTCTTATCTTCTATGATTCTGAATTCACAAATGCCAAAAATCGTTTTTGTAATAATATTAGTTAATAAGGTTATACTAACATATCGAGAAGGGCGAGACTCAACTGTGAGGGCACAGCGCAGTAATCTCGTAGCTCAAAAGGCAACCATTTAGGCACATTTTGGATTTAATGACTTAATAATTATCTTGGCAAGATATAGGGGATGCATTTTGTGACTCCTTTGAACCCAACACCTACAGAGCAGACCACACTGTTGCACTCTGGTGGGTTTATTGGTCATTTATTTCAAATGTGTCTATGCAGTGTTTTGGATAAAAATGGTGCTCCCCAGTACTAGAGCAGAGCAGAGAGGCTGTCCCCCACTGCTGGAGATAACGTCAACCATAACAGAGCAGAGGACTCACTTCATCTTTTCCTTTCCCACTCACTCTACACCAACTTCTGTGATACTGGTCAGTAAACTCTACTTCCATTTTATTATTTTCATACAGGAAGAATATGCTTCCAAGTTAACTTAAATAACTGAATAAAGACGTCTGCACTCTCACACACCTTTCTCTGCCTCTTTCAAACACACAAACAGTTTGGACACTGGAGTGATAACCAAACACCTTTCTTTTTACTGACTCAACAATCTGAATCGAATTGAACTAGGAGACTGCAAAAAGATCCCCATCCCTACTGCACCTAATACTGACATTTTTATGTTTAATGTCACTGAACTGGTGTTTGCTAGTTGGCCACAGTATAGGAAAAAGATACACAGCCATGTAATATTAGAGAAGACAAAAGTGAAAAATCTGAAACTACGTCACTGTACCAAGCACTACCTGCATGGTAATTCTACATTAGCACATAATTACACAATATGAACACACGGCTAGATTCAAACTCTCACTGTGATTACTTAAGGAAGCGAGACAGCCGTTCTGATTTAGTTTTACCCAGGCAGCTCCATTAATAAGAGTGTATTAGTCATCAGCAATACACAGTAGAGGAGTGAATAGCGAGCCGCTGACAGCTCATCGTCAAGATAAAATGGCTCCCTGTGACTCACCGATAGCCTCAGGACAAAACCACATTCATATTTCTTTACATAAAAACTTCTAAATAGTGTCTCTCATTCAACTCAGAGTGGACACTTCATTCTAGGAAATGTAATATGTTACTCATCATTTCCAGTAGATTCAAGCAGAGAGGAGCGGAGTGGCTAAATTTGTACATAAAAATATGGATTTGCTTTGAATAACAAGTCGTAAACACATCTCTTGCTGACAGTAAGTTAGACTCAAGCTGTTCTCCAGGAGCAGAAAAGGCTGAATCTAAAAATCACACCAGGAAAGCAGTGAGTACTGGCTAACGTCCACTGATCCATTTTACTTTATCCATCTATCCATCTAAAAAGAGCAATCGTTAATTTTTGGCCACACATATAACACACAAACACGGTTCATTGTTACTATTGTACAGTAATAAAATATAATGGTAATATAGAGAAAATAATTATACACGTGTGAGGTGATTAATGTTCAATAACGCCACATTAAATGCCCTTTTTTTTCTCCAAGTGGGATAAAACTAATTCTAGGAAGTATTTGCAAAATGCGATTTAACTCAGCAAAGTAAAAATCCTTCGTGCTGGACCTTCGTCTGCCTTTCCACAGAACTACACAATGGTGCATGACGATATCAAACTGTGACCCCCAACACTTTCAATGCTGCACACCATTACTGCTGTAGAAAACAAGATATTATATTCCTAAAAATCAGTCATACAGTTGAGTAGTGACAGTTGAGAAAACACAATAATTGTGGAAATAATATTTGTCATAATGATGATGCCATGCCCAGCTGTATGTATGTGTGATCAGAGTATTAGTCACTGGAGTTTGGTACAACACAGAACAATGCCGCAGAGCAGGATTGTGTGAACCAGGAGCTCATCCAGCCCCTCAATGACTCAATGAGTGAAGGGCCTCTTCTAGAGCCGACTACTACGCACACCCACACCGTCACATGTAATACAGGCACACACACACACAAATACATATTACATAGTGAGGTGGGGAGACAAAGGAGCAGGCCCACATGCTCAAATATATGGTCCATGCAGAAAACATATGTAAGTAATGAGAAAACTAATGAGCACACACCCAAACAAATTAGAGCAGTTATTTGATCTATTTGAGAGCACACAGTGTTCATACATTGGCTTTAAGTAATTTCCACAATAAACTCAAATCACTAGGAGATTGCAGTGGTGGAAAAGGTTCTCTAATTATTGATTTAAGTAAACATACAATCTATAATGGAATAAAACTCCATCAAAAGGAAAGTATGTTATAATTGATAATATTTAGTATTTAAGAGTTGCTCTGAGTACAGCACTTATTGACAAGTTCAATCTCTTCCAATGCTCAATCTTTTGGTTTATCAGCTTTCTTGCTTAAAGTTATGCTGAGGTTCAGTACATGAAAACGTTGTACAGGTAGAAATTAAGAAGTACCTGGCAACCGGTCATGCACACGAAACACACCGCACGCAAAATGACGACTAAATCAAAGCCACACACACACACACACACTGTAGGAGGTAAACAGCAGTATTTGTGAGCGGGTGTTAACAATATCAGGCTTGCATGTGCAGTAAAAGCTGGAGGGACATAATGTTCACAGACGTGTGGATAGATGGATGGCACTTTAAAACGAGTCTGGCGAAAAGGCCAGGCACATACATGTGAAAGGAACGAACACACACACTTAAACAGAATTGAGTCAATATGGGACAGCTGCCGGTCTTACATACCGGGCCCAGGCTCGCTTCAGGCCTCCTGCTCTTTGAAGAGCATTTGAACTTCCTTCAAATAAACTAGAAAGGACTTTGACAGTATACTCTCGACCTATATACATTGAACACACACGATGAGCACAAACTCACAAGCGCACAGACCCGTCTCTACACACATGCACTTTATATGCATGAATGGACGCACACACGTACACCAATGCACACTCACTTCAAAGACGGAGAGACACATCAATCAAACACAGAGAGAACTTTCTTCCAAACAACACTTCAGAATTAATTAACAGCTCTTCATTCATATAAAAAGGTTTACAAACCACAGAAAAGACATCACAACAATAAGTTGGCTCCAGCTGGTCCTTGATGTAAAATACTCACTGAAACCGGAGAGAAAGTAACTGCTCCTGCATCGAACTGACTGTTAATTTACTGTTGTGTATTAATGACATGTTGATGTTTCAAATAACTGTGGATCACACCAATGACTTTCAATTCTTCCATTAGTGGCATCAAATAAAACCTAAAGGAAACCTACAAACTTTTGCAGTCTGTCGTTTTACTTTAAAACTCTCTCATCACGCCTAACGAGCTTCCTATACACACACACACACACACACACATTACATCTGCTGCACTGTCTTTCCTTATATAACATTCATCTGCATTTTCCCTGTTAAATGAACTAACATACAAATATATAATACTGCAAAATCAATCAGTTCTTTAAATTCTGGATCAATAAATATGTGTTCAAATATATTCCTATAGAAGTTCAGAAAAGGTTGGGAGTCTTTAAATACACAGGCATATGAGGTTAAGTCTATGATAGAAAAAGGTTTAAGCAACAAACAAGACACAGATGGGCTGGAGGAGGGCTGACATATAACAAGGTGTTAAGTGTATGTGTGTGTGAGTGTGTGTGTGTGAGTCTGCGTGTGTGAGTCTGTGTAACTAGTCATCACCATGGCAAACTATAACCCACACCAACCTACAACACAGGAGGCGACACTGATGACTAGCAGAGAGTGTGTGTGTGTGTGTGTGTGTGTGTACATGATTATGAGAGAACAGACTGGCAGCTAAATAAAACGCTGCAGCATCCCACATGTGCTCTGCGGAGGGCGAAGGTGTGCGTTTCTAAATCTACTGTCACCCTCGAGTTTTAGCACGTAGCGCAGATGCACATTCGCGGCATTAACACCACATCATTTTTGTCTTACACATTTGATGCAGTTGTAATTGAGCTCAAATTAACCCCTAAGCCAGTTACAGAAAAGTCTCTGAAATAGGAGATAAAAATATAAACTCAAACCTTAATGTCGTTAACATCGCACACAACCAACTACAGAGGGAAAGTAGATAACAAATGTTCCTGTGAATCATTATTTAACAAAAAACAGAAGCTTGAAAAGATGATGAACATAAGCTACAGTTTCTTTTCCCAATTCATGGTCTCTTAGTTTTGTAACTCAGCACAATCTAAATAGGGAATACGGTTCATGGCGAAGAAATAAGACCAAACCTTTTATCACTACTTCCCTCCTTCTATTCTTTAGCTTCCGTTTCTGAAATGCCATTTAGCTTGTTTTTACACCTTGTAAAGTTCAGACAGGATTAGAACAATTTTGAAAAGAAATGTTCCACTTTTATCTTCTATCCATAACAAACTGGATTTATTTTTAAAAAAAAATCAATCTTGTATGCTTCATTGAGTTGATCACAGCTCATCTGGAGTTCAAAACATGATTCCAGTTCCTGTAACTTAAGATCGACTCATCTGGGTTCGCCATTATCTGACTCTTTTGTGTCGATACCTACTAGGAACACATGACCTAAATATGTAGCTAAATATTAGCATTCCAGACTAGCCTTACTAAGGATGGTGTTATACCTTTTAGACTGGAGCAAAGACCTCTCTCTCTCTCGCTCTCTCACTTTCTTGTCACTCTTAAACTGCTCTACTAAACTTAAGGCAACCAAAAGCCCCAAATGGGGGTGGATAGACAAGTTTTGGCTGGACATGTGTTCAGTTTCCTGTGTCATATGCAGGGTTTATGTGACCTTTAGCTTTCAGATCTGAATGTCTGTGTTCAGTTACAAAGAAACAAAATCAAAAAGGAGCAAATAAATTAGGTCAAACATACTTATGGGGCAGTGTCCTCAATGTCCCGCAGCCATCCCAAATTCTACTTTCAACTGTCCCACACTTAACAACCATTGTTCCAAATTCAACATAATGAGTATCGTTTGATAACTTGTATCACTTCATTAACTCACTCTGGTCCGCCACTGAAGTTCTGCTATCCCTGCACTTATTTCTGATGCGTTTGGCCACAGTCAGTTTTCATTATTCTTTCAGTCATTGGAGGTTTTTTTATTTCTAACTTTTTGATCAATAAATGCATCACTGCAAATGCAAACCTGTTTTGTAGATCCACACACTTTTTTATTATTTAGCCAAATAATCTCACTCACTCACTTCAGGGACATAATATATTTGAATTTAAAAAATCTACAATGGGAGAAAGTAGATCAAACACACTATTTAAATATTTACAAGCTCAAACAAACGATTTACATAAAAGCTATAGGAACACCCTTATCCACAGATCTGGAGAGAAAGAGTGAGCGAGCAGATCAAACATTCCCCACACGCCACGCCTACTGACTGCCAGCACACGGTGCAGGAGGAACTGTTCACAGGAAAGTCTTGGACTGCTACTTCTCCGAGAAGCATGCATAGGAATGAATTACAATATAACTGAATATATTTCGTGCCCTTTCCCTGATGGTCTGACGCTGAACTTACTTTCACAGACACTGTATCTTTGTTTCCCGGCTGCCAAGCTTATTGAACCCGGGACAACGGGACATCCCTAAGTTGTTAATGTGCTTCTTTATAGGGCAGATATAGTCCAAAAAAGGACACATTTATACATTTTTCATTTGCATATAGAGCTTTGTTCCTTTTTTTGTTGGCACATACAGTCCACTTGGATCACATGCATTTTAAGTATAATCAGGGCGTAAGTGTGAAGAGGTCATTCTTTGCTTTCACCCCTTTTCACCCACTTAAGTCTCACCTTAGTGCTCGGCTGAGCTTGTCGTAGTTCATCTGCGGTTTACACTTTCTGGCTCCCCACAAGCGGGCCACCTCGTCTGGGTCCTTGATGACAAACTCTCCATAGTCTCCCTGCCAGGCGATGACGTCGTGGTACTCCTCTTTCCTCAGCAGCTCCAGGATGAAGTGCCACAGCTGGATCTGTCTGGAGCCCGGGCTTGACTCAGGCTTGTAGGCCCAATCCGGGAAGGCAAACCCTGGGGGACGGAGGAGAGAAAAGAAGGGTGTTCAGATGGATGATCATGAACAGACATGAATGCAAAGAAAGGATCGACACAACAAGAAAAACCTAAATATACTCCAGCTTCTGTTGTTGTTGTTGTTGTTGGTGCACTGCATGTGATAAACCATAATTCTTTTCTTGAAGTTGTTTTGATACGAGAGCCAACAACACAATAGGTGCTTGTGTTTACAGCTATAATGCAGATTATAAAAGAATAGTGAGGACTTTATACTGTGTGTGCGCAAATTTCTTGGTACCAAAAGACATATTGCATTTGCAAAAAAAAACAAAAAAAACAACAAAACAGTCAACTGGCATCCATTTTTGTGCTTGAAGGTTGCTTTTTTTTGTCTCCCTGGAGATAAGCATAAGGCAAAAAAATGTGTGGAAACCGGTTCCAATTTTTCAAAGAGAGAAAATAGAGTTAGTAAAGAAGAGTAGACAATACAGGAGGTGAAATAAAGAAATAACACTGACTTAGCAGAGAGGAGCATTTGTGAAAGGATACAAGACATATGACACCGTTGGGAATCAGAGAATCGAGAATAAAACATGTACGTTGAATTCCTGAACACATTTTGGACTCGGTCTGTGGTGTAAAGTGGATCCAGTGTCTCCGGGAAAGCGGAGTATTTCTGCTAAATCTCCTCCCACAGGCCGCAGTCATATCAAAGCTTCACTGCTATCGCCATCAAAGCTGGAAAATCAGCACTGTTATAACAGATTAACAAGCCTTGAGATATGTGCAGACAAAATATAAGCTATGGTTTTATAACTACTATCAGAACACATACTCACACAAGCACACGCACTATTATCCAACAGTTAAAAGTATAGGCTTTGAGTTGTAAAGCAGTGGGTGGCAGTAAAAGACTCAACACCACTTCAACACAAGGCCAGGCTGAAAGGCTGAATAGCAAAGGCATAGTGACACACACAGACACACACAGACACACACACACACCTCATTAGGACCAGATGTGCCTTGGCAATCAGGCTGAGAAAGCTGAGGGTGGGAAACATATGGCCACAATATAACAATGCTGAATTTTGTGTGTGTGTGTGCGTATGTGTTTATGTAACTGTAAAGAAACACACTATCCTAAATACCAAGGTTACAATCAGTTTCCCACACTCTACAAAGTCTGTCATATCTATATAGCAGTGACATTGAACTGTTAACAATGATATGTTCAAGGCTGACAGACTATAACACTGGTGTGATGTGGCCTATTGACCCAGGTTGCAATGACAGCTGATGACGCCATTGTGTTCATATAATACGAAAGTTGTTGCACCCCCGCTGTATGTGATCATACTCTCAAAACACCACCTAATGTATCTGTGTATAGGCACACTAATCTGGCATATTAAACGGGGAATTGTTTAATTTCTCAGCACTTTATTGCCCTGTCAACATTTGATAGGAAACCGCCTTGGGGCAGCTCCATAAAAGCAGACAAGAACACACAAAAGCAACCATACAAAATAACAGATGAAAAACAGATAACACGACATTAAAAGAACAGAAAAAAGGAGTTGTAAAAGAGTTGGAAAGAAGAAGACACACCTGGCAACTAAATCCCAGGGTAAAGTAAACTGTATCTAGATATGGTGCCCAGATGGTAATTAAATCAATTATGACTTTTCCATTTACACAATGTGTGCTCTCATTGTCTGCATTGTGTGCTTATTGGGATTAGATTCCTTTATAAATAAGATGGCGGATGGTAAAGTAAACCCAAACAAAAACGGGCAGGTGTCAGTTTATTAAAAACTGTACAGTGTACCTGACGTTTACTTACTGGTCACAGTGGATCAGTTAAAAGGAGTAAAAACTGGTGGAAATGGATTGCACCAGTCTTTGTGAAGGTGAGTGGATAACAAACTCCAGAGTGAGTCACGACATTCCTGCCTACATGGGTGGTGCTTTCTCAGGAAATAAAAAAAAAAAACAAAAAAAAAAACAACCCCACTCTCTCTGAATTGTCATGAACTGCATTTACAAGTAGCTGACTCTGCTGATATCAATCGCAATGCACCGATACGTTCAATCAAATTCTGAAGCGCTTCTCCTTATCGGGATACAGATCACATTTTAATAGCAGGTGTAAATGGAGACAAAGCGAGTCATGGAAAATCTAGACACGGTGAAACCAAAGTCCAATATCAGGTGTGTAAAGTGCAACTGTGTGTCTGCAAGTGTGGGTAACTACTAATATTACTAAAAGTGAGAAAATGGTATCACGACAGATGCCCGTTTGTACACTAAGGCCTATGAGAACGCCACTCATACAGACAATGTAATACCTAGTGTTTACAATACAGTGTTGCCACATTACAATTCAAGGCCAAGTACAACTGCAGTGGCTAAACACTGGAGGCAGATTTTAATTGATTTTTGTAAGATAAGATAAGATAAGATATGATATTCCTTTATTGATCCCCCTTAGGAGAAATTCAGGTTGACACAGCAGCAATGAGGCAAAGTAGTGCAAAACAGAAAACAAAGAATATCACAAATAAAAAAATTACAAAATACAAAATATAATAGATTATATATATATAAAAAAAAAAAAAAACTTGTAGTGGATGAAAAACTGCCCATATTGTCACAGGAGTTTAAACTTAGCAAGCAACCTAACTCCAGGTATTGCACGGGCACGATGCCTTTGACATTGCTGCGAGCTCCCCTGTGATCAACGTCTGACTACACACACACACACACACACACACACACACACACACACACACACACACCACACACACACACACACACACACACACACACACACACACACACACACACACACACACACACACACACACACACACACACACACACACACACACACACGTTGAGTAACTGCAATCTGCTTTTCCCTTTAGGATAGATTTAAGAGATTCAAGCTGTGACGTTTTACTGTCCAACAGACACCAACATTTCCAAGAAGTAGAGTTGCATCCTTTCTTTTCTCAACTTTCTTTCCATTTTTCATATTTCATAATGTCATCATCCCTTCATTCACTGATTGTTCGCAATTCATGGGAAATTTTGGACACACAGACATTTAAATGGCAATATCAATGCCCTCCCTGCATATCCTTTTTATTGGAATTTCACTATGGAACTGGTTCTTTGGACTTTTTCTGATCAAGAGTTGTAATGCATTTTGTGTGTGATTCACAAATAGTGTGTCTGTGCTGAGAAATGTGTCTCTTTTAATGAGCTACAGTGGATAGATTATTCTGGTTTCCATACTGGGATGTCTGTGTATAAAAATCAAAGTGATAAAGAGACCAGTAAGGAGTGTGGCGCATCTCTTTAAGTATTTGTTGTGTTCTTAAAAACTTCCATTACCATGAGAATTTATTGGAAGATTATCGGAAAACAGACTAACTAGAAATATAAGAACATGAGGTGCAATGCTCACTCTCCAAATCTCTTTAGTTTCACAAGCTAGCCTTTCTTAACACACTAAAAAGAAATCTTACTAAAGTCATATTAAGGAAAAGGAAAAAATATCCTGAAAAACAGACCAGTTCCTGATGACTAATAAACCACATGCTGCCATCTGATCTCCTATGGCGCTCGGAGAGTGAGCCAGAAGACAGACAAGCTGGCTATGATAGTTGATAATAGCCATTTGAAGGCAGATTACTAATGGGGTATAAGCATATGATTCACACACCAGACAATACGGCTCTTGTCACTGGGGACAGGTTAGGCGTTGTGACACAGACACAAAACACTGCTGTATAATGGGGTACACAAAAATACAGATGTGCACACACACACACACACACACAGCAGGAGTGGATTAAATAAAAGTGGGCGAGCTAATATCTCTCTCACACACACAAAGTACACAGACACACAACACAGGTTAGTGGGGAGAGGTAAGTGGGTTCATGCGTGGGTGCACAGAGCACACAGACAAAGAACACAGGAATAGCAACCATGCCCACTGCATGTGTGTGTGTGCTGCAGATGTCCCTGCTGACTCATAGCTTGTTCGTTCGTCGTTCAGCTTTCACAGATTCCGCCTTTCTCCCCCTCAACACCACTGCCATCTCTTTCTTTCTTTCTTTTCTCTTTCATTCTGTCCCTCCCTCGCTCAGCCTCTCCTGAGACACACTGTCTCCTAGCAACAAAAGCTTTTAGCTCTAAAAATAAATGGCCGAGTCACGACAGACAAAATATGATTCAATTACAGAAACTTGCCAAAAGAGTTTAGAGTTTGGGCACAGATCCAGAGAGCTACAGTATGAGGGTATGATCCGTCTAAGACTGCCTGTCCAGCAAAAACCTCTTGATGCAACTCCGGCATCGCGGTCACACTGTGTTTACAACAGAAAGGACACGCTGCCTTGTCCTAAAAGCACTGCAGGAGCAGGTTTCCACCACCACCAAGATCAGCTTGAGCCTAAAATCCTGCACATTGATTACATTTTTGCTTCTGAAGACAGAGTAAGGCCATTCATTCACATGCACGCTCTCTCGAAATGATTCAGAGGCAACTCATTGATAGCAAGAGAGACAGATTCAGAAAGCCACGCAGCACAGCTGACTGTGTGGCATTCTGACAGATGCACAACTGAGGGTCCAGTTGGAGGTGCATCTGCTTCAGCTGGTGGTTAATGTAATGTGAGTAAAAACATAGATTAAAAAGGACCAGTGTGTAGGATTTAGTGACATCTAGTGGCGAAGCTGCAGATTGCAACCATCTGAGTATAACTCAGCCTTTCAAGCTTGACGGAGACTACAGTGGCCACAAAAACGGAGAAAAACTCAAAACGCCCTATTTAGTCCATTCTGGACTACATTAAAAACATGGCGGTTCAACAACTCCAGAGGAAGAGGACCCGCTCGAGTCTGAGGTAACAAAGACACAGCCACTCTTATTTTCAGGTGATTATACACCAATGAAAAAGTGTCTCTGAATATTATATTTAATTTTTGCCAATAGATCCTTCTAAATGTTACACACTGGACCTTTATAGATATAGGAGGCTGAGACTGAAAGCAACAGTATAAATGCAATATGAACAAACAGACAAACTTTGCTGTTGCATACAAATCTTCATAACTAGATGAAACCTACAATGTTAAGCGATCTCTGTGTAGAAAGTGTTACTGGGTGTAAATAGGCAATCTTCTACAGCACCTTTTAAAGAAAGTCCTTATCAAACATGATGCCAACATGTTAAACTGGCCGTGCTTACAGACTACAGCTACTTCAAATGAGTCTATAGCACTGGTCGACAACGCAACAGGTCTGGACGAACTGTTACTATTCAGGGAAAATTGACAAAAAGTAGACAAACAAACCCAAAGCCCTTTGTGCTATCTGGCAAGCTCTACTCCAGACAGGAAGAATTTTTGATTGTCAGGCGGAGGTGAAACACACCATTTCAGGGCTCATTGGATTCTATATATAGTAAAGTACAGGGTAGAAAAACTCATTTACTATTAGCCTGCAGTCCCAAGCCACCTGCGTTCTCCCTTCCAAGATAAACACAGGATCTGTGCAGCCACAGCCGGTGGGTGAGGGGGTTTAACACGCAGGTCTGCTTTTCTTAGGGACTCTGACGTCACCACCGTTGGAATAGTGCTCATAATAACCGATAGCCATCATTGGGGTATTGTCCAGGAGGCCTGCAGCCGCTGAGACTAAACACAAACCGCCTTCTTCTCTTCGACTCTTACTCTCCCCAACAAGTTTCTTTAACATGCTGTTCCATCTATCCATCTATCCCCCCGTTTATTTTTCCCTCCCTTCCTCCCATTCTTTGGTGGCTCTATATTTAGCCATTGGAAAGGTCGGTCTGTGTCTGTCTGCAGGGTAATGATTCAGGGGCATGGAGAGCGACGCATAGAGGTAACAGGCCAGGCTAAATGGCCGGGGGCTGGCTGACTACTGAAAGCTGGATGGGGTTTATCAGGGATGGGATCAGGACAACACAGAAAGGCAGGAAATAAATGGGTACAGAGCAGGAAAAGGGGAATCTCCGCTGGGCGTAAACGGTACTGGCATGTGCAGAAAGTCCAATTCTGGAGGAAAATACACAAATAATAAACTAATGGAAAAGAAATTCCAATCTCACTTTAACGTTTGCCTTAAAAAAACAATGTTTTAAATTAACCTGTGATTTTGGACTGTTAATTGTAAATGTTGAACTGTGGATTGTGCAGACCTGGTTGTCTGGGTTTCCATTTTTGTCTCGCTGTGTAAACTACCTGTCTACAACACTGGGATCACAACAGACAATCTAACACTGCTTTATTGAGGAGTCATGAGCCTCAAACTACTGTTTAAAAACCCTCTGCTCCTCATTGAGCTGATCTCATAATTACCCTTAAAGGATGGAGTTAAGATTTGAGGAGCCAGTGGCTTAAAGCCAGGGAGGAGTCAGAAAAACAGACGGGACGAGGAGGAAATCGGGTGGAAAGGAAGAGAAGGGGAAGAGGAAGAAACGTGGAAGAGAGGGGCAGAAGGAGAAAAAGAAACACAATCCAGCAGAGATCAAAGGGAAAGGATGATGGCCATCCGCAGGTGCATGCTGTGAACCCTCACCTCGGTTCTCACATGATCCCGCCATTACATAAGGTTTACAGACAGACGAATGAACAGACTGACAGACACAGACTGAGAGAGGAAGGAGGGGAGATGGGGTCAGTGTTAGGGAGGAGAGATAAAGACAAAGAAATACAGACGTAAACAAGTGTCTTGCTAAGAAGGCTAGAGATATGAGACGTAGGCCAAAATGTGTGCTTGCATGTTTATTTCCTAACCAAGGAACCAAAGACTGAAAGAAAAACTGCTCCAATACCAACAGTACATAAAGCCTACAAGGAAAAAAAGATTTAAGATTAAATTAGATTATTTTAACAGTAGGCGTAGGACACAAATTTGCTCTATGGGAGTCTTGTCAAGTGTGTTAAGTTTTAATGGCTCAAATATCTATGGTGGTTAAGTGGTGAGACTTTAGACTAGATGCTCCATTTTTTATGAGCTGAGCTGCCAAAAGACGATTTGTTATTAATGACTTACATTTGTGCAGACAATAATGAGTAACGCTATGTTTGTTGGCAGTTTTTTAAGTAACACTGCTGGAGCTGCAAGTAGCCATCAATGAAGTGATACTGTACAGCTTAAATCAGCCCACTGGTACTCTTGAGGGTGATGGGGTTGCTTTCCATGTCAGAAATCCATCTTCCAAATAGCTTGTGCTGTGAACAATGCTTCCCTGTAAGCAATCCAAACTAAACAAATCTTCACCATTTGGGATGAGCAGTTTTAGAGTGCAGACAGCTGTACTGCTGTGTTCTGAGGTCTGCAGGAAAGAGTTAAGACACAGGAGAAAGCAGGGAGTTTGACTGTTTGCCACAGCAGTAAAGCCTTGGACTGCAAAGCGAAGCCTTTAAGTGTATAAAGCATCTCTGCTACAACTGAGACAGCTAAGCCACTCTAATCTGTGACACAGCGGACGCCCAAACCTCGCCAGACAGAAACCTGTCACGTCCTGGAGAACTCTGCAGCACCTTGGAGGCAGCCAAGGCTGTGATTAAGCCGGCCCTGGCTTGGTGTGTGTGTGTGTGTGTGTGTGTGTGTGTGTGTGTGTGTGTGTGTGTGTGTGTGTGTGTGTGTGTGCGTGTGTGCGCACATTCAAGAGTCACTTATTATACTTTGACATGAAGCAAAGCTCTTGTTGCATTCCACATGGCCCCCATGGTTATATAGATGCATGTTACAACGGTCACTTGCCCATATCATTTAATGGGTGCTATTTTCAATTTTATTAAGACATATATTTAAAGTACGGGTGGTCCCAAAGGGAAGACAAAAGGGCAGATTAAAATGCAGGAAAGCAAGCATTAATGAGAAAAACAATCGCAGTGATCAGTGATTATGTTAAGCTGTTAATGTGCATCTCCTGAGCCAAGGTTGGAGACGTATCAGCTTCCCAGTAGGTATATGTGTCATATCATATTGTTCATTATAATATATATCATTTACATATTTTTTAACATGATTAAAAAAAATGTCATCATGATAATAATGGAAATAGTACAGCTTGTTGACACAGCCCTATACGCTCCCTAGGCAATTACGCAGTGGGTGTCAATTTTTACAACTTCGATGAGAGGATGAAGTGAAATTTTCATTCCAGTCACAAGAAGAGAGAAAGAAAACCAAAACACTACAAGTGAATTATAGGAGCAGCAATCAGGTGAACTTGTGAACTTGGTGTTCTTTCCAAATTTAATGTCAGGAAATAACCGTAACATTTAGTTGATGTCCTGGCATGTAATGCAATATTTCTCGATATTTGAACATATTGTCAAGAATATAATCCTTGCAGAAATACCCTGGAATTGTTATAGGGGCCATATCAGCCACCCAGAATTCCCAGAGAGGAAGAAGAACACATACATGCATGTACACGTGCTCTGAAACTCGTCTGAACACGTTTTCCCTTCCAGAAAATGACAACGCTGTAAAACATTCAGCTGTAACGGGCTCCTGGTTACCCGACTGCTTCGCAAGAGATTTCAACCTTGCTTCCTATTGTCAGGGCAGAGTTTCGTTGGAAGAAACGTACAAGTGCATGTGAATGATAGTGAGTGGGAAATAAAGACACCACAGAGAGATATGACTATTGTCTCTACGCAGAGGTGCACTGAGGCAGCACTGATCTGGTTCTTCTGTTGCACAGCAACACACACTATTCTGCACATACATGTGCTCAGACAAAAACACACCTAACTTGTACATGTTTATGAGTGAGGTCAACCAATGTTAAGCCCAACAAACCAGCCAGATCCATAATCAGGCAGTTGCTTTGCTGATTAATAACATCAAACTGAGCAGTCAGCTGGCAGAATGTACAGACCACCCTTTAACTGCAAGGCTTCAGTTAAAATCATTGCAAGAAGAAGTGCCGTGCCCCCTGAAGTGTCAACAAACAAGATATTGAAGCCTTTGTTTCAGAAGGAAGGGAAAAACTAATATACCTGGGAAAGAGGAAACATGAACAAAAGTTAATCTCTTTTCACTAAAGGGGAATAAATCAATCTCAGTGGCTTTTCTCATAAAATCACTTACATGAAGACTAAATGACATAATCACATATGGTCAGTAATGACAAAAAGAAGACAGATAATCCATAAAGAAACTTTACTGTCACTAGGCTGTTATCCTGACCATCAAAGAAGAATAATCCATATCAACACAATTTATAAGTGAAGCTCCCCTACAGAACTGGAGTGATTTGAGTGGCGGTGTAGTGTAGACGGGACTTCAGAGCAGCATAGAGAGAAGATAAATAACTGCATTTAAATCTGGCTTCTGTGTTGTGGTTTGGTCACCAGACTACTTTCATTTTCCTCCAACACACACACGCGCAGTGGCTAAGCCAACAACGAAAATTTGGTGACTTCAGCTGTTGGATGGAGCCATGTGAAAAGTGGTGTGCATGCGTACGTGCACACAACCACTTACATACACACATACACGTGTCACCGCAGCCCAGAATAAGTACGCAGCTCCAAATCCAGAAAGCTGGATGAGTGACTCATTCTCGTACTCCCTGCCAATCAAATTTCATCTCCTCCTCTCGCCTCCCCCTATTTCTTTCCCATAATGCCGCTTTCCTTTCAGCATCTTTCCACACAGACAAAGAGGCTCCACTGCTGATTACAACTAGTAGGACAACCAGCACGACAATGCTGGAGGTTCAGTTCAAGGATGTGACTGTGATGTGAATAAAAATGTATGGGGTAAATAATTAACAAACCGATCCTTTCTGCATTTCCATTTGAAAAAGGTTTTAATTGTCTCTAAACACTCTCAAAGTCTTAAAACTTAAGTCATAGCCAGCAAAGTAACCACATAGCAACTTTTATTATAGTACCACGAGCAAAAAGATAGGAATGTGCATATTTGTGCACTGATTAACACTCTTGGCAAAGAGTAGTCAAGTCACTTTTATTTATACTGTATAGTCCAAAATCACAAATTTGCCTTGAAGGGATTTACAATCTGTACGACAAGAAACCCTCTTTCCTTAAACCCTTGATTTGGATAAGGAAAAAACTCTTTAAACAGAAAAAAAGGGGAGAAACTTCAAGAGCAAAGGAGGACAGAAACCTTTTTCTGGGCTGACAGACACAGTGTTATGTACACAAAGTAGATAGAGCGGTCACTGAATTATAATATATAGAAACAGAATGCAGATATCTAACTTTTTCTCTGCTTGCACTGATTTAAAATTTGCATCTTTTACTGCACGGGACTGAGACTGCATGTGAATAATGTAAATGTAAGGCAACATGGGGCCAGGGGAACTATAAACTGAATCAGTGGCCTGCTGTGACTGAATGAATGCAACTGATAGTGGAAACACAGAACTTTATATTCATACTGACAGGGAAACTGTATTTAATATTGACTAGTCACATTGTGGCTAATGCCTGATTTCACAATGTATAGGTTAGTGCTCAAGGAACAACTAGTCAGTTCATTGGTGAATTATGTGCTCTCCAGTGATCACGATAACACTCAATGACAGTGCTGTTAATTATGTCTGATTAACCTCCTTCTCACTTACTCACTGTAGGAACTGTAGAAACCCAAACCTGAAACCTCAAACTGCTCCTGAACATCTTGTACAATCCAAAACTCTTACGATCACACTGCAGGCACAAATGGCCCAAATTGTTTTGGTTGTTTTTTACCATATGTTACTCAGATGTGTGTGTGTGTGTTTTTTTTTTTTTTTTTTGTGTTGTGTGAGTGTGAGTGTGTGTGTGTGTGTTTTCATGACAGTATGAACAGCCCTTAACACATGGTTTCTGATCTATTCGGTTTTAATTTGGGCCACTTTGACACGTCATCCAAATCAAATACAGAACTGTTTGCAATGTGAACATTAATATCAAAATTCATGTGACTTTAAGTAACTCTAGATTGACATTTGAGACCGATATTCGTCATGCGGGTCACTTCAGGACCATGACCTGTTCACACTGGAAACTGATATAGGCCATATTTAAAAAATAATGTGAACAGCCAAACAAAAAAATCTGATCTGAGCAATAAATCAGAATTAAGCACAAAGGCCTGCAGTATGAATGTAGCCCTAGGTTGTCGCTGAATAGAAAAAACCCTTTACTGCATTTTCTTCTCAACATGAACATGAATATTTGTTATTACTGCCAGAAGACTGTGGTTCTAAGCTGCCATTCTTCGATATTGGCTCATAATGTTGTTGATCTACCACTTGTTGCTCATAGTACAATCACAGTGACAGTAATTCACTCTGGATGAGTGTGTCCGTGAGATTTTTTTAAAATGTGAAATAGCCAGCAAGGGACTTTTCTACATGTCTGATGTCTGGGTGCATTAGTCAGCCTTTCCTCATTGGCAGAGCCACCGCAGTCTTAATTCCTCAGTCTATTGCATTAAAGCTGGATCTTCCAGTCTCTAGACTGAGTGGCTCGCTCCCTGTGTAAAAACATTAAAGACAGAGGCACGACGGCGTCACCGCAGGGAGATGGCAGCCCAAATGAGCAAGCCACGCTCGCTTGCTGTAGTGAGAAAATTAAAAGAGTGTGTCTGCGTGCGTGTGTGTGTGTGTGTGTGTGTGTGTGTGTGTGTGTGTGTTAATGCAAGACAGACATCACCCATTTTCATAGCATGTGGGGGGTCCAGGCCCCCTAATAAAGAGCGCATGCTGTGAGTGGGCGAGATGAGTGAGTGAGTGTCTGAGGGACTAAACTGACTTTCACGTTTCAATAAAACAGAGACCCGACTCATTCGTCACTGCCATAGGCTCTGGGGTCTCAAACGACCGGCAGGGAAAGCAAATGGGTCACAAATCTACTTCTTACGAGTTAACGACTGAACAGGGGCAGCGCTTTCAACTTAATTAACTCAATATGTAAAGATATACTCTTATTCAGTGGTTAATAATTCAACATTATTCCTCATTTAGAGCATTTGTTTCAATTAGCTCATTCATCTTATGAATCAAGCAAGTATATAAAATGTTTAAACTATCAAGATTTTTCAAGAAATTCACCTTTAAGTTGATGTTATCATGAAGAACATTAGCGTAGTTAGTATGCAATGGGTGATAAAGAAAGTACAGATAAAAAGAAACTGCAAACTTAACTTTATGGCTGACTGATGGTGCTGACCTGATCAAATGGCGCCATTCTTATCACTAATATAATTTATGGCCTACCCTTTGAAGGAGCTAACAAGACAAGACCAAACCCTAACAGTTTTGGCAGCTGTTTTTATCCTCAACGATATATTTGCATATACCTGTTGTGGAATGATTTGAATAGAGGCCAAATTTGGTTCTGCATCTCCTGACAACTTATCCTAATCTTGTAGACCCACAAAGTATTTGTACAGAATTTTATTTTGTCTTCATGGTTGTCTGCACGTCTGGCTATGATGGTGGGAGATACAGCTGGGAATAAATTTGCCATGTTTGGAATGGCAAAATGGTGCATTTTAAACCAAAATGAAGAGCCTCATTTGGCTTTCCTCCTCATCAAACATCTCGTCTTTGATCAGCCCGAAGGTGAGGTACGCTATGGGGTGTGTATATGAGATGGACATATAGAAAAGTGCAAATGTATTTATCCGCTATGGGGAGGAAAGGGTTCACTGAACTTTGTGTGAATGTGGGTGTATGAGACGGTGAAGGCGTGTGTGAGAAAAAGAGAGGGTGTGAGTGGGTATATTGCCTGCGTGCATTTGTGTGGTTTGGGGTGTGAAGTTTCTTTCAATTATCCTGTAACTGACACAAATTTCATATGTTTTAGGTATGAGACACACAGAGTCACATCAAACATAAACACACCACACAGAGTGACATAGTACGTGGACAAGTTGTGACAGCCATAAAAAGAGAGAAAAAACCACAGGGGTTCCCAACAGATGATTGGAGCAAACACGACAGACAAGGCCGTGCTGTGCTGAAGCCATCTCTTTCTCTCACTCGCTCTTATCCCTCTGCAGACCCCGACAGGTTATCTTCACTCTGAAGGTCCCAGACAAGACAACCACAGCCAGCAGAGTCAGCAGAACCTCCCCCACCTCTCTCTGACTTAACTCAGTTAAAACATTATAGCGTTTAGCTTTACTGTATTGCTATTCAAGGTATTGAAACGCTGCTGCAAGGGACTTACAATGAGCAGACAGTATCTTGTTGTCACACAGATCTGATGGGAGGTTTATCATATACATGCTATGCCAACTTACAGGCAAGGTGTAGCTGCCTCTTCCAGTCATATGAAGTGATTGTTATATGTAATATATGAAGTATATTGTTGGTGTGGTAAAAACGATCCATCCTGTTCTGTCACACATCAAAAACACTGAAAATCAGCGGGAGGAAACGGTCCCTTTTATAATATAAGCCTTTCAGATTCTTTTCAGAGCCAGCTAAAATGTGTGTTGGCTTTGGACTTAATTACTTTGGATACAAGGACGCTTTTACAAGTAATGATCTTTCCTTTTAACCCGTGGCCTGCAGCCACTTTGATACTCAAGTCTTTTTGTAATGCACATGCATTCTTATAAAAATTCCTTTAGAAACTAATTTTACACACGTCCATGACCAAGAAATCAAGTTTCTTTAGCAGCAAGCTAGCTGTATTTACCATTCTTATTCAATCATTTAACTGTTACTGATTACTGTGAATGTAAACGCACTGAAGGTACATTCAGGAGGCCAGGGAGCATGTGGCCACATATGGTGTGAACATAGAAAACTGCCCCTGCCTGAATCATTCTGCCCCATCCAATAAAATTACAGATTTTACTGTCCCAGGCCCATGGGCAGTCCTTACTTTTGAACCCAGCAAAGCACTACATACAACTAAGAGGCATGGACACACTTGTACAAAATGTCTATCAAGGTTTAAAGGCTGTATATTCCAACAGTCTGGTTTCAGTTATGCTCTCAGCTTGACTTTACCCTGCCTTATCATGGAGGTTGGTTTAGATTAGTATTCAGATGAGTACCAGGTCTCCTATTTGTGAGAACATGAATACTAATTTGCTTGGCATTCTTAAAAATGGACATTTCACATTTTCAATCAAGCAGTGTGGCATAAAAATGCAGGTGCAATGCCAACAAGTGTACGGGCAGGAAAAGTCTGGGCTGGATCAACCCAGTCCAAACAACCACGAAAACCCAAACTGAGCTCTTTTTCTCTCTGCAACCTGTTGGCAGGGTTTCACCTCAGTGGCTCTTCAGGTGGTCCCTTTGAAAAAACATAAACATTTTAAACAATTTTACAACTGGTTTCTTAATCAACTGAGACCTCCCTCTGGTATAGCAATGCACTGCCAATGAATGCAACAGTTGCTTTTCAGTGCTCTCATTTCATTGTAAAAACAGTATAACCTAGATGTTGCCACCTTGTGTAGGTCTCTCTAATTGCCAGAACATGACCTGGCAGGGGACTTCTAACCACTCCTCTTAGCTAAAACAAGACTGCTTAAAAACATATGGCATTTGGTGGATATTTTTGCTCTGACAGCAACTTGGTTGGAACTACTTTAGAACTGGCAGTGGCAGTAGTAATGTGGGCAGTATTATACAGAACCATACAGGACCACACCTAGTCTGTCCCCTTATCCTTTATGCAGGGAGCAGAAGACGGACCTACATGTCGGTGGAGGCCTAGCTCAATCCTTCTGGCCTCAAAAGATGCCAAACCAATCATGGCACCCCCCCCACCCGATCTCATTCTCTATGAACCACAGATGATAGCCATAACACACGGCATAACCCTTTTTCAGTAAGGATGACTCTAGCCAAAACAGCCACAGACGAAGCACCAATCTACCTCTACACCTTCTATCTCTCTCAGCCTTGGTTTGCTTCAAAAGCATCCAAAGGAGCGCCAAGGGCAGATGATGTACAAAAAAAACCTCTCTGTCTGCATTTTTTGATGAACGAAGGCTTTAAAGGCTTCACTTAGAAGGTCTACTCAACAAATCTATTAGTCTAATGGAGAAATGGTTCAGGACAGAGCTATATTCCACATTTTATCACTAAAAATATTAAAAGAAAAACACTGAAGTCCGGAAATCCAGTATGCTGTCAGGTGTTTCAGAGATATCTGTCCTGCTGCAGAAGCCTTCCTTATCTATTCAGTGAAGCGAGCCGCTGGTTCCACTTGACCTGCTCTGTCCTTTCATCTGCCCTGCTGGGGGTCGACAGTCACAGAGCCAAAGCAGATTCACTGAATCATAAATACTTACAGATACCAAAGCAAGTTACAAAGACATGTAAGATGATGAGGACATTCTTTGGATGGAAAAGTGGCGCTGCCTGTCCTTTACAAATGACAGTGCTCAGATAAAGAAGCAACCAGCACTTTGTCTAAGCCAGGCCTGTATTTCTGCTTTTTGAACGCTCCAAACCTGAATTCCTCATAGTGAAATTACAAAGAAAGATACTGCTGAGGAACACCTAGGCTTCACAATGTGCTTTCAATTTCCCATGGTTGGGCAGAGGAAGAAGTTAGAATTTCACATGAAAAATGTAGCTTAAAAAACACTCAACTATTGGTGGTGTGCCCTTCTTTTGTATGTATGTAGACAATGTGGCGCCACAATAAAACATGCACGCCATCTAAAATATCAACAAAACTGTCAGGTTTTGGTGTCAACCCCTCAATCAAACAAGGGCTTCTCTCCCCCTACTCAACACTTTATACAGATTATCAACAACCATGAAGCGAGAAATTCATCATAGAAAAAGGCAGAGAGAACAATGTTTCTTCCAACAGCACTCTCAATAGACAATAATACGGTACAGCCCCAAGATGTATTCCAATTAGAAGGGGTGCAACACTCATTATTCTCCACCGGAAAAAAGGTTTCTCTATTGTTATTGCTTTTCCACCTGCATGTACAGCCCACGGCTGAATTTTACAAGTTCAAGTCTATGGGTACTGTTAAAACTCATCCTGGGAAATGTAGGAGATCACTAATTGCAGTAGGAGGAGATATGGTGTGAAGTGTGTACAGAAAGAAAATTACCACACTTTATCAAAAATAACTACTGTATTGCAACATCACAAATCAATGACTCCTAATGGTTTCACAGTACAAGAGGATGGATTAGGCTGTTAATATCTGAGCTGCTACAGAACACCCACCAGCATTATTGTGCCCTTTGGCAAGGCACTTAAAATCCTAAAAGCCCCTAGTGTTCCTGCTGAGATATGTTAAAATATACATGTCATGTTTGCATTTAATGATAACAAAAATTGATTGTGAACAGCTTGCTCTAAAATGTCTTTCTAATATACAGCAACGTGAGTATTATTCATTTCCTCATGTCAAAATAATTCAGTGTACTGTAAATCCACTAGACCAAAAAAAAGCTGGTATGCAACTTTTCAATGCTAAATAAAACATGTCACCTCACACTTGCCTTAACTTGTGTGTGAAGCTTTAATTCCAAAAACTAGATATCCACAACTCAACATCAGTGAGACCCACAATCACAAAATGATGAATAGCACCAAAATGAAATCACTTTTTGGAGGACAGATGATATAATAACACCACCAAGTGGATCTTCTATACTTTAAAAGCAAAATAAAACTGCAGGCATGGATGTCTATCAACACACACATTTCACAGGCTGATTGTTGGGCTTTCCTGTGCATGAGGCCCCAGTGTTTGTTTGGCCAGCATGTCCCAGCTCGTGCAACCTGTTGTCTATTCACTTAGCTTTGTATAGGTCACCAAAGCCACTGTACATACACACTTCCAGGAAAAGGGGGCCTGCCGTAACATCGAGAGATGATCATAGCAACACTGACCTGGGCCACCACTTGACAACACACCAGAGAAATGCTGACGTCACGCTGCAGTACTTTTTCCAGGGTCTGCTTGCCCGGGCTCGCCTCAGTGGTAATCAGGAATGTGATCAGGTCAACCTTTGCACTGACCTGATCACTCACGCTGACCACATAATGGGAGGGAAATCAGGGAAAAGGTACATCCTGTGAGCAACACTGGCATTTAGGGGTTTTTTGGTTATGGTATTTTCCTCCTAAATGGATTCTGTCATGATTGAGTATCTATTGGAGACCTGAATCTGGCTCATACTCGTGTTTATGACCTAACTGCCAAAAATTACAAGAGCTGATATTAGTTATTCCTGTTTTAAAGAAAGATATACACTAGCGTATTATGCATTTGACTCACACATTAATGTGTAAGTATAATAACCATCCATTCTTCTTTAATGTTTAGTGACATAAACACTACACAGATTGCAGCTGGCCAGCAGCACATGACACTACAGCATCTCCACTAAATCACAGAGAGACAGGGTGTCCTAAAACACAGAGACTGCACAACCACATTACTGTACACTTAAGTCGCCAGTACCTCTTCTCAAACTTTCCCTGAGACAAACAACTTGGCCTCGACTTGTAGTGTAATTGTGCTGTCTCTGCTGCTGGTGCCAACAGTATAATTCAGCATAATGGTGAGACAGTAACACAACAGAGTCCTTCCCTAAGGAAACTAACAGCGTCATATTTTTTACAAAATGAGCCCTTGGTTCATTAGCTTTGGTCTAACCAGTGTTATTGAGCTATTTGAATCTGCATAAAGACGTCTAGTTGTTCTTCCTGTAATTACAATAGGCTGAGTCAACTGCCCACAACCAAATGGTCTTCCTCAAGGGCAATTTGGTCTCGCTAGTAAAAGTAAAAGTAAACACTCACTTTGTTGTGGCCACATCAATGTCAGGTAAAGCCGCAAAGTGACAGACGGGTAGCACGCGTGCAGGCATGTGTGCACGGCGAACACACACACATTTAGGCTCACAAACACATAAATACACTCGCAGTCATAAACAGCAGCCCAGCCTTTACCAGACTTAACACCAGCTAATTGCTCATGTATGGCTCCTTTCACTCCACACACGCTCACACACACAGAGCGCAACAAAGCGTGCTGGCTTGCTGGCCTGGGCCGTCTACAGCTGTGACGTCTCACATGTGGCTCTGTGTTGATATAAGGAGTAACACAAGTGGAAAATTGGAGCTGGTGGGGCCAGACGGCTGCCTTCCTGATAGGAAGAGAGTGGAGGGTGACCCATATATACATAAAGTAGTCAACAGGCTCCAACAGCAAGGGAAATACAAAAGGGACAGACAAAAGGTCTATGTCGCTCCATGCATAATGTAATGTGGATACAGATCACGGTTACACAATCGGATCATTTGATATTAGTGTGTGTCTCCATACAAAAAAAATAACTAAAATGACCTATTTCCTACTGACGTCTCAGCAGAAGCTACAAAGCTTCATTTAGTGTTGCAAAAATACAACGAGGGCAGTTGATGAATCATATAATAAAAGGTTGGAAAACAGGAACTACTGAAATCTTTGACTTTCATTTAAAACCTGAGCAGACACTACAGTCTGAACCCCTTTAAGCTGTTTGTATTGTATTTTTTTTAATTCACAAATAGACAAAAGGAGGCGTCCTCGGCTGCATGGCACATGGCTAAAATAAGGCTGCCTACTTTTAAAACTAAAAGGAAGTGCAACCTAACCCTGCTAATCGGATCCTCTGGATAATGGAAGTCATTAAGAGAGAATACAATGTTCAGACATCTGAAATAGGCCACAATGATATGTTAGTCTGAGTGGTGCTCTAAAAATGAAATGTCACGGTTGCATATTCAGAATTATTCTAATTAATTGCGAAGATTATGGTCCTTCCTGGCATTAAACACAAATATTTAAACTGTTTCCTACAGTTAAGAACTTTTATTTGAATGTTTATGACCAATGAAAATGTTCTATGGCCAAGATGAAAAGGGATTTTTTCACGGGTCATGACGTACAGTACTACTCTCAAGTGCCAACTTTGGTCATTTAAATGTATGTCAGCACTGTGTTTCCCTCCAGTATAACACATTTACACACCCATGTGGCTACAGAACCTCTGGCAAAAGAATTGGAATAAAAAAAAAAATAGCTTGAGTTAAGTTTTCTCATAATTGTTTTGTGATATAAAAAGTTATCTGAAGCAGTGCAGAGATCCAAAAGTCCTATCTCTAATTATGATGTTGTGTTGTGGTGTGGCATTCCCCTCTTAAACATCCATTATGGGTACTGGATCTTTGACTGACCAAGATTACCATACAAGACTTCTGACTAAGTGGAGTTTAAAAGCACCTAAATGCACAATGGAGGGGAAATCATGAGTTATGGATGGAAAATCACAATCATTTAAATGACAACTAAAACAGCTCAAAAACTGAGTGTAATTAAAAAAAAAAAAAAACTTGCACCAAAGAATTCTGAGTTGAAATCAATTTAAATTCCTGAAGCAGCTTAGTAGAGCGGTTAACTACAATGGTAAAACAATTCAATCCTTGCTCGTGTCAAAGGTCAAACAGCTTTATTTGAGGAAAGTGCCTCAAAGGAAGCAAAGAATATAGTCAGCTCTGTAAGCAAATGGGCGAACTAGGTTTCCTGATTTAATTTTAGAACCTCACACGGTACGGTACTATCTCAGTTAACCTCTGCAGCAACCCCAAGCTTAACAATTGCAATGGCAGTTCAGTTCCCAATCCAATCACGCGTTCACTCTCTAGCTTTCTCTTTCTAGCTCTCACTGTAGGCACTCAGTGGTGTAGTGACAAATGGAAACGTGATCTCCAGCTTATAATGAAACACCACCCATGTGAACAAAAATGACCAAGTCTTGTCTTTCGCTCAGTCACTTCCTTAAAATAAATATCAGTCTAATCTAAAACTGGATTTACACCACCCAACAGCAAATATCATCAGAAGTGCAATGTGACCAAGTGCAATATGCAAGTTGAAGAAGCTGCAAATGTTTGATAAAAAAAAGGTAAAATACGTGACAAAACAGCTTTATAATGAAGTACTGTATTTCTGTAGATGTCCTGGGCTACGAATATTGTTCTCCAGATTTAAGAAAACATGTTAATTTGACACAGAACCCTAAAAAAAAAAACTCATTATCATAAGTTTAACAGCTTTTTTTAAAAAAATCTGTAAAAATGAAATGTGTGATGCCAAAATGATCCCACACTAATCTTGAATCATACCACAACTGCAATACTTGTCAAGACAATCACAACATGCTGTTTTTGCAAGGACCGTGCAACCAGTGCTTCACAATTACACCTCCCTCCTTTAAACTGTTTCTAGCACTACTCATTTAAATTAAACATCATTACAGTGTCTCTCCTGCAACATACATTAAAAACAAACCCTCGTGTTATTCCTCCTAACCCCTCTCCTCTGCCTTTGTTCTTTGGATTTTAAGAAGTGGCTGCACTCTCCTTGCAGCCACTCAATAGTTTGTGACATATGGTTTTGGTTTAAGGTAATTAACATGTAACTTTTGTTCAACTAAATTTACTACTGGCACATATCGACTAAATCTCAAATGCAAAAAAAAAAAACCTATGGGAGTCAGGGTCAGTGCACTTTGGCCCTGACCCTGACTCCTTACCACTGATCCGGTAAATTGGGCTAACTCTCCAGTGAGTGGGCCCCCTCACCTCACTGTAAATCGCTCTGCATTATAGTTTGCAGCTTCGCTTTTTGTTCAATATCGTGAAAATAAGTTGAACAAAAAGCCCCTCGGGTGGTCGCATCGACCCACTGTGGCTGCAACACAACACAACGTGGTGGCGAGTTTTGTTTTTTTGTTGTTGTTGTTGTTGTTGTTGTACGTGTAGGTGTGTTGAAACTATAACAATAAGTCTCGGATGGATCCACCCCAGCGCCATAATTTTGTCACACTTTTTTTTTTTTCCTCTTCTTCCCCCCTCTTTGGAGAGTTTGTTAGCGGGCTAACGCAGCTAGCCGCCGAGGCTAAAGGCGCTGTTGTTTTCATGTGAAGAAAACAAAAACAAAAAACACAGTAAAAAGTTGATTTAACAAAGGTTGGACGACTTACCCGAGTCTCCGGAGGTTTTCATCTTTGTTGTCGTATTCGGTGTGCTCCTTCAGTCACTCCCCCCCCCCACACACACAACAACCCTTCGTCGACTGGTTAACTTTCAGACTTTCGACTTTTTTTTTTTTAAAGAGTTAGCTGTAGCCTTTAGCCCAAGCTAGCTGAAGTTAGCAGTGACACCCCACTCCTTCCTCCGGTGTTGTTCTCGGTAGACAAGAAGAAGAAGAAGAAGAAGAAGAAAACCCGATTAGGAGCTTTTTATAAAAAAAAACAAAAAACTCCGGTAACTTCACGCGTGTTTCTGTGTTTTTATCTCGACACATCGGCGTTTGCTTTTAGTAATAAAAAATAAAAAAACAACTTTTGTGCCCCGGGAATATTGTTCTTTAAAGCTTCTGGTGCGTAAAAGTTGCCCCGAGCCTCGTTGGAGAAGAGAGAGGACGGACGGAAGGGGGGAAGGAAATCCAGTCGCCCGGGTCTGAATGGCGCAGGTCGAAGTTTTTTTTTTTTTTTTTTTTTTTGTTGGAGGAGTCGTGCAGCCTGTTGGTCGGTAAGTGCTGGAGCAACGGAATGCGACGGGTCTAAATGTTCATCCCGCTTGTTGCAACGATGTCGCATGGTCGATTCCTCCTCCACATCATCATCCTCAACATCACCACCACCACCATCATCATCATCATCATCATCATCCTCCTCACCGACAGTCAAAACAGAGGAACACACACACACACACCAAATTTAAAAAAAGAGGCAACTCTGTTCTTTCTCTGCCCCTCTCTCTTTCTCCGGCTCAGACTTTTTCTTTTTCCACTCACTCACTCACTTCGTTCTCTCTCTCTCTCTCTCTCTCTCTCTCTGAACTCTCCCTCCCTCCTTTTCCTCTGGCGGGGTGTCGTGTTTCGCTCTCCTCCTGCCACACGGGGCCGCCCACGCTGACCTACGGAGGGAGGGAGGGAGGGAGGGAGAGAGAGAGAGAGAGGAACTGAACGCCCACTTGTTGCCAAAGATCGTCTATGGTTTTTTATTTTTTTGGTGAGATCTCCTTTCAGTCTTTTTTTTTTTTTTTTAAGAGGTGTGGGTGCTGAAACAAAACTCTGGGAAGTGTACAAACGTGACACGATTCTTGTGAGCCCACTATCATAAACTTATATAACCAATAACACACAAACATGAGATTAAACATGTTTATTGTGTGTATAAAAAAGCTGTATATAGTGTACATATATAACTCTTATTCTATGTTTATTATATCTATATTAATGTGTATTTTCTTATCTATTGTGTTGTTGGAGCTGCTGTAGTGAGCACAGTTCCCCGCAGGGTGCGATCAATAAAGTCTATTTTATCTTATCTTGAAAATAAAGATGAGATTAAATGTTCAAAATTCAAAATAAACAACAACATGACAACAAAACACTAAATGCATGGAAGCTACAGCGCTTACAATATCACATGTGATACAAAATGTATTTTGTCAATATCAGTATTGATCATAAGATTGTTATTGGGTATTTAGAAGTGTACATCCAAAAAAAGCCCTCTGTCAGGCTTTTATTCCTTCGAAGAAACAAACCATATATATATATATATATATATGTGTGTGTGTGTGTGTGTGTGTGTTTTGTAAGCTCTGGCATCTCTGAACTTTTTGCATATTGCAAGTAATATTTCAAACAAATAATAATTTTCTTATATCCACTAATCTGATTATTTTCTATAGCAATACATGAATAATGTAGAACAGAAAATATCAGAAAATGCCACCAACAACCCCAAACCCAAAGATACTGTTTAATATTATAGAGGATCAGCAAATATTAACAACTGAGAACCTGAAACCATTTTTTTCCCTTTAAAGATTATTAATTGATTGATTGATTATCAAAATAGTTGCTGACAAATTTTGTGTCAATCTACCAATTCAGGAATTGACAAACAATCAATGCTGGGACTAACAACCCAATCAGTTAATCCCCATAATCCCCATTATTTTTTACAGTCTATTAATTGTGTGCTTTATATTTATGCTTTTTAATGCTGTCTGTCAAAAGCACTTGCTTGAAAAGTACAAATACAATTATTATTATTATTATTATTATTACACAGAACATAATATGGTGGTGTTTGAATTCTTGGTCAACTAAATCTTCTTTTGTTTATTCATTTTTGTTTCCGAGTAACTCATCATCTCAACAGACGATCTTCGACTAGGCCCTCGCCGCTCGCCGCCGCTCCGCCGCCGCTCCCCGCCGCTCCGCCGCCGCTCCCCGCCGCTGCCTCCAGTTTGTCGCCCCGCTCGCTCCCGGTTGGCGCGTCACGGCGTTGCTGTGGAGACCCGTTACCGCCGCGGGGTGACGAGAGGCGCCGTGTTTACCTGTAAACCGCGACAGGGAGGCAGCCAGGGAGCCGCCATCCGTCACTTAATACACGGGGAGGGAAAGGAAAGGCCAATCAACAGGTGTTTTTGTCCCACAGGAACGGACGGTGGCCGGGTGAGACTCTGAAATTTACATAGACTATAATTATAAGAGGACATCGCCTGTAGCCTATCAGGCGCTTATTAGCATTATGTGCTCACCACACACACACACACACAGAGAGAGAGAGAGAGAGAGAGAGAGAGAGAGCTCTTTTCTCCCACACTCCTTTCTTCCTCTCTAATGAAGGGCCCTTCAGCACTTACATCAGCTCTGAGGAGGCAGCAGAGAGAGAGGGAGTTGAAAGAAAGGAGCAGTAATTACTCAAGAGTCTGAACTGGAGAGCAGGGAGCGGGCTGAGCTGAAGAGCGGATGGAGGGAAATGAAGTGGAGAGAACAAGTGTGTGTGGACTGAAGGTTGTTTTATTTATTTATTTTCCCTCTTCCTTTCCACCCAATCAGTCATCCCACTGTTTTTCGCCCCTCTGCTCATTTGCTGTGAGTGGCAGCGTGTGGGACGTGAAGGCCAGCAGGTGGGTGAAGTATTTTAATGCGATTGTCACAGTGTCACAATCACACACACAGAGGCACAATAACGTCAACAAGCACAACATCTCATCAACCCAGAGAGAGAGAGAGAGAGAGAGAGCTGGTTTCTGCTGTCCCTTCGCCTGTCCTGTTCCTCCTCCTCCTCCTCCTCCTCACATTGCCCCCATACATTACACTCCTACTCCTCTTCTACTCCTCTGCTCTGCATGGGCCCTTCATCCTCCTCAGTTTTGTAACTTCATCACCTACTTTCTTTCCTCTCCTCCTCAAGTCCGGCTTACCTCGCCTACCTAACTTCCTCCCTCTCCTCTACCTGAGCTCTCCTCCTCCATATGATGCTTCACCACAAGACTTCACGATGTCCCTCTCTTCCTACAGGCATGTAGGTGTGTGTGTGTGTGTGTGTGTGCATTAAGGGGATTGTTGACATTTTGGGAAATCTGTCTGTTCAATTCAAGGCCACAGCCAGCAGCAGGTTAGCTTAGCTTAGCTTAAAGACTGGAAGCGGGTGGAAACAGCTAGCCTCGCTCTGTCCACAGGACCACAGCACCTCTAAAGCACACTAATTAAAATATAATATCTCATATTCATCCTGACTCTGTGCTTGTCCTGGTAGGCAGATATTTTGCTGTCTTTGGCTACTTTTAAATGTATTTAATAAGAGTATTTCCTAAGTGTTCCTTGAGTTGTTTTATGATTTGGTAAATAAAAGATCTGAAGGTTGTGTAAGGTCTAAAGTGACGTCTAGATTAGAGAGAGACTAGTTTTCTCGTCACGGAAACACTCAGAAATTGATAAAAATGACCAAATATCCTGGAAATAATCTAAGTTGTTCTGGCAATATTTACTCAAATCTAAGCCTCATATTTTGATTAAAACTCGACTGTTGATAGGATAACCTGCGCGTATGACACTTCCGAGCCGGTTTACCAGACGTGGAAGGAACCTGCAGCAAAAGTTTGGCAGTCAGGTCTATTTTTTTCCGTAGCTGCGAGCACAATTCTCACCAAAGCCCAGTGGAAAAATGTCTTAATTGTACGTGCAACAAACACATTTTTCATTCTTCTTTTAATTGGCTTGTAGGTGAGAAGATTCATTTTATGTAAAATATAATAAATTCTGCTTGATTTGAACTGTTACTTATGGGCTGCGGCCAAATTAATGTTACTATTAGAGGAAAAACTGTAGTAAAATGTAGTGAATTCACTAGAGAGTAAAACCAACCGTGCATCATTAAAAGGAGAAATAAAACTTGAGTTAAACGTATCAATACCAAGCCTACCGGTAAAGTATATGACTGGAAAATTCCTGTATTTGTGTTGCCAACAGTCCAAAACTGAAATATATTCAGTTTTCCGTCATAGCTGACTAAGAACAAGCAAATATTCACATGAGAAGACGTTTTTCTTGAATTAATTACGCCTTTTTGACACGTCACAGTAGGAAAAGCAAGGATGTAAATAACACAATGCATGGTGGCTGAATTCCATTTAGCTGCTTCAGTTTCAGGGTCCTAGGATTGTGCATGGTGGCTCACTGTCAAGGGACACTTTTGCTTCTCCTGCTACGACAACTCAAAAGGCCGGCTGCCGTGAAAAAGACTAATTGTCAGCTCTGTGTCGCTTTCCCTCTCTCTGCTCGGCTCTGCGGCTGACCTTTTGCTCCACCTGAGGACACGTCAAGACAAACACCTTGAGGAAGGGGACGCGCGAACGGTCCTGTTGTGCCTGATCTGCTCAGCGTGACGACATCAGCGAGAACAATGTGTTTGTGAGATTAAAAGACGGATGTTTACAGATGTCCTCAAACATATTCATGTCTCACGCACTCAAAATAGGAACACACATTCAACACAAAACTAAACTAAAGACGAGAAACCAACCAGTTTACTGGGGGGAAAATATTCTAGTGAATAATAATATAATGCAAATTAAACAGTTTCTCTTTTTGTTAGTTAGATGTTGGTGTTCAGCAACCGCAGATACGTGGAGCTGTGTAGGTGGGGAGATGCCTCTGTAAAAAACTAGAACCAAGTACATCTTCCTACCAAACCTCCTTTAAAAAAATTGCAGTTTTTAACCAAATAAAAGTGTTTTTTTTTTAATGTGCCGGTGAACACTTTGAATCAGAATGAGATGTACATCCTCCTCTTTACACGCTGATCAGACAAACTTAATGTAATGCATTAAAGTGATGGAATAAAGTCATCAGAAAGCTTCACTAAAACTAAAACAAACTTAATAGGTATCATTGGATTATTGGCCTATAATTATTGGTTATCTACATTAGTGCATTCAAGAATGGTTAAACTTGAAAGTGTCATTTACCTTAATATACATTAATATAGGCTATATAATTATAATGCGTATTCACCTTCGTAGCAAACAAAAGGGGAGAAATGTGTGTAATGACTGTCTTTATATATTATATATTTAATTTAATTTAAGCATTTGTTGGATGTTTTCTGACTCAGTGCTTAATGATATGGCTTCTGTATTCGATATTGGTCGTTGTGCTTAAAACAATACAGTTTAATTCCAACATAAAACAGCAAAACACAGATTTTTTGGAAAAATGTCCCCTTGAATACAAAGCCTTATGTCTCACTGTGTGTGGCTTCAGCCACTAAAGTGTGATGAGTCTGGTTGAAATATTGTGCTAAATAACTTTGAATTTCTATTTTTGAAGCCAATTTCTTCACTCACACCAGCTTTAAGTGTGTCTGCGCTGGCCTGACACTGTGTCGAGGAGCCGGTGGTGAAACGTTGTGTTGGAAATAATAGTCTGTTGATGAAACAGGAGGGACGCAGAGCGACTGTCTGCGGTGACAACGGTCGGGTTGAGGGGGTTGCAGACACCGGCTGCATGTGAAAGCAACGGCAACAAAGGCTCAGCAGGAGATGTGACGGCTGCATACGTGTGAATGTGTGGGGTGATTGGGACTAATTGATCACCAGACTCACTATCAGTTCATTACAGAGGTGGTAATGACCCTAATCAGTAAACAGGAGCAATCAATCAGCAATGATTGGTAACTGATGAAGAAATACAGGGATTGAAGGATTAATGAATGAGGATATTTTAATGTTGTTGCACAGGAGAGATCACTGGGTCAAAAAATGTAGGTCACTATAGCACTGACTCAATGTGTGGACAGCTTTATCCAATATTAATGAGTTGTTTTGACCTAGTTTGAGTTTTATTTTTTATATCAATAGTTCCTACATTTACTATCATTAAATTGACACTAAGTGACATATTTGATAGATATTTCATATTATACTCAATGCATAACAATAACATTACAGAACAACTGATAAACTGTACAATTAACCAACATTGTGAACACAATAACTGCAGGAAGTTTGTATAAAATGAGCAATTGAGATTAGTTTTTCAGCAATTTTCAAAACTTATTTCCTGTGAATGTCAGTGATGAGTTTCCCTGATATTTTTTATTTTTTTATACAATTCACTGTCTGTATTGTTTTCATTATTATTTTTTAACAATCATACATACTTAATGGGGTTCTTTTTTTGCGAATTCAGTGTTTTCTTCTCCCTGACCTCCCTCCCCGATTGTCCTAGTAGCCCTTTGGTTGACCTTTTCTAATGCAGGACGAGCAGAGAGTGAAGGCCCTTTGAATATAGCTTGTGTTCAGGTCTTCAAAGTTTAGATTTTAAATAATAATCTAACCTTTAAAAAAATAACAGTTTCATTCAGTTTTCGTCACAGAAATGAACAAAATGCAAAGACACAGGCCTGCTGTGTATACTTAAAGTTTTGTAACAGCCCTTAAAATCAAAAAGGCCTTGCGACCCCCCGTGAAGCTTTGGTGACCCTAGAGGAGGTCCCTACCCCCAGGCTGGGAACCACTGTTTTATAGCACTGTTGGGTTATTTACTCAAACTAATGTTTTTTCGACCCATTTTTTAGAAACTGTAGCTCAGGTTTTACCTTTAAACTGTCAAAAATGTATCGTTGGTTACAAAAGTACATGTATATACTGTACACAATCAGAAATGTATAAACCTTCATTTTTACAGTGCTATAGATAACATTTCACAGCCATACCATATGTTACCTGAGTCATATAAAAAATAACTCTAACCCAAAAGAACCCATTATTTTGGTTTTATTCCCATGGGTCCTGGGTAAAGTTAACCCTTATTGAGTTGGTGCTATATTGACCCAAATTTGGTCATTTTGACTCACTGATTTTAAGAATGTACACAAAAAACTATGAAATGTTTTATGCTTTATATTGTGAATAAAGCATGACATTCAAATTGTATTAAAAATGAATGACACACAATGTGAAGTTTAGGTGTTTTCTTTGGTTTTGCCCCATTAGCAAAGCCCAAATAGAACTACATTTCTGTCTTTGTTTTGCCTAGGTAAGTGTTTTCTATCCGAGGAAATCTGGCGTGTTTTTAAAATGGAAAATAGGCCTGAGGGGGCAAATGGTAACCGAGCCACACCCAGAGTGAGCAGCACTCACTCACGACAACAAAACTGTAATGGGAGAGGCCTTTTCACACCAGCTCCATCTGTATGCATAAGAAAACACACTCTCACACACACTCAGCAGTCAAGTCAAATTGAGGCAGCTAGTGTGTTCGTGACAGCAGAAAACGTTTGAGTGGCCGGAGGGGAAAGTTTCCTTCTGAGTCCCTGTTCGTGTTTTGTGCTAAAGACGGGGTGATGAAGACATTTTCCATGTTGTGTTCCTCCGCTCTGCACCATGACCGTATGTTTGTGGAATAAGGAGGCCCTTGTGTGTGTTTCTGTCCGTCTGTCTGTCTGTCTGCCCCCTGGCTGGTCAGATGATGTCTGTCTGTCTCTCTGCGGAGGTCTGTCTCTCTGCTGCTCTTGTCTTTCAGTCAAAGCAGGAGGGCAGAGTTGGATGTGGAGATAAGATAGAAAGGAAAGTTGAAAATTGAGGGAAGAGACACGTGGAGAGGTTTTAAAAGAAGGAAAAGGGTAAGAAATTAGAGGTCAGGAGAGGAGAGCTGAGGAGAAACTACCACGGATAAGTGGAGGGGGGAGGGGGAGAGAGGGACAGAAAGAAATAAAGAGAGTGAGGCAGAGAGTGAGAGAGAGTGAATGGGCCCTTTGTGATCAAAAGGCTTGTTTATTTTCTTGGCGCTTGAACTCCTCAGGAGCCACATTGGGCCTGTCTGCACTGTCTAGCTCGCGGCCTCATCGCCTCCCCGACATCCCAGCAACTGGCCCTGAATCACAAAGAGAAGCCGGGCCATGTCAGAACCAAAACAAGCACCTAAAACACAGAACATGTCAATTTTAACGGTTTGACACGCACTCGGTTAAACATCCTGAACACTTCTAGAAGAGGAGAAAATTCAGTCAAAGCATGTGCTTTTATTTGACTTTTTCCCTCATCAAATTCCAGTGGTGGAAAGTGTTAACTCATGTACTGTACAGTTTTAAGGTACGTGTATGAGTGCATTTTCTTTTGATACTTTGTGTACTTTATTACTATTTGTTGTATTTTGAAAGCTTTTACTAGATATTTACTTTGTTGTATCGCTACTTTTAGCACGTGTTACTAGCAGCAACAGGGAGCTTTCATCTTGTGTTGACTCTGGCGGCTCTGGACAAAAGCGGGAGTGTTTCCATCTCGTTCCACTGATTGAAAGGGGAATCTGACCGAATCTGACCCAGTGACAGGCATTAAAGGACCTGTGTGTAGTATGTAGTGCCATCTACTGGTGACGTTGCAGATTCCCATTAACTGAACATTGCAGGCATCTGTATTCGACAACCTGGGAACGAGAACGGGCTGTGAAGTGTGTTGGAAAAAAATACGAACTTGGTTTGTCTGTTCTGGGCTACTGTAGAAACATGGCAGACTCCATGCAAGGCAGCCTGTGGCATCTGTAGATAAAAACGGCGAAAACACAACAAAATTCTATTTTCAGGTGATTATACACTAATGAAAACATATCTATGAAAATGATTTTCCATTTCTGCCAATAGACCCTCCTTAATGTCACACACTGGACCTTTAGGAACAACTATAGAAACAGCCAGTCTTCTTGCTGATGGTCTTATAATATATATATAATAAATATATAGAACTGGTTCTCCATGTTACACATCAGTAATTCAATGTTTGAAGCACTTTGACGATATGAGTAAAAATAACTATTTCTCCTATCCAACATAATTCTAAACACATTTTTCTTTGTGGCCTTGCGAAGCTACCTGCCCTTTTTGTGTTTCAGATATTTCAGAAAGGAGAGTGTGGAGCACAGAAAGGCAAAAAGGACACCCTTACATCAGATGTGAAAGAAAACAAGATCTACAATGTTCTCTTACTAAACACATTTGAAATATACTGCATTTAAGCCTTAACATCCTTTTTTAATTTCCAGTTTAGTAGCTTCAAGGTTTGAAAAATCATCTAATTCCACTCAGACGAATAGTAACATATAGTACATTCTGTAGTTTGTTGTTCCAGCTTTTCAATGAAGGAATATGATGATTACACTGAATGAAATATTCATGCACAGTTCAATTTCCTGGTCTTGTGCATAATTTTTTAACTGTTTCTCCTGACATTTTGTATTTTAAGAAATATACGTGACCCTTATATACCCAGTAAAATTTAAAGTAAAGTACTTTGGGTTTGACTCAGGTAAAAACGTTAAATATTTAAAATTTGAGCATTTGTCTTAAGTACTACTTTTACTTGAGCCTGTATGATGAAGTCCTCCTCTGCAGAAAACTGAAAGACTCCTACATTACACCACATTACACTTCATTATAATGCATTGCATTATATTACCATAAACTTCACTACATTACATTAGGGGATTTTGCATCAAGCAGACACAGCAGTAGAGTATGCAGCCAGTCACACTTGGACACAAACACTCTCTGTTCCCTTCTCCCCCTCTGCCTCCCCATCTCCTCTCTCCCTCACCCTCTGTTTTCTTTTTCTGTCTGTCTCTCTCTCCCGCTCTCCTCCAGCTGGTATTCACACATGTGTAATGGGATTAACACGCTCCTGCACCGAGGAGGAGAGAGAGAGAGGACAGAAATTGAGGAAAGAGGGGAGGATGAGGCCATGGAAGAAATGGGGGGAGGAGGAGGAGGAGGAGGAGGAGGAGGAGAGAGAAGCGAGAAAGAAAGAGAGAGAGAGGGGGCTAAGGAGGGGAAGGTTGAGGGGGAGGAGAAAGCGGGGTTCCTGAAAAGGAAAACAAATGCATAGAAAGAAGGGTGGCAGAGCTCTTTCCATTAGCTTGTTATTAGGCTACAGGAGGTCACAGGGGACATTTCAGGCTCATTTGAATTTCAGGGAGGAAAGCCCCCTTGAAGCTCAATCTGCATACAGTCAGACCAAAAAGCACCTGAATAATTAACTGCAGTTATCAATAAATTGCCATCTGATACGGTAAAATGATCAATCATCCTGAGTTGATCATTTGTGGAAGTTTGTTAAAGTCAAAACTCAACAAACAGAAAACAAATCAGAGTTGGGATCAATCTGCAGATGGAAGATTTGTAAGAGAAAAACAAATGATGAGAGCAGGCAAGCACAGACTGGTGAGCGTTACGGATGTTTTGAGCTCATAAAAAGTGATGAGTCATTACATTTGACTGAGGAACAGCTGATATTGATCTCTGACTCTATAGTGCTGTCACTCTTTGCAGTGTTTTTTGCCAAGCTCAAAGGAGCAGTTCAAATCATTTTCCTACTAATGGTATGCAGGCATGCACACAGTTTGGGTTGTATCTGTTTAGGTTTTGAATTATCAGTCTCAAGATTCATGTTGCCATCCCAATATAATGGAGAATGGAATTTTAAATAAATGCAACAGCGCGTCGGTGTCCTATGGGTTTAAGGTGTCGATCATAATCAGTGTCCCTGGTTTGAGTTGAGCTGGGTATCTGTGTCACATATCTCTCATTTCCCCCTAAACTGAACTTCACAGTCCAAGCTCTATTTATTAGGCCGTTATCTTAAAGAATATAATATAAGAAAATCTTTTTAGATCTATGTTTGTTACAGGCAAACAAACGATAGCATTATCATGGAAAAATGTAGAGTTGAAGTACTGGTAAATGGCTAAAGGAACTGTCTGCATGTATATGTATGCAAAGGGTATATGACACCACTGACGGGCTACCAATGAAACACACCTTTAACCTGAATAAAATGACAGATCTCTGGGTTTGAACATTGTTGCAAACATTTGGGATAATGTCAGTACAGCACCCAACAACATATATAACATAGGTCTAATGTTTGTAGTCATTTCAATGCAGAAATGTTACATATCATAGCTTTAAATATAGACATAGTCTAAAAGAAACTGCGTGTAAAACCAAGAATGAGTGCTTAAAACTTACTCTGTGAATCTGTCCTATGCACGCTTCTCCTGACTTGCAGAATGATTACCACTTGTTTTGTGCTCACTCAATAGTTTTTTCACTAATGAACCACCACATGTTATTGCTCTGCATATAGAATAAAGAACACTGGAGATCTTCAAACACTCACTAAGTGACGAGAATGTGAAAAAAGGGAGCATTTAATAAGTCACATTTAATAAACCTTTAATGTGGAGAGAGATAGAGGCCACATTCAGTCCTTGAAGAGGATGAGGGACTGCAGAGAGGAATGTGAGAGTTATATTTGACCTATTTGCGGCCCTGTGCCAGGTCTGTAATGGAGAGAGAGCAGAAGAAGAAGAACATGAGTAAGGGAAACCTGAGAGGCAGAGTAGAGGACTCAGGCGAGTGAAGGGGAGAAGTGTGAGTTGGCAAGATGGGGAGAGGGGGAGAGGAGGAGAGGGGGAGAAGGGGTCAACGCTGAAAGAGGAGGAGGAAGCAGAAAGAGTGAAGGAGAAAGAGAGAGCGTAAGGGGGGATTATAAAGTCGGGGAGCCGGCAGTCAGACAGTCAGAGTGAGAGCGAGGTATGTGTGGAACGGTGTCAGTCTATATAGAGCTCAGTGTGTATGTGTTAACAGTCTCCTCTGTCTATCTCTGGAGGAACTCCCTCTTCCTATTCCTATTGGCACCATGCACTGCTTCCTCCCATAATACACTCCTCAAATACCCAGACTACTCCGTCAGCTCTGTCAATATAGAAACACACTGCCTGCATGTCAAAGGAAAACTGCAAACTTGTGTATTAATACCACACATCATCAATCATGTTCCTGCAGTCTGCTGTCTGGAGGTCTACTTTATGAAGTGACCTCCTGCATTTCCCAGACATACTTGCAGCAGGGAGCTAGGGAACATGCTTGAACTTGTTGAGTTCAATCAGGTGGGTTATATGGGCATGTGCAGTATAATGCTGTAGTTGTGGCCATGTTGTTCCATAAGTGGCCACTTGAGGCTGGCTACAGAAGTTAGTCAATCTCGTTAAGGCCCCATATTAAAATGCACAACTTTACATATGAAATTATACCTTTTTTCTGCGCTCAATAAATCAATCAAACACTAATCAAACATTAAAGTACTTCTTCCACCTCTGGCGACCAATTCGCACAAAATGTACAACCCTGAACCTGAGGTGGTGTGTCTGTATACCTAACCAATTCTCATATAGTGCTGTACTTTATTTTTCTCTAAAGCTAACCACTGCGCAAAACATAAACTGAAGGAAAAAACATACCGGTAAGTCACATCCTTGAACTCCACTATTCAGGACGCTTAATCTACGTTCAAACTGACCTTAAATGGCTCTCAGAAAACTGACTTAGATATTAGATTTCAGTGAATAGTGATAGTGATGCTAACAGGCTCTTTGCCCTCCAGAATCCCACAGTAGTTCATTCATTTGATTTTACTGTCTGTTGACGGCAGATACAGAAGAGTATGTAAAGGTCAACAGCACTAACACATGGACAGGCCAATGAAAATACTAACTATGTGCTTAGATTTGGTTGAGTGTTGATCTAAAAGTCTGTGGCTTGGATGCAAAGCTGCAGGCGCAGGAGTGTGTTTTTTCCCGCTGCGACTCTCGTTTCTGTTAGAAGTTTTAAACCTTTCCTTTCAGGGAGGTTTCACTATCTCCTTCATTTATCTCCCCTAACTCACTGCCTCTCTCTCTCCTCACTTCCTTTTCTATATTATCTTCTCCTTTTCCCCCTCCTTCTGCTCTTCGTCAGTCTCTCTGTTCTGTTTCCTTCTCTACGCGTCCCGCTGACAAGAAAACAGATCTGAGATTCAGCAGCCTTCTTCACCCCCCTTCCCCCTCATCCTCCCTGTCCCTATTGTTTGAATATAATGTATATATTCAGACTGACATGTATAGTCTACTGTCTTGTACTATACGAGCATGCAAGGCCCCGGTGTATCTCAACACTTGTCTGTACTTGCGTGTCTCAGAGAAAAATGATAGTTACTGGGCTGCGGGATTAAGGTGACTCTGACTCAGATTCCTTCTTTTTCCAATCTATGTTTGAATAAAAGCAGTTTAAGATTTAAAACCCTGGGCCCGACAAAGTGTTTTGTTGGCGAGTTCCACGGTCAAGACAAGGCTGTTTCTCTCCCACAACCTGAAATAAAAACTGAAAAATTGCATCACAGAGAAGGTTTGGCTGCTTAGTTTTTCCCACTAGTCAAAGACAAAACCTCTCTATTATTTTCTAGGTATTCGTATTTAAATTATTGTCTTTTACGCTTCTCCTATACTTGGATATATTTGTGGTTTTGGCTGCCACTCTTGCCCAAAGTAACTAAGACCGAGTGGTTCGCGGTTTAGTGTCTTTCGAAAAACACTTTGACATTAGACTGACAAACAAATCACTTGTCAATTCGATCAAGTCTTTGACCTTTTGGGTACAAGACGCTCCCTGAACCCACAGGGCGATCCTGCCACCTATAATTAGGATGATTTCTTCCACTGTTTGCAGTTATAAGTCACTCTGGAGGAGTGTTGGCTAAATGATGTCTCGAGTATTAAATATCAACTGTTGGGTTAGGGCAGGGTGGAGTGTGGGCTTAGCTGCACACAGTTACGCTTGGATGGGTTTGGATTGAGACTGAGTTTGTCTGAGTTGGGTTGAGATTGGCTGGCACTGTGTTTGTGTAGGTTTGGCTGGGTTGGTGGGGTTGGCCGGGCGGGAAGCAGCCTATAGTCTCAGCAGTATGCGAGGGTCCCGCTCCTTCTGGCTGAAGTCAAGAGCGTGATGGCAACAGACATCACACCGAGGCTTGCGGTGATTAGCCAGCCCGACAACGTGCCAACCAACCAGCCATCCAGCCAACCGCAAGCAGCCGGCCACCTACCACACACCCCGAGTGCACAGTTTTGTTTCTATAGCTACGGAGTGACTGTGTGCATCACCGCGGTTACTGGGGGACGTTGTGTCTGGAGGTGTCTGGATTACAGAACCTCAGAGAGACAGTCAAACGTCAGAAGCAGATGTGGTGTCGTGTTGGCTTGTGTATTTATATTTTAGGCGTGTAGCCATTTGCTCTCATGCAGAGACAGGAAGGCTGGGGGCAAATGAGGAGGCCAGTTCGCACCAAATTCATCCAACCTGACAGTTAGGAGGGGAAACCCCAATCGGAGGGGGTCATAGACGCACAAATAGTCTGGATTTTACAGATTTGTACATAACTCTGACCCTTTAACCAAATCAGTCTGCCCCCTAGATTGATCTGTGCAACTGTGATTACATTTACTCCAGTATCCAGGTCAGTGTGTAACATTTAGAAGGATATGTTTGTAGAAAAGGAATACAATATGAATAACTATGTATAATCACCTAAATATAGGAATCATTATGTATTTGTTACCTCAGAGTGAGCCTTTATATCTACAGACGCTGTGGGTCGCCTTGCATGGAGTCTGCCATGTTAAACTCGTAGAGCTGGCGCCTCATGTACCAAAGCTGAGTCCTTGCCGTCACAGCCACAGCTTTGACCCTGACCTGTGGCCCTTTGCTGCGTGTCATCCCCTCTCTCTCTCTCTCCCCGCCTTTCCTGTCCCTCCTCAGCTGTCACTATTGATTAAAGGCAATAAAAGCTTTGAAAACCGTGTCTAATTTGTGCTCCTTGTCACATTTCAGATGTCTATGAGATGTTAGCATTTTCACCAGTGAGACATTTCCCCTCTAAACTTCTCAGACACTTTTATATATTTTTTTTAAACTTTTGAGTAAATGACAGAATGAAAAGTGCAAAAATCACCTTCGGAGGGCGTCGACCCAAGGCCGGGAACACTGTAATAAACCAACTAAATATATAAATATGTTTAACTAGCTTCACCCCGACCAGCTGCAACTGTAAAATAGTGCTTACACACTGAGGCATCCGTATTAATAACAATTAATAATGTGTTAACTGATTTTGAATATTATCAAGGGAAGCACAAATAATTTGAGGGTTACCTTGAATAAACATAATTGACTGAACAAATACAAACTCAACAGCCCGGGCTCATGAAAGCATATAGTGTGAGCTGTTTGCCCAGTAATTTTAATATTTATTCAAAATGGCTCAACCCAGCGTGACATGTTTGTACCGGTTTTACAGCACAGAGACAGTTTAACAGTTGGGACAGAATTTACATGTGAAATACACCAAAACAAGCAAACTGCTATTACAAACTCTACAATTCAAAACAAGGTAAAACCAATTTACATGTATTCTAACAGAGACTGAGAGCAGACAGAAGAGTTCTTTTCCATCTTTAACACTTGACTGATTTAACTGATTGACCACAGTGAGTTTATCTGACTGACAGTGATGCAAACTTAGTACATTCACTCAAGTTCTATACTTAAGTACACATTTTAGGTATTTGTACTTTATATCAGTATTTCCATTTTATGCAACTTTATACTTCAACTCCACTACATTAATTTTTCTGACAACTTTTTACTTTTAGAATTAGAGAATTAGTTGAATAGTCAGTTATCAAAGAAATTAATCTGGGACTGTTTATAACAGATTCATCGTTTAAGTCATTAATGCAACAATGCCAAAAACTTAATGTTTTCAGCTTGTCAAATGTGACGATTTACTGCTGTTCCTCGTCTTAAATTGAAACAAGATATCTGAAGGTGTCACTTTGAACTGTGGGTAATCATTAAATGTAATCATTAGTTGCAGCTCTGTATTACCACAGCCACAAATTCCTACTACTCTGTACTGACTACCTTTACTTTTGATGGGTAGATTTTCCTAATGTATGCACGTATACTTGAAGCTGCAACGAGGAACTTTAATTTAGCTGATTTTGGCGGCCCCTGTGGACAAAAGCTGTTGTGTCTTCACCGCCTAGTGTCATTGATTTCAAGGGGAATCTGACACGGTGGCAGGCATTAAGAAGAACTATACAGAAATATCCAATCTTCCTACTGGTGGTCTCCTGTGCTTACTGAGACTGTTTCATAACCAGTTACAAACATCTTCTAGTTCGTTGAAGTAACATTTTCGGGACTTTTACTTGTAATGGAGTATTTACTGTGTGGTATCTGAATACTTCCTCCACCACTTGATGAGTTATGAGTGTGTTGTCCTTCAGCTGAAGTGAAATAGAAAAGCCTATTAAACTGGAAGTATAACGCTTTCACAGAAAAAAAACCCCTAATGCTCTACACCAAAACCTGACAATGAGCGAGGCAGCAAAATATTCAACAACATTTCCAAGAAGCTCAACAATTGGATTCTTGTGAGATCAGATTGATTGTGATTTAAAGAAAGCTCTAATGACAGCTGAAGATAAAGTTTAAAAGGCAGTTTTTATCTATTGGAGGAATGTTTTATAGAAATATTGTCAAGGGAATAGGGGGGGGTCATTGTATGTGTGTGTTTTCTATTTTCAATTGTTCCGCCTTCAGGTCAACATGGAGAGTGATTTTGTTTTTCTGACTATAACAAGATAACATGCTAAAAGATCTATGGTTTTCAAATCCTGACACTAGATAGCTTGTTTGTCTGAGTGTTGGCAGTGTCGTAAAATCCTGCAACTAAAGAAACAACCCTCCTATTGTCTCTGTGGTAAGTCACAGTCTCACTGAATTTTTCATGTATTTCTTAATTTCTTGTACATCTTAATTTGTATTCCAAGTCCTTAATGAGACAGTAATGAAAAACAAATTAAATATTATACTTTTCTTTTTGTGTCAAGCTCTTCCTTCAGTCACAATGCAGATATTTTCTCAGATACATCTGTGTTGCTTCCTGAGTGAGGTTGAGGAGGATTTGATATAAATGACTTTAAATTAAACATTTAAAAATATTTCCCCAGAGACGAGATAAATATGATCAGCACTTAATTTCTGCTCGAGATGGACAACAGAGTAAAGTGAAAAACAAGTTTATTTGAACAAGGAGCCCTTTCATGTTCCCATTGAACTATTTGAGTCTCTTGTGCCATCAGGATCTTTTTTATAGTGAATGGGCGCCATCTAGTGGTTTCTGTGGTACTGCAACCAAACACACTGCCCATGCTGACTGCTAGAGGCAGTGGTCAGTTTTCTCTCTCAATATGACTCTTCTGAGAGGAAGAATAAAATGTCTGTCATTATAAGGAAACACTGCACCTGGTCTTAAACAGACGCCAAGAAATCTCAAAATATGTGATGGAAATAGAAACAATTACGTTATGATTGTGTTAAATATTAAAGCATTCGACTGCTGCTGACCTCCATATCGGTGTGGTTTGATGAGAATTTACATAAACCACAAATTAATTTTAAAAGCTTGGAACATTTCATGGATATTAATTTGCTGAATGGGTGCTATAACAAAAACCCCAAACAGAAATAAACTACTATTTTGTTTTTTATTTCATCATTATGTTGTTGATCTATCTATCTATCTATCTATCTATCTATCTATCTATCTATCTATCTATCTATCTATCTATCTATCTATCTATCTATCTATGTATATATATATATACGGTAAAACTGGGTAACATATCAATTATGAATCATTCATTTGATTATTTGATATTTTGGTGCTCATGGTTTCTGTAAAATTAACTTAATGATTGAATTGTGGAGAATCTAACTGATCAATGTGCAGTATGTCCATAATGACACAAGTTTAAACATTTATATGTGTGTAGGCGAGCTAAGCAGCTTAGAACTCACTTAAGTGGGTGACCCGGTGGGATCTAAGAGGGTTTATACATCCAGAATTTCTATAAAATCCAGATCAGGCCAGTAAAGGGGACCTGCACCTAATTGGCTTTTAATTTTAGTTTTATGCTATTTGTTGTTGTTTGCATGTACTCTTTTGGGAGGGGGGAGTAAGAAGTTGTTTTTCTTGATATGGAAACAGATTAGTTATTATCATTTCTGCTGGTCATTCCCGGCACTCTGCGACCTCGACACCCTTCAGCGTCCGTGCTGTGGTCAGACCGATTTCACGGCTGCTTCACACCTGGTATTTCAGTTTGGTTCCTAAACATTTGGCTCATACACATCTGGCACGCAGAGTGTGTGAAGGTGCAAACATAGACGTTCATTCATGGTTACAGAGTATAAGACTGCGAGCGACTGAGCGTGTGAGACAGAGACAGACAGAGTTAGTTTCTTCCTTGCACCAGGCGAAGCTGCTCCTAAGGGACCTGTGGGTTACAACATGTTACTTCCCAGAAGAGAGACTGGGACTGACTGGAAAACACACACACACACACACAGACCAGGCCACCCAGCTCTGAACCACCCAGGACCACTAGCAGCATCATTATTTCATGAGATCAGTTCATGAGGGAGGTGGCTGAATGTCAAAACTACACATCATCAGTTTCACACAGAAGCCTCATATCTGCCTTTTATTTCACCACAGCTGGCAGCTGATGGGAGAAAATGTTTCATATACGACTGGGACGAAGTCAAACTAAATACAGCGTAAAACATCAGAGGTTTACGCTCTTTGAGAAAGAAAAAAAAACAGTGATATTACAAAGCAAAATGACAGTGCTGTCTTGAGTTCTCGGATGAAACTGCAGGTTACTATGTTACAGGTTTAAATGGGCGACCACGGCATGAACCAATAGATTTGACCCTGTATCCAGTAATCCAGAAATTTGCTGGACAGAGAACTGAGAAAACTAAGTTCTACCCTGTTTTTTTTACCCTGAAGCTATTTGTATGTGGAGTTGGATGCACTGCTGTAATTTACTGTAGATGGCAGGAGCCGTGGGGATTTTGGTTTGGCTGATCAGTTACATTACAAAGCTGCTAACCCCTCTGGATCCAACTCATGAAAAAAAGAGCAAGGAGGAGACGAAGAAGTGTGAGAGGAGGAGGAGGAGGAGGAAGCATGTAGAAACTGGCTGCGAAGATTTGTGGAAAGAAAACAAGTTCGATCTTCTCTCCCTAAACAACAACAAGAAACACTTTAAGCTCCAGCTGCTGCAGTGTGGAGGACTTTGGTAATTCTGTGCAGAAATAAGTTGTGAATGTGTGCAGGGCCGCCGCTAGCTAGGAACCTCTGAGCTCAACAAGAGCACTGACACATTAAATATCTATAATCCCTGGCAGGTTGCAGGGCGGCTGTCCTGCTCCGGGCACCCTGAATGATTCAGGGGTTTCCCTCCCGGGTGGCACCCTGCAACATGTGTAACTGCAAGAATGTAAAGAAAAGTGCACGTGTGCTAAAAATCCTCCTGCTTTGTGAGCAAGTCTCAAACTGAGAGGATTTAGAGAGAAACAGTGCAGAGAAAGGAAGGATGGGAGAGTCAAAGACAGACATGTAACAACATTTCAGGACTGAATAAATATATTTTCAGCAGAAAGATCTTGATTTGATGATGTTTTCTTATTTTCTTTAAGCAGGAATCAAAGAGAAAGGATTTCTTTCTATAAAACCTTCCATCGCCCACACACCAGCTGATCTGCATCATGTAGTAATAGTATGTACTGTACACAGAGACAGCAACATGTTTTAGCTCGACTGTTTCCACTGCACACCAATCTCCTGAAAATATCGACTTTGCAGTTTAAATAAAATATTAGTGTTTAGTGAGACTAGGGAAGCACAGAAACACAGCTTGGTATAGAATTTAACCAATTGGTGTTTTTGAAGTATAAAAGGATTATTTTTTTAATTTTAGCTTTTTTTTTTATGAGTTCATTTTGACGTCACGTTGTCGTGTGACAGATCGGGAAGGGCGAGTATACGAGCCTTAAATCTTCAAGTGAGAAAGCCCTCTAGTGGCTGCAGGAATTATGACGGGAGCAAGGGAGACAGTACTGTTCTGTTTTTAAAGAATGACCACAATCATTCAAGGCCTATAGTCACTTTCCCTTTTGGCTGTTTTTTTTGTCTTCAACTTTTAAGAAAATCATCTGGCCTTTGAGCTGCTAAATGCTCCTCTAGTCACTAACTTTGTCTGATGCAAGTGGGTTTATTAGAGACTTTTATATAGCTTAAAACAGCGACCTAAAACATTACAGAAGCTGTAAATTACCATTAAGAACATACAGAAATAAAACTTATAAATAATGCAAATAATAAAAAATAGACATTAGAAAATACTGACAACTTTACAGCCATTCCCAGATGTCTATATCCTTTTGATTTTTTTATGGGCTATTTTTTCACCTATGCAAAGATTGTACTTTTGCAACCGTTTGAATACAACGCAGTTATCTAAGTGTGTAGGAGAAACTACAGTGACCGCTGGGTTACTATGGAAACATGGCGGACTCCATAGAAAAGGAAATGTCTCATTCTAAGGTAAAAAAACAAAACAATTCTTATTTTCAGGTTATTATACACTAATGAAAACATACCTATAGATATTGTATTCTGTTTCTGCCAATAGATCCTCCTTAATGTTACACACTAGACCTTTAAACTCTTATACATTCATGTTCATAAACCACAAATATCTCATCCTCTCGGAAATGTATCATATATCTTGTCTGATTTTATGCTTTCACAACTACGACATTTTCATTCTTTTAAATGCAGCAAGAAATAAAGAAAAAAACAACAAAGACACAGGAGATGACTTTGGTCTAAATTCGCACTTTATTCCTAACACTTACAGGTTTGTTTTGTCCCCGTTTCCCTGGCCCCCAAAACAACAGGCACACAGATAGCGATGAGTTAAGGGACAGTAGAGAACAGTTTCAAACCCAAACGTTTCCAACAGAATCAGGTTATAGAATCAACTCAGACAGAGAGAGCCTCGAGGTCAAAAAACAGCATATTGTAAGCATACTTTAAAACAGAAATAAAGACCCAAAAAACAGATACTAAAGCTTACAGAGCAGTGTTTGTCTCATCTTTTATGTTCATCAACACCATCATCATCACCATCATCATCATTAGGCTATATTAAAGAATACTTTTGGAGTTTACAGCCATAAAAACTGGGAGTTGTACAATGCGGAGAAAAGTAAAATCAAGGTAAGAAGATACAGTGGAGCTCTTTGGTTTTCACTATTGAGGTTTTTTCTTTAGCAGTAAAATCTATCTTTGCTGTCCTCTTAACCTTTGGATTTAAGCTGCATTGTAGAAAAAATAGAAAGGAAAATGTTTCTTTTAAATTTCTCCTATATAAATGAACAACAAAATGGGGCAAACAATATTAACTGAAGTTATTCTCTCCCTTATTATTTGTTATTAGGTATTACATTTTGTGTTCTCAAGGCCGAAAAAAAAAAAAAAGAGTCTTTTATATGTCACGGTGACTTGGAAAGTTGAGCATAGTAGTAAAATTAACATTCACAGCCACAGAAGAACTACAGTAGAAAACTGTCAAGGCCTGAAGTGCTCTTATTATCTGACAGTGTTTTTATATTAACGACAGGCGCTGGATACCTTTTATTTTAGCAGTTACAGTCCCTAACAAGAATCCTGAATGTTTATATACACATGGAATGACTGTGAGCGTGTGTGTGTGTGTGTGTGTTGTGTTTGTAGTGTAGGGTCTCGCTGTGGTAGTTTTAACTTTGGTATTATTCTCTGTCCACCACAGCCGAGCCGGACTACACAGGCACACATACAGACAGAGCTGCACTGCTGTCGGAGAAAACAAAAAACAAAAACAAAAACACAAATCTCAAAAATATACATTTGTATTTTCTCAAGTTCGGTTCGACATCCATGCAGTTTTTGAGCTCTGCAGTGGATTTTTTTTTAACAGCTCAAGGGTCGAGGAACACACTAAAAACATAGATCAGCACGCGTATTTTAAGTAGAAACACTAAACCTGGAGTTCAAAGGTTTTCCTCCGACAGCAGTGATGAATATACACACACCTTCCTCTCCACAAAACACAGCCACATCATCTGCGTCACTGAACTCCAAACAGTGAACGCAGGCGGACATGGTGGTGCATTCTGTAGGTTAAAGCCATAAGAACAACTGGTTAATGAAAATCTTTGTTTCTCCTTCATCAAACTAACTTGCTAGGGCCAGTTTCACATCCCTCACTCCTGAGTTCAGACAAGTCACGTCTTTTTTATTTTTATTTTTTTTTGTCATTAAAGCTTGAATGTCTATTTGGTTTTTCATCAGAGTATTAGAGGTATGAGTTAAAGCCCCTCGTCCTGAAGCGGGACGGAGGAAATCAGAAAGCGTCTTTGAGAGCAGAGGAGGAGACATGAACGGAGGAAATTCACTCAACGGGACGGAAATGTTGGATTTTAAACCAAAACGCGGGGCAAAAGCTGTGAAATGTGACAACCACTGACCAGTTTAACCAGTTTGGAGTGTGTGAGACTGAGCTGGGTCAAACAGTTGGTATTTCATAGTCACATTAATTTACTTTCCAGCACACCAGACCATTGAAGCTACGTGAAATGTCCTGAAGCGGCGAAAAGGATCCACTTGGACTGGGTTGCACAGGCGTTTCATAAAACCCATCACTAAATTTAAGTCCTTCTGAGAAACTAGCTAGTGATTTACTAAATCAGGTAGCACCATAAGAAGAGATGTCTTAAAGACTTCTTTAATGAGTAAATTGGCTGTGAGTAAACATCTGTAGCGTGGTTTAATCAGGCTCAACATAACAGTGTTATGGGCCTTTTCTATATATCAAACATGACGGCTAATCCTTTGTAAATGTATGACTTTGTTTTATTTATATCCACATATGTGAAGAAAGTTTTGAGTTTATATTCAATTAAATTAAATAACGCTTTTTTTTTAATGAGCGATGGCTATAGCGTTCTTCTTCTTCTTCTTCTTATATTATTTTTAAAAGCATTTTGATCACTTGCCAGGTCAGCTGTGTCCACACTGTATGTTAGCATATTACCAAGCTAACATTAACTTTACCCATTAACGTTAGTTCCTTTAGCACCTGGCAGTTACTGGGTGTAAATATTTACTGACAACTAATCTCTATTAACTAGTTTGTGTGCAACCGGATTTAATTTAGTCACGTGTGAACAGTAAACACTGATGTTCTAACTGAGCGAAGACCTGGTGAACTCAAAATGGATGAAACCTTTTCTCCACCCATGTTTGATCCATAATGAGAAACCCAACGTTATAAAAGCTCATTTCAAAGAAATCAGTGCTATAGTGAAGTAAACATTACTGACTGAAGATTATAAAACAGTAACACACACTCCAGGTTTTGCGTGATATGGGAAACAGGGGACAGTGAACTTCAAGAGACACATTTCTCACGAAGCCAGTTTAAAAACAGCATTTTCCTCCGTTACAGTTTCCCTGCTACTTTCTCTCTCTGTCTCGGGTTACAACAGTCTTTAGGTTTGGTTTTGCTTTGAAACATTCGTTTGGCATCTTCTCTTCTTGTCTTGATCTCAAGAACACCCCTCTCTGCAGATACAAGCCTCACAACAACCCCTGAAAAACTATTACAAAGATCCAGAAAGACATAAATAGAATCCAATAAATACATAAATAAAGAATCAATAAATAAACAAGGTGAGAGACAAAGAAGTTCATAAAATACAAACGGACCGTTTTTCCCATCCCCGAAAAAGCACACACCTCCCCTCATACAATAAATACAAATATTTTTTTCCAACAAAGAGCCCGTGAGAGATAAAGAGTTTTAAAGCTTTTGGTTCTTAAATCAAGTCATCGTCTTCGGTCGTCATCAGCAAAGGATAGTAGTCCCAGCCTTTTTATACATCAGCAACAAGTAAGAGCAGTTGAACATATATTATTTTCCCCCTACAAAAACCTATAAGAACTAATGGATACATTCCCTCTAAAAGTAGACGTTAACAGCCTTTAATCTGTCTCGGACGTCAGCACCACCCGCTTCCCTCCCCATATCATCTTCATCATTGGTTGCCTTCAGTGTCTGTGTGTGTTACATTAAAGCTCAACTCCGTTTTCAACCTGGGCCGTGTCTTTGTTCTTCCATGAGAGACATCACCAACTGCTACACTGCAGAGCTATTTAAAGGAACTCACCGGTAGATTTGCATGTTTTATCAATCTTTATTGGTGATCATTTATCAAAGTTTTTAGATATTTTCCCGTATTCCAGGTCACCACTGGTTAGCTTTGATTATGATAAAGTAAATGTGATATGAAAATCTACTTCGCTTGACTTGGAAATGCATCACACTGAGGGTATTTGTGAGCAATTATTAGCTGATGTCATTAAACTTTCCTTCTCCGTTTGCTTTAAAACTCAGCTCTAAGTGGCCAAAAGAAACAGCAACATGTATTAACACCTCACTCACACTAAAGAAACATCTGTTAAAAAGATATGAACGACAGCTACAGTACAGTCAAGCTTCAGAAGCTGGCTGCTACCTAAATAAATAAAATGTGATCTGATCATAAATAAACTACAAAACTGAGCGTTTTACAAGGTGACGAATGGGTTGAAGCTGCTTTGGAGTTGATATTCTGGACTTTCTTTCTGTATCGCTGCACCCGGAGCAGCGGGAGGGAAAGTTGGAGGCTCTAAGCCTGATGGGAAAACAGGTCCAGGTTGAAAACGACCAGAGTTTAGCTTTTAAGCATTGAGCGATATTATTTTATCCATCGTGTTTCAGCGACAGAAAGTGTGTGTTGTGTGTTTTTTACGGTTTGGTTTGTATGCAAGAGAATTACCTTTATACCGACACATGCTCACACACTCATACATGCACGTATACGCACACACACATACACACACATGCACACGCGTCAGCTGAGCCACTCGTACAACTTTGTGCATTGGTTTGGTTGTTCTATTTGGTATGGTTGTATGTCTAAAAAGTTTAGCTTTTGGTTTTCAGTTTTGGCTTTTTCACAACATTCTGGATCAACTAAAAAACGTTTTTTTTTTTTAAGTCTTGGAAGCTACATTTTCACAGCTATTTCCAACCATTAACAAAAATAAAAACCCAGAGCACAACCGAAGAGACAAGAAGATATGAAAATAGGCAACACGTCGCCCAACCCGCCACCTCCCCGCCCCCCCGCCCTCCCTCCTTCCCGCCGCATAATAAGTAGAAAGCAATGAGACAAATCCATACATCATTAACAGACACACTATGGAAAGCAAAAACAAAAATATATATATTCTCAAAGTCAAAGTTTGTTGAGGTTATTCCATATTTTATCCTTCCAGGAAAAAGAAAGTGAGAACAAAGCCGAGGTCGCTGGCAGAGGGTGGGAGGGAACGATTTCTGTCTGTCGATACAAGAACAGCAATCACAGCTAAAGACGAACAGACAGACAGGGCCTTACTCCCCCCTTTTCTCCCCTCGTCCTCGTCCTCCCCCTCTTTGTTTGTATTTGGTTTAGTTACGGTTCAGTCACTCATACATAACTAGTAGCAGTAGTAGTAGCTTTTGGTTTTGGGTTACTTTTTGGTTTTTTGGTCCGCTGCTTCAAGCGCACCTCCTCCTGCTCCTCTTCCTCCTTCTTCTCCTCTTCTTCTTGCTTTCCCCCTGCAGCTTTTCATACCTTTGGCTCCTCCGCTCCTGACCGCTTCTCCTTCTCCTCCTCTTCTTCTTCTCCTCTTTTCTTTTGGCCCTTTGATCTGATCTTTGGAGACAAAGGAGAGGGGCAGATGGGAGGGAGGGATGGAGGGCAGGGGTTTGGGGGCAGTAAGGGGAACGCCGGTGCTTCACCTCTTTCTTTTGTTCTTTTTTTTTTTGGTTTGGACTCTTTCTTATGCTTGTAGTGTGTGTGTGTGTGTGTGTGTGTGTGTGTGTGTGTGTGTGTGTGTGTGTGTGTTTTTTTTCCTTTGACACTGCTGAGGTTTTGTCTGGACACTCGTCTCCCGGGCGAATCCAGAGACAACGCTGCCAGAGGCGATGCTTTGGTATCCAAGAGTGACTGTCTGGTGGTAGATGAGCAGTCTGGAAGATGACATGATGATGGTATGGGGTGATAATAAATAAAAGAAGGCAAATAATGCTGAAAAATCCCAAGACTGTCCACATCTGCCTGTGGTGTGTGTGTATTGTTTGGTAGGCAGTGTAAATACTGTTTAGGTTTGAGCAAACATTCGAGATAACAATGGAAATGTTCATAATGATGATGATAGTGATGAAAATCCTGATAGAAATGTTCTTCTTGAACAGAAAATTAAAATGTAAACAATCCCCAAAAATCACTGTGGATCTTTTAAATGGACATTAACAGCTAAACAACCAACCGGGTCAAATGGGATTCTCCAACGCGTGTGGTTGGTTTGATCCTATTTACGTGCCAGAAGGGTAGGTTTTGCCACAGAGTAGGATTTAATGAATGTCAGAAAGCTCAGGCATTCACAGGAAAGCTTTTTGAAGTTATTTCTATACTACGGTGTGTATGGATTGGCATCTTACCTTATGCTATGGTAATTATAGTAGTAAATCCCACCCGTCTGCCACTCCAGGCTGGTTAAAACAAACACTGTCTGTTCTAATGTATGGTAGGTTCGCACTGTAAAGAGAGAGGTAGGTAGATATCCTGCATGTGGGAACAGCTGTAAAAGACTAAACTTACGTATTTGGCAAGAAATACCATAAAGAGCGAAGAATACAAAATAATAGAAAAATAGATGTTTTGTAAATCTTTAACTGAAAATGAGAACGATGGAAATCCTGACTGAAATGGAAAATGTTTGGCATGAAGTAGAATGGAGTACTGAACTGATCCTGGGTCAGATCAGAATGCAAAAGTCTTTTTGAACTAAAGCTTTTCTCTCCGTTTGTTGTTTTTTTTTTGTGTCATTTTTGGTTTTCAGTTTTTGGTATTTGGAGATTTTGGTTTTCATCTTTGTAAGTGTGTGTTTCTCTTCTAGCATCTTCTTCTTTTTTAAATTTGGTTGCAACCACATGACCTTCCAAGCTTGTTAAACAAGTCTTTTCTTTTTGCCTCCCATCTCTCACACACAGTTTCTCATCCCTGCCCTCAGCAAGTTCATTATTTTTTCTCCAGCCGATAAAAAGCATGGTGTTCGTTTCCCGATGCCAAGCAAAAACACTCCTCAATGCCACCTCTCCAGCTGTAGATCATTATTTGGTTTCAAATTTCCCCCCTCCGTTCTGCAGTTCTCTCTATCCTCTCCATCCTCCCTCTCTCTTTGCTTCCTCCCCTCATCCATCTGTGTATATTTTTGGCTTCAGAAGACTTCAGCGGGGAGACAGAGAAAGAGAGAGGCGAAATCAGAGATGGATCAGACAGAGAGATGGCTTTGGTTGAAAGGCGAGGTTGTAAATTTAGATTTTTAAAGCTCCTTTAACGCTCTGCTTCCTCCTCTTCCTCCTCCTCGTCCTCCTCTGATAGGATACTTTGGCTGTCAGTCAGGGATCACTCGGCCATGGCCCCTCCCAGGGGCGGTGGCGAGGCTTCGCTGAAGGAACAGAAAGATGCGGGACTTGAACAAGGAGATGCGGACTCCTCGGGGCACGAGGTCGGGCTCATGAGGTCGCTGGCACCATGGGACGGAGACTGGGAGAAGGGGGGCCTTGGACCGCACCCTGCACCGCTGCTGCTGCCGCCGCTGACCAGTCCTATAGTGGCCGTGGAACCGGTCGCCATGGAAGCGGTCACCATGGGGAGGAGAGTGGGACGGTTGAGGAAGAGGGACTGGCGGAGGGAAGCGGGACCCCCAGGTCCACCCAGAAGCATGTGACTCGCTGCCCCCTCGAGGCTGGAGATGGGCAGCTGTCCACCGCTGGCTGCCAGGGCTGGTAGGAGTGGAAGAGAGGAAGACGAGGGTATAAGTAGACAATAATGGAGGAAGGACAGGAAGACGGGGGCATAGAGGGAAGGAGGAAGATGGATGGAGAGAAAGGGCAAGGGTTGAGAGAAAAGGAGGAGGAGGAAAGATAAAGGGGGATGAGAAGAAAGAGAAAAAGGTGAAAGAGAGAGGAGAGAGCAGTCGGATAAAAATAGACAGAAGTGAAGGACAAAAAAGTGATGAATAACAAGTGACACATGATGAAGAGAGGTAGAAAAAGATCGAGGATGGGAGAGGAGTGAAAAGAAGAGCAGGACAAACGTGGTGGCAGTGAAGAGGATTTCGAGGGCCGAGATGGTAGAAATTGAGAGAAGACAGGAGACGAGATGGAGAAAAGGATTAATGGAGGACGAGGACCAAAAGGAGAGATGGATTGAAGAAAAGCAGGCGGGGTGATGAGAAAAGAGAAAGACAGAGAGGATAGAAAAAGACAGGATGTAAGGAGTCAGTGAACACATCAGACGCAACAGTAACGGGAAACATTTAAAACCTGGATGATAGAGATGAGGACAGACTGCAGAGTGAGCGGATACAGAAACAGTTTATACACTCTGTCTCATCTACAGTACAGAATTATTGACAGGGCACGTGTTAGTGATTAAAGGGTGGGTTCACCCAAGTCACAAATAAACCATTTTTAAATGAATTATAGTAGTTCCTTTCAAAACTGATGACACTAGGAATGTAAAAATATATTGCAAGACAGTTAAATCGCGAAAAAAAACTAGTGAGAGAATCATATTGTGAACGCAGTACCATGAATTATATCGAATTGTATGTTGAGTGTACATCCCTAAAGGACACTAATCCTGGAAAGACACACTGTTACTGAATTTTTGAACGCTGAAATGCAATTTTTCAAAAATTTTCGAAAAATTGCATTCCATTCAATTTCATTGTACTGTCTCAGAGACAGAAATCTCAAAAACTATCTGCATGGAAAGATACCACTTGAGGTAAGTAAGAAAATATGATTGTTTTTTCGTAATTTGGGTGAACTGCCCCTTTAGAAATTAATATGTTTCTATTTACATTAGGAGGTGATGGATATTCAACCGTATAATGCAAGAAGACAAATGATAGCAGTGATGATAGCAAGATGAACTACACATGCACATGCACATACACACACAGACACACACAAACACACACGTCTACATGGTGGTGCATGATGGATTGTGAAAATGTGAAAATGAACAATTTCTATCTCCTGTTGTCAACCAAGTATCTGTTGACTATCATCACACAAAAGCCAAGTACACGAAATTTAAAAAATATATAAAATCAACAGCAGGGGGCACACTGTTCATAGAAAAACAATTAATGACCTAAAGAGGTTTATTTTTTAAGGATGTGGCATCATTATATTGAGAAATAAAACCCCAAGAATCTTATACTTGTCTGCAAAATGACTGCAGCCACAACTCCACTGCAACAGAGTGACACCTGCCGACTTTTGAATTCCAGTGTAATAGTCCACGCTTTTATCCATTACAGCACCATGAGTGTAAACATTGATAGCGTGTGCGGCCCCAGAGGGATTCAAACCAGAAATCCTTTCACGTCAACGCTTCATTTCAACCCCCTCTTTTCACCGAGGCTCCTCTTTCTTCTCTCCTGCAGCCTATAACTCTATCAGAGCCGGCAGTGCTAGAGCTGCAGTTTCCATAACACACTGTAACCTCCTCATCAACACATGGCCCGGAGGAGGCCGGCTCTGAATGACGCCGAACAGAGCGGGAGAAAGAGGGGAAGGTCTGAATCGGCGCTATAGGCAGATGGACCACATGGCGGATTCAAAGCTGAGCTCAACGAACCTTATTTGTGATGCTTAATTGATTTGGCAGCAGATCATCTCTTTCAAAAAGGGGAATTTTGAGTGGAAACTAGTTATTTAGCCAACAGGCCTTGATATTGAGAGGGAGGGGATTGTGCCTGTTCAACTGTTTACTGTAAGCTGACTTGGCTTCCTAAGCTTTGCCATAAGGGGCTCTTGTCACTTTGTGATAATAGCAAGCTATTGTATGAGAATCAAATTGAATCTTTCACCATACTGAGCGATTCAAAAAGTTTGTGCTGAGGAGGAGGAGTGTGGCTGCGAGGGGAATTCAGTTTGGACAGAATGGATGAAGGGTGAAATGGGAAGTGGTCTTTAGAAATGGAGACTCATGAAGACTCGCCGGGCTGCAGGGGACAGCCAGCATGCACTAACATGCACGTGCACACAAACACACCTTGCATGGTAGCCAGGGGATTGCTGCCAATGAGGGCCTGGTTCATCCCTGTGCTTACTCCCATCATTGTGTTCCTGAAATGTGGATGTACCGAAAATTCACACACACACACACACACACACACACACACACACACACACACACACACACACACACACACGAACATTCACACATGTAGAGAAACAGTTGGCTTAGGTTAAGTGATTTAAACCCAATGTACTTGAAGGATTCAGTTTCATCTGTACTGTGAATGTGTAACTGAGGCCCCAGCAGCTTCTTGTATTTTTGAGGAGCACCTCACGTTTTCTAACAAAACCACAAGCCTTAGCCTTGTCTCTGTGTGTGAACATGCAGAATTGCTGTCAAACTGGTGTAACAGCAGTCTGACATACCTTCAGCGAAACGCTATAGATTTCTCTGCAACATGCAGCAACGTATGTATCAGGCGATGTCAAGCTTAAACATAGAGGGTCTATAAACGTCATCAACTTAAATAACACATCCGTAAAAAGAGAATTTTTCAAACATGTTTCTCTTTTTTTTTATCAAGAGCTGTAACTAATGATTAATTTATTATCAATACACTGTCTTTTAGATTAATTTCTTAAGAAGAAAGAATCTAACATAAGGCATAATGTATTCAAATTTCTGGATCCAGTTCAAAAACCAAATATATTTATTTTACAATGATACAAACAATGAAAGCAGAAAATTCTGACATCTGTGGCGCCGGAACTGGAAATGTGTTTGATAGATTTACTTTTGCTTCAGTGACTTAAAAGACTAACACATGGACAAATTTTCTGTTGATCTACTAATTGTTTCTGCTTTACTTACAGTCATCTTGTTACTCTAGTGGCAAAAATGAGACGAGCATACTTTAAAGAACAGGTGTATTGCTGACTGTTGAGGCTCTTGATGTATGATGGACAAAAACTGCATTGACTGAAGCTAAAGTAAAGTTTTTATTTCTTTAGATTTAGCGCTACATTAACACTCACCCGGTGCTGAGCCCATGGACCCCGAGGCTGGATGGGGCGGGGCTGGCTGTGCTATGAGGGGGCGGGGTCACAGCAGAAGAGGTGGAGCCTACTGCAGCCGAGCTGACGGGAGTCATGGGGCAGGATGCTGAAGGTGATGAACTGGCGGCTGAAGGGGAAGAGAAGAAGAGTGGTGTTGATGCCATATTGCGGGTTTGTTTGTCACTGTACGGATGAGTTACAGCGTTATTGCTAAATAAACATCAACAGTCAGGATCCTCAAATTTTTGAGCGTCTTCTTTAACTCCACTCAACTACAGACTGGAGAGAGAAGTTTTGCGACTGGAAAGTATTAGCCTCGGCTCAACAGGCCAATAAATTTCCAGCTGTGTTTGTTACCTGTCAGGCCATCTGTCATATCTGTGAAGCCTGGGATAACTCACACTGTAACCAAGGTCTATAAATCATGAGTCATGACTCATGGAGGTAAACAACTCAAGATGGGACCAGTGCTTCCATGTTGTTGTCAACAAAACATCATTGTTTTCTATTTCAATCTTTCTCTCACAGAAATCATTTTTTTAAGTGATGATTCTTCCGTGTTTCATCAAACCGGCGAAAGGCTCCGACAATACAGAAATATCAACTTTTTCCAAATAACGTCAGGACCAGTTTAATCTTCCTGTGACCGACCTCAGGGTTCCAAAAACACTACTGAGAAGCTAACCTTTAATTATTTATTGATAAGACTCTACACAGGCACAAACAGTAATTACAGCTCACCTGTTGTGCTGAGGCTGGTGGTGACCTGGGACAGACCATGACTCGATATCTGGAGAGGGAGAGAAGGAAAGAGAAATCAGGAAATAGTTCCGTCCGTCTGTGAAACAAATATCAGGCCAACTTCTGAAGTGACACAAAAAAGTGGTTCAGTAGAAAAGGGTTAGTGGACTGTACCATGTGCGGGCTGTAGCAGGAGGCTTTGTGCGTCACAACAGGCGAGGTCTGGCTGGGCAGGGGAGGGGTGGTGCTGCTGGAGGGGTTGATACGTTTCTCTTTCTGCCTGCGGTTGCAGAACCAAACACGAATCACCTCCTTCTCCATGTTGAGCTGCTCCGCCATGAGCAGGATTTCCTCCGAGGTAGGCTTCTGGTTCTGAGGAGGAAAACATCAGACTGATTAGTAAATAGACGGATGAGTAGATACTGAAACCAATGTAGCTTCAGGTAAAGATGTTGAGTTATCTAAAACAGTTGGAGAGAAAGTCCAAGAAAGCACATATACAGCAAGCATTAAAATGCTACAAACAACTTGATATGATAACCTGCATCATCGATTTAATACTTATTTTTCAGAAATGTAATATTTGTTTTCATTATCACATTTATTATTCACAAAAATCAGATCATAAATCTGCTACCAGATAAATCTGTAGATTTCAAGATCTGCAATAAATGCCAAACCTTTCAGCTAGAAATTCAAAATGAGTTTTTTTTTATACTTGGTAAATAAGTCAATCTTTTACCGCGTTGAAGTTGCGCTCTAAAGCCACTCGCACGTTGGTCTCGATGCTAGTGCGCTTCTTTCTGCGTCGGCCAGGTAGACCCTCAAGACCCAACATGGGGGAGGAGAGAGAAGATGGGCTGGGCAGCATGCTGTCCACTGCCATGGTTTCTGACAGAACGAGAGAGGTAGAGAGAGAAATAATAGAAAAGGAGGCAGAGACATGAAGACACGCAGGCCAACACATAGAAAAACAGTGGAGATAACAATGGTTTGCTTTAGTAGTACTGTTGTTGACGTACAGTATACAAAACAATACAAATACTAATTACCTGTTAAAATGTTTTGTCAGTAACCTAATCTTAGTATCACAACATTAAAGTAAAGATGAATTATTCTATAAGACAACAGAACAATGCAAGAAAAGAAAATGGAAACGAAGATTTGTCCTCTGCTCAGTGTATTTTTAAAGAAAAACTTATACTTATATATAGGCAGTAGCCTATAGACCATTTTCACAGCTGAAAGGCAGTCATATTTTTATTTTGTGCTGAGACTTCTCCATCAAAGATGTCTGCTCCTTATGGGTCATATCTAAAAATGTTAAAGTCATACAAAATGAATAACTGCAGGGAACAAACTCTTCTTTTCTGATGTTGCTTTTTAGAAACAACTCCAGCTTGTTTCAGATCAAATAAATGACAGACGTGTGTCAACCAGCTTAAGGACACCTGCTCTGATAGGGTTCAGATGGTTTCAGATGTTTACCTGCATCACTCAGCCACTTCTCCAGCAGTGGTTTCAGCTTGCACATGTTCTTGAAGCTCAGGTTGAGCGCTTCAAATCGGGAGATGGTGGTCTGGCTGAAGTCGTTGCCGTACAGTTTGCCCATAGCCACGCCGACGTCTCCCTGACAGAGACAGATAAACAGTGTCAGATATGAAACTGAGACTCACACACACACACACACACACACACACACACACACACACACACACACACACACACACACACTCATGTCCTCCTTCTTTTTATGTCTTTTACCTGGGTGAATCCCAGCTTGATGCGTCGTTGTTTGAAGGTGCGTGCAAACTGCTCCAGCTCCTCCAGGTCGCTGGGCTCTTCCCCCATGTGACCCCCGTGACCCCCGTGACCTCCAGAAGTCAAGCCGGACGTCATCGAGGAAGCCATGGCACTGCTGGACGCCGAGGTGGATCCCACAGACGTCACAACGCCACTGCTGCCAGTGGCGACTATAGAGCCGCCGCCGCTGCTTCCACCGACAACAACATCACCGCTCTTCTCCCTCTGTGGTGTCAGGAAGACGGAGAAGTAAATAAACAAAACATATATAAAAAAATATATCATATTTTATGTATAGAGATTGAGCCTGTGAGCCTTTAGAAATGAAATGAATAAACTCTGCATGTGCTGGTACTATGGTCTGCTGTTAAATTATACGGAGCTGTTAAGGTTTTGAAAAACATTCTCTGAAAAGAATGTCTTTTTCACTTTCCAGGAATTGAAATAAACTGGTCAGTGAATACATATGAGGTAATCAACTGGGAAACATGCATAAAAAGCTATAATTTGACCCTGGGTGCCTTAACAAATTATACAGATTTGACAGGCATCATGCAACATGCCCGTCTCTTATTCTAAACGGGGAAAAAAATACTATGATTTTAATATCTGGAAATAGAGTTTAACCTCAGCCTGCCACTAGGTCAGCTGGCAACAAGAAGACGTACGCGGTACGTCAAAGCAGGAATTTGACCCTACGAGCTTTGGGAGTATCAACTAAGTGACCAGACATCATGCAGGATATCTGCCGCTACACGCCTCATTTGCATTTATCGTCTCTGTGCATAAAATACATGAACAAGCAGGGAACAAGTGCCGTCTTGTTTGACATGACTTCATCACAGCTTAATGAAAAATCTATAACGGCCCTTGGGTGTGTGGGGATGCATTCATGCATTATGTTATTGAAGATAAAGGCTGAGGAAACAGGGTGAGCTGTTTGACTTGAGAGTGAATATATCATCAAGATTCAAGATCCTCAGAAACTGCATCTTCTTTTTTGTGGAATATATTTTGTATTCAGCTACATTGACCTTTTCCTTTTGGCGAAACAGATTGTTGCAACAGAGATCAGCCATTTGTTTAAAATATAAAGTGACTTTGCTGCATGTGTCTGATAAAGGAAAACACAACCTGAAAGACAATCAAGTGTTTTTTGCATTCTGCAGGTGGGTTGCTGCATATGATGACTGATAGTGGTGAATGTCAGTATTACAGACGCACTGTGGTGCAGAGATTCAGTATCTGTTTGATTTGCCTGAAAAATAGTTAAAGTCTATAATTTCCCCTTCACAAGTTATCTCTCTTTCTTTCTCTCTGTCCCACTCTCACTCTCACACACACGCCCACACAAAGGAGTTTTCTACCTGTGCTTGGAGTCCCAGGCGAGGTGGACTTGTCAGTAGTCCTCCTGGGCTTTGCTGAGGTAGCTGGATCAGATTTGGTGTCGAGAGCAAACCTGTAAAGCAAACAATCAACCAGCCAGTCAATTAAATGATCAAATTAATTAACCGGTGAAGCTACTGGGTAGACTTTTTACGTAACTGTATTTTATTAAGTGTGCATTTTATTTCAATCATAAGAACTGAAGACCACGAGTTGCCCTCACCCTGCTGCGGCTGCTGTGCCTGTGCTGGCTGAGACAGGAGGAACTGGGCAGGAGACTGGAGTGGGTGACCCGGCATCAAAACCAGCTGCTGGAGCTGCAACAGCTGCTGGATGTCCTGCAACAAAAAACGCAAACATGGTTCAATATACAGCACAAATAAACTAAAGGTAATCACTGCCGCCTAGTGACAAACTAACAGTTAATTCATTGATTAATAAAGTGATGGCCAAAGATTGGAAGTTGAAGTTTAAAGTGTCAAAAGTACAACTAAACATGCTTTACTCACTGTTACAAAAGTCACTGTGACTGATACTCAAAGTCTTGGCTGTTCATACCTGGGCTGTGAGCTGGATTGGCTGCGACAGGGCCAGCTGCGGTGGAGGCGGGGCTTGCTCCTGTTTGGTTGACTGTTGCTGCTGCTGCTGTTGCTGCTGGGATTGTGATTGGTTCTGCTGCTGCTGCTGTTGCTGTTGCTGGTTGGCTTGTTGCTGCGCGGCGGCGTGGGCAGCGTGAGCGGCATGGGCAGCGTGGGCAGCGTTCGACTGCTGAACGGCGGCTGCCAGTAGCTGAGCCTGAGCCTGTTGGAGGAGCAGCTGCTGCTGAGCCGGGAGGAGAGCGGCAAGCTGGGGTAGAGGAGTAAGGAGGAGGAGGAGGAGTGGGGCAATGGCAATGAGGAGAGAGAGAAATGAGGACAGCGATGGCAAATGAGATGAAGATGTAAATGTGCAGAAAGGGCAAGAAAGGGGATGAAAGGAGAGTTGAAGGACAAATCCAAGAATGACAGAAAAGAAGGACGAGAGAATGAGGAAGGTAGAATAAAATGCAGACAAAAGTGGAGACGAGTTTGGAGAGAGAACAAAGTACAGTGTCAGCTAAGCATTCCAGGAGTCGTAGGTGAATCTGTTAGCAGACAGTAAAAGCATGCCAGAGCAAGACAAGCAAGAAAAGCCACCTATTTAACTTACAGCACATTAAGCTTGGGTATTTCACGTCTCTGAAAGTGCCTTAGAAGACTGTACTACAAGTTGTGCAAGTGTTCTCATGTCCTTGAGGGCAGTTATGCACTTAAATTGAATATTTTTCTTGTGTACTAGTGCATGACAGTTGTCACGTTACTCTGAACTGAAAGGCATGTTCACACAAAGGCATGTATGGAGCTTCATCTGACTTTGGTTCATTTTACCACATATGAGCGAAGCGTAATTGTGGATACGAACTGAAATGACCACAAATGATCAGATTTTAGACACAGACGTGGACATCTTGTAGCTAGCAGTTCATCATTTTTAAAAATCCTAGAGCAGTAAAATGAGCTGAGTGCAAACAGAAATCTGGAGTCCACCACGCTGTGCTAAAAATTCAAGTAGAAGTCATCAAAACTGTCTGTCAAATAAACAATGTGGCTACATGCATCTTTTGTTTAAAAGCCGTGCTTCACTTGTAATTGAGCAGAGTGAACAGAAACTTTTCATCACTTTAGATCAAAGAAAAAGTGCCTCATTATGACACTCGATGTTTAAGAGATCAAAAGACAGAAATGTGCTCACCCTGGATCGTAGGTTATAACATTTTGCAGTTCCCTGTATGCTGTGCTCAGTACTCAGTGTTTCCATATATAGTCTAGAAGAGACTTGAATCAGACTTGTTTCTAAACTCAATTCACTCTGTGTGTGTGTGTTAACTCACCCCTGCTAGTTGACTACCAGCCAGCATCAGCTGTGTGTGGTGGTGTTGGGCCTGCTGCTGCTGCTGCTGCTGCTGCTGTTGCTGCTGCTGTTGCTGCTGCTGCTGCTGCTGCTGCTGCTGCTGCTGCTGCTGTTGTTGCTGTTGGGAGGGAGGTGCAGGATGAGCAATGGTGATATGGGTCATCTCAGAGCTCTCCTCACTCTTTGCCTGAAGTAGATCACAAAGGTAAATTTCCTGTTAGCAACCAAAGGTTTTCTAACGTCATACTCAGCGCAGAATCTCTAAACTGCTGTTAAATGCGACGCTGCAAGAAAATCTCTGTTTGATTACAGACTCCAGATGGCCGAGTTTGAAAATCACGGGGTTAACCATGAAATATATTATTGTGTTATAGTCCTTGTGTGCAATCCCCTGGTAAATGATTCATCTTATAAATGTGAAAACCCAACTAATTGTGTGACTGTGTTGTAGCGAGAGGCAGCGAACGTAAGAGGCTGCATTCTACGTAATTGTAAGGAAATGTCAATCAACTTGTGCACACACTTCAGTGATCAAAGCCAGTGCAAGACATTATATTTTTGTAGCCATTTTGGACCTGCAAACGTACCACTTTAGACTTAATTTCAAGTTTCTGCATTTTGCTTTCTCATACATAATTATGAGTGCTGCAAAGCGTGAGTGATAAACCAGTTGGAGCCATGGAACAGGTTCGTCAGAATGCAGAAGACAAACCACACTGTCATTAGTACTCCTTTGTTTGACTTTGACTTGAACTTGAATCCCCCTCTACTGCTGCTTACACAGATTCCCAGGTACAAGTGTTTACCGGTCATCTGTCCAGAAGGATGAGTCAATCGTCCTCGTTTTCATGGTGTCAGAAACATTCCAAAGCAGCTGACCTCTGACCTCTAGCTGTCGTTACCTGCTCACAGACCTGTCATTACCCATCCATCACCTCTGCGCTGTGCTACATCTTTACATCTATCACTCACTGTCACCTCATTCACATCCTTTTTTTCTTCCTGCATTTTGTCTCAGAGATCTTTGTTTGTCAGTAAGTTGGGTGGGGACAAAGTCACGGGAATAAACGTATTCAGTGTGGCCTACGCACGTTGGTCACTGAAATCATGGCCACAAACACTTAATCACACCTAGAGCTGCAACATTTAGTTGATTCATTGATAAGTTGTTAATTATCAAATGAATCGCCAACTATTTTGATAATTGATTATTTGTTTTGAGTCCATTTTAAAGAAATACTGTCCAAATTCTCTGATTTCAGATTCTCAAATGTCAATATTTTAGTCCTCTATGTCAGTAAACTGAATATCTTTGGGTTGTGGACAAAATAAGACATTCAGCTTTGGGAAAGAGTGATCAACATCTTTCATAATTTTTCTTACATTTTATGGATCAAACAACTAATCAGTTAATTGAGAATATGATTGACAGACTTATCTTTGAAAAAATGAATCATTAGTTGCAGCCCTAATCACATCTGTGTATGCAAGGATGTACACAAACTGGATATAAAAATAATTACTGTTCATAGTCACACATGTAACCGTTTGACTGGTACAGGTTTTCGGCATTGAAGCTGCTGACTGACAATATTCATGGGAGGTTATAACACACACACACACACACACACACACACACACACACACACACACACACACTGCATGTCTGAAGTGGCTCACCTTGGTGCCAGCCGGTGTGGGAGAGAGGCTGAAGGGGCTGGTTTTCATTGGCTGGACCTGCAGCAAAACACGCACGGTATGAAAGATGAAATCACACACACACACACACACACACACATCATCAGATGATAGATTCCAATGAAACGCGGCCCTGAAATCTGTGCCAAGATGTTCACAGTGAATCACAGTTACAGTTGTTCTCACTCTATAGCTGATTGGACAGAGGGGTGGAGTTTAAATGAGCTGATGTTGCAATTAGTCATTTAAACGTCAATAACAAACAGAAGACAGCATCAAGTCGACAAAATAACTGTTGAGACATGTGGATAGATTTCACAAAGATTCTGTGAGGGAAGTTGCTCAAAATGAAATAAAAAGATAAGTTTTTCCCAAAACAATGCTACTCTACGAGAAGGGCTCTATCAAACAGTCTCATTACATAGCTATTCTTTTATATTGATAATCATGTAGGATGATTTAAAGGGCAAAGTGTTTACTACCCACTAAATAGCAACCCACACTAATAAGTAACATTAAATGTTATTCTTTTTGATAACGATATTGTTCATATATTTACTGCACTGTAATAATTTAATATTTCAATCAAAAAATGATTTAAAACAAAAAGCAAAGTTTTTAAATAGAGTGCCACATTTATTATATTAAGAATGACTACAGCTAAAGTAAATACAATAAAACCTTTAGTGTTATTAGCATCAGTGTTAAGAATAAAAGTAAAACACCAACCTGGTCATCAGGGCTGTTTCTGTCAGAGTCTGAAACAAAGAGAGACCACGTATCAAACAGTGTGTGTGTGTGTGTGTGTGTGTGTTTTCAGTGGGTTGAATAAATTGTACAATTGTGGTGACTTAAAGGATGTAACATTCACTCAAGAGAGAAAAGTGCTCTCAATCACAAAAGAATTCACCTTTTTTGATTCTAAAACGGTTCATATAATTAAAATATGTAAACATGTAAATATTATTCATATCATGAAATATGTATTTGTGTGTACCTGAACTGTCCCCTGGATAGTCAGCCCCAGGCTTCTCCTCCTCTGCTGCTTTAGACATCCTGATATCTGCAAGAAACACACACACACACACACGCAGATTAGAAAGGGGCATGAAAAACACAAAGAGGTACATAAGATTATGCAACATGCTTAGAAAAGAAGAGCGTTGTTGGCTCAAATTCCAGGCCGATGGAGGAAAAACACACATTTAACAACTACCGTCAAGGTGCCCTTAAAAGATCTGACAACCACACTGTATGTCACGAGCAGACGACTGAGGACACGCTGTGAGACACACACACACACACACACACACACACACACACACACACACTAATGCTGATAAATCTGACAGAGGCTGAATCATTTTATCACAAAAAAGCAGTGAAAGTGTTTATTGTGTTACTGAGAAATTAAGAATATTGAGTACAATGCAAATAGGGAAATAACGTATATTTTTAAACTTATTATTTGTTCATTTCCATATTTGCAACTATTATGAGCATTGTAATGATCATAAGTTAGATATTAATGTTTCAAATGCATTAATTTAATATTTAATAATTTCATATTCAAATGGTAGGAAATTCCTTTTTTTTAACTAGTTTTAGAAAAGAAACCTGGAGTCTAACCACAGCTATTTTACAACTTGTATTTTTCAAGGAGAATCTCTTGAAATACGAATTTTAACATTTTAGTCAAATTATTGTGTGAAAAGAAAATTTATAAAACCACATATTTTCAGCAGAGACCTTAGATGAAACTAAAGAAATAGACACACACACACACACAAACTCTTTTCTTTCGTTGCACTCATTGCCATCCCTCCTGCTCTGCTGCTCATTCTCTTTCACCATTCACACGTACAAAACAAGGGTACAAACAATCACTGCTTTTTGAACGAGAGGTCAGTCCCACAGTGCTTGTACTTGACCTTTTGCAGGTCAAAGTTCAACCGAGATCATTGGTGTCAGGAGGCATTCAAATTCAAAAGAAGAGGGAACAAATTACAACTGCAACAGATAATTTCAAGAAATCCTCCCGAGTAGCTGTATCTTTGACATCAAGAAGTGGAAATAGAACGATATTGATATTGTTCTGTGACAACCTTTTACTCCAGTATTGATGATGAAACCCTTTGAGGGCTTTGCTGGATAAAATCAGAGATACATCACTGTCAAGATAAAACCATTCTTAGCTCCTAAAAAGTTCAGGTTTGGAAGGTGCAGTTCAGTTTTTTACTCTGCAGTGATGATGTGGGACTTTTAAAAATGGCTCCTGCTGATAATTTCATCCTGTTTTCATTAAATATGACCTACAAACAACCAAGAGAAAACCCTGCTAAGCAAAAACGTATCTGACCCAAGAAAACTGATGATATTGTGCTCTAATTTAGTTCTTTAAATGTAAACTTTATTGACTCAGGCGTGGAACTGGGATTAAGGATCAGCTATTCATGGCAGATATCTTAACTACCCTCTTCTGTTTGCGGTGACTTCTGGGATTGCAGAAGTAATTGGTCCAGGAACGACGACGCCAGAGGAACTGCTTACCTGAGCACCAGACATTACTCAGCACCACCGCCGCTGCCGCCATCTTGGATAAAACACTCCTTCACCTCCTGCACTAGGCTCTTAACTTGTGTCTGTCTTGTGCTTTTATAACCCGTTTTCCCTCTTCAGCTCAAGACTTTTGCAAGAAACTGCCCGTCTATGGCACCAGCTTTGATTTGAGCTCTGTGTGATTTAGTGCACGCGGCAGGAGGTTCATGTGTCTGATAGTATCTGATAGAACCACAGCTAACATCCTCAAGCCTGCCCTTCTTCTTCTTCATCCTTGCTATAATTATAACTTCAGCTTCTGTCCTGCTGCTTCACTGCCTCCTTTACATCCTATGGAGCGCACACACTCACACACACACACACACACACACACACGGAAAGCCCACATTTTGTGTATGATCATGTAAGACAAGGAAAGAATGAATACTTGAAAACAAAAGAAGAGAAAGGCTTATTGGAAATTATATATTAGCTCAGTGTGAGAGTGTGTGTGTGTTTGTGTAATCTTATCATCAGGGTCACAGACAAGTTCAAGGTGTGATGAGAGGAGGTGGAAAGAAAGGAAGGGGGGGCAGACAGAAAGAGACAAAGAGAAAGAGAGGTAAAAAGATGGAGTGATGTGAGGCTGCACTGAGAAAGATTTTTGAATCCAGAGCAAAATGGTGGAAAATCAAAATCACACACACTCCTTTACAACAATGCACATTAATGCCGACCTCAACCTGCATGGCGACTTCCTACCAAAATCTGCTACTAAAAAAGAGGTAAGAAGAGGTTTTGGTCAATCTTTCTTCTTTGGCATCTTGTGATGTTTTTATTCATTAGATTGTGTTAATGTGTTTTGAGCTAAATGTCAAAAGTTTTATCGTCCATCAAAGAACATGATAGAAGTTAATGTTTCTAGGTCAAAATGTGCTGTCTTAAATCAAAAATGCATTAACCGAAATCCACCGACAATATTGTGATGAAAGGGAAAATACATTTTATTCACAGTGTGCTCGGTTAGTGGGAGGATGCAGTTGCAGATCACAACCAGATGGTGGCAGCACGCACCTTGGAAATGCTGAGCCGGGGCTGTGTGTGTGTGTGTGTGTGTGTGTGTGTGTGTGTGCTGTACCAAGCATCATAAACACAGTAATGAGTCATCTGAATCCTTTCAGTTTAAAAATAATCTTCTGGAAAAGTGCAAAAGTCTACAGTCACAGGTACACTGGGAAATAAACTAAGAGCCTGAAACTGGAATAAAATTCTCTAAATGTGTGATGTAAAGATGCAGAAACATTTTAAATACACATTTTAAAGTTGAATCAACTATATCAGATCTTAGTTCAGCTCAGTTACAAACACAATTTACTTTTGTGGCTTTCAGCAACAAATCACCTTCTTTATTAGGTCATTACCTCCTATCATAGCTTCTCTCTCTCTACACACACACACACACACACACACACACACACACACACACACACACACACACACACACACCTGGATGTTGTTAATCAGATGTACTGTATTTATATTATTACAAATCAGTGATACTGGTAGCACCAACATAGAGCTACTGTCACTAGTACTGCTGCTGTTAGGTTGTAACAGTAGTGACACAGTGCTGATACTACTCGACTCTTAGAATTGTTAGTGCTATCACTGATACCAGTGCAACACTATCTAAATATACAGTTTAGTAAAATGCTGCATCCATTTCATTCAAACATGGGATTAAATGTAACACACACACACACACACTTATTATTCCAGGCTCCTTCACCCTCTCAGCATATGAAGGGAGGGACACCATAAAATCATTTTATCATCCCACTACCCCCCCCCTTTTCATCTCTCTCACCCCATAACGCCTCAACTGCCCCTAACCCCTCTGGCCATGGGGGCCTTTCAACCCCCACCCCCCTATCCATCCAGACCACCTCATATATGCTAACAAATCAAACACACCAAACCCCAAATGTCACAGATGTCCACACATGAGGTTTTTTTTTATTTTTTCTGATCAGGTTTTAGACCAATTTACGTTTTTTTCTAATACGTTACATACACGTCTCTGCATCTACACATTCCCTCACAATAAACCTCCGCTGTCTCCTGAATGTCGCAGAAAACATCACTGCGACCTCGCAACTCTTCGATTGTGACCACTTCTATATTGTGAACTGTTTTAGTGTAAAAAATTACAGTGACCAGAGTCCAAACACACTCCTCCTTCCCAGGACGGATTGACTGCAGCCGCTTGGATACAAGGAAGACCCCCCCCCCTCTCCACTGCCGCGTCCTTACTCATCCTATCAGTGCTAATAGCATAGAGAGGAGAGAGAGAGAGAGAGAGAGAGAGAGAGAGAGAGAGGCCGCTGGGCAGATGATGTATCTGTCTTCTGGGGTTGACATGGCCAGCCTGCCTCTGTGTGTGTGTGTGTGTGTGTGTGTGTGTGTGTGTGGAGGGGGAAAAGGGGGGGTGCAGGGTCACTGTCAGGGAATTAGAAAAGGGGGGAATGAGTGAGAGAGAGGGGGGGGACAGAGGGGGATAGGGGATGGCTGGAGGGGTCCTAAACTTGCCCCCCCCCCTCCACCTCCTTTTTTGCCCACCCACCCCGCCTTGGTCACGCCTGTCAGGGGCTGGTGACAGACGGCGCGTGGGTCTCTGTGTGTGTGTTTCAGGAGGTGGGTGGGGGGGGGGGTTACCCGTGCTGTTTGGCGTGTGGATGTCAGAGGTCAGGCACATGGTCTCGGCCACCTCGTGCCTCGCAGTGACACACACACACACACACACACACACAAGCTGCCTGCCGCCTCCCTTTTCCACCTGTCCCCATTCACTCCTGAACAAACACACACGTCAACGAGAAAATCTGCAACCGCTGTAATGAGGAGATATTTCAAATCAGCTATGAATCAGAAACAAGACTAGAAAGGGTAAAAGCTGCAGTGAGATATTTATTACTTACCTAAACTCTAACACAGTTACACCCTAAAACAGAATCCCTGCTCTTTTCAACTTTTATCAGCTATCACAAGTAAAGATATTTATATTACTGATTAATCTACTGTTTATTTTCTATTACAATTTCCCACTCTTCAATTTTCTTCTTTTGTCCAACAGTTAAAAACCTTAAAAGACTTGTTTTTTACTGCAGCAAATCTCACAGAAGAGACACAAGAGAGAAGCTGAAACCAGAGAATATTTGGCCTTTTGCTTGAAAAATGACTGAAACGATTAATCAGTTATCAAAACGGTTGCCAGCTAATCTTCTGTCGATCGTTGCAGCTCTGATTATAAACAGGAACGGGAGAGACTTGAATCTGTGGGCCAAAAAGCTCCACAGCGATTACAGGATAAAACGATTTTGATTTTCCTTACTGTAAAACTTCAACAGCACTGGTTTGCACAGAAACTATATTTAGTCATACAATTATTGCAGCATGAGCTTTGAGAAGATATATCTGTGTCAAAATAAGAAAATAAGTATCAGTTATCAACTCTTTAACAGCAGGTTGGTGTTCAGTGTTATGACCTCTGAATGCCATAAAAAAAAACATATTCCAACTTTACTGTTAGAAAGCTGTAGCTGAAATAAAACACTTTGAACCCGGCTGATCCAAGAATGAGGGAATTGTTGTGAGTCTTCTAAAAGTCTCACATTTGCATTAAATTGTTATTTCCGTTAGTTGTGTTAGACACATGACTAATTGTTGAACTTAAAGCTAAACTGAACCAGTGTCATAAATAGCAAGTGTGTGCGATTATAATTAGCAGTGTATTATGTATGGCCACGTCTCTTCTTCTGCTTCAACATTTGATCCCCTACAAACACAAAAGGACAATGTGTTCTATGTCTCATTTTAATGACCATCACGCCAACAAAACCCAAAGAACAGAGCTATGTATCCTATTGTCTGCATTTATGAATATATTCTGTTTTAAAAGGAGCTGCTGCATGTAGACCGTACCAGCATTAAGTAACTACATTCTCTATATTGAATCCTTTAATATAGAAATTATACTTCCAAATGATGTCACCTACTGCGTATATTTCATTTTATATTCAACATTCTGTAACATAGTTACTACTAACAGGGTTCACAACTTGTTGGATATTTATGTGGTCTAACAGCACATTTTGCCCCAGAAATAAACACGTTTCAAACCACACAAAAAGGATGAACATATAATGAGAATGTTTTCTTTTTCACATTAGCTGAGGTTAGCCCTTGGACCCATGAGCATATTCACACAGTTCTTACACTTCTTAAATTGCATCATCAGTAATCTGGTATTTTTTTCTCCGAGAGCTAAGTCGCCGCTCTCGGCTACCCACGCCTTCACCCCTACTGAAAAATGATCCATTCTATGTTCAACCCTGGTTTAATAAGTCCAGCAGCAGAGAAACACACTACTGGGGTGCATGCCAATTCCCTAGTCATTTTCCAACATAAACCAAGTATTTTTGGATTATTGGTGAGCATTTTCGGCACTTTGACACTCCTGTGAAAACACTACAAAATAGAAAGAAGTGAGTTTTAGTGCCAACAGGTAGCTTGTACAGAAAATCGCTGGTTAACACCAGCGTGCTACTTGACTTGGTTGCTGTAAGATCTGGAAGAAAATGTGCGGTCAGTTCTCCACCTTCACGCTTCCTATTAGCATCCCTCCTCCATTCTTTGTCCTCTACTTGGTCCATTCTTGATTTATTCTGATCTCTCTCATTTCCTCTCTTGCTCTCCTCCCTCAGCTATAATATGACCATCTCACTTGAACTTCTCTCTAACCTTCCCCCTTCCATCTAAACCTCTCTACCCGTTTTCCTTCCCTTAATTCCTCCATTCCCACCTCCCTCTCTCTGTCAAATTTAATCTCTAACATCCCGTCTCTCTCTCTCTCTCTCTTTCTCTCTCTCTCCCCCTGTGTCACATTGTCTTTAATATATTTGGAATTTGTACCAACATTTGCTAAGCTTCTCTGGAGACAGATAAACACATTGGTGGAGATAATTCTCATTACGTGGATATTTCTGTGCAAGGTAGTGAGATGCAAACTTGAGGGTCAGCAGACTGCTAACTAGCTCACCAAGACACTTAAGTTGTTATGGCTGCAGTACAGTTAGAGCCACCTGGTCTCATAAAGTTTCATGGAATAATGAGTCCATACAATGCAAATAACTCTTTACAAAAGAGAAAAGAAAAGAGAAAACTGACACAAACTGAGCGTGTTGAAGTTGGGTGGTGTTTTACTTTGTTAATAACAGTTCTTATTTAACCAAAACCTCACCCCATGCAAACTAAAATGTTGTTAATGTGATGATAAAAGTAAAATCTTACTCTCTGATTGTGGAGACACTAAATTATATAACTGATAATCTTCACTTTGCTCTTTGCCCACAGTTTCGATTATACATACAATTCTGTACATATGAATTTGGTCTTATTTGAGTAATTGTTGACACTATGTTGCTTCCTAATATCAGCCCCTTCCTCTCTTATTACAGGCCTTTTTCACTGCTTCAGTCTGATGTTCTGTTCATTAAGCATCGCCAAAAATAGGTTATTTCTGTCTCAGACTAATGATTATATAGTTTTAAAACTCTAATTTGCCTGCCTCTCTCCCTCTGTGTCTATATTTCTCTGTCACCCCCCCTTCATTCCTCTCTCTGTCTCTACCTTCCTCCCCCTCTCCTTCAGTAGTGGTCAGCCGCAGCGGTCATGGCACCACTGGACAGCGCTCTGCTAGCACAGGACACACAGACCCGTTGCCAGGCAACAGCAATGAAAGATCACTGTGTGTGCGTGTGTCCACATGTGTGCACAAGTGTATGTGTGCGCATGTCTGCTGCTCACATGTTTGTGTGTGTACCTGTGAGAGTGTTAATCATTAAAAATAAACATGTTTCCCTGCCTGTAGCTGAGGCTTCGGTGTGAGGCAAACAAAGTGCTGCATGCTAATGTCTCCACTGATGTTTACACTTTAACAACCAGTATTAAAGGATTACTCTGGTTTTTTTTTGTTTTTTTCACATCATAGCTGTCTGATGAGAAAAAGGTGAAAACCAGAATGAAATCACACTTAAATTCGGAATTACTGTACATTACGGTTCAACAGCTAAAAGCTAACAGATTACAATGAATAATGATACTGCAGTTTCAATGGGTTGTGAAGAATGTGTTTCATGGCTACAGAAAAACTGTCTTCAGTGTTTTCTACAGACATACCAATCACTTCCTGTTCTAAAAAAGCCCTCCAGGATCTGTATGAACAAAATGCAGACTGTACTAACATTGATCTGTGTATAATACTCTCGCTAAGAAGTTGATACTTTTCACAAGTGGCTTGTTTCATCCATCTATATACTGATGAGGCTTCATTGTATCTGCGTCTGCAGAGTGAATGAGTAACATTGTGTTGTTAGTGATTTGTGTTTGTGTGAGTTTATGCACAACTGTGTACCATGTATGTGTGTGTGCGTGTGTGAGTCAGAGACAGAGAGTGATTACGTGAATGTGTGTGCGCGCGGCTTTATGCGTGTGTTCACAAGCGTATGTGAACGTGCACGAGGGCGAGCGTTTTCCGAATATGTCTCTAGAGTGTTTATTATATCCGATACAGTACCTCTTTCTCGCACCACATATTTCTGTGCCGATCGATTCTTCTGACTCCCGACAAGACAATAATCGCACCGCCCTCCCTCTCTCCTTCTCTCCACCATTATTACTGCCCTCCCCAAGGAGCACAATGCAGGGATGGAGGGATGGAAACAGAGAAATAAAGGGAGGGAGGACAGGGGGAAGAAGGAAATGGCCACTGTGTGTTACTTCCTCTTCCAGAATCTCTGCGCTGGCTCGTAAAGACGGAGGAAGAAAATTTGTGGATGAGAGAGGAAGACGGGGCTAGGATGGTGGGAGATGGAAACAAATGAGCAACAAAAACAAGGGGATGAAGACAACGAGCAAATGCTGAAAATTTAGGAAATTTGGAGGGATAATGGTGGAGGCTAGGAGACATGACAGAGATGGTTTCAAAGAGAGAAAACAAGGGGAGTAAAGAGACAGAAAATGGCAGGGGGAGTGATGGAGAGAACGGAGGGAGAATGGTGATGGGACAGTAGGGAAGACACATGAGAGGAGGGAGCAAAAACAAACGAGGAGAGGAGATGAAAAAAATAAATACACTAGCAAATGACAAACAGGCGACAAAAAATGTAGAAATCTGGGAATAATGGCTGAAGGTGGGAAAAAATAACGAGGTGTGCTGAAAAAGAGAATTAGAGGGAAAACCCCCCCCTAAAAAAAAAGAGAGGCAAGGTCAGATAGGAAGAGCAGGAGTGAGTGAAAGGATGAGTAGAGCGATGCTTGGACAGTAAGTGAGGGACAGGGCAGAGCCGGGAAAGGAAATAAATGTGCAATGATGAACAAAAAGAGAAACAAGCAGCCAAAACTGCAGAAACGTTGGGTGGTAATGGCAGAGGGTATTAAAAACTGGATACGAATGAAGTGAAAAACAGAAAGAGAATAAACTGAAAAAAGAAATAAAATGGACATGTATAGAGCAGGGTAAACTGCAGTGAGATAGAGCATCCTCACAGGAAATAGCAGGAAGGAAAAGATAGTGACAATTGGACTAACAAAGACACACAGCCTCGCCTTGATGGTGTGTGTGTGAGTGATTGGATGAGGAGGGAGGGGGCAGATTGTGCACAACAGAGTCAATGACAAAATGAACAGACAAGAGTGGACAGAAAGATGACCAAAAAATGAGACGGAAGAGGGGTAGGCGGGGGGGCTTCAAAAAAGGACAGAAAAAAGGTCAGATAAAAGCCTCCGAGACATGAAACGTGCATTGTGAAATCCCAGTTTCATGTCCCAACTAAGCTGGATGTATCATCGCTGTTACTGCTGTATGCTGGACATTTGTTCTGGTAGCAGTTTGAATCAGAAAAAATAAAACTGTAATAATAATAATAATAATAATAATTCTTCCTAAACTTGCAAAATACAAGGACAGTGCATGGTGCTGTCCCAAAAGAGACTACATTTGAAAAAATACTTTGTTCACTGACGTATTTTCTTTGAGTTTTCTGCTAAACAAAAAAACTCAGAATAAATCTGATAAAAACAATATTCTAAATAAAAATAAAGAATTCTTCTTATTCTTCATTCCTACATAAAGTTCAGATCCTTCGGTACTAATCCTGAGTCAAAATCCTGCAGCCTCCTTTTCAGCTTGACCACCACATTTATTCAATGGGGGCTGAAAGGATCTCATAAGGCAGAATTTTCTCCACCAATAGAAGATCATATTATCCTTCAATTTGGAGTTATGAGGTTGTCATGCGACTGCAGAGATATTTATGTTCGGACGTTTTGGATTTGAGAAAAAAAAACAAAAAAAAAATCCCAGTCCTGTCTGTAAGACGTTTTAAAATCAAGCTTTTTCTTTGTTTTTGTGACACACCTCTAATTCTGATTCAGGACCTGGTCTTTGATAACCTACGTACTGGAGCTCCACAAGTGCAAATAAATGAATGAATGAATGGATGAATGACTGAATGAGGTGTGTTGAAACCAGGCCGCCGTCCTCTCCTCCGGCCATGCATACCCGGTGATCTATGGTGCGTGCTGCGAGCCGTTAGATGGTTAGGTTTACAGGTTTATCGATTGGACCCGACTTAAATTGGCTCCCAATTAAACAGAGCGCTTATTTGACCTCTTTACCCCTTCCTGTCCTCTCCTTTCCTGTCCCGTTAAATATCCCCCCCCCCTCCCACCACCACCGACCTCCATCTCCTTATTCTCCCCACCGAGCTCCTCTCCATCGACACATCCATCTCTCGCTCAGTGTAATACCTCTACTCCCTTCCCCCCTTCATCTACGGCCGTCACCCCATCCCCATTCTCTGTTACCAGCACCTACCCCCTCTATTTAAACCCCTCTCTCTCTATCACTGTACAAGCGCTGCATTCGTTTTCCACTCGCCGTCCATTTCCCACCTTTCGCCAGATCTGATCTTTGCTCTGTTTCTCTCTCACACTTTCTCTCAGTCAATCCATCAATCTCCCCTTAAATAACAACGATGAATTATTAAGTGTATTTATTCAAACAGCATTAATTATAAAATATAGGCAGCTTGTCAGTCTATCCGCTTTGGCTGAGGCCGACCAACGCGGGATGGGGAGGGAAAAGAAGGAGAAGAAGAGGATGAAGAAGAAGATGGGGTATTGGGAGGTAAAGGAAAGGTGGAGGGTGAGGTGGTTTGTGGTTAGGGTTGGAAATTGGGGAGAGAAAAAGAAGAGGAGGGAGGTGGAAAGGGGGGTTAGGAAATTGGTGTGGCTAGCGGAACAGCTCCCCTCCCTCCCCACCACCCCATCCCTCACTCCCTCCTCACCCTCCCTCCCCCTTCCCTTCCCCGCTCTGCTTTGTATTCTGCGGAGATGACAGGGGGAAAGCTTTATTGCTCTGAGTTTGTATCGATCGGGGCCCCGCAGAGGGGGTAGCCAGACCCGCGCACACTGGAGGCCCTTTCGCAGAGGCCGCTGACTGCTGCCTATAGCCCCCGCCTCGCCCCACCTCGCAGCAGCCAAACACACCCGTTCCCCTCTTCTTTCATTCTACCTCTCCTTCTTTTTCTCGCACTTTTAAAATTGCGGTCTCTCTTTCTTGTTTCGAGAGGTCAAGAGACGAAGCGCGGCAGCTTTTATTTACCTGCGTGCAACATCAACGCACTCAAACACAGAAAGCCTCGCAAGAGTGAGGCATAAATGAGAGTGAATGAAAACACGATCTCTCTCGCAAAAGACTTTCCACCCAAACACACACAAGCAGAGGTGAAACACGTTCGCCGGGAGCAGCAGCACTCGCATGAATACGCTCATATGTAGCAGCAACTCACATGAGGGAGTACACAAACTCACACACACACACACACACACACACGCATTGCCAAAACACAATCCCAGGCTCCAGGGCTGAGCTGCTGTCCTGACCAGAGTTGCATCAGAAATCCCTAATCTGGGAGCGTGACGGTCCTCAGTTCCAGCAGGCAGGGATCAGGACGCTCCGGGCAGATTCCGAATTTAAGGATAAGATGGGATGGGGATGCAGGTTCTGAAATCACCCCAAGGGACGGAGGGATGGGATGGAGCCAGGGATGAGAGGGGCTGGAGGAAAGGCGGGGTGAGTGGTATGATTTGCCCCCATGTGCCCCCTTACTGTGCACCCAACTTCCCAGCATTCTTAGGGGCCAGTGGAGAGACATGGGGACCAATGACCGCCTCTGTAATTCTGCAACCGCTTTTGGCTGCGGGAGCAACTGGATATGAAGTGGAGAGGAGAATACCGGTGTCACTTAGAGTTACAGCACTATATCAAGTTTTTTTTTTTCACATATTAAAAAAAAAAAAAAATCTTTATTTGAAAAAAGAGATTGAGAGATAGATGAATTATCTCGCTCAGTGGAAGTTGTTTTCATAATCTAATAGAATGAAGGCAGCATATGGCCTCTTCTGATTGGTGTAAAATGGTCCAAGATATCTGAGATTAAAGTGACCGACCGCATACAAACAGCCTGACCAACATAAATTACTACAAAAAAAAAAAAAAAAAAAAAAAAACCCAAAACAAAAGAAATCAAATGTTTTCCTTCAAGGCTTTCCAGGATGATCTTGGATTCAAGCCTTCCAACTTTCCAGCCGCTCGTCTGAATCTGTAACCTTCTGGCCATCGTCGCAGCCTTCCACTTAACAAACTCCATTTTGTTGAGGTGGGCTGAACGAATCGGCGAGCCAGCCGCGGAGGGAGAGGGAGGTAGAGAAGAAGAGAGGGAGAGAGAGTGATGGACGAATCGACGGCTGGAGGGAAGAATGGGTGCTCAAGGCCACCCTGCTCTGACCCCCCCTCCTCCTTCAACTCTTTCGCTCCAGAGTGGCTGTTATCTCTCTATTTTTACACTCCTTCCATCAACAGACCGCCCCAGACCCACTTATGTTCACTCACCAAATGACACATGGACACGCACACACAACGCACACACAGAAAAATACACAATTACAGATGTAGACAATGACCGTGGCGCTGCTAAGCCACTGTGAGTCATTAAGCGAGTGCGAGTGTATTTTTTTTTTTTACGTGGGTTGTATGTGCAGTGCGTAACCTTTTACAGACACTGCAAATCACCTGCTGCCCTGCTGTTTGACCAGAGGTTTGATCAGGAGTGGCTTTCTTCGGCATTAGGCTGGTTTAGAAATGTTTCTCTGAAATGTTTTATATGTGAAGCGATTTTAAATTTGACTCAGTGAATTCCTTGGAAACAAAAAGCCAAAACGCCGATAAGAACTTGAGGTATATCAAGGTTGTTCCATTCAGGTGATTTTTTTTTTCATCTGAACTATTTCACTATTTTATAAGCAAAACACATTTTTCTCTTAAAATGTAAATAATTTAAAATCAAACGCGCGGCACAGAGGCAGTTTAAGATGCTTTGATGATTCCTACAACACCTGAAAATATAGACAAATAATAACACTGAAAATAATCACATCAGTGAGGTTAAAGTCCACACAGATACACACACATACACACGCACAATTACAGGCTTCCAGAGCAGAGATAATTGTAACAACCATAGAGAGAACAGGTGTGTGTGTGTGTGTGTCATTGTATGGATCAGATCCATAGGGGGTAGACTATACAATAACGACCAATTTAATGGAAAAGTCTATCTTTTCGTGGGTGGAATGTATGTGTGTGTGTGCGTGTGTGTGTGTGTGTATTTAGACCAACACACACAACAGGGATGCCAGCATGATGCCATTATACTTTCCACTATAATATTATGCTTTACACTACGTGTCTTTATTATTTGTACTATAATCATGTCCTTTCTTCGCTGTGTGTGAGTGTGTGCGTGGACATTGGTCGTTATTCACTGTAGATGAAAACACGCTGGCACATGTTGGACCACCACAGTGTTATGTGCAACTAAGACCACTCTCTCCTTAACACACACAGACAAACAGACAGACACACACACACACACACACACACACACACACACACACACACACACACACACACACACACACACGCTGCCTGGCTGACTGACCTACCGCCATTTCACACTACTGACCAGTACAAATTGGATAAGGGTCCATTCTCTCTGCACCAGCACACTTTCACACAGACACAATGTGCACAAGTTCAGATATACACACACACACACACACACACACACACATACACACACACACACGCATGCACAAACACGCCCTACACAACAAGCTCAAAATGGCCGAAACGCTGCGGTTAGAGTCGGCCTCTCAGTGGCGAGTAAAGTTACAGAGCAGAAAGAGAAGGAGAGGTGAGATAAGGAAGGTGCCTGTGGCTTCTTATTCTCCTTTGTGCTAAACTTTGTCAGATTTTGTGATTATTTAAATGTTTCTGTTCAGTTTTACAGACTGCATAAAAAAAAAAAAAAAATTGAAGCTGATTAGAAGCTCAAAACTAACCAAAACAAATTTCGATCACGATCTTCCCACACTAAACAGCCCCATCTCTCCTTCACACTGATGATCATACATGTTATTGTCATCGTAGTATAGACCTTGTTGCTACATGTCCCGACCCTCAGTGGTCTCTGTACATTCTTTCCTTTCTGCTTTAAGATCCCACTTTGTCATTTCTGCTGCTGAGTTTCCTTGAAGACTAAACACGAACAGTCTGCAAGGATTTGTTCCTACCTTTTGCCTTTTGTTAAATTTGTGTTTAATAATGCGTGTACAGCTGTTCTTTATTAACAGTGTGACCTTGCATACTTCAAACCCACAATTTCTACAGTATTTGTAGTGGATGCTGCTTCGCGTTAAGGACTTTTTATTTTCGAAAAGATCTTAGTGGCAGGGGTTCTGGTGCTGCCCTGTTAGCTTAGCCTCTAACCTAACCTGACACTGCCAACAGCGTGACGATGGTTTGTGTTAATTGTTCCGCCTTTGCAGATAGGGTGTCTCGTCTACTATTGACCTCGACAGTCCTGACAGTGTTGTACAGTAAACTTTCTTAAGACCACTGCATCTGTTTAACCCTCTGGTTGTTTGAGCATGCACACTGTGTGCCTATCTCTCTCTTCGCCCTCTCTGTCCCTGGTTTCTCCCCCTTGTCCTCTTTTCACTCAGGCTTCTCTTTGCTGGACCATCAGCTGTTCTGGAACCTCTCTCTCTCACCCCTGGCTGTCGATCCCAGATGTTTTGGATCTGGATCTAAGTTCTCTGTCTTGAATGCATGTGGCCTATGTCTCTCTCTCTCTCTCTCTCCCTCTGTGTGTTTGTTTGTTTCTCCTATCTGTGGGAATAGCCTGTCATCTTTCCAGGTCTCCATGGTAGCGTAAAGTAAAGTTGCTTGACGTACCCCTGGATTCATATTCTCAGTTTCGTATTAATTTTATTGCTGTGATTTAATGTTCTATTGCATGTCTGTCCTTCCTGGAAGACAGATCCCTCCTCTGTTGCTCTTCTTGAGGTTTCTTGTATTTCTTGGGGAGTTTTTTCCTTCTCCAAATTGAGGGTCTACGGACATATTCTATACACATTGTGAAGGCCCTTGAGAAAAACGTGTTATTGTGATATTGGCCTATATAAATAAAGTTGACTCAATGTTCTCACCTCTCTATTCACTTCAATGAAAGACTATTGATTGTAAGCCAGGTTTTCAATGCGGCAGCTTGGGTCACAATGCAGCACAGTATATAGTGCACGCTACCCTTTGCTTCACTCGTCCCCACCCCACTCAGCTTCATATAGAGCTATGTAATTACAGCGTGGCCTTGCCATACCCCCCTATAGCGCCTAATTGTGTGGATGCCAGGACTGCATGCTGTTAGGGAGCGGCTGCATTGTGTAGGTTTCAGATGTTTGCCTTCATGTGCAGGTCTGGTGTACTAATGTCCATATGAGCAGGGCGGTGGAAAGAAAAATGTGTTTTACCTTCGTTGGTCCTGCATTCTGACTCCGTCTTTGAATGCTGGTGTGGTGTATCTATCTGCGAAAAACCTTAGGTCAAGTTTATTGTTCATTGTTCTGTGGTTTAAATAGTAAGTGGTGTAATTAATCCTTACTATTCTTTTTGGACAAATAATCTACTTTTTAATTTTTCTACTTTTAAGTGTAGTGAATCTGGTAAAAGACAGATAATGTGACAAATGCTGGTGAATAATTAACTCAAAAAGTGATACTATATTACAAACTCTGATCCACTTTGTGTGTTTTAGTTTTAAAATGTACTGTATATTAAATGAGTCTACCCACATTTATATAAGTGAGGCGGACAGAAAATTAAAAAACTCCTCTCAAACTGACCATTAAGTTGAATTAGCACTTCTCAACAACAGTGTATGAAGGAAGGAGTTACAGCAGCTGTATTAGACTGTAGCAGTTTTAGCTAATACCTAATAAACTAACAACTGAGTCCATACACTATGATATACAATACATGAATCCAAATCATGAAAATCAAAGCAGGCAAGCAGTTTATTTTTGAACAAATAACAGTTAATTACATACACTATCTGACACTAACAGAATAAGAGCTAATACAGGTGTTATCATGTGTCATCTTTGATGTATGTACGCACCAGCTGGGTGCAGTTTTAGTGCATCTGAGAAATTTTAAACTAGACACAAAAGCCAGAGGAAAAAGTCCTCCTAATCTTAATAGAAGTAATTAAAAATGATTGTTTCCCAGTTCTCATCTTTGCTCTCTGTGCAGTTTTTTTCATTCAAGCCACAGAAGAGCTCAAACACTGTGTCCAATATGTTCTTATGCTTTTCACACAGATATATTCATGTTTGCCTTCTCGAGCCAGTAACTGCTGTGCTGTATTGGTCCACACTTGTTTTGAGACTCTATTGACTCTGGCAAATTATTCGGAGTGATTGATGCTTTGATGGTGCGGTTGGAGATTACTGGGTAGGATACCTTTGTCTGTCGCTCTAAAATCACAGTACTGCATTTTGACCTGTAGATTATTAGAGGTCAGATCAGTAGTGTGCAAGAAAGCAGCGCTTCCTTTGTTGGCACGAGTGCATGAACCAGTCGGACACCGGATTTTCAACATATTCTGCAGTTACAAATGTTTTCCTATATAAATTTCCTTTGTTCTTTAATTGTTTGAAACTCTAAGCTGTTTCAGGTAAAGTGGTACACAGGAAGTGATGTGTTATATTGAAATGAGAGGGTTTATGCCTCCGAAAACTGAATAATATTTGTAGTACTGGTTCAGATCCACATATATAAGACGTATTCACAAACCCAATGCCCGAGTATGTTTATAATATCACACGAGGATCTCCCTGGTGGCTCCCACCTGGCCGTGTGTGGTCGTGTGTTGGTCTAACTTAGTGTACATCTGAATATTTGTATATCGCCGTGTGTGTGTACTCACAGGCGAGCCACGTGGCCCGGTGTGTTTACATTTGTTGACGGGGCACGCGGGGCGATATCTCACGGTAATCGATGAACAAGGGAACGAGAGGGGGGGAGGGAGGGGGTGAGAGGGATCGGGGTGGGGGGGGGGAAGGAAAAAATCGGTAAGGAAAGCAGGTTATCTCCTGTCATTAACGGAGGGATTCCCGTGTGGAGGGAAGGAGGGAGGGGCAGGCGGGTTGCGTAGGGGAAAGACCTGGATTCATTGAGAAAAAACACAGCGTGTTTGGCATGAAGAGAAAGCAGACAATTATCTATATTGATTAAAGCCAGCCAGCCAGCACAGGGAAGACAGAAAACTATGGCTGGATCAATAGAGAGGGAGGGAGGGAGGGAGAGAGGGATGTAGGGCAGAGGAAAGAGGGATAGTTGGAGACAGACGAGACGGTGAGGGCTTGAAGAGAGACGAGGCCGAGACTCGACGGATGAAAAAGTGAGTTGAGAGACAGAGTATTACGAGCGAATAAAAAGAGAAAATGAATTAAAGCAAGATGAGGGAGGAGTGAGAGGGAGAGGCGGTGAAGAAGAGATGACTGGCAAGAAATCTCACTGCGAGGGATGAGGTCGATGAATTTAACCGATGATAGTAAAAGTGTTAATGAAAATGACGGGTGGGTATTTGATGACTTAGCATGTAATGTACTTGAGGAAGAGAGTGTAAGGAGATCGATAAGTAGACGGATCCACTGTACGTGTAGATGGACGGACTCAAGGAAGGGGAGAAAAACTGAAGAGGACGACGGGAAAAGGCTCAGGATGTAAGAAGGGGAGGGAGCAGGCGAACACACAAAAAAATGGAGCTGAGGAGCAAAGAAAGAGATGGATGAGCAGAGAGATGGAACAAGGACAGCTGTTTGGTCGTATGTGCGTAACATCATCCTCAGTCGCTCTCTGGGGACAGGAGGAGACCATCGCTGGGGGAACGAACGCTGCTCAGACACCATCTCATGTTTGTGGTTTTTATGTGTGGGTTACATTTGCATACCAGAAAACCACATCTGGAGCAAAGAGGCTTGTTGACTGTGACAGTAGATATCCATCAAATACATAAACTCAATAAAGCAGGTCTCACTTCCATGTATACAAGCTCATTGCTGTTTTACAGCATGATAATTAGCCAGTACGCTAGGAAATTACTGCTGCTGCATGTAAGTGATTTGGGGCAAGTCAGAGTGAATTCGAAAGTCTTCATAAACAATGCAGTCCCAACGGTTACACATTCAAGCTGTGTGGCCTGTCTGATGCTGTCATATTGATCATTTTATTGTTCACTTTTTAATCATGCAAATGTTAGAAATAGAACTAGCTTCTCTTTCTATCTCCCTCATCATCACTTTCCTTAACTCTCCTTTATTTTCTAATTCTCTCTTCTTTCCTCTACAATCTCTTTTCTTTCACTTTCCCACTTTCATTCACAATTTCTCCATCTCAATTTGTCTCTCTCTTCAGTCTTGCTACTCCCTATTCATTGCCTCTTCATTTCTCTCTCACTCTATCTCTCCTTCCACAGGGTCAGTCCGATGGTCACCAAGGTGCTGTAGTGAGCAGTATGGAGGATTGTAGGTCTGGGGCGAAATGGCCCTTAAATGGCTCTCAAACTCACACTGGCTTTATTGATGCTCTGGCCTGACGCCAGCTAGCCTCAACACTTTGTGTGTGTGTGTGGGGTGTGTGTGTGTGTGTATGTGTGTGTGTGTGTGAGAGAGAGTCAGGGGGAGAGTGGCGCTGATTGCTATGTTGATTATACAGAATAGTCCTACACCTCTCTGAAAGCTTCTTAACACAGATGGTGTGGAGAGACAAGACAGAGACAGGTGGAAAACACAACACTGGTTCGGGTTTCATGCACTGAGTTGGGTAATTTTAAATAGACTGTGTATGTATGAGTTAAATGGAAAAACAAGTAATGGAAACCTCCATGAAGTAAGTAACTCTTGTTTAACATTTATGGAATTAAAATGTTTAAGCGCATTCTGATCTGTAACGAAAATATGTTAAAATAAGCCGAAATGATCCATTTGGATTTAGCTTGTTTCACTCCGTCACTCTCTTGCGAATGCATTCTGCTGCAATGCACTGCAAGTGTTGCCCGCACTGATTCATTCTACATCTGCTTTGATTATGTAGGTTTAAGCTAAATTGAGAATGTTGCTTGAACACATTCCCCTTGCTCTCGAGCTTCTTGTGAAGTTTTTCGCAGTTAAAAGCAAACGGATTCACCAGCATCAGTTGCAGTGAGAGTCTTCAGTGTATGTTGTAATACGCTGACAAAGAGCCACATTTGTTCAGAGTCATCACGAAATGTTTGGTCACTACAATGAAAGTTGGCACATCACAAGAAACCACATCAATTCCTTAGAGTTTAAAGGAGCATTAGGGGATCTGAGACATTTATAGACTTCTATTGACAGAACCTTTCTGTTTCTTACTCAAGTCCTGACGCCTTTTAATTGACCCAAACAATAAAGTGTCCTTTTTAAAACTTTAAGGTTATTCTGATTGACCAGATAAACTCTTCTGAATTATTTGAGTGTAAAAGGGGAGTTTTTAAAAAGGTTATTCCCTTCCAAATCAAAACATGAAATTATGTGCTGTCAAACAAGTAATAACACATGTTCACACTGTGTTCTAGTGGTTTTAAAAAGAGCTAAATCAAGCCTCATCAATAGCGTCTAATCAGGCATGATGCATTTATGTAAACCTCTATCTCTATCCTCCAATGGTCACAATCCTTTAAAAACACGACTGGAACTGATAACCGCATGTTGGTGTCAAAACTCTAGTCGCTGTGGAGAAAAACCACTGCGGTGGCCTGGCCATATCTCTGGTTCCTGCTTCACCACACACCCACACACACAGACACAGAGACACACACACACACACACGTGAAGGCTACATATGAGTGGCCTCAGTCAGTCATATGTAGTTAGGAGTCTCATCCACATTCTGGCCGAATGTCTGGCTTCTTTTTCTTCAGCTGACGTTGGCATGTTACTGTGGACACAATGTGAACACAAAGGAGTGCGTATGTTCACATACGCACACATGAACATAAACATAAATGCACACGCACGATGTCTGGTCTCTCTCCTCTTTCACACTTTCTCATTCTCACACAAACGGATGTAGAAATCTAACCCTCGATTTAATCAGAAAAACAAAATTAATTTCAGTTTATCAACAACTGAGACTTTAAATAAGGAGTGCAGCTTTTTAATACCTGTCCAACATAAATGATATGCAGATACGTTATTACCACATCAAATTTTCATTCCACTGAGGAAAAAGATGAAATACTTTGATATATTGTTATGAGGATGCCTCAGTAACTAGCCTCGCTTTGATATTGCTTCTGACGTGCGATTGATGAATGACTGAATTCAATAAAATACAATCTACTCTGGCAGACTTGATGAAATTTGGAATGCAAACGTATGTTAAGGTATGTTTTCTGTATGGGACGGGGGTGGGGGGAGTGCAGACTTGCCTTGCTTATAAGGAGCAATGGGTGTGTATGCGTGTGGGTGTGTGATTGGGGGAGGCTGGGGGGGAATCACGCTTATGAAAAATAAATTTCAAAAAGCCAGCATTACCTCTGCTCAGGCCGAGCTCCAGCCTTTGCATTTCAATGTGAGGTGCAGCCTCCATTATTTATGATGCTTTACACCTCAAAACCACGGCCTGCCTCTCTCTACCTCACTCACTCCGACTCTCTCTCTCCCCTTATCCCCATAGTAACCACTAGCCCTGGGTCTCCAGCACTGCCTGTGTGTATAGAAAGAGACAGCGGCCTGCAGGATGGTTCGGTACCATCAGGCATTTGATGGGGTGACAACAGGCAGGAAGTTCCAAACAAACTTAGACGATCACTGAATTATCAAAACACGATACTAAACTTGATGTATAAACATCTCTGAAGACCGAAAGGAAGATTTTATGGTTGCAGACAACAGCTACAGATGACTACAGATATTTTCTCAACTTTCATTTCAGTGTTATATCTGCAAGTTGGTTCAGCGATAGTAGCGGCTGTCATATCGACATCTATTCCACGTCAAAATGTTCCCTCTTTGGTGTCTTCCTGTCGGTCTCCCTGCCTGAAAGGAAGCAGAGTTTTATCTTGACACGCGAGATGCTGCACTGCCAGGAACTGCATATCCACACTCAACTAAAAACAAAGTTCTGCTCGATGCTTAAAATCCTCAGACATGTAGAATCTCTACAAAGTTAAAGATGCTACATGCAAAATAAGCCTTTTACTGTAACATGCACAAATTACTGCCACAATAGTTATCAGATATCTAAGTATTTACAATAGACTAGAACCCGCTGCTGACAACATCTACTCTTTATTTCACCTTATTTGTCAGTGGCAACATCCCCTTCACAACAGGATGTAACAAGGTTTATGGGAAATATAGTGAGAAACTGTAGCACCAACACTATCAACAACATAAAATAGAAGCTGGAATATACCGGTTACATCAAGGAAGAACAATTTACCCATTGTTAGAAATGATACAAGCAGCACTCACAATATATTTGCCTGTAGTATTTTGTCAAGGGGCAAGCAACAAACCCATTATTGGATTGGTTTCAGCTTCAGTTCCATTGGTCTCGTTCCAAGGTAAACATATTTTCAATTCAGAACATAAGAAGAAAGTTAATAATACATGAAAATATCTACAGTACTTTGACAATAAACTAAGGAACACTGGAAGTGGCAGTTTACTCAGCATCAGACTTTTCAGATGGTAAATGTGGTTCCATGATGCCATAATATCATGGAAATCTTAAAAGAGTGCTGAACTGACTTAGCTTTGCACTCCTACAATACAGTCAGACTAATGATGGATGGATAGTTTAAAAAAGTATCAAAAATGTCTGCAGCACAACCAAAGACTGTCTTTTTTATTCTATCACACTCTTCTTCACTGTCAAAATCTGACGCCTACATTACCCACAATGGTCACAGATTTGAGTTTGTTATGCCAGTAGCAGCTAATGTAGCCTCAAGCAGAGATGAGGAGTGGTCTAGAGAGGTCTGGTAACCCCACTTCATTTTCAAACTTGTAGTCTTCAGACCCAGTTCGTCAGATTGCAGGCAGTTTCCTGTGGAGCCACACAAGCTTTATGCAACCTTTTTCACATAGGCAGTAGCGCTCTCCAAGATCGGTCAATGGATAATCGGTTCAGTTCCACTTTCAGCATGTTTACTTGCAACTTAACTTGGCTATTTCTAACACATTATCATACGCTGATGGGGAATGCCAATATATATCTAATATATGTATATATATATATATATATATATATATATATATATTAATATTTATATTTTAACCTGGGCTGCATTCGCCACCTCCATTGTAGAGACGACAACAAAACAATGTATATTTGGCCAAATAAATCCATAAATCATTTAAACTGAAGGTAAACAGACAGTAGTTGCCTAAATTGATTGTAGTTAACTGCACAGGGGTTTTATTTAATGCCAGATTAATTTGGGTTAGTCCAAACATACTTGCTGCCCCGCTGTGTACTGTTTTGCTGGAGTCGCACTTCCTGAGTCTCTACAATGAAGGTGGTGAGTGTAAAGTTATTATGACCCGATATCAGAATGGCCACAAATTAAAAAAAGGTTGAAAATCACAGTAATTTTTCCTTTAAATACAAAATTCCTTCACCGGTAGGATCAAGTTTACTCTATAGTCAAAAGGGCGTGACACCAATTCTGATTCACCCGTTCTGACTCCCATTTAACATAAAAGTTATAAGAGGATCTTTGTGGTTTTCACTTGACTTTCAACTCAGAGAGAATACTGACCTGACAACATTTTAGTACAGAATATGCACACTTCAGTTAGTATTATACAAAAACCATGCTGCCCTTGAGAATCATCTTTACTGTGCCTCTCTGGTGCTCAGCTGCTCTACAAACATACTCCAGGATACAACAGAATATAGGAAATAAAATACTTGAGGGCTCTCTACTATCTTCCTCAAAGATAAATCTAGCTAAAGTGCATGTATTTTCATAATTTAACTAAAAAACAGAATGCATGTCCTCCACACTGTCCAGAAGGTTGACATGCACAGTACAGGCTTGGTGGCCTCCGCATGCAGTTAAAGTGTAAAATGAAACTAATGTAATAACCGCAGAGCCTAGAAGGGATGAAGCTTTTCATGGTGGAAGATTTATAGTTTTGGAGCGCAGAAGAATCTCCATTTCCTGAATTAGAAGCGAACTGACCCCAGCCCTGCGACAATAGTTGGCGTGTAGCGTTAGAACATCTGCCAGACATTAGTCAAACACACCATTGGCTGAATGATGGAGCTTCTGAGGGGGTTGTAAATTACAATGGGAAAGAGGGGTAATATCCATCAGTCCATCCATCTGTGTGCGTGTGTGTGTGTGTGTGTGTGTGTGTGTGTGTGTGTGTGTGTGTGTGTGTCCGGACCTCGGACAAAAGGCCTGCTGCTGCTACGTTGGCCAAAAGCTCTGCTGGTCAGACTTAATGAACCTTACCCTACCCCCCGCTCCATCACACACACACACACACACACACACACACACACACACACACATATAAACACACCGCCCATCCCCCCCGGTGGCTCTCTCTCCTCTCCAACTCTACCTTGGCCTGCAGTGGCTATGTCACTGCTAATATTGACGACACCCCCCCTCTCTCTCCCCTCTCTCTCTCTCTCTCCTCACTCCCCCTCCCTCCCTCCCTCACTCCCCCCTGCTTTGGCCGGCAACCGCTGTTGTCCACATCTCACCTCATCCATAGTAGACAGTATTGATTTTCAGCACGGAAAATAAAAAAGGCCATGAATTTTAATGCCTCACTGTCTGTCTGTCTGTCGCCCGCCCACCCTCTCTCCCCTTTTTCTCTCTCTCTCTCCCATTCTCTTAGTACTCATCTTCACCTCCTCTCCTTTTATTCTTAGAGCCATCTCTCTCTTTGCCTTTCTCTGATGTATCTCTCTGTCTGTCCATCCCTTCCTCTCTCTCACTTTCTTTCTTCTCTGACCAATGCTCTCTCTCTCCCCCCTCTCTCTGTCCTTTCACCAAACCCACCCAACACCATTCTTCTCTCTCTCTCTCTCTCTCTCTCTCTCTCTCTGTTTTTCTTTCTCTCATTTTTTTTCCTGAGGGAAGGATAGGGGAAAGAAAAAAGTGGGGAGGCAGGTGTGGAGGATGCAGTGATATGTGTATGTGTGTGTGTTTGGGTCATCGGCCATTTCCAAGCTTATACAGCACCACTCCTGTTAACTAATCTGTGCGTGTGTGTGTGTGTGTGTGTGAGGGAGCGAGAGTGTGGTGGGATTTTGAAAGAATGCCAATATTTGGAGATAAAAAAAATCTGTCTTATGTCTTATTAAAACATTAGCTCATTAAAAACCCAGAACAGACAGCATTTGATCATTATTTTGTTGAACCACCTGAGAAAAGAATCGTCTTTTTATCTAGATCACAAATTCTGGCTCTAACACCAGCGAGCCGTTTCACGCTGTCTTACCCTCAACTACAGCTGCAGCAGAGCTCTATTGGATTTTTCTTGTTTTTCAGATGGTTATTAAGACTGAGAGTAGCCACTGGTGACCACTACATTTGACGCTGGCTAATGCTGAGTGAAGTGAGAAAGATACTATGAAAAGAAAACACATCCTACTGTTTTCCAAATTTGCAGGAATAATGGGATCATGTTTCAACAAAAACGTATATTTTTCATTTTGCACATATTCAAGAAAATGATGTATGTACTGTGTAATTTTATCAATATGATGGTAAAACACAGTACTGAAGGGAGAAAACTGACAAGTTGGAACATAGTGATTTTGCCACTCAGGAACAGAAGAAGAAAGTGGCAATTGCCATCAATGACAGGTTGCATGCTCCTGTCAGTGGCGACTGCATATCATCGTTGTCAGGTAAAAACTCTGTTTTTCGCAAAAAGCACAATTTTCAGGAAAGATTTTCAGTTGGATTTTTCTAAAATTGTAATATCGGGTGTTAACTTTCATGGTTCATATAACTCCCTTATTACATAAATAACAAGCTTTCAGTTCAATCAAGCAAAAAGAAAAATGCTAAAATTACAAGCTACGTGGCCAGCAGTGCGATTTTTCAAATATAAAAACTGAAACCACCAGAATATATTACATATGGGGTTCCAAAACTACAGTAACCTGTAATCACACCAGCGATCGGTCACTATGCAGTGTAGGACTGAGGATACAGGTAGATAAAGATAATATCTGAACATCAGATTCAATTTAAAAAAAACCAAATACCTCAATTTATTTAGTAAAACTGTAAAAGAAAAACAAAGTATGATTTGTGCTTCTTTTGCGAATTCACCCTATTTACCTGTGAGCAGATGTCTTTCTGAACAAGCGAAAGCGCTCCAGAGTCCACACTTTTCAATAAGTAGTCAGGTGCATGTAGCAAAGGTAAACAGTCTCATCACAATGTCATGAATGGATTCTTTTTTGCGTTTAAGAGTCTCTTGTTTTTTGTCACTGTGTAGGCATTTTTTCTTATGATATGGGTCATATTGTAAGACTAACAAAGACCACATTAAACTAATATATAGCACACTGATATGTGGGTCAAGGCCAGAAAGAAACACACTGGCACACACACACACACACACACACACACACACACACACACACACACACACACACACAGAGAAGTATCAGGGGGACTCAAACACAATGGCTCCACCTCAGTTGAAAGTCAAACAAGCACACAAGAACTGTTTACTTCCAGCATTTAAAGTGTCCGAACTAATCCAGACGAGTTCTGATAGAATCAGTGTTTCAACTCGTGTTACGCTGATATTTTAGTCACAGTTGGATCCTACCTTTGATTTGTCTCAGTTTGTGTGTCTTATGAGTGTCTGAATGCTGTTTTAGTGGCTTTTCTAGGAATACAATTCTTCCACAAACACATATTAGCTTTATGTTTAACATGTCAGGTGGTGGGGACTTTAGTGGAAGCATTTCTGTAATGTGCAAGCCCTCAAACTTCAGCCTCTGCTGCTGTTTAATAGACAGGGACACAAACACACAGAAACGCATTACACAGACACACAGTTTACTTTTAAAATTTAAATGCTGGTATATAGTAAACACAATTCTTTTGTCTGTGTAAAGTTACAGTCAGTTTTCGGAGCCTTAGCATACGATACAGGCTCATCTGAAAAATGAAAACATTGCCAAGTCTTTGGCTCAGAGGGCGGAAGTCATTCTCCATTTGCTGCATAACCTTCAGGCCAGCTCAATCAACTGTCAATTGGGATGCTTTCAAAACAAACTCCAGCCCATTATCAGCAAGAATGCCCCAAACACAAGCAGTGGGTTAAATGTCAGATGCCAAAAAAAATTGGTTTCCCACTTAACGTATCCTTGGACTTTGTGAGGCTCTGCATCTCCTCACAGAATGCTTCTTTAACACAAAACAGAAAAAAAACCATATTTGTATGTTTTCTGACGATAATGTGTGTGGAATGTGAAGTGTACAATGCGAAGATTTCTTTTTTCATTATTTTGCTCTGAGTGGGTGTTTATTCATCTCAGAGTGTCCTCTGCAGACTAACAGTGCTGCGCTGGGACAATGGAGGTATTTTTCAGTTTAATGAAAGCATAGTTATTGTCAGTAGATGGTTCATTCATCGCATTCATTCACCGCTACACATACAAACTGAAGGACAGTGTGTGTGTTCTCATATACACTTCATTTGTTAGTGGATATATTACAAGGTGTGTCTCCCTTCCAATAAAGGCAATAAATAAGTCAGCTCATGAAGAAAAATGCAAGGAGAACATTAACTTTGCACTCCAAACTCACAAAAGATCACCTCTTGCACCACAAACGAAAACTGGATAAGAGACATAATTAATTTCTAGTACCCTTACAACAAATATGAATGGAAAGTCTACACAATCCTCTGCCCAGAACAAACTAATACAATCCTTACCCGTCAAAACCATCACATTCAAGCCTTCCTAACTGACAATACACTTAAATACAAGGAGCCTCCCAATCCTGTTAATCCACTCATCCACTCAATGTCAAGTCCACCGTCTGTGCGTCCGTCTGGCTAGCTGACCCGGGCCCCACCCACCTTGACCCTGACCCTGAGACTGCAGCACCAACCCCCCAAAGCAGGCCCCTCGGTGAAGGTTACAATGGAGCCTCTTGACAAAAACGTAACGACTTAAGATTGTAAAGGTGAAAGGCTGGTTTTAAAGAGTCACTGCAAGAAATCCAGAACCACAACTGGCTGCCCATCTTTACTTTGAGTCAAAATTACAAATAAAAACTAAATCAAATAATAAAATATATATATTTTTTATATTTGCAAATCCTTTTAAAATAAGAGAAATTATATTTGACATTTGATTGAGATTATTTTCTTTGTACTTCACTCATATCATCTTCAAATACACTTAGTGGACAGTTTAATAGAAACACCTAGCTAAAACTAATGCAATCTAATACAACAGCCCTGCATTAAATCCTACCTTCAAGAAGGTTATAATGTTCAGCTTTGGTTGAACTGCACTGCATTATACTGGGAGGTGTTTCTGTTATGTAGCCTACCTTCAGCAATATTAGAAATGTCTAACCATACAGTTCAGACAACACTCCCTAAAATAGTTTCAAGAAAAACATTATAATTTTCATGAAGACAGAATTTATTGCAGTACTGTTGCATTAGACTGCATTAGATACAGATAGGTGTGCCTAATAAACTGGCAACTGAGTGTGCGTCATATATTTTAAACACTTGAACCAAGTCAACACGACAAATCACCACATTTAATTACCAGATAAGTTTCACTTGTTCTCTAGCTAATACCATTTCCAGGCTTAATAGCGGATTAAATCACCAGTGAAAACAGACATGTTTGTCAGAGTGAAGCTGACCTCAGTGTATGACCCCCAGCCCATCCCCAAAACACCGACCGACCGTCTCTCTCTGACCCCCCGATGAAAAATGAGCAGCCAAACACTGGTTCCCCTCCCTCCCTCGATTCCTGCCGCCTGCCAGGTCTGGTCTGTTGTGGCCTAACATTGGCCCTGGATGGCCTGGCCTGTCCCAGGACTTGAACTTGAGACGTGACACAACAGCCTGGCCAGGCGTGGACAGATGAAAGAAAAGAAAAGAATAGGCGGGTGACGGGTTGCTTGCATTTGAATCGCCGGGGCAACGGAGAGGGGAGGGGTGGGGTTAGGGGGTGAAGGGTAAAGGTCAACCCCCCGCATCCCCGGGTCCCGCACAGACCGCTCCCTAACTGACGAGCAGACAAAGGAGATGAGGAGGGGGTTCAGGATGACACGGGGCGCTGGGCGCTCGGACCCCTGCTGCCCCCCCATCAGGGGGAAGGAGGGAGAGTTGGGGGCTGGGAAATTAACACACATATGCATGGACACACAGATGCACTATGCAAACACACCAAGGCTCGCATGTGCCGCAGCTGAAGGACAAAAACATTCGGACACACACACACACACACACACACACACACACACACACACACACACACACACACAGACAAACAGACGCCTACGAACACTTAAGTCCATTTCATCTGAAAACACACAAACACACACAAACACACACACTTGGGCCTCAACTCACATGAGTGAACACACTGAGGACATTTGCATCAATATTTCATCACGGTTAAATTCAAATGCTAACATTTGTGCACACTGCTGTGATGAGCAGGGAGCACTTTACTCAGTGATCATTGATTATATTCAAACACACCAAATCACTATCAGCCCACTTACACTATTTAACCTCATTGTCTAAATGCATCAATTTAACTTATGTTGGTGGTGGTAAAAAAAAACAAACATCATATAGCTTAAAAAGTACCAGTAAAAAGTATCTATTTCATGTTACAAAATGACCACAGTATTTCTCTCTCCCACACACACACACACACACACACACACACACACACACACACACACACTATTATATGGTGTTTGAATAAAAGAAAAATCCCCTTCATCAGTCTTTATGTGTAGGTTTCCCAGCAGTCTCTACTAGAATTTGTCAGCTGATTAGAGAAACTGTCCCTCTACTGAGAGGTCACAGGATTGATTCCATATACAGGTCATGTGTCCTTGGGCAAGATACCAAATTTCTTTCTCTCTGCAGCCTGACCCTAATAAATGTTTAATTTTACAAGCCTAGGTGATTAAGATTTACACATAGGCTGTATATCGCATGAACAACTTAATCACCTACTGAGTAGAATGAGGAAATATATCAATTTAATGGCGATATCTTGATGTAATGACTTTATATCTTCTGGGACTGTGGTTATTGTAATCATATCCAGCTCAAATGTTACCTCTTCCTGCTCTTAAAGGCTGCATTACAGGCTGTTACTAACCCTTTTCAACCCCTCAGAGATGATATTACACTACCTAGTTTAGATTAAATACTGTGTGAAAGAGCCAATAATCATATCCATGAGCGAGTCATATTATTGACACTGAAGTACTGAGTCAGAAATATTATGTTGTTTGATTGTGTCAGTATTTCTCAGCTCCACTATGGAGGCCAACTAGGTGCAAATAAACTGAATGTTTTGTCTTCTCCGGTAATGGATGACTGACAGACTGTCTGAGTGAGCTGCCATCCAACCATGTTCTCTGACCCCGACAAGACTGGAGCTGCAGAGCTGGTAGCAGAAAACAACTGTGTGTGTGTGTGTGTGTGTGTGTGTGTGTGTGTGTGTGTGTGTGTGTGTGTGTGTGTGTGTGAGTGTAACAGAACATGACGATGGTCATCGGTGATCCCTCACTGCCTCAGGCGAGCACTAGCTAAATGTACCTCACTCAGTCAGCGAGACACTGACATGGATAGAGGCTCTGTATGTGTGTGTGTGCATGTGTGTGTGCATGTGTGTGTGTGTGTGTGTGTGTGTGTGTGTTTGTGTGTGTGTGTATGTGAGTGTAAAACCCATGCATCCAGACAGCGATAGCTGTGTAGCTCCAGCCACCATGTTTAAGCTGAGCTGCTGTGTTGTGTGCTATCACTGCTGCTGCTGCGGTGCTGAGATAGATAGGAGGATTGGGGCAGGCCGGGGCCCTTTCAAACCCCCAGAGAGCAGAAAGGGAGTGAGTGCTGGGCCTAAATGCAGAATCTCCTTAGCTTATACCCCCGAGGGACGCAGACACAGGGCCATTTTCTGGGAGAGAATCATGCCGCCAAGCGGACAGCGGATTTACCATATTCATACCACTCTTTAGAGAGGAGGAGGAGGAGGGAGAGGATCTTCACCTGTCCCATTTCGCTGCTATGACTGTATGTGGCTGCACCAGCTCGCACGGCCGCTAAAACCCCTAGGGGGAACCATTAAGGAGAACCTCGCTCACTCCCCACATTTCTCTCCCTCATCCCCCCATTTCTGCCTCCCTCCCCTCCTCGCATCTCCCTGCCTCCCTTTTTCATATGAAGTATGGAGCCTCTCTCATTCATTCGATATCCACACTAATAAGGCAGGGTGGTTCAGCCAAGGCCAAAGCTAAAATCTGGCAATATCGCCTGTCTCTATGTAGAAGTGGCAGGAATAAAAGGAGGGTGGGGGTGGCTGTAAACAGCTATTTTCCAGGCACAGGCCCTGATGAAAGATGTGTAGCTGCTAAAAAGTACAGCTGGTATATTGCTGCTGCTGCCAGTATGGAGAAAACAGCCCAGATTCATATCAATGGCTTTGATTGAAGCACTGGGAGAAACCCGCCAGAGGACCGTTTGTCAGAGATGTCTACGTGTGTGTGTGTGTGCGGATTTGGGATTTGTCGAAAGATTTGTTTAGATACCTGTGTGGAAAGTATGAGTGAGTACAGTGTATGTGCATGCTTATGTTCACCAAAGTGTGTGTGTGTGTGTGCATGCATGTGCGTAAATAAGTGTGACAGTGCCTTTGTGTGTGTGTATGCGTGTGTATTTGTGTACATGCACTTCCCAGTGTGTGCATGAACTATGTGGATTGAGGTGGGGAGTGTTAGAGAGAGGGGCAGGCAGGCTAACAGATTCATATCCAATATGAAGAGGTTAAAGTGACGAGTCCAATCCTCCCCACAGAGCAAAGAGAGAATGAGATTGAGATGCGGGAGGAGGAGGGAAAGCAGGGAGGAAGAAGAACAGGAGGAGGGAGGAAGGAGGGAGGGGTGTAGTACAACAGATTAATTTCATTTCTGGACTGAGCACTCCTCTGCTCAAGGAAAAAAAGCAGAGGATAATAAAAGAGGATAAAAAAGGAGAGGGGAGGGGGGCAGTGATAAGCAGGAGAGCTGGGAGGAGAGAAAAAAGGGTAAAGAAAAAAGTGTTTTTTCGCTCCTTTATCTGATGTAGTAAATGTGTGTGTACTGTATGTGGGAGAGATTGGAGTCACGGAGTGTGAAGACGATTATGTGTTCAAAACTGCTCGTGAGTATGTCTGGCCTCTGTGCGTCTGAGGGGGGATACGTCGCAACTTCACAGACTGACTTAGGTACTTTAAATCATGCAGAACGGAGAGACTGTGAAGGCTACTCTTCAAATCTGTCCCATTTCTTCAAAATAGAGCCTACTCCACTCATGGTTTTGTTTCATTTCTTTTGCTTGCATGAAAACAAAGAAAACAAAACCTTAATAAGAAATGCCTCTCATATTCAACTATTTTCTAACGATGTTCCTACTTTTCCTGTTCCTCAACAAACTTCTACATACGTCTAAACACTCTCACGTAGGTTACTTTCTCCAGTTTAGCAGCTTTAAGTGTCAGTATAATGTCAGCAGCCCAGTAACCTTTTGGTTGCTAGGTAACCCTCATAACCACAGCCAATACGTGTCTGTTGTGTTTTGTTTTAACAGTTAAAGATGTATGGGTGTAGGTGGTGGAGTGCATGCTATCAGTAATAGTTTAACCCATATCTCACCTGAGCAAATACTGTATGCAGTTGTAAATGTGAACTACTTTAGGTGCACTTGATTTAAAGTAATATTCCAGCGTTTCAGAAGTTATTACATGGTGAAGTGGTGTAATTTTCCTACTTTCCCTGAACCAGCCTACTGCTACTTAGGTTTGTGATTTCTCCAGGCATTTTTCCCACAGTGCCTTTTGACAGCACTCAGAGAATGAGCCTGAACTCGGTGGGTTTGAAGTGTCAGTTTCATGTATCACATGAACAACTATAGTGATAACGACAGGAACAGCGTTTCCAGTACGGAGAGACTTGAACCCCATATGCAAAAAAAAAAAAAAAACCCACCATGTCTTGTGACTGCTGTAACATATAATTGAGGACTGTACTCTGCAATGGTACAAAATGGTGGGTCTACAAACAGGCTCCTGCTCTTTCCATCTCAGGCCAAAACCTGATGTTTACTGTTGAGGCTTCAGACAGGTGAAAGATTTTCTACTATTAGACTCCACTGTAGCTGCTCGAGATGTCTCAACGTGACATCATGCCATCTGTATTGGGCCAGTTATCTATAACGAATAAGAAAATTACACCATCAAACAACAAAATGGACCCAGAAATGCAAGACACATAGCCAGTAGCTGTTTTCTAGTGTGTTTGCGTGGATTTTTCCCTTTAACTCACCAGGCACTCAAAGAGCATCCAAACTGGATTCATTGCGTGCATTAGATGCAGTATACAGCCCATCCAGGTACTTGTGGGGAATAGCTCGCTGTCTAGTATTGCTCTTAGTCTGTTATGCTTGTTGAAATTGCACATTTACAGTTCCACTTTTTAAGTTTCTGCAGTGTTTCACAGCGGAGGCAGTGAAGAAGACACTCAACAAAGTTCAGAAAAAGAAAAAACAGAAATCTAAATAATATTGAAACAACAAATATCGAGTACTAATACCTCTGTTTTTCATACATTTGTGCCCACATCTGGCAGACAGTACAATTGGGAGCAGCATCAGCTGTACAGCCTGCCGAAAACAACTTCTAAAAGCCCTTGAGCTTGTAGTCTGGCGACAGCATATGTGGGTGAAAATGAGTCACAGGGAGTAAGTGCATGTATGTATTTGAAAGCGCGTGTATGTGTGTGTGTTTGTGTGTAATGTGGGTAGGAGGTTAGTTGAGCACAGCAGATTGAAGCACTAACCAGAGCACTCAGATTTATTAAAAAGGGCCGGACCCAGCGCCTGTCCACCCCCCACCCCCCCAATCCCTCCTCTCTTCCTCCATCCTCTATTGTTGTCACTTTACTTCTGTCTCTGTGCATACATACAGCCCCCCCTCCCTTCATCCTGCATGATATTACGTTTTTCACTAAAAACCCTTCACAGTCACCGCTGGTCCCTCAATAAGACAGGCTGAAAGGAAGGAGGGGTCGAGGGGACGAAGGAGAGGAAGGATGTGGTATTCCTGAGGTAAATGGGGACCCCCGCCCCTCCTCCCAATCCGTCCTCCCCTCTCTTTACACGCCCCTTCTCTCTCCCCAACGTTCATTACCATAACTCCTGTCCGCTAAATTAAATTGGGGGGTCTAAATCTCCCCTCTTCCCCCCAAAACAGCGCTGACCACCAGCCAAGGGGATGGACGGGTGGATAGAGGAGACAAAAGAGGTGGAATCCAATCTAACTAACCCCACTTTTGTCATCCGACTTTATTAGCTAAATGTATCAGCGGCGGCAAGAAACGCATTGTTGGCTGCAGGGATTCATACTGCTTAGGAACACACACACAGACACACAGACAGTTGCGGACATGCAAAAGGGCTGCACAAAGGACACGCGTTGGCTCTCTGTGTGTGGTTTATTCAATACAAACTATGTTGGCGAGCATAAAACGTCCCTGCGGCGCAGCAAACGGCGAGATTACATTACAGTGGCGCACATAAACATGCAAACACTCAGAGAGCAAAGTGTACTCAAGCACACACACACACACGCATGCACAGGCACACTGACACAGGAATACACACACACAAACACACACACACACACCGTTCTGCTTATCCACGGCCTTGTCATTTTAATCTCTATTAAAAAAAAGTCCTAAAGCTTTGAGACGGCAGAAGCGCGCATCAAGACGAGCTTACTCACAGCTCCACAGAAAGGTTTTGCGTGAGATCACACACTGGCTTCATTATGTCAGAGACCTGTGAAGGAGGACAGGAGCCTTTGCTAAGCCCTGTTCTCTCTGTTCATGCAAGCAGGGGAACAAGATCACTGCCTTCAGGTTGGCACAAAAGACCAGCACTTCTGTATTACACACAGCAGCGGCAGGTAGTGACAGACATTCGCTAACAGACCACACACCTGCTGGAGATCACAAACATGCATGACCTTCCATACACTAACAAACATATAGTACATAGCATTACTATGTTCTGTAAACATTTCATTCCTTGTGTTAACACAGTACAGTGCTTGTAAATTACAGCAAATTACTCACAGGAGTATCTAATACTACATCTTAACAAATTTAACAGCAGAAATTGTGCTTCAATAAAAGCCCAAAATGTATTTCCTGATGAACGCTCTCTGGCCAGAGGGATATGTTTTTCCCATTAGTTGCTTTGTCTTCCTGGCAGCAGAATGTTTCAAAAACTGACCAACAGATTTTTATGGAAGCTGGTGGGCACACAGGTCTTGGACATACAGATTACATATTATCCATGATCTGGATCAGGGATTAAGAGAATAAGACGATTATCATTTTTTTTAGCCATAACAGTGGAACTAAAGTCTTGGTTCTTAATCCTGAGGGTATGTGCGGTCAAGAAACCAATTTACCTGGATATTTAAAGGTTTAAGCAGTGACGGATGCACTCTGCCTTTGATTTTTGAAATTCTCCGTCTGCCTTTAAAACTTGTAACGTATTTCAAACGTGATTCGAACATTGGGTAATCCCTTAAAAGAGCTACACAGTAGCTATGATGGAATACCTTTTCACAGACTCCACACACACACAGTTTACAAGAAGATAAGCAAAAAACAACAGGTGCCCACAAAACACTACAATAAAAGCAACACATATATGTTAAACCTCACACTAACACACACACACACACACACACACACACACACACACACACACACACACACACACGTCTGATATGTGTGTAGTGTGGAACCTAATTATTCTGCTTAATTAGAAGGTGAACAGCAGCCCTGACCTCAGACCAGCTGCTAATCATTTGAACAGCCTTCAGGCCTTTCTCGCCAGCTCTTGCCCTCATGTTCTCCTTTCTTTCCACCTTCCCTTCTTCCAGCCGAACACACCCAGTGGCATGCCAGGCCAAGGCAGGGAATTAGACTGATGGAGGGAGTGAAAGGAGGGATGGAGAGGAGCGTGAAGAGAAGGAATGTGAGCTATGAGACGAATGAATAGGCACGGGATTCTTTATGGCATTTATGTGCGCTGAGGAGAAAGCCTATCGATGGACACCTTGTCGGACAAAGGGGCAGCACACGCTGAGTGCATTCGATTAGGGGTGCGCATTGGTGTTAAACCAAAAAAGGTCCCCTGCTGTGCCCAGATTCATTATTTAGCAAGAGTGTAAAATAGTCACTGGCCTGTATATGAACACATACACACAAGTACTGAGATGAGCCATCAGGGAAACACCAATTTTTACACATACACATGTAATAAGTACTCCGTAAGTACACGGGTACTCATGTTTACTCACACAGACATACCGGAAATGTCCTCACAAATAGCCACAAACACACACACTTACATATGATTGGCGATTACAAACCCAAAGAGAGTGAGACACACAGGGCAGTCAAATGTAGCCTGAGTACAACCAATTTAGCCCTTAATGGTCTTTGTGACCATCAAGAGCACAAGACGAAGATGACTGCCCAATGGAGGGTGCATGTATGTGTGTCAGTCTTTATGTGCGTATGTGTGGAGGAGGACAGTGTTTACCTAGGTTGCTTTCCTTCTATATGTGTGTCTAATGGCCTATGAATGTTTCCACGGTAACAATGACAGTTTGAGCTGGTTGGATGGACCGACATATGGACAAGCAGAGGGGGAAGCAGAGTTCAGGTGACCATATTTGGCTGTGGGGGGATTTTTATTTCATATCTGCACAGCAGGAAGTGTCCATGGTATGAAATGACTTCTATCATCTGTGTGCAACAAAGACAAAAGGCCTGTGTGTGTGTATGTGTGTGTGTTCACAGCTGCACACACAGGTTTGTGCATGTTTAGAAGGCAATGTACAGTACATGTATGTGTGTAAACTGTATGACTGTTTTGCTCCTCTACATGGATAGTAACTGTGCATTAAGTTATTTAAAGAGCTTTTAATCATGAGGTACATAATCACCCTACTACTATCTGTTTTGGATGCAACGAAAAAATGCTTCTTTGTTATTCCCTGCCAGTGAACTTTGGGAAATGTAGTGAAGAAACACTACAGTAATCGTCAAGAAGGAGACAGATGTTTATAAAAAACACGTCACTGGTAACCTGTTTGATATGCGAAGTTACAGAAACGTTTGCTATAGCATGACACTGACTGGGTACAGTACACACTGTATAAAAATGTGTGAAGGTGAGGTACATAAATACATAATGTAGGTGTCAAAAGAGATCGCGTATGTGTAGCAGCTCGTACGACCTGGGTTGACAGTGATACCAGTGTGCCTGCTTATGTGTGTGTGAGGTTTAAATACACTGATATCTGCATGCATGTGTTTTAGACAGCAACTACAGAGCAGATACATCCTCAGATACAGTTGGTGTGTGAATGTGTGTGTGCGTGCAAAGCCAGGGGTGGGGGTGAAGCGGCTTAACGCAATAAAGCATGTTGTATTGACATCTGTGTTGTGTCTATTGATTCCCCATTATGGAGCTAACAAACCCGCCTGGACGCTTTGTCATTCGCAATCACGTTAGCACCAGGACTCACCAACAACGCTGCCCCTTTTAAAATCTGATCCATACACACACACGCGTACACACACACACATGCAGAAGCAGGTGCCCTCACATGCGCGGCACACACACACACACACACACACACACACACACACTATCTCGAATTCCTACACTTCCACGGCAATCGTTCATGTCACCACACATTCACACACACCCAGTCCACCCACACAAACATGTTAGAATCACGAATTATCGTGCGCACATATCAACACACACACACACACACACACACACACACACACACACACACACACACACACACACACACACACACACACACACACGGGGTGGCGGGAGAGTAGTCAATGCTGGCTAATCAATAGTGGTGGAAGGTTAAAACCACTCACACAATGGGCAGCTATGAGCTGCTTGTGGTTTCCAGATAAACCACACATGCTGGACAGATCCATAACTGACCTCAACGTGCAATTATTGAATCGTCTACCTGTCTGCCTGCTCACACACACAGGACCGGTAGCTTCATGCATACGCACACACACACAGAGCAAACTCCTCCTTGTACACACCGCTGTTTCACACATACCTTCTAGCATACACACTGATAAACCTCTCCATATGCATAGACACACAAAGATATTCTGCTCCAACTTGAACACATTCTCAAACGTCTTTGCACAAACACAAATACTTGCTGCTAATATACACTGTTACACACAAGCTCGTACACAAACACACAAAACACACACAGCCAATTAATCCAGGCACAGGGGCCTTTGCTCAGGCCCAGTTTGGTGTGGCCCAGACAACACAACCCCCTCCTGGGCACTGCGAGGTGAAGATCCTAGGTGGGAGAGGAGGTAGTTATCGAGCAGCACGGAGCACTTTTCTGGTCTGTATAAAATGTGTGTGTGCGAGTGTGGGCAGGAGGTTTGTGCTTTGAACTCTGCAATAAAAGTTTCTCTACACTGTTAAACAATAGAATAGAACAGAACACTATTGCCACACTACCTTATTGTTTTCAGTATCTATATTGCCGTGGTGATTTGGATTCAACCATCATCAGATTTAGCTGTTTTCTTTGTTATATTTTTAATACCATCTGCATACAATCATTTCTACACAGCTCTTTCTGTATGATCGTGTCCTATCATGACTTTCCATCACTCTACTTATGTGCTTTCCTGCTGTGTAAAAGATGTAAACTAGAAAAGCAGACAGTAGAAAAGAACAGGTCGGACCAGAGAATAAAATCAACACTGTGCTGAATAACTACAGCTCAGATAAGAGGCCTCTCAGAGTAGCCAACATAAATAAACCATCCCTCTCAATCTAGACACGTGCCTTCTCTCTGAGAATTTGACAGCTCTCAGTTTTATATGGGCCACAGTGGCCCTGGAGGATTTTACAGCAGTGTACATAAAATAAAAGAGCATTTAGATTTCCTTTGTTGTGGTGCAGAGGAGGGACAGAGCAGCAGCAGCTACAGGTCCCTCTCCGCCCTGCCTGCCCTCTGAAAACCACACAGCGGAGGAGACTGTCTGGTCAGATCTCTGAGCTGCACAAAAGAGAAGCTTTTTAAGTCTTTGTGGCCAAGATGTGATGCTCAAAATGAACTGCAGAGCATCAGTCTCTTCTCTTTAGCAGTAAATCTGTGAAAGTTGCACAGCACAAGTGTATTAATGAGGAGCAAACAAGAAAGAATTCAATGAGGTGCGTTTTAGGACAAAGGATGTGGTTTCCACTCTCCTTTCTTTTCTTCCAACTGGTTTATGACCACAGTCAACACAGAGATGTCAGGGTTCATCCCCACAGTTGGTTCTTGCTGTTAAATATAGAAATTACATGCTGTATACAGTGAGAGAAATTAAAACCTCAAATAATTACATTTGAGCCTTCTTAGCTAAACTATACTGTACTGATGAATTTCAAATTTCCAGCTTGAATTTTAAAAAATAACTAAACATTGAATGCTACAAAGATCAACATAAAGACAACATATCTTCAAAAATAACTGGGCAAATGTGTTAAATTACTACTTTAAAATCTATGCTTTTGATTATGGAAGTATGTTTTTACTCCACTGCATCAAAATGCTAATAAGTACAGGAAAAAAAACTAGAAAAGGTATTATACTTAATGTATTTGAGTTGTAAACTTGATGGATTTTCCTGCATACTTAATGAGTTAAAAAGGTCCACTCAGTATAAAAAGCTTGCATTAATATTGCAGCACTGTCAGGTGGTTTAAAAATGGCGAATTTCAGAGTGAAAAATAATAAATATCAAATATCAAACTTTGATCAATCAAGATTATTTTCTTTTATTCCTGCAGATAGTCAGTATCCTAAAACTTTTGCATTTTCATACACTAACAATATTTCCATAGATGGAGCGCCGACAGTCTGAGACAGTTTACTGCCTTCAAATGAACAATGTATTTACAACAATATATTACTGGGCACTTAAATGAAAATATATTAAATCTCCGATAACAAATTCAATCCAGTGACTGTTTTAAAAGCGTTTTACTGTGGTGATGTGTCTTAGGCCCAGCTGAGCTGAGGCCAGCGGTCTCAACACTGTAGTGTTAAAGAGTCGAGCTGACAAAAAACCCATAAGCCCTCAGTTTAGATCCACTGTAAAACCACTGTCTGCTAACGTCTGCTGTTTAGGACCTCTCTCTCTCTCCTTCTCCACTGAACCTCACTCACCTCATCTTAGACTTTTGACACCCTGTCTTTGCTCACACAAACGCAAACACACCCAGATATGCACACACACACACACACACACACACACACACACACACACTTACAGGTGGAGGCAATCGTACAGCTGCACACATGCACACCTTGGTCAAAGGCGCAGATCAGAGAGAGACAGAGAATTGTGGGTAACAGACTTAGCTAAAGTGGCTTATGGGGCCTGGCCAAACCACACCAGGCAAATCCAATTCAACAACCTCCCTGTCCATAGGGAACAAGAGAGAGAGAAAGAGAGATAAAGAAAGGAGAGAGAGAGAGAGAGAGAGAGAGAGAGAGAGAGGAGAGTTTGCATTTTACTGAAAAGGCTTTCGTGTCAAGTGAATACTTCACAGAAATGAGAGAGAGAATGAGAAACAGAGGATTCTGAGTTTCTTTCTCTCCAGAGATTAAGGATGAAAGACGGAGAAAGGAGAAGAAAAAACAGAAGGGGAAATGAGGGATGAGTGTTGGCCTTTGCTCTCCTACCAAGTTTATTTCTCTCATGTGTATTGGCTGCTTATCACACCGACATGTTTAAATACAAAAAAGTGGCCCGTTTGGGCACTTTGACCCTCTCACGAGGAAAAAACGCGAGGGAGACTGGCTCACACATCCGTTCATTTTTTTTATATAATTTTTTTGCCTTTGTTGGATAGGGACAGTGAAGAGGCAGACAGGAAACGGGGGAGGAAGAGGGGGGATGACATGCAACAAAGGTCGCCAGGCTGGAATCGAACCGGTGACAGTTGCAACTGTGCGGCTGACGCTGTAACCAATCCGGCTACCAAGGCCCTCCACCTCTCTACTCACTCGTTAAATCATTTAATTATCCATATATTCAGTCACACTCATGTATTCATTCTTTAGACTGGATTCTGTTCATTAAATGATTGATTCTTTCACCCAATCATTAAATTACTTATAGTTTCATCTGCGTTTATTCATTTTTAGCTTATTAATTCTTTCACTCAGGCACTCAGTCAGTTTATTTCACTGCTGTTATAAATTCAATTCAGTGATTCTTTTACCTGTTAATTCCCTCCCTGACACTTTCACCTTCTCATTCATTTATTATTCATTTATGCACTTCATTCTTCATAATGTTATTCATTCAATCATCCATTCACTCCCTCGGACCCAGCCTCCACCTCTCATTTTTGTTCTCTCACTGTGTCTTTTACTTTAATTTCTTAAAGGACCAAAAGAGAAATTGACCCCACCCCCAAAACACAAGCCAGTGGTTATATGTCGCCTGTCAAAGCCGCCAGGAGCAGCTCTCATTAAAACCTCAACCGTTTTTCTCCTCCTGACACCTACTTAAGGTGATAGCCTGAATTACCCCTGCACGGCTCGGCATACACACCTACCCCCCATCTGTCATTTGAAATTTCCGCCTGGATGGATTAAGGCTGTGGGGATGGGGAAAGGGGAGCCACTGACACTGTCACCCTCTAGGAACCCCACTCAAACATGTAGACACCACACACACACACACACACACACACACACACACACACACACACACACACACACACACACACAGAGGTTATGTTGAAACAGTGACCAACAAGTCACACTCTTAAGTTTAAAAACTCCCACAGGTGGTAAGAAAAACTAGAGCAGGCGAGTTGGATGCTGGATGACCTCTAGCAGGTGCATCAGGATAAACAAAAATCCAGCTGACAGAAGAATACATTTCATTTTCTTTGACTAATTTCTCTTTTGTGTTACATTCAACACATTCAATTCCAGATTTCTTTTTTAATTTCTCATAAACTTTTGGAGTACTGTAGCTAGAGGAACTGAAGGAAACTCATTATGAATTTAAGACTACAATGCTGAGCAAATATCACAGATATGGGATAGAGCCCTTAAGGAATATAACAGGGACATTAGAGTGATACTATAGGAGATGGAAAAATACCATAAAGAGCCCTGCCATTATTGATCACACTGCAAGTCACTAAAACAATATTATAGTGATCATAGGGTATTAAAACATAGCATAAAGGCATGATACGGTCATTATAGTAAGTACTATTGATTGACAAACTCACTGCAAGTCCCTTCAGTGATAGGACAATTATAGGAATATTACTTTTATTCTGTAGGAAAACTGTAAAGGTATAAAAGGATACTTGTGTGTGTTTTTAGGGACTAATATTGAAACTTCATTTTGTCAACACAATTTGAATTTCAGCCATTTAGAAAATGTCACTGTGTTCTTTTTTTTCTTCACACATTATCTCCAGTGAAGTCAAACTTTCTCCCTCAGCCAACTTGACTGTACTCCCGTTTTCCCAATGTGGCCCCAGTCAGAGATCAATACGTTCTGATCGATAGATGACCATGAATATTCCCCCCCTAACCTGACCGAGAAAGACTGAAGGAGAGGAGAGGAGAGAGGAGAGGAGAGGAGACAGATGGGTTGGAGGTTGAGATGGATAGATTGCCCTGAATGAAAGAGGAAAAGATGAGCAGAGAGTGTGGCGCCTCTATGACACTGTGATGGATGCTAATGAGCCATATATTCATGCATCCAATTTTGGGGTGTGTTTTACATTTTTGGATTTATATGCAAGTAAGTATTTTAATTAAACTCTCTGCCTTGCTAATGATAAATCCAGTTTATTTCTATTTGCGGACATAAATAGGAGAAAAAAGAGGGTAATGATAAAAAAGATATGCACCTAGCATCTAGTCTTTTTTTCTTCACACAAGTGAGTCCGATTCATTTAACTTTGAATACAGCTTTACTTGTTTGTGTGATTGGAAACAAATCAGAATAAGGCAAATCACAAGAAAATCATTATTAATTCAGGAGATAAGATGATGTGAATTTTATACAAATGAACAATCTAAAACACATTGGATTAGAAATGACATTTGAAGACTCTTGAAGACATTATGGTTATGGTGCTCATCTCGCAGCTGTAAAATAACTTTCATATGTGGAAAAATGCTTATTGTGAGTTGTATGTTATGTATTAAGTAAAATATAGACAGGATTAAAATGATGTATGTGTACCCCTGTAATATACCCGTATAAGTTCACTGCACCGTTAGTTAAATGTGAGATTAAAGTGGGGGAAGAATATGTTCTGAATATAATTGTAGCTAAATCTGGATTAGAAATTAAAAGATATTAAAATTAAGATAATAACCGGGTTTTATTCTTTGTGTAGGTGCACAGTGGAGATAAAAAAGGACCGGTAGAAAAGCGTCTTACCGGGGCTGGACCGCGGAGCCAGCGAGGACTTGAGTCTCCAGGCGCTGAAGTCGGACGCTGTTCTCTGAAAGACGAAGGGGACCGGCAGGGGGACAAACATGGTCCTCTGTCGACCTGGGGGTCGTCGTTTTTATTTTAGTCTCACTTTTCTTTTCTGATCCGTCGTCCGTCGGTCGTTCTTTGGCCTTTCTTCGTATGCTTCTCCAGGTTTGTGGACAGCCGGGTGTGAAGAAGCTTGGATGGTTTTTGGGGGGAAAAAAAAAAAAGAGAGACTCTGTATTTGGCTTTTTCTTCCGTGGGTTGAGCCTGTGCCTCAGCGGATTCACATCTCTCGGTTTTTAGATTTGTATAGCTCTGGGATACAGAAGGATATTACGGTCCCTTTACTTGTGTCTTCTCGGAGTCAACTAGTCCGACACACACACACACACACACACACGCACGTACACACAGCGATGTGCAGGACGCGCAGCCACGACTGTTTCAGCTCTGGTAGGAGATAGAAAGCTACCAGTGGTTCTCCATACAGGCTAATACGGGCTGCAGGTGACTGGACAGTGGAGGATATCTGTTATCGTCGCACCCATGTGAATCTAGTGCAGTTGGTGCTCCTCTGTCAGCTGCTCTCCATTGGATGTAACGCAGACACAATTAGACTCCATTTATTGTGTCCAGACAGCTGTGCGTAAAGATCGCAGTGGCTCTCGGTCTCGGTCTCTTCTCCTCGGCGGGGTTTTGCTTTGGTTTAGGTTGGGAAAAGAGAAATTTCTCCTCCTGCACTGTCATGAAAAGTCTCAAACAAACACTGTCCACCGGTGAATCCTTGGTGTAGAGAGATGAGGGGGGAAAACTGTCCGTGTAACACAATAGTTGCTTCTTTTTGGTTCTCGTAAAGATTTGGTTAGTAGCTGGCTGGTCTGCTGAAGAATACATGCACACAAAGCGACACAATAATAAAACGCAAAAGCATTATTTGGTAAAAGACGGAAATAATCAAATAATAAAGTAAGGCTATGCAGGCACCTCCTGTCTGACTTTCGCTCCTCCCTCTCCTCCCCTCGTTGTTTCTCTCTCGCCCTCTTTCTCTACCGCGGGTCACTAATTAAAGCAAAATCAATAGATAAATAAATGAATAAATCCATATCAATAAGTACACCTGTCCTCTGCTTTCCTCCTCCACTGATGTGCACTCGAAAGCAAGAAAAAGAGGTGGTGGGGGGGGAGAAGCGATACCCCTTTTCTTTTTACGCTGTAGTGTCTTTTCTTTGGCTCTGCTCCGCCATCCGACGGTGTGTATCTCTCTCTCACTCTTCAGCCTTTCTGTGTGTATCCTACGTGTGTGTGTGCGCGCGTATCTGCGTCCCCTCAGTTTATTTTGGGAACCCCGGTGGTTTCGGTCCGACACCGCGCAGCCTGAACGCACTCTGGCACGGCGAAGCGCTCCGGCCAGGAGACAGACAGAAATACCCAGCCCCCTTTTTTTTTTTTTTTTTTTTTAACCCCTTCCCTTCCCTTCCCTTCCCTCCCCTCTCTACCTCTATCCCCCTTTTCTCCCTCTACCCCCTCACCCCAACACACTCGCAGATGCACACAAGCATACACTTTCTCTGTCCAGTTTTTTGTTGTTGCACACATTTGGGGCATGTATTGACACTTACGTTCCTTGTATCTGATCTGTATTGAAGTTACATATGGGGGGATTAATATTATAGAACCCGATTTAAAATACTATGTACATGTGTAAAATCAATTTCATTAAATGATTTATTCTCTGCGAGTCTATGCTGAATTACTGGTATTTTAAAAAACACACACCTCTACACACACATATACACACAGAGAGAGACGCACACACACATGCTCTCTCTGACCACTATAATCCCGTACAAGACGAGCACAGATCCAGCCAATTGATCTTCTGATTACTTCATTATAATGAAGCCAATAATCACATCATCGCCGGCCTCCGAAAAATCGATCGCCTCTTCACAATGTGCGGACATGAATTCAAAGGAGGGGAACCTTTGATGTATATTTCAGCAGGAGGATCTCTCTCTCTCTCTCTCTCTCTCTCTCTCTCTCTCTCTCATATAAATTTACGTGAGTCTGGCCTATGCAAGGTCACCTGCAGCACTCAACCAATGTATTTTTTTTTCAACGCAGAGGTGAATAATCAAAGCTTGCAGAGCCAAGGGTGTTAAATTAGTAATTATTTGGGGCTCGGGAAGGCTACGTGCGCGTGTGCGTAAAATGTGCGTAAAATGTCAGTTGAACTGAATCTAAATTGCATGTTTTCCTATTAAGGGTCGGTGAGAGTGTTTTGGCTGCCACTGTGTGTGTGTGTGTGTGTGTGTGTGTGTGTGTGTGTCCGAGGAAAGGTGCCTCCCGGCCATCAGCTCTCTCCCCACTGCACTCTCCTCCGCCCGGCTGTCAGACGCCCCAAACTGCGCTGTGCATTTACACTCAAGATTATCGCCATCATAGATTTTTTTAAATAGAAAAATCTATACGCTAAATATCGCAGTCAATAAAAGAAAATCGACCAAAACCTCACACACGTCTCTCTCTCACTCACTCTGTATACACTCCGAGGTGGGACTGAGCTGTTAATAAGTTATCGATCAATTATGGCCTCATATATGGAAAGGCCTCAGGCTCTTTGCCGATGCTAATGTCTATGCAGGGAGAGAAAGAAAACGTCAAATAAACTATCTGCTACGCGGATAAAACATCATCAGAAGCGTCCAGAACCACTGACTTTACAACTCCAGTGCTCCTACTATGTGTACTATTACTGCTACTATCAGTACCCTGTGTGCTTTAATAAAATACTTCTATCATAATTAATGCTATTACTACCACCCAGACTACTATAACTGCTGCTATATACTGCAACTAATGCAGATACTACAGTTATTATAGTCTATAATATTTAAACTGCTTCCAACTACTAATGCCACTACTACCACTACTATAACTCTCACTACTTTTCATGCTTGTGCAGCTGATACTACTACTACTACTACTACTACTACTCTATTAGTAATACAACCACTTCTATAAGTTTGTATTACTACTGCTTCTATTAACAGTAGTACTGCTACTGCTACTAACACTGCTTTACCCTCTATCGGTACTACTATTAGCAGCAATGCTTTGACTATAACTGCTGCTGTAGCCTCTACTCTAAATACTGCAACCACTTTTAGAACTTCTATTACTACAACTTCCAGTATTAATAGTAGTACTGTTACTGCTACTAATGCTGCTATACCATCAATTATTACTATTAATATTGTGACTACAACTTCGGCTTCTACTCCCACTACTACTCCTTTACCAATACTAAAGCCACTTTTATAACTTCTATCTCTATTACTACTGCTTCCATTAATAATAGTACTGTTAGTGCTACTATTGCTATTTCTACTACTACTACTAATCCTACTATTACTAATACTGTGACTGCTGCTGCGGTCTCTGTTGCTTCTACTACAGTACTTGTCCTTGTCCTACAATTCAGAACATTTTCGTAACCCGCTGCCGCTTTTGATGTCATCTATGCATAGACACACGTCACATCACAAAGGAGGCCCCCCCATAAAAAAAAAACCCACTCCCCATTGACAGATGACATCCACAAGCCCAACGAGCGAGAGAGGGAGGAAAAAGAAAAGGAGGAGGAGGAGGGAGAGGAGAGGCCATAGAAAGAAGCGACCGGTTGTCCCTCTAGAGCCCCCCTCTCTCCAGATGGGGGCGAGCGCAGAGGAGCCCCGATCCAAACTCCTTCCAGACAAAAGCAATTATTTCTTGTAGAATATAGTGTGTTTTGTGCGTCCATCGCAGGAGGGGAGGGAGGTGTGTGTGGATTTGAAGGAGAGGTGAAGAATATGGCGCACGGCGGGCCTCATCAATAGCAATATGTTCTTTTTCCCTTCTGTAATATCTATCCTTTTATAACTACTCTGCAACCTGCTGCGGTGGTTGCTTTGTCTGACATAGTGGGCTTATAAGCCATAGTGGACTTCTGATCAGTTACACACACACACACACACACACACACACACACACACACACACAAACACACATATGACCAGACAGCAGTATAAAAGGAAACTAAAATAGGCTTGGGCTCTTACCTATCAAACCAAACCTGTTGTTTCTGCATCCAGGCCCTGAGACTCCACCGCTGTACTATTAATGGTATTAAAAATAATGATATCCAATCGATACGTCTGATAAATTGAGTCAATTGGTTCAACGGCATACACACATACACACCACAGTCTCCAACTGAGACAGCCTTTAAAAGCATAAAATCTAAAAGATAAATGTTTGTCGCATTCAATTCTTCTTACAGTAACATTATTTTAATTATATTAGTGTCATAATATCACATTAGACTTTACTATTTCTGCTAAAAATACAAACATGTCTGAAGAAAACCCAAACCCGAGTAAGTGAACGCATCCTACCCAGTAAAGGAAGTCTATTGCAGAATTAGATCTTATTGCTCTCTATCGCTCTGCTTTCTGTGAGTGTGTGTGTGGTGTGTGTGTGTGTGTGTGTGTGTGTGTGTGTGTGTGTGTGTGTGTGAGAGAGAGAGAGAGAGTTCATTGTTAAATGGCAGTGTCATGTTGACAAACGAGTTGGTTGAATTAAATTCTCCCTCATCAATAACAAGAGGGGGCCAATCAATACCAGCTTACAATTATATCACCGCCTACCCCTCTGCTGTAACACACACACACACACACACACACACACACACACACACACACACACACACACCCACCAAGAGATAGCGCTGGAGAGGGAAGAATCATTACCTAGCTGTAACATGGGGCTTAATAAACATTAAAATATTCTCTCACACACACTGAAGAGAGAATTATTACTTGGGTGTTGCATTAAAAACACACACACACAAAGACACACTCTTGCACACACATACACAGAAGAAATCATTCATGTGACCCTAAAAAATACAAACACACACACACACTCTAAACACACATTATTTTTAGCTTCTGACATTTTATCTATTTTCAGCATCTCTCTCTTTCTCTCTGTCCCTCTCATTCTCAGTCTATGTCTCTCTCTCCTTCCTCCTGCGGCCTGACTAAGTAATCAATGCTGACAGATTGTCAATAGGCCGGTGCGGGCCCTGCCAATACCTCTCCTACATATCCATTATTCCTCTTAATGCCGCCGAGGACAAACACAGAAAAGAGTAAAACACGATGCTGTCGATACGCCACCTTGATACGATCATTGAGGCAGATCAATGCTCTTGCTTACAGCTCATGAGCTCGCTTCGACTTCGAGCGCGCTGGAAATAATAGTTAGCGTGAAAATTGGTTTGTGAATAAGCATTTTCTCTCACTGGATGTCTTCCCATGTTCTTATCTCTATAGGCTAGTGATTTTTTTTCATGTATATTCTCTTTTATTTCACGCATAATTTTATTTTCGACTTTGAAGATCTGTGAATTTTCCACTGTTCACATTTCACACGTGTTCTGCATCGTATTTCATCCTGGATGGTTGTAATGGATTTAAGATGTAAAACGCAAGACAGCACTGAAGTGAGGGAGGGGGAGCGGGTGCAATATCGCCTTTTTGCTGTCATTCTTGCTATCAGGTTCACACACAATCCTGTATTCCACACACATGTATACATACACACAACCCCCCCCACAAATTTATGTGCAAACTTAGCAGCACACACACGCAAGTACACCGTAACATGCCAGAAAGCACGAAAACACCAGACCAACACACTCATGCACGATATTCACGTACATGCAAACACACCGTAACATGCATGAACGCACGAAAAGTACTCACAAGCACACACACACACACTCAGCCTCTGGTTCTTGTGCTCAGAGAGGCCCAAACAGCTTAGCTTAGCACAAATGCAGCATCAAGGCTTGAGGTAATGCCAATGACATGGATGGAGCTTTCCAGCCCATGCAGCCTGGAGTGTGTGTGTGTGTGTGTGTATGTGTGTGTGTTCATGTGTGTGCTCGTTGCAGACATGGGGGGGAGATGAGAGCCTTAAACACTGAGAGGATCAGGCCCAGCTCTCCTGGACACCATGGAATACGATCAAGAGGAAAGAGTGTGTGCATGTGTCTGTGTGTGTACAAGAATGATAGCAAGACATAGCTGCAAAAATACTACAGATATAAGAAGTGAAAGGTGTTTCGAATGTTGTCTTTCACAAGTATTCTGGCACTGAAATAACTTGTCACACAGCATCAGCTATTATATTCAAAGTTTACACATTTTAAAGCAACAGCATTTAAATGTTGTATGTATAAATGTTAAACGTGTACAAAAAATCGTTTAAAAATTAGGCAGAAATAGCTGATATATTACTATTCATGTCCTATATTCATTTTGCTAAGTTTTGTGTGTTGTATGTGAGGCAAGGGGGGTGTATTTGAAAAGATCACTTAAATTATGGATGATGAAATTCACCAAAGATTCTTTTCTTGTAATACATAAACACCATCGACTAAACTCTCAAATGGCTTTTCTGTGCGTTTTTTCTTCCATATTTACTACCTGCCTCCCTCTCTCTTTCACACAGGCACGCACGCACACACACACACACACACACACACGCACGTGTTCATGCTCGGCCTGCGTAGTGTTCATGGAGAGAAAGAGGGAGACAGACACAGAGTGTGTGTGTCGGTAGATTTAGAAGCGGAGATCAATGAGAAATGTAGAAATCAATGCACTTAGCAGTGGGAAATCAATGGAGCCTAATCGGGATGCCAATGGCACAAGTCAAAACAATTAAGAAGGAAGAAAAATGTTTAACAACCCCCCACCACCACCCCACCCCACCCCAATGCTTACACACGGGCCGAGGAGAGATGGAGGGAGCAGAGGGAAGAAAGGAAAACAGAGGGCTGAAAAGAGAGGAAATAATAGAAGGTATGTTAGGAATGTTGAAAGGACAATGACAGCAATGTTTGAATGTACTTGGATCAACAGAAGCAAATGCATTAACCTTATAAATTGTTGCAGGTATGGGAGTCCACCCATTTCTTCATCTTTCCGCTCACCTTCAAGACCAGGTCGCCCACAATAATCGGTAAAAACGAGGGAGAAAGAACACATTTGACAAAGAAGGAGGAATCTAAACACAGTAAGACCAATATACTGTCCAGATATTATTTGTATATTAAATTGTTAATGCAGAATAAGAATCACTTCATCATTCATCCATACACTCTTGGCTGCTAATCTGTGGTGGTAACAGGCTACGGTAGATAGGCTACTGAAGACGCTCTTCTCCCTAGCTATGTCCAATTATTCCTGGGGCATCCTGAGGCACCTCCAGCCCAGTGGGGAGCACGAATCTCACGCTCCTTTTCACCCTGACTCATGACTACGAACACAGGTTACTTGGAACAGCCACTCACTCCCAACCAGAGGGGGCAATGCACTGTTTTATGGCAGTGCACAGTGGAGGTCACGCTCTGATAAAAACCAGAAGAACCACATTATCTCTGAGACAAAATTCTGAGGTCACCAAACCATGCCACTCTCTGCTCTTTCGGTTTGTGCCAAGTCCTCTGACTGTGCTGGTACCTTACTATAGCTATCTGCTGATTCAAGAGTTCCCTGGGATAACCAAGCTCAAAGAGTCAGCTTGACAGCTGCCTCGACTACTGGTGTCCACACAGGTCCAGGATACAGCCAGGTTGTATTATATATTCCCACACTCACCTGGTGCCTCTCTGGGCAGTTCTAAAAATGAGCCCCTAGCTGGAGTTTGGTTCCAGGGTGCTGTGCATAGAGATGAGCCCACCAACACAGAGCTGACCACCTCCTGCATAAGTCTTTCCCCAACAGAGAGTTTTTTTCAGACCAATCCATCAAAGCCCTAACATTCACCTCCCACTGAACTGGTTACACACCAGGCTTTCAAACCTGCCTTCGTGGGTGGTGGGTCCTCTTGGTGGTGGCACGATACTGAACCTGACCAGGCCGTTGTGATGCAATCGTGGCCATCGAGTACTTGCCGGTGAGAAAGCCTTCAAAGCCCTGAATTGGGTTTGCAGATCTGGAGGAGGTACCAATCCATAGATGGCAATCTTTGAATGGCTCTTAGTTACCCTCAGATAAATTTGCCTTGGGAAACCCTGCCAGGAGCTCTCGCCCTCGACAACACTCCCAAGTTGTGTTGTCCCAGTCCCACGCAAAACAATAAAACAATAAGCTCCCACTTATTGGATGAGAAAAAAAAAACAAAACATCTAAAATCTTTAACCAACTCTGTGATTCTCCACATCCAAAGTTAAAGTAAACTCTCAAAAATTCAACTCTGTAGGCGTGAGAGGCTGTTGTAAATAGTTTGCACTTTCCTTTTTCATAAAGAACTGTGGAATTGAATTAAACTTTTTAATTACTACAAAGATAATTTTTTTTCCTCTGTGAAACGTGACACCATCTAAATCCATTGGAACATTTTAAACTGACCATGGCTGCTTTCACTAGAACAAAAACTACAAATGTTTTACACCCATCCTTCAAATCGGCAGACAGTGAAGGTTTTTGATACACAAAAGAGTATCACTTTAAAGTACTGATAGAGATATGAAAGGATATGAAAGTATTGACAGTGGGGCAGAGCAGCTAGAGAAGGAGAGAGAGAGAGAGAGAGAGAGAGAGAGAGAGAGAGAGAGAGAGAGAGAGAGAGAAGCAGTTTTGTTAGATGCCTCCTACAACTCATAAAATCTGTCAATAAAAATATTTCACTCTAAAAAAACAAAAATTGACTGATGGAGATGACACCACAACATGACACAGATATACCCAATGGCACACTAGGAGAGATACAGAAGGTGGATAGGTAGCAAGTGGAGAGCCATAGAAATGTAGAAACAAACTATCTGAAGGTATGGTGAGGCTGCATACCATCGGACTGCAGTTGGGTTTGATGTGTGTGTGTGTGTGTGTGTGTGTGTGTGTGTGTGTGTGTGTGTGTGTGTGTTATGGGGAGGTGGTGGTGGGGTTGATCTGGGGCCAATCAATAGAGGCAGGCTCTCTTACGACCCCTGAGTTCCTCCTGGCTTGGCTGGCAGGCTGGAAATCAATGGGCCGGGCCAATAACTCAGGATGGTGTGTGGATTAGTGAACTGTCAACTAATCAGAGAGTTACTGAATCTGACACCACAGCTATTAACCTATCGATATGACACTTGGCACTGACACACACTCACACACATGGATATATATATATAAATGTATTGATGAACACACACGCAGATGGAAACACGTATGTGAATGCCTGAAGGCGTCTCCAACGCCTGCACACATGTGGACTGGCACACGCTTACAGAATAGTCGTTGATACACACACGCAGGCACACATTTACTCTCTGTGGATATACAGTAGATCATATGCACACTCATGTACACACGTGGATGGTATGTGCTGTCACAGATGAATACTACTTCATTATACACATCGACAAAGCTTAAAACAGGTAAGACAATACAGCTGAATGACAAAGACACATTTATATAACTTGCCATTTTGTAATTCTGCTTCCTGCTGCTCCTGGAACAAAGACATACTTTGAATACATCCGAGGACAACGGTTACATTCAGAAAACACAGAACATGCATTGATCCCCATTCAGTAGTCACAGTTCATTTAAGGATAATTTGAAATGAACAGCCATCATTCAGTTTTATTACTTTGTACGCGCCACTGCTTTGACCCATGACCTCCACACCACTAATGCCTTTGAATGTTGGTGAAACTGAAATTTAAATGTATTCCACTGTTGTAGGCTTTGCATGTCTCAATATCTCTATTGTGCTTCGAGTGCTGACGACTAAGCCTTGTTTCCTGCATACTAAATAGTTAATTAGTACTAAAATCCATTTGTTTAACCTTTAAATTAAACAACCACTCATATGTTAAAAATGCTACCATGTACTGCTTCCTTTACAGACTGTTTCCTAAGTTACTACTAACAGTTACCTGCACCGAGTCCTGAACATTTCTGTCAGCTCAAAGAGGTGAGTAGTCTTTATTCTCAACATAAAAAAGCAGGGTAAGCTGAGTTAGGTGGCTTTATTCTCCACTACATCCCTGCTTTTATCCACAATTCATATCCAGATTCCTTGGTGCTTCTTTAATATGTAGACTCTCTGATCTTTTGATATTCTCATGTTCCTCTAGTGTGGAACTACAGGCTTATTCTGTGTCAAGGGTGCTGGTTCATTTTACATTATTCTCTTCTATTCTTCTGTCCTTTTCTACTTTTTTTTTGGGGGGGGCCAAAAGGAGATTATTTTGGTGGGTAATTCCATTGAAACCGCTCTGAAATAACTTGACTTGGCATGTGCCTATACAAGGCTCTACAAAAGGCTCCAGGAATACTATTCAGTAATGGGGCAAAGCAAGAGAAGAAGCAGGCAGGACAAAAAGCCTGTGTGTGTGTGTGTGTGTGTGTGTGTGTGTGTGTGTGTGTGTGTGTGTGTTACAACAGCAGCTGAAATGAGGGAGAAGAGAGAGAACGAAATCACCTGAGAGAAAATAAGACAGCTAGCGGGAGGAAAAAAAAAGGATCAATGAGCAGCAGAGAAACCAGTGGAAAATAATCAAGTGGTGAAAAAAGAGACGAGGTCGCACTAGTTTTATATCCTACAAAAATAACTAAATTACAAGTAATTCATGAAGTGAAGTGGTCCTTAACAGAGCAAGTTTTACAACAATATATAAAATGTGCATTCATCATCTGCTCACCATTGACTTTTCAGGTTTAAGGATACGCTTTGGGTAAATTGGATGAATTGTATTAGGATTTTGGTCTAGAGTGTTTCAATCTAATTGTTTTGGTTTTGGTGTAATGTAAACAAGCTCAAGAAAATTGGCTAAAAGAATAAAAGAGTAGAGGAAAAAAAGAGAAGAAAGAACAGACTACATTTTCTAAGTAAAGAAAAAAAAAGGAGGCAAAAAGACAAGAAGACAAGGCGTCGGTTGGGGGCAGGCTGGTACACACTGCTGTCTAACGATAAGAGCTGCAGAATGAAAGACAGAGAGGGAGAACAGGGCTAAAAGAAAGACGAATGGAGGCAGGTTACAGCATTACAGCCACCAAGAGAAAGAGGAGGGTGGAGGTGGGTGAGGAGGAGGCGGGGAGGTGCATGGGCCTCCCACACACTCCGGATTAGGAAACATATGCAGTGGAGTAGCGAGGGATTAGGGGGTGAACGAAAGCTGGAAGAAGGAAAAGAATGTTTTTTTGGGGAGGAGAGGAGGGGTGAAGGGGAGGGGTGGAAACACAAGTGCTCGGCCAGGCGTATTTCCACCCCGCTTTCATCCTGCATCCCCTCCTCTACCGTCCTCCTCCTCCTCCTCCCCCTCCTCCTCCTCCTCCTCCTCCTCCCACCCACTCACCTTCATCTTTGAACCTCTGGGATGACGAGATTGGTGTGCAAGGACTCAGAGGGAGACAAGGGAGGAGGCCACTTGCTGGCGCCATCCTTTGATTGTGGTTATTTGCTGCGAACACAAGAAACATATCAGGGAATATTGGAAAAATGAGTTAAAACCTTGACCTTAATTCCTTTTAGTTTCCATAGAACATGGCCGGCGACTTGGTGTCGATCTGAGGGCTGATTTTTTCATTTCATTTAAAAAGAGAAGCAAACAGAAAGCATTTTGATTTTACAGTTTAGGAGGCAAAATAAATTCATAAATTTGTTTAAAACATCACCGTAATTGTGACAAATCTTTATTCATTTTAATGTCTCTCTGGCTGTGTCTGAACACGTTCACTCATTCTCTACTCAGCAGTTTGATTTACAGTGAGCAGTAAACTGAGATTTATTTTGCTTCATAACTGACTGAAGTGCAGCCACACGACTGTAATTTTTGCATCTATAAAATGCAACACATTGCATTGTGAGATTGATAGTGGTTTTCTGATTACTGCAACTGTCTGTCTTAATCTTCATCAAGTTATCTGACCTAAAATAAGGTACAAGATGTGTCAGCATAAATCAATTAGAAGACCTGGGTTATGCTTATATTTTTCAAATGACTTATTTTTTTCCTATATTAGTATAATCTACTAAATAACTCTCTGGTCTGAATTTTCACCATTATATTATTCTGCATGTGTGCCTATGGGCCCATACTGCACTCAAACTACCTGCATTCATATGTAAATTCCACAGTGCAGAAACCAATAAACTACGACAAATACTCAATTGTTCTCAATTGTTAGTAGTTTCCTGCAGTCTTGTCAGAATCAAGTGCAAATATCAAACAAATTGTGCAAAACTATCAGCGTTAATAGTACTGAAATCAAACAATTTCCTTGCTCTATTTACAGTATTTGAGTGTGTCAAATAAATTCAAAAAATGACTTTCAGAAATGCCTCGAAAATACAGATTTTAAGATATTTGTTGAATCTCTTTTAGCAGTACGACTGTGCACATAACTCCAAATATAAACTTCTACAGTACAGTAAAAAATATCTGATGCATGTCAGGGAACTTCAACCGACTACAGCAGTATGTGTGTGTGGATGTCCACTTGAACAAGGGCTGCTGTACTCAGGAGAGTCTGTAAGCCTGCAACTCTTCTGTTTGTGTGTGTGTGTGTGTGTGTGTGTGTGTGTGTATGTGTGTGTGTGTGTGTGACACAGGGGTCACAAGTCAAGGTCAGGTGATAATTTGCCAGAAAAGCTGGAGAGAGATGGAGGGATGGAGGAACAGAGGAGCAGGAGGAGAGAGAAGAACAAGTAAAAGAGAAGGACGAAATGATAGCAAAGTGATACTGAGAAAGAAGAGGAGGCCAATCATTGAGGAAGAAGAAAACCTGCAACTGCAACTATCCACCAATCCGTCATCGTTGTATTGAGGCCAGCTCGTCCTTTGTTCTGTCTCTAATTTTTCTCCCTTTCTCATTTCATTCACTTTTTGTCTCCGCTTCCCATCTCTCATCTTCAGCGGTTTACAATTGTAGGACCAAATTTGGTACAAAAATGTGAATAAACACACTAAAATAACAGTTTTCTCACCTTTAAATAATCAATATCTTAAAATCCTCCCACCTGCTACCGTCTGTCTGTCTCTTCTGCCGTCCCTCGAACACTCAATCACACGCCGGTTCTTATATTAAACAATTGAAACTGTATTTCACTTGTGCTTTTCACCTTATTGTCCACCTCCTTCACTCCCACCCTGAACACCCTCCCCTCTCTCTACCCTCACACACACACACACACACACACACACACACATACACTCCTGGCCCAGAGAGGTCAACCTTTGGTGGATGAGGTCAGGCGTCTGGGATGAAGTTGACCGTTGACCTGGAGGGCATGATCGCCTGCTTGCATCCTAACCAGCTGGACAATGAGCAAGCCGTCCAACCATCGCTGTGTCTGTTTATGTGTGTGTGTTTGCGATCGGTGTACGTACGTATGTGCACGCGTGTGCAAAGATATATATTTTATTTTTTTGTCGGTTTGCGTTTCGGTGATGTGTGTGTGTGTGTGTGTGTGTGTGATTTAAGTGTCTGTAAATGCATGTTCTTATGTTGACTGTGTGTGAGTGTGTGTCCATACTGAGAAATTGGATTTACCTCCTCAGTCTCAAAGGGACGGGGGTCGCACTGCTTGTTACCGACGCTGAATAACAGACCAATATTGATCAGGCTCAGGTCATCCATTGACGAATCCTGTCTTTAGTCTTTCCTGCAAACGCTCATCACTTCCTGTCCTCTTCCTTATTCAGGGTTAATATCTCATTAACTGCTATTATCTCCACACCGGTCACCACGGCAACAGCCAGCGGGACAAGAGCTGACAATTCCCCGTAGCCTGCATCCTGTGGATCAGACAGGCAATGACCAGATTATTGGAAATCAATCCAAGGGAGTTACTGTTTCCCTGACCTCCCAAGCTTCATTTCCACTATTTATTGAGGAAAGCTGGTCAAACGTCGACTATTGTGAGGTTTACACAGACGTCAATACATGCAACGACTGGAGTCAATATACAATGGGTATTATGATTGCGGTTAATTATTTTGAGGTTCATAAATCAGACGTTAGCTGGAAGCCATTTGATGTCAGAAAAAAAAGAAATAGTTAGTTACATGGATTGAAAAGATTTTACATTTATTATTTATATACTGAGGTTGTTGTTTCTTTTTTGCTGACTGCACCATTTTCGATACAGTAAAACGTCATGGAGAAATTAAACATATATACTCATAGATAGTATCAGTTAATTTGGAATTAATTCATTTGAGACTAGTGAGTTTCACAGAGGTGACAGTGAACCACGGGGGGTAGGAGTAGGCCTATATGTGAAGGGCTTTTCTTTCTTATCAGTCACTGGACAGTCCTTATCCTTATTTTCCACGGAGCGATGGAGGGAACGTTATTTAACAGCCTACAGTTTGAGCTTAGCTGCACAACTTTACAGTCACAGTATTCTGGTAATAACTGGGCAGCTAATGATCCGCCTCTCTCTCTCACTGATCACACTTATGGAAGGTTACGTTTCAGATGACATGTAACCTACCTCACCTACAACATACATAAATGTAATCATGAAAAAAGCAGATCAGATCAATAATTATGAAAGGATTGTATAATGATGAAGACAGTGAAGCTTCAGTGCAGCAGACACAGTAACTGGCTTTATGTGTCTGTGTGTTCAGGAACACAGTTGAGTTAACTGTATGGAAAATAAGGGGATGTGACTATTCAAGTTCAACTTTGCACTAACAGAGCAAACGTTTTTACACAACTATACAATTTATCTGCGCATTAAACAGGTTTAAAAAGCTTAATGAAGCTGATTTCTTTCAGTATAAAAGCTTCTGGGTGGGATTTGGTTGAGGTATTGATGAATGAGTGGAGTATTTCCAATACCTTAGGGAACCTGGCCTGAACACACCCTGTCCTTCTGCTTACACCTCGGTTGTTATTTCGACGTGTTTTTAATAACAGACAAACTAATAAAGCAATTTATATCCTAACTTGTAATTTTCAGTCAAATTACCTGATGAAAAGGTGGCTGAAAAGCTTCCACCTGACCAAAACTCACCTCTTATACTAGCACAACCACGCTGCAGTAGAACTATACTGCTGGGCGGAGGGATACAGTCTAATCAATACAACAAGAAACTAACTTACATTTGAGTTTATGATTCAAAGGCAAGTGTTAACCGTTTGTTTACAGCAATACACGTTAAACCACCGTGTTTTACAGTGCTTTAGATATAAAAAAGGGGGTAGTTATTAGTGGGGCCTGCAGGGTACTTACCCATAATTAAAACGGAGCTGGGTTCGCCGGGGGTTTGCAGGGCCGCTGATGAGTTGCGGTAATGGCGGAGTGGCCGGCTGACCTTTGACCCAGGGGTCGGACGGCGGGGTCTGGCTCGAGGGGCCGCGGTGACAGACGCTCCCCGCAAATTGATGAAAAAAGGCAATAGAGTCTGCAATAAAAGCCAGCAGCCGCCGTCCCATAATAATCCCATCAGCTCAATGACAATAACGATGCTCTGTTATACAGGTTTCATCGAAATTCACTGGAGAATATATTTACAATTACACCTGCAGATTATTGGAGATGTTTAAGAAGGATGTGTTTATGTCTCAAGTGCAGTGATTGTGTTTATTGTTTCCATAAAAGCTAAATAATAATAATAATAATCCACCTATAGGCTACAGCTGCATCTTCTCTTTCTTCTCTTTTTGTTTTCCTCCAAACTGATTTTTCAGGCCTTCAGTGGTTTTTCTTGAGATTCAGCATTTCAGGAATCAGACTAACAAACCTATAGGTCGAGTTAAAACATTCATTTCGATAATAAGTTGCATGAAAGGACAGCAGAAGGTGTGTAATGTCGACCAGTAAGAGATGCAAACTGGTGTGAGCATCAGGGGACGGCTGGCCCTCCAGATATGAAATTGTGGTTGTTATTCATCAATTCAAATGAAAGTCAAACTGTTTGGGGTTTGATGGAAAATCGATCGATGACAAATGGACATTTGAAAGCCTTGACGATTTTCAGGCACAATGAGGAAATCTGCTTTTCCAGAGGGTCAGTCTTTTTAGTCTTTAACTTTATTTACAAAATAATATGAAAATCTACACAGTGAAACCGGATTTAAATGACTTCAATATATTTTCATTTATGCAATAAGATGAATATTAACTAAATAAATGTGTAGCCTAAATATCAGAGCAGGAATTAAACAAGACTCCTGAATGTATTTTATACTATGATATTTTTTCCCCTTTTAGATAATTTATTCATGCATTTAATTTCGTTTACTTTCACTTTTCTGCTTTTAATAAAACCTTTTTCTCTCTGATTTTGATTTTTTTTTTTGGTGACAAATAAACTGTTTTCTGCGCTTCCTGCGTTTTGTCGACAGGCCATTTACATCCGATGCATAAATCAAAACTTTACTCAAATAAATACAAATACATGCAGAGTGACTTAATACTGTATGCATGAATGCGGTTTGGTATTTATTACTGAAGTTGATGGGAACCATTGCGCATTTTCACTGACTGTGGCTGATTTGCATATAAGCAAAAATATTTAAACTCACAGAATGGGCATCAATCTTCTTGCATTTTGTTTAAATTTGACAAAAGTAGCTTCAGTTTTTATATACAAAACGAAAAATAATGAAATACCAGCTTTGGAAAACTATCAATAATTTAAAATAACAAAAAATGTATAGTTTTAAAGAAAAGGAAAAAGCTCAGAACTAGTTTTCTCTTATTTAACAAAATGCTTTTTAAGAGCAGATAAATGTGAACAACAAATGTGCAGTTTCTGATTGGCATTAATACATTCATGAAACAGTAAAGAAAACTTGCTGCTGATTTCCTCATTCATCAGCTGATTCCAGGTCAGCCAGGTTACATTAAAGGAGTCATTATATGGTGATATGACTGCTGTGCTTGAATTCAACTATATTAGAATAATTTAGCTATTTTTTTTTCTCACTTTCATTCATAAATAGTTTAAATGATCTTCGTGGGTGAAAGGGTTTGTTGGAGAGCAGCAAAAAGGCCTGAAGTAAACATTAAATAACCTAAAGAACATATTGACAATAACCTAATAATAATAATAGTAATCAATAGATTTGTTATATTCTGACGTTGGAACTGATTTAAGCAACATTACATTGCTGAATCTGGATTTAGGGAGAATTTATAGTCTGAAACAATCATATTGCTGGCTCAAGAAAGTGTGTCAGGGCGTGCTAAAGTCCATGGCGATGAATTGATTACAACTTGTGCCATTTATTGATCGGGAATTAGGCGTATTAGAGGGATCAATGGCTCATACAGCGCGCGTGTCTGCGTCCACGCAGGGTTCAGATGGGCAGCAGGTTCTGGACCGAGTGTGTTTACCCTCCGTCTCAAGATCAGGGTGGAAATCCCATTGACCTGTGTGTGTGTGTGTGTGTGTGTGTGTGTTCACATCCCTGACCGATAGGATTTCCATTAATTTACCTGCAGCCTCGGAGTTTTCGGAGGAAAACCAAACATATGTCACGGATGGATCCGTCTGCAGGATGAGCCTCAGAAAGCAGTAAAGAGGGAGGAAGAGGGGCTTTTGTTTGATGTCAATTGCTGTCAAGTGTGAGCACGTGTGTGTGTGTGTGTGTGTGTGTGTGTGTGTGTGTGTGTGTGTGTGGGTGTGTGTTTTAAAGAGATAGAGAAAGAAAAATCTGGATCATAAAACACAACTGATAGGAGAGCTCGTATAAAAAAAAAAAGGGGGGGGGGGGCAGCATAAATCGTTTCCTCTTATTTTAACGCAAGAAGCAAGAACCGAGGGAGGGGGACATCACTTTGCTCTTTTCGTCCTCCCCCGTCGTCTGTGGCCGGCAGTGGTGTTCCTCTCAGAGCCCCCTCTCCTTCCTTTTAATTGATTTCTCATAATTAACTCAGTGTGTCCATCGATCTGCCTGCGACCGTCCAACACCGCCTCGAGATCGGCAACCTCATTATTTCCACGTTAACCCGAATAATCCCGAATAAATACTGACCACATTCAATAACAATTAGACTGCAGACAGCACTAAATAATCCCGTTTCCTTTGGATGACCTCGGGACCAGGTTGCACTGAAATAAGAGGACACAAGTATCCGTGCTGAGCTTGAAGTTGGAAAAAAATGAGAATATTTTGCAGAGAAAGTGCTTCAGTCTTGACATGTGTGATCAATGCATCTTCTTCAAAATGTTCCACATGTAGGTTTGACTTTGAACATCATCATGCTTTGGTGCAGAATGCATGTGAAAGAGCCACTGTGTGCAAATATACTCAAACCTATTTAAAGATATTAAAAACCAATAACCTGGAACCCGCGGAAGCTCGGTCCATGCTGCAGTGTTTGTTGTTCACTTTCTCCACCATTTCATGAATTAACCCTAATTAAATCCTGTTACACACCAGCTCAGCCAATTAAAAGGCCTGCTGTGCACATCAGTCACTTTGACTCTGGTCAGTGTGTGAAATGTCAAGCTGTAGCATCTCTCTGCCAGGTTCAGTGGCTCTATAAGAGGGGAGGAGGAGGTCAAACAAGCCTGCAGGCAGCAGTTCAACCGACACTCAGCTCCGACTTCTGCCTCCCTCAACCTTCATGTTCTCCTCCTGAAAAATACAAATGAGGAAACTATATATTTTCTGTTTTCCGTGTAAAAGAAACACCATCTTGTCATTATGTAAATATGAAATGTTTTCGTTATGTGTGGGAGGTATGTACATAGAAATCTGGTTTCAGTGTGAAAGGAAAGTTGAACATGAGCATAAACTTTCACCTTTTCTGTATTTTTGCAGCATTTGCTCTCTGACCTTTTAGAAATAAGGAACCTGATAACTGACTATATTCATTTCACAACCCAAATTATGCATTTCCTAAGTGTTGTTTAACCTACATTTCTTCTTTTATGTGTGTGCATTTCAATTTATTTTTCTGTCAGATTTAAATATGAGATGCAAAATTGACTTTTTGACTAAATCTGACACATTTGTATCATATTGGTGGCAATTAATGTGTGTTGTCCCTGATAAATAATTGACTAAAGTAAAGTAAAGTTCAATAAATAGCTGTTCTGGAGCTTTTGATTACATTATAAAATCTTCCTCTGGAGAGGAATTTTAAGCAGTTTAATAAATATAAGATAAACTTATTTAGAGAATAAAAATTCAGTTTATAGAATAAAAACTCACTAAACTGGATTCAAACTTGGGGAAATATGTTGTGCATGTCCTGTAGCTTCTACTGGACGTACAAGGCCATTTTAATTACGCGTAGAACAAAAGAGAACAAAACAGTTTTATATCATAAAAAAAGTAAGAGCATAGAGTCGACTGGAGAGAACAAAGTAGAAAAATGTCAAGAAGAACAGCAAGAAAACAGAAAGATCAGGTAAAAATAGAAGAGACTACACAAAGCTTGACAAAAATAGAACAAAGCAGACCAAAGAAGAGCAGGACAGGCCAGAAAAGAGTGTAATTGAAGAAGAGATAATAGAGTAGAGTAGAATAGAGGGGGCCAGGAAGGACAGAAAGCAGAAAGAGAGTGAGTGGGGAAGGAGGGAGGTGGGTGATGGTGTTGGTCACGGGGGGTTAAAAGAAGGGGGCGTCTAAAGCTTGTGAATTAAACGCTGTGAGGCCCTGTGTCCTCGGCACGTGCACCGGGCCTCAAGAATAAAAGGAGCTGGCCCATCTGGCTTTTTAGAGGCAGGAAGAAAGGCGGGAGAGAGAGAGAGAGAGAGAGAGGGAGAGAGAGAGAGAGAGAGAGAGAGAGAGAGAGAGAGAGAGAGAGAGAGAGAGAGAGAGAGAGAGAGAGAGAGAGAGAGAGAAAGAGGGGTCCTGTGTTGCTCAATGGAGAAACTGTGACATTAACACAGCCAGGCGTTTAGGGCGCTTGATTCCCTCTGGGGGGTCACGATGGTAAAAATATAGGCTCTCATTGTAATGTAAGGTGCTTTTGAGTGAGAGCTCTGAAAGGGGTTGGGGTTAGTGTCAGAGTGAGCAGGTGAGAGGGTGGGGGGGACACGAGAGAGAGAGAGAGAGAGAGAGAGAGAGAGAGAGAGAGGGGAAGAGAATGTCAGAGAGAAAAAGCGGTTCAGAAGAAATCTGGAAAAGTCGGAGAAAAGTGAAAGATATTTGTTTGTGTTGGAACCCCCCCCCACATTCAGAAATAATTTTAATAAACAGCACAGTGTGTGTGTGTGTGTGTGTGTGTGTGTGTGTGTGTGTGTGTGTGAGGGCAGGGTGGTATTCAACAGCGTCAATAAAACACACTCACCTTTAATCTATATGTGTCCTTCAGAAGATTTTTCTATACCTCCGCAGCGCCCCCCCTCACCACCATCTCTCTCTCAAACACACACACCCCTTACCTCTCCTGCACTCGGCATCTTAGCTGTTTCCATGGCGACGGAGTTGAAACTGCAACCAGAAAGGGGGCGTGCGTGTCTGTGTGTGTGTGTGTGCGTGTCTGTGTGCGTGTGTGTGCGTGTGTCTGTGTGTGGACAGCAGCAGCAGCAGCAGCAGCAGGTGATGAGGCTCAGCTCATGGCAGACAGTGCTTCAGCATCTGGGAGAGTGATTTCTTTCCTGTCTAATAAAAGTTATATTAAGGTCAAAGAGAGAGGAAGGGGACAAAAAAAACAAAACAAGAACAGACATTGTTATGATCATTAAAGAGAGAAAACACAGAGTGTAAGGGGTGAAGTAAAGTAAGCAAAAGTGAATCAGGATACTTTTAATATCAGCACCTCTGTGGTCCTGTTGAATTCTCTAAACGCCTGAATCACAAAATGTGGGACACTTTCTGTAGTTTACTTAATTTTCTATGTGTGAAAAGTTACGTTTTATTTGTTAAAATTTTAACTATTAAACAAATTTAACCTTTACCAACAAATTCAACAGTGCTGTAGACAACAGAGTACAGACTATACAGCAGATAGACCTGTAAAGATAAAGATACTCTAAAGGCCCCCGACACAAGTCTGTGATTCTGGGTAATGTAAATAAAAATATAATCTGGATAAAACACCAGGTTTAACGCCATAATGTGGTGGTGGAATACAGAGCAGAAACTTCCAGGGAGTCGGTCAGTGTACAGAGTTATTTTCCACATTCAGTTCTTTAGATACTCGAGAATGTTGTTGTATAGAGAAATAGTGACGGCACATTTTTTCTTCCCTTATTAGAGGATTATATCTCGAATTACAGGAATAGTTTTACAGTATGACAAACAGCTGAAATGGGACCTGGGACACTGAAGCTCAAGGTCATTGCCTGAATGCCTGGATCACCAAGGTGGGGGGGGGCAGTGACGCAGCTAAATGATCATCATTTCTTTTATTATTTACATTTAATATAATATTACATATAAAATATAGCCTATATTAACATACACTGTCTGTCACCTTACTTCTGCATCTGTCTGAGGTGTAAAAGCAGTTCAGTATCAGTGTGCTCTGGGCATTAGTAAATTAATTCAAACAACTGAAGAAAGAACAGTAACAAAATCAAATGTAACTCAGTTAGATGAGTGTTTTTCTGCTGTAGTATCCAACGAGTCACGTATTTATGACACAAGGTGACGCATTTCGTCCTGTCACTATATGTGAAATGGTGTTTTTCTAAAGAGAGGATTGAATTAAATTATATATTTATGTAGTGGTTAATGTTAATATTGCTGTTGGACACCTGTTATTTCACCCCCTCCTATCACAACACCATCAGCCAAGATTATGACAAAAGAATCAATGTGATCATAAACTTGAACTTGAAAATTGATTGTTTAAATTTAACACAATATGTAGAAATGTGACTGTGTGTACTTTTAGGCCAACAACAATAATAAAAAACAAACAACTATTGGATTTGAAACAAAATCTTAATACTTCAGATCTCCATGATGGAAATTAAAATGTTTTACAGACTTTATTTCCTGTGGCCGTCCATTGCATTAACATTGCTTTTAACATTATTTAATATGTAATTTGATACAAACAAGCTTGGGAGTAACAGATTACTTGTTACTGAGTTACGTAATCAGATATAAAAAAAAGGGGGGTAACTGTAATCCATTATAGTTACGAGAAGAGATTACAGTTACATTTAGTAAATGAAAAATTGGGATTATTTAGCAGGATTACAATTTTAAATTACATCAGTTTCCTTTATAAATACACTGAGCGGACACATTGTTACTGTGTCCATTTTATTTTCTAAGGTTATTGTCCTGTTGTCTTATAGACTTGCATCAATAGACTTATTTACATTCCTTTTCTCTTGTTATTATTTACATTTTTGGTGTTGAGGTGATCCAAAAGTAACAGAAAGTAGTCACATTACATTGCTTTAACATTGTGATGCTTGAATTAGGTTACTGACTACATATTTAAACAGGTAATACAGTAACAGTATGGGATTACATTTGTAAAGTAATCCTCCCAACCCTGGATACACACACACACACACACACACACACACACACACACACACACACACACACACACATATATATATTAACATTAATACAGTAAACTCATATTCTGATCAGGTTCATGAGCTTTCACTTTGTGCCCATGTTTGAGTCCCTCCTCCTCCCATTGCTGTATGTGGGCAGAAACTTCCCGTAATCAACATACAAGGAAACGATGATAACGGGAAACTAAAGGGCAGCTTTGAGACGGAGAAACGAACAATTAACACAACACACACTTTAACACATCTGGATCATAACCCGGAGGATCACATGGGGTCGGTGGAGATCTGTATGAATGAGGAAGGAGCTCTAAAGGTCGTCAGGCATTATGATCTAAGGTACGTGAACGCAGCAGTCTGAGCAGTTATATAAGAACCCTTTGATATGCCTTTAGGGGGGTTTAGATGTGTTTATAACTGCTTAGTGACCCTACTTTTATATTAAATGTGTGTATCGCTGGTTTCTATAACATATGGGCCTTTAAAACCCGTAATAATAATAATAATAATAATAATAATAATAATAATAATGCCCGTTATATTTAATCTATTGTGCAATTCCTGGGAAACAAACCCACCAGACTCCGAGACTAAAACCTGGAGCTGAGGTGTTTTAGTGGGCTGCTTTCTGAAGTGTCACCAGTGGAAAGCTTTGGTTTAAACCCGCCGACCCCGCTTCCTCCGTGCAGGGTCTGGCTCAGGCGGCTGCGGCCGGAGGACGGAGGGTGCCACCGTGTGGTCACATGGCCGAACTGCCAGTGTTGGTCCAACAGCGTCGGGGAGTCCAAGTTCAACCGTGTCCTGATGTTCATCTTCCTCTTCACACTCGGTTTGGCTCTGATCAAGTAAATGGATTGAGTTATTGTGCAGTTATAGCTGCTCCAGGGACAGTTGTGTGGGTGTGAATAAAAGGCTGGGGGAGGGGGGTACAAAAGATCTTTACTTTATAATGATAGAAAACAGCAGGAAAAGCAGCAATTCTTCACCTTTCTTGATGATTGTCAAATGCTAAATTGATCAAATCAACTATTTTTTCCAGCTTTATTGCTATAGACTGTATATAATGATAAATAAATCCATTTGAATCACACAGACATTATTATACTGAGTTAAACAGAATTTACAAAGTGTTTTATCCATAATTATGTGTTTCCCTTTTCTCTTCTCCACAGTATAATATATTCGGAACAACGTTTTACATATAGATGTCCCTCATATGGTGAGTATTTTGTCTAGGATGGAAGATAACTTGAAATTTTGCTTCTAAATTCAATTAAAAAGGTGTTAATTCAGTGATGTTATTGTCTCCTCTTCCTCCTGCAAGACCTTTTACCTCGGGTAGATACTACAGCGGTCGTACTACTGGCAGTGTTTGGTGAGCTTTTGTTCTATGCTTTTTAAACGTGGATTTGTATTCATGTCCTGCCACAAAGTTTTCTTAAACACGCAGCGAGCAAACACTAACAGCAGCAGTGAAATGTGTCTGAAATCAGTCACACAGATGTAGTCGTCCAAGCTGCACAGGGACTGTTTGATAACCCTGCAGTGGTAATGCAGGATATTGGAGGGGAAGGGGCTGGGGGTCTGCGGCACTGAGAGATTGGCTTTGCACGGACGCCTTGTGACTTTAAGATCCTATTTGGTCCACTGGCTTAAAATCTAAAAAAAGGAAATCTTGGTACTAAGGTGCTTTTGACCAGATAAGTCAAGCTGGATGTGAATTTGTATTCTGAACCACGGACTGGCAACATTTTTCACTTCTCTAAACACTGAAGCATCCTCTGTTACATTTAACAGAATTGAGCACAGGTTAAAAAGTGGCAAATAACCACGGGTGGACCCAATATCTTAAACACCTGCAGTCTAATCCAATCAAATACAGCAGTCCTGCAGTTCATTTGTATCTTTGTGAAGCTTTTAAAGTGTATTTTCTGTTAAAAATGTGAAGGTTTTTGGTGCAGCTTCAAATGTTGTCTGATGCCACTGTTTGAAGAATTTTTAGGCTTTTATTAAATTGAATGGAGTTTGTTTTTCTGTGCCACACTGGTACATAAATGGGGTGTGTGGATGAAAGTATGAGCCTCACCTTACATTATATACCTCAAAATTTCCTAGACACATCTCTCTTATCTCAACAAATATGACATTTTTTTTGTATTTTACCTTTTACTGTATAAGTTAAAAAGAAAAAGGGGAGTGTTCTAGCAGAGCTTTTGTCTTTAATTGCATTTGTTTTTTCACAATTTTATGTCATTTTGTATTAAATAATAACTAATAATAACTTCTACAGATGACAATCTACATGTGCATGGATGACCGGGTTTGAGCTGTATTGATGTGGTGACACAGGGTCAGAGAATCTCACCCGGACTCTGGTTTTCTTCTTTGTGTGTCTCCTGTAGCTCTTGCTGTCCTTGTGGTCGGCGTATTCGTGAAGAAGGCGTTGAAAAACACCCGTTCAGTACCGCCGAGGAGAGAAGAAGTGCAAACAATCACAGGACTCCTGGAGAAGTTTTAATTAAACACAACGCAACTGTAAACACTTCAGTATTATTCTGCAGTGAGCAATGAACTGTGGGGCTCTATGTGTGTTCTCACTGTTGCTCCTCCACTATATGACCGATAAGAGAGCTCAAAACTGATTGCAGCTACACTTTACGTGATATTTGTACACATTTCATTATGGTTTTATATTGGATTTCCATCAGTATAGATCCTAAACTTTCAGAATGTGTGAGTAAAAACTAAAACTATATTTCAGATTTTAAGAAAAACTTTACATTCTGAGAAACAGTTTAATTTCTTCTGGAAATATCTAACCACATCGCTCTGCAGTTGGATTTATTAAATCTAATTAATTTTACACATGTGAAGAAAAACAATAAATGTAAAAATTAAATGTAATAATAATGTGGGTTGTTTTATTTCATCATAAATTGTCTCAGTAGGCCTGTATGTATTTTATATTTTAAATCTCAGTGAGTGTGTGAATGTGTGTGTATGCAATCTGTCTACAGGAGGCATGAAATAAAACAAAGAACGAAAAGCTGCTCAGCATATTCTTGTTGTATTAAACTACATATACATTTTGATGCTAAGTCTTTGAGTTTCCTCTTGTATGTTGTGTGTGTGTGTGTGTGTCAGCTCTCTCTGAGACATGGATACCCTAAAAGATTTGAGGATGCATTTGTTCACACTGTCTCTGCTTTCTAAAGCACAGCTTGGCGACAAAAAGTCTTCTTATTAAAGTTCATTTTTTAAATAAAGATTAAATAGACAACCTGGACTCTTGAATGGAGGCGGCGTTAAACTGATTCATATATTATTGTGACACACAGACAGAGGGAGAGACAGACACAGATGGAGGGAGAGAGAAAGAGACAGCGACCACATACAACACCATTCATTATTAACACACCCAATATAGCTGGACTGGACACCTCTCTCTCCTCGCCCCCTCCCTCCCTATTAACACACACACGCACACACACACACACACACACACACACACACACACACACACACACACACACACACACACACACACACATATATAGGGAGAGAATGAGAGCCCTCCAGGACCCTCCCCCTGACCCTGCGACCTAGGCACCATGGCAACCCTCTGACCCATCCCACTGTTGCTGTGGTAACAACCTTGGAGCATGTCTGACCACTGCCCCCCTAACACACACACACACACACACACACACACACACACACACACACACACACACACACACTCCCTTTAGCCCTACAGCTGCCCCCCTCCTCCTGCTCCACGCCGAGCCGAGGCAAACCGATCGATATTCTATCACACAGAACAGTGGAGCGAGAGAGAGGAGGCCACGGGCCAGCCAGATTACTGGGAGGAGGGGGGAGGGAGGGGGAGGATGGAGTGAGCGAAGGGGGGGGGTTAGTGGTTGACAAAAAGAGAGCCAGTGTGTGTGTGTGTGTGTGTCAGAGCAGAGGAAACGAAAAGGGTTTTAGGGAAGGTAGGAGATGTGTGTGTTGGGGAGGTGTGCAAAAAGGGGTTTTAGCGTGCGGGTGTAATCGGGTAGGAGATTGAGAGAGGATGTGTGTGTGTGTGTGTGTGTGTGTGTGTGTGTGATTTGGAAGAAAGAGGTAGTTGTAGGAGGGGGCTGAGAGTGTAAGTGGGTAGAAGATTGAGAGAAGGTATGTGTGTGTGTTTGTGTGTGTCAGAGGAAAGGTGTTTTAGCGTGGTTGTTATGGTGGATAAGAAAGGGAGGTGTGTGTGTGTGTGTGTGTGTGTGTGTGTGTGTGCATCATTATGAGTCGAGTGGAGCTGCAACGCTATAAGGCATCTCCTCTCTTTTTTATTCTAACAGATATTTGTTAGTGGAGCCCTGTGTGTGTGTGTGTGTGTGTGTGTGTGTGTGTGTGTGTGTGTGTGTGTGTGTGTGTGTGTGTCCTTATGAATTGAATACTTTTATTCGAGTGTCACACACCCGAGGGTGCCCAGCTCACAGGGGCTTATAGAACATTACTTACATTACATACAGAGGCAAGAGAGAACAAAAAGGAAAGCAAGAACAATACAAGCATCCATACGCACTCAAAGAAGAACAGCTTGTCAGATGTGAATGTGACATTAAACATACAACGTTAATGGGAAGCCTCTAATAAAAGCTGACATCAGTCGTGGAAGAAGTATTCATATCCTCTATTTATGTTAAAGTAGCAATGCCACAATTAAATAATACGCTGTTATATGAGAAAGTCTTCTCAGTTAAAGTACAAACGTATTAGCAGCAAAATAGGTAAGGGTTTAGATTACAGTCTTCAAATTGGGTGTAAAATGTGTAAATATTTAGGGTAGCATCAGAGTACCTACTGGGTGCCTGCAGTATATGTAAGAACAAAGGGAAGTAGACAAATGTTAGAGTAGAAGGAGGTCACTACTCTCTGTTTAAGAGGGACCTAGAAATAAATAGTTAAGAATTAATCTTTTATATTACTGAGTATGTATTCAGTCATTACAGGGTACAGTGGCAGTATTTCTGGGTGACAAGGCAAACGATGGGTTAACAGTGCGGATAGTGAAATGAAGGGGAAATAAAATGACTTTGGGTTAGGTGAGTTTTAATATTTCTTTACATTATTGTTGTTGCTGCCAAACAAAAGCTGTGTGAAGGGTGTGCCTTTATACTTATAAAATAGTTTATAGTATTATGGGCTGTGTTTAAGTCTGTAAAATCATGATTAAATGCTGGGCTGCAAAATAAAGTGTTCCCTCCTTCATGACTGTAATTACAGTGTAGTTACAGGCTGTATGAGTTTATTATAATGGGGTTATTTTTTTGTTTAACTAAGTGCTACATGTACTTCAGCTCCTTCACAGTACTAGGTAATTTAAAAAGCACTTACAATGTAATACAGTATTTTATTTATATGTTTCTATGTTTGATTTGTGTTACTACAAAAGGAACTTGGTATTTTAATCTCTGACAAATGATGCACATTTTATGAACTGATCTGCATAAAATCTAATAAGTAAGTAATTATAACAGTGAGCAATATATAACAATATGTATTTCCCCTTTTAAATAACTGTCTCCAGAGGATGGAAGCTCTCTGAGCACAGACACACCTCTGTACTGTGGTCTTTTTAAGGCTGACACAACGCTTTATAAGTGATATATGTGACCGATAACAAAATATATTCTGCTTAAGATTTCCTCTGACAATTATTTATTTTATAGTTTTAATTGACAGTGTAAACCAAACTTTGAAAATTACTTTCTTGTGGATAGTTATTTGAACAATTCCAGTAAAAGATTAAGATTAGATCTGTTACATTAGATATTTGTTTAGTTTGGCAGCCATGCTAAGTAAACTTTTCCATGCAAGTAGTTTGTCGTCTTTCTGCCTCACTTACATTGTTGTACCCAAGACCTTTTAAAACACTTTTTTTCTCCTAAGTACATTTGCATACATATTGCGTATGGATTAAAGAGAACAGCTACTATCCAAAGCAGGCAGCCTGTAGACTGCATATGAATATCATTGATCTTGTGGTTCACTAGTTAATAAAACACGATGAAAAAGAAAAGCACATCCTAAAGTCCACAAGGATGGATGCTTGATCAAAAACATAATCGAACAGATTTAAAACGAGAGAAAAAACGCACCAGCAGCTATTTGATGAGCGAATTTATCCCTTTTAACTCTCTAACTGTAGTTAATGAACAACAGGAAGAAATCAGAGTAGCTTAGGTTGCACTAAACTCCAGAGACAATGAAACAGGAGAGAGAAAAACAAGGAACTCACAAAAGAGGTGACCTATATCCCTGGGTTAGAAGGGTGTGTGTGTGTGTGTGTCAAGTGGGCAGGAGCACTCATTTGCTCTGTGAGGCTTGTAATAGTATTCATGAAACATGGACACCGTTGCTCTCAGTCACTCTGTGCCTGTGTGTGTGTGTGTGTGTGTGTGTGTGTGAGAGAGAGGGAGAGAGACTCATCCGTTCACAAGTGGAAGCATAAAACTATCGAACCCAAACTGAGTATGTTTCTGTTTCTAGGCTTTTCTAAGAGGACATTCCTGTAATTAATGTACAAATTGATGAATGTGTCTTACTTTGAAGGCTGAAAAGTGAAAAAGGTCACTAATAAGCTACATTCAGTACAACTAAAATACATTCATAATCAATACAGTTGTTTAAATAATTAAAATAGAGTGTAAACAATAAAAAACTCAATACTTTTCCTCTAACCCTTCTTAAAACTACTGGTTTTATTGTGTTAGAAGATTCAAATCAATATGATACAATTATTTTGTACTATTCATGTTCTGTGTCATGTATGTCAACTGAGGTTACATCATTACAAATGTTAAAACATAAATATAAAACTGATACAAACAAGGCAGAAAATTATATATATAAATTCTTTATTCATTATTAAGTCAAGCGAGAAGGCTTTAAAGGTCTTTTGAGATGTATCACGGTATGTTGTATACCATAATTGTTTATAATAATACTTACTTTTTAGACAACACACAGCTCAGAGTGAAGAGATAAAGTAGTTGAAACACTGTATGATTATAGGATTCATGTTAACGGGAGTTTATTTGTACTGGTGTGTGTTGAGAAGTAGTACCTCTAGATGTCCCTCTCTATTAGGTAACCATATTAGCAAATGATTCAGTTTGCGGTGCTGAGGATTTTTATGCTTGTCGGTAAATGTGCTCATATTGGCCGAACACTGCAGGAATTTTAATCAGGTTTTTTAAACTGCACGTCACTTCTTAAAGAGAAGCTACTGCTGCTACCTCGCTGTATTAGATGGTTTCTTTCTAATGTCACCTCAATTTTAAATCGCACACATTTGTTCAGATTTTAAAAGGTCTAACCTAATATAATAAAAATAATATAATAAATCTTATCACACACAATCTTCCTTATTATCTGTTGGATGCTAGTATAAATGACCTATTATGTTGTATTTTAAGAGGTTTACATGGAACAAAAAATCACTTTATGTTTTTCTATGTTGTGTATTTGAGAACCATTTTCTTAAAGTTAACTACTACACAATCTATATTGTAAATGTAATTGTGTCAATACGATGAGCAGAGTAGGAAAGTAACCTACATTATTATTAATTTTTTTATCAGATGGTGGATTCCAAAAGCCACATAAGACTCTGATCATTTTCCAATCTAAGTACGATGATGAACCTGCAAATAACACAAAGAAGATCTATAATGCATCGTGGAGCAACGTTATTTCTGTGGTGCTTTGTTTGTGCTGTGTTACATGAAGACGTCCTCTGTGAGTTTGTTTACCAGTGATGTGGTCACCCAACCTCAAGCCAAATAATGTCCTGGTTCTTCTGTTCTGTTCAAGTAAAAACATATTTTCCCCCGGCGGCTGTAGGCTTTAATTCCTCTTGAGACATCACAGGCACAAGTGTGTGTGAGAGGCAGCGTTCTCATACCAACAAAGAAAAACAATAGGGAGTTACTTTATATCATAAAAAGGAGAAAAGCAAAAACATTAGCCCTGACCTACAGTTGATAGTGTAAATAAACGAAGCAGTGAACAAACCATGATAAAGCAGAGTTCATAATGAGCTGGCAACAGAGGAAGCCAACTAGCACTTTAACAACCTACAATGCTAATATTGTTGATCAAAAGCGCATTCTCAACTTTTGGAAACAATTTCAGCAGAAGGATCCATGTAGTACGTTTTCCTGGTGCTTTTGATCATATTGCATGTTCTTCTTCAGCAGGAGTGGCCCAGCTGTCATGGAGTTTCCTTTTTTTCTGATCCGGGTTAGTTTAAAAGGTTGTTATTGAAAGTTTATTCTTGATCTTGAGCAGAATAAACAAACCATTTAGCAGCAGTTCTGGAGCTTTCAGTCGTCAGACATGGTCTTCATTAGAGGACGTCAAATTGATATTTTAGTCAAGAATGAATTTTTTATCTCAAACTTTTACAGGAACTCCTTAAAGCTGCTATAATTGATATTTTTATAATAACAAATGACAATGTGAAAACAATGTGAAGGGGCAGCTCGTAGAGATGAATTATCACCTGAATCTGTGACTCCCTTTAGCGTTACAGAGCTTTACAGTGAATTTCAGCTCATTGTTTTGCTGTCCCACAACCAGAAACAGCTAATTGAGAGTGAATATTGGACTTACATTCATCAGCTGGACACAAACAGGACTCCAAATGAATGATAATGTTGCTCTGCAACTAATGAATGTGTAGATAAGCAACTGTTTGCCAACTACTTCACTATATCAACTTAAACTGTGCTGTCAATGCAGTGATCCCAACTTACTTCCACTGCCTCCAAGTGGCCAAATATCTATATTACAAGTTTAAAGTGCTGGGAGACAGGGACATTGAAACATCCATTATATTTTAATGACAACTGCACAGCTTCCATCTGCTGAGGAAGATCATGTGACACAGGCTCTAAAACGGACCTTGTGGTGAGACTGTCGATGACTACAGTGCTCATGTTAATATTATATATATATATGTATCATGTTAATATAAATCTGATACCTGTTAGGAGTTGTTGAAGTCCTCATCTGAGGGTGATGTGTTAATAAAATCAATCGTCCATCATAGACCAAAATGTAGCATCTGGTTCTTCAGTCTTGCTTCATACGTCTTCAAGTACCTCGAGCCACAAAATGTCAACTAAATGATGTCTCCTAACTTCATGGCCTATGTGCAGACATGTCATTTGTAGAATTTCCTCTGACATGGTGAAACTCTTTAGGTAGAAAACAGTACTGACATAAATAAGAGTTGGTCACAGCATTTATTTCCATTTTCTGACAAAACTCCACACAAAAACAAACTCGAGACCAAGCTGAAAAAAGAGATCCTTCTACTTTTATTTCATTTTCTTTTTCTGCTGCTGTTTTGCATGTTAAGGTACAGTGCCTTATTAGGTATTTCCACTGATTTAAATAATGAAATTGGAGAGAAATCTCTTTTTCCGAGGACACAGAAAGATTGTATTTTTTTTTAACAGGGGTGAGGTTGGGTGGGGTTGAGGGGGGAGGTTGTGGGCCGGGCGAATAAGAGGAGGCAGGTAGTGAAAGTGGTTGGAGGTTTACAAGGACGGAGGGTTTTTGCACGGTGTTCACAAACAGACAGACAAACAGGGACAGATAGACAGGCAGTGTGAGGACGAGGGGGTGGGAGGCAGTCAGGAGGTTTGGGGTAAAGGAGGAGTGTGAGAGAGGAGAGGAGGAGAGGAAGAAGAGGAGAGGAAGAGGAGGAAGAGACGGTGTGCTTTGTCATGTCCGAATGAAAACAAGCAGCTCTCAGACCCACTCCAAACTTTAAAAAAAAACAACAGAAAACGTAAAACTTTACGAACAATTTTGTTTTAAAAAAACAGACAGTCGTCTAGTAGAAAACAACAACAACACAAGCAGAAAATAACACATGGGGAGGGAGGAAGGGGGGGGAGGAGGGAGGGAGGGAAGGAGTAGAAAGGGAACCATTTTTTCCCACTCTTTTGAGGGGTGTGTGAGTGAGTGCTTACGTTTTATGGTGAGATTGATTCTTTATTGATGGGGAGGACGAAAAGGAGGAGGAGGAAGAGGAGGAGGACGGGGAGGGACAGAGAACGGCAGTAGAAGATTGGCAGTGAATAAGTAGAAAGAGAAAGAGAGAAAAGGAGGGAAGAAGTAAAGTCGTAGTAGGCGAATGGTAGGAAATGGCAGTGATTAGAGAGCTGGATCTGGGTGGCTGTTCTCTGACAGGAAAAACAAAACAACAACAAACAAAACAAAAAAAACTGACGCCACCCACGTGCTCAAATCGCCAGTTGGGAGTCTAGACGGGAGCTGCCATGTTGTCGTTCTGCTTGGCAAGAGTGATCGCAGTGGAACAGTCAGGTTTTTGTCTTTAATTCTTGTAATTCTGTTCTTTATTGTCGTCCACGCAGCTGTGTAGTTCGAGTACACACGAAGAGTGGCTGCAGCTGACAGTGCAGTAGTGAGCTTCGGCACAACAGTGTTACTGGCAGACTAGTGCTGTATAGAAAAAAAGGGGACAGAGGGACAGAGAGGAGAGGGGGAGATTTACAAAACCACCCCATCCTCTCCTCCTCTGTACTTGGCGTTTGATTGTTTTTTTTTGTTTCTTTAGGATATGAGGATGGGAGGGTGGAGAGGAGGAGGAGGAGGACGGAGGAGAAGTAAACATAGTTTTCTTGTACAGTTTGGATATGGTGACAGGAGTGGAGGGATGGATGAAGGGAAGGAAGACAGAGGGGGGAGATAGAGAAGGAGGAATGAGTTCAGGGGAAGGCGGGGTGCGAAGTAAATGATGCTCTGATAATTTAGTAGTAGGTCTCTTTTTCCACCCAGCCTGTAGAGACGCAGAGGAGAGAAGAAGAGGGAAAACACAAAAAAGAGAAAGAGAGAAGAGTTACCTATCAAACATTTTATTTAGTGAGCAAAAATACTATTTAAAACTGTAAAGTCTTAAGCTGGTATTTTCATGCACAATGTCCTAAAAACCTGATGCAGTGGTACTAAATATATAAATGATGATCTGTGAAATGTATGACTCATTTAATGTTTTTCAAAAGGGTGGGGTGGGACTGAGTCCTAAAGCCCGGACATGAGTTTGCACTTTTGCACCTCTGGTTCCATCTCAGAGTCAACAGGTTTTAGGTTAGACGCCTGAAATAAGTTCTGTGGTTAACACAAGTCTGAGAGATTTCCTGGTTTTGTTCTACAACATAAAATTTGTCAGTAAATACCCTACCTGTGAATTTGGAAGCTTTTACCTGCCTTTAAAAATGGCGGGGGCTAAAAAGTTGGTACTGAAGCTACAGTACATGTATACAGTATGTGTGAGTGTACTGTATGTGTGTGTTGTCTTACCTCCGGGGTTTCGGCGAAGGATGAGTTTTCGGATCTCATCGTAAACAAAGATGAGGAAACTGTACGGGAATGCACAGAACCACCAACTGGGCCTGAGAGAGAACAGAGGGAATGATGGAGAGTAAGAGCAGTGGTTAGGTTAGAACTGAGAGACAGTATGAAGAACACAGTACTCATTGAATACTCATTACCTGTCTCAAATGGAAACAATATTTTGTTTGTTACTGACCAGTAAAGACTGTGATCTGCTGTTGGCTTGTTAAGCTCACAGAGACTTACTTGAGTGGGTACATCCGTAGTGCCACATCCATTCCTGGGCAGTAGGACAGGAAAGCAGCCAGAGCTGTTTCCTCAAACAGGCCAAAGATCAAAATCTTATTCCTGTGAGAAGATAAATGCAGAAAAAGGTGGTTAATTACAGCACACATGATGGAGAGAAGAAAAGATGAGATGTTATCTCGCCTCTGTTCTGCTCTTCTATCAACAGAGGACGGCAGCAGTTTCCATCTACATCTACTTTTAGATCATAAAATGGCTTCATTTCCTGCAGAATAGAACGATATCTAGTGGCAGCTGTGGAAAACTGCAACAACCGAACCGAAGCAATGCCTCGTCGCCACCACAGCCCCCCTTTTTTCCTCCGCTTTTCTTCTTTCACAGACAAGTTTAATGCTTACACCTGTTTTTGTAACTGACACTGTACTTCAGAGAAAAGACTGTACAGCGATGGATGGACATATTCAGATTGACTTAAATAAAAGTACCAACACAACAATGTATAAACCTTTAGAAGAGAGAGATTTCATTGCCATCATTAGCTACATCATAGGTTGTGTGTACAATAATGTTTATTTTGTGGAGCATTATTCAGACAAACACATCCTCATACAATGTTCTGACTTACTTCATGCCCTGCTGGAACACAGAGTTACGTCTGGTCTTGCAGATGATGACATCTGCCCACTGCACCACCACAATACTGACGAAGAAGGCTGTGTGGCAAGTGAACTCCACAATCTTACGCTGCTCGTAGGTCTGTACAGAGAGAGAGGTTCAGGGAAACAGACGTGTTATGTCGGGGCTTCTGTCACTGTTAACTATTTACATAGATGTCGGCTGGAGCTGTTTCTCTTCATTTAAGTCAATGTTGTTTTTTATCATTTAAAGATCACTGCTATTAAATTAATTGTAAAGGAAATATTTTTTCACAAATAACTTTGAATAATATCACAACACACAAGAGGGGAATATCATGATATTGTATCAGGTCCCTCAAACATAACCCCTCCACACAAGTGAACATAACGGAAAAAGGGGAACACTGATACTGGGTCAGGTCACTCATACCCATTGCTGCCCGTAGCTGTCCTCCAGGTCATTGGTGGAGCGATCGTCCCAGTTGAGTCGGATGCCAACAAGCTCAGATGGCAGAAAACCATTTTCAGCCATGATGACAAAATAGGCAAAGAACCCGCCAAGAGCTTGGATCATACCTGCAGACACAGAGTTTAGTCACTCATAGATTAGGTTTATCTGACAAAGTAAAATCCTATAGAATATCATGATGTGATGATATACTATAGAAAAAAAGGGTTGTTTGGATTGACTGGCCATCAATGGGAACTGGCCAAAAAGCAAAAAGAGTTGTTGCATTTAAGTTTTTTTAATTAAAGTGCTGATGATTTAAGGGTTATAAAATGCTACACACAGCACCTTTTACACTGTTTACAGTCTGTATAGTATGTTGAACAATATAAACATGGCACCTACCAATCTGTCCATAGGCGATGCTGATGAGTCTCTCATTGACCAGTTTGTCCCTCAGTGGGTTTCTGGGCTGGCGCTTCATGATGTCACTCTCTGCTGCTTCATAGGCGAGAGAGATGGCTGGTACCTGACAGAGGAGAGAGAAACAGAGAGAGATGTTGTTATAATGCTGATTTGTGACTTCAGTGAAATCATTTATTTATTTATTCTAACATGCAACACTTTCCAAGCATATAAAACAGTGCTGGTCCTACACCGCCACCTAGTGTCCTTTCTGTGTACATCATTTCAGGCATAAACTTGAATAGTAGCATATAGAATGTAGAGAATAGCACAAACTTGACCATTATTACCTGACTGAACACCTGTGTGTGCTACCCTGATGATAATTACCAGGCATTACTGCAAATATCTGCCACCTAGGAAACTGTGTGACATGAATGTATACATTTCACGTGTTTGTGTACAGCTGAGCTTTACTGCTTCACTGTGCATGCGTGAGTGATTAAGGTTTAAGCATGCAAGCATGTAAAAGAGCTGAATGTGTGGGGCCACCTGTGATTGGAAAAGTGGGTTCACGCATTGGCCTTTTTAGCGCGTGACTGGGCCTAAACACATTAAAGCCGTGAGTATGTGAGTGCGTCTGGCGTCTCACTGTGTCGTTACCTGGTTTTGTCGGTATGTTTGCTTCCCTTACCATGTCAGTTCCCAGGTCGATGCAGAGGATGGTGATGGTGCCCAGAGGCAGTGGGATGTTGACCAAGATGAAGAACAGGAAGGGGGTGATCTCTGGGATGTTGCTGGTCAGAGTGTATGCAATGGACTTCTTTAAGTTGTCAAAGATCAGACGTCCTGTAGGGATGAAGGTGGTGTATAAATAAATACAGGCTGCTAAGCTAACACTACTAGCTTTTAAATATAGAACACAATGTTACTAACTTATTAACACAGAAGTACAAAATTTGTCTTGCTGACAATATTTTAATATGTATTTCTCTTTATGAAAAAAAATGACCTGCTTATGTCATATGTATTGAAATTGGAATGGAAAGTATATTGCAACCTACATGATTTTCATCTGGAAATCTTAGGTTTACTCTTAGGCACGGTGCTAAAAAACATTCTTCACATCCTCCCAGCTTCACGTCTTTTGTTTATCCCTCACCTTCCTCTACACCAGTGACGATGGAGGCAAAGTTGTCGTCCAGCAGGATCATGTCTGCAGCTTGTTTGGACACGTCTGAGCCAGAGATTCCCATGGCAACACCGATGTCAGCCTTCTTCAGGGCAGGAGAGTCGTTCACACCGTCACCTGTCACAGCCACGATGGCACCCTGACAGAAAAGGATGATACACAATTTAGGGGTTTTTATTCCCTATTCAATGCTAAAAATGCACTTTTTTTCCATTACATGCTTGTTTGCATATTTAAATTTAACAACTGTGTTACAGTAAATGTACCTGTCTCTGGCAGCCTTCTACAATGATAAGTTTCTGCTGTGGGGAAGTTCTGGCGAAGACAATCTCTGTGTGGTTCCTCAAAATATCGTCCATCTGATCCTGATCGAGGTCTTTCAGATCTGTACCATGGATCACACAGGCCTTGGCATCCCTACACAACACAGATAAAGCAAAACACTCTTATACACTTCTGTATACCAAGTAATAGAAGCTACTGTCAAATAAAAGCTGCTAAAAATTGCAAAAGCCTACATCCCACTTCTGTCCTGCGGTGCTGTGGCAATGCATTTTCTGTCTTACCTGGGGTTGACCTGGCTGACAGGGATGTTGAGGCGTGCAGCAATGTCTTCCACTGTCTCGTTGCCCTCAGAGATGATGCCCACACCCTTAGCAATGGCCTTGGCTGTGATCGGGTGGTCACCGGTAACCATAATAACCTGAAATAAAGGAGGAGGAAGGAGATGAAGAGGTAGGAGATGAAAGGGAAGGAAAGTAAGAGAAGAAAAAAACAACAGGATAGGAGGAAGAGGATGAGATGAAGAATGAAAGGATAATAATGATGAGTATGAGTTGAACAAAAATAATTCAACTCATACTATGCCAAAAACAGTCTATGAAATTTCTCTAAAAGTGTGTGTGATAGTCATCCACAGCCATTCATTCAGTCATTTAAATGCAAGCTGTGAAAGGTGCCTACCTTGATGCCAGCAGAGCGGCACTTGCCCACGGCGTCAGGCACGGCAGCACGGGGAGGGTCAATCATGGACATGAGGCCTACAAAGCAAAGGTTGTCTGTCTGGAAGTTGACGTCATCTGTGTCGAAGGCAAAACCTTTGGGATACTTGTCCTCTGGCAGGAACAGATGGCAGAAACCTGGAGGAACAAATTAATTGTAAATAGAAGAAAGGAAGATACTTTTCAATAAGATACAGAATATACCGTTATTGCTAAGCTCTAATTCCAAATCATGAACTTTTGTTAAATTACCACTATTTTACTATCTTCTATCGTCCTTACCCAGTACTCTCTCTCCGAGGCCTCCCAGTTCCAGATAGGCATTCTGGAAAGCCTCTTTCAACTCATCATCCATGGGCTGCTCCTTGCCCTGCAACATGATGCTGGTGCAGCGGTCGAGGATCCTCTCTGGGGCTCCCTTCATCACCAACAGGTAGCGGTTGTCACTTTCATCTTCACCTTCGTGAATTGAGAGCTGATGGGAACATATTTTAGTGTTATTATTGGAACCATTTAAGATCTATGTAGCCTATTTACTACGAATATCTGTAGATGGTATGCATTATTTCTTAGTTACGTGAGTAAGCAAAGGGGGCAGACCTGGTACTTGTTGGTGGAGTTGAAGGGGATCTCGGCCACCTTCTTGTTCTTGTCCCTCATGGCCTTGACGGAGCCACAGGACAGCTCAATACACTTCAGCAGGGCTGACTCAGAGGCGTCGCCAGCCACATCACGCTTAAGGATAGGCAAAGATTCCTGGCCAGCCTTGAACACAGCACGGTTGCACAGAGCAGCGACGCGGGCCAATGACACCCATGTTGCGGAGCTTTTGTCAAAGGAGGAGCCTAGAGAATGATAAAAAGGACAAATGAAAATGTACTGCCAGGTGTCTCAACTTATCCCAGTCACCAAAAGGGGGCAGCCACACCCAGGAAACCAAATTTTTCTTTTTTCTTTCAGAAGTTGCAGACAAGGAGTAAAATTATATCTCAGCCTGAAAAAAATTCTTTTCTAGTCTATGGTTTAAAATGAACAATTCATGTAACTTAACATGAACTGCAACAGAATGTAGATCCATTCATTATCTTGTTTAAAATGGTGAAACCGGCAGCCAGTGAAAAAAAACACTGCACGCTCAGAGTGTGCTATGTTTAGCAAAGGCAACCTCAGCAACAGGGAGCAATCTCTCTGAGTGATTACTTGATAAAAACTCGAACTTAAATAACTTGATTTCAACCAAACATACAGTTTATGAGTACTAGGAATTTTACAGATGTTCATTTTGGATGCTAGTAAGTAATGCTGCCATAGAAAAACTAAGGTCATCACATTCTTAATATTTTACAGAGAGACACTGTTTTAATGCACACTGTGTGAAATCAGGAGAGAGAGAGGGGAAACTCACCAGACTGGTCCTCGGTGGTGTCAGCCTCGTGGATCTGGTTGTCGAACCACATGTGGGCCACGGTCATCCTGTTCTGGGTCAGGGTGCCAGTCTTGTCGGAGCAGATGGTGGAGGTGGAGCCCAGCGTTTCCACAGCCTCCAAGTTCTTTACCAGGCAGTTCTTACGAGCCATTCGCTTAGCAGTCAGTGTGAGACACACCTGAGAGAGGAGAGACGAGAGGGAGGAAAGCAAAGAGGGAAACGAATGGCAGAGAAAGAACACAATGGCAAGGAGAGAAAGAAAGACAGGAGGAAAGGAGATGTTGACGATAGAATAAGACAAAAAGAAACAAACAAACCAGAGGAGAAAGAATTAGTAGCCATCTGGTAAACTAACAGCACAGGTGAACATCTCCAGGTGTTGAACTAACTTCTGCCAATGAGCAGATACAACAGTGTCATACTGTACCTGAAATACTCAACTACGCCCATAACCAAAAAGCCCTGACACCTGGAGATGTTAATCTTACTCACTAAAATGTCACTCTACAGCACAATGCACTAAAATCAAAACCTATTTACAAAAATAAAAGAACAGCCCAAACAGCGATGCAGAAAGAATATGTGGCACAAATGAGTGAAGCAGTGAAGCAGAGCAGCGGTGCATTATGTCATCATGCCAAATACGGCAAGACCCATGGGCCAAACAGAACTAGCCAAGGCCAAGCAGAAGAGGCCGAATTCAGTCATTAGTCTAGTATCATTTACATTAGCTAGTTGTTGTCATTGCAGATAGCACCGAACTGGCCTGGAAAAGAGAGAAAGAGAGAGAGAGAGAGAGGATGATGGAGAGAAAAGATAGAGACACACAAACAAATATGGGGCTGCCTTGGGAGAGAGAGAAGAAAGAGATGGAAGGAGAAAATATAAACGGAGACAAAACACCACCTTCACCACAAAAACAGATACCGATAGGACACACAGAAATACAAGATACACACAGAGATGCACACGGACATACTGCAACATCACAACACACAAACAGAGATACAAGAAGCAAGGACAAAATCAAACAGCAGACACATGACAACAACAGCTAAAACACTGAGAACACAATCAGACATGGGTGAAACTACAAACGGCTTGAGGATTCTCATCGATTTACCGTTAGGACTACCTGTATTATATTCAGTAGGTTATTATCTTAATAACAAAATCTACAATAGAGTGTGGCTTATTTGTGGGCTAAAATAAACAAACCATCATTGTCTAACTTTTAAAAGCGATGTTTGTGAGTTAGGTTCTGTTTGGATAGAAAAGGGGGCCTCAAATAGTATTTGTCAAAAAATAAAAAACATTTAAAAGCTGTTCCTGTTTTGGTGAGGAATCATTGTGAGTCCAAAAGAATGTACATTTTCTGGGATTTGTTTTTAGCTTCTTATATGAAAATACTGTTTGACCCAAGTCTACGCAAAACACTGAGGAGAGACAAAACACACATAGACCGTAAAGAGAAACACACAATAAAAACAGCTCGAAGTGAAGGAATCATACAACAACTTTGTAAACAGTTGAATTACTCACATTCCTTCAGTCCCTCTCAAAGACTAAAAACACAACTAATGATCACACACACACACACACACACACACACACACACACACACACACACACACACAGTTTCTAATTTCTCTGTCTACTCACAGTGACTGTGGCCAGCAGTCCCTCTGGCACATTGGCGACAATGATACCGATGAGGAAGATGACGGCCTCCAGCCAGGTATAACCCAGGATGATTGACAGGACGAAGAAGCTCACGCCGAGAAAGACAGCCACGCCTGTAATGATGTGGATGAAGTGCTCGATCTCCTTAGCAATAGGCGTCTGAGGAGTAGAGGAAGATGTTTGGATTGATTGAAGAAGATGATTGACTGTTTTCACTAGACTGCTAGGAGTTATACTAAAACTAAGAAACTATATTTTATGCCAAGGTACATGAAATTACTTCATCTGATCCAGAACACTTACTAAACACAGGAAACTTCTTAGGTAAGTTGTTGTTTTTACATTAAGAATGAATATATTTATGAGCAGCTGAATAACTATTTTAGGAAGCATCCTCCATTATATGGCTTATAAATGATACAATGAATAATAATGATTATTGTACCTTGCCAGTCTCCAGACCTGAGGTAAGAGTGGCGATGCGGCCCATCACTGTACGATCACCAGTACATACAACGATGCCACGTGCTGTTCCTGGAGAAAAAGAGGACAGAGCGGGTTTTGCGAAATAATCTAATACTTTATCTGTTCTAGGAAAGAAAAAAGGAAATCCAAATAGAGAAAAAAAGAAACAGACATTGAAGAGGACCGCACGGCCCTGCAAAGAGTGGTTTGTTCAGCTGAACATAAAATAACAGGTACTCTACCTAAAGGATATTTACACCAGCCACTGCAAGGATAAGGTTAGGGGGGAATCATTAAGGATCCCAACAACCCGGATAACAACCTTTTTCTTTCCTGCTGTAATTGGAAAGAAGGTACACCAGGCCGGTATATCCTATCTTATTTAAACGCACAAACTGAAGGAACTGGCGAGATTACATTTCACTACTATTACATATATGATCTCTATGATGTCTATATGATTAAATGTGAAAAAAACTTTGACTGACTGATACCTCAAAAAGAAAATATGCAGACTGTGAGTTTAGATGAATGTCTGGATAGACTGGACAAAATGATGACGAATGTCCACCAGAGGGTGCCATGTATTATAATTTTCCTATTCTATCATTAAGACGACCACGTTGTGAGTTGCAGGACCTGCCAATAATATGAGGAACTGAACAGGAAAGGAACAGGGATGAAGTTAGAGGGGGTCACACTTCCAGTCTCTGAGCTCCCCTGATGACCAGTAATCACTGATCACTCCTTCATCAAACCAAACACTTCGACCGTGACCTACAGCGAAAGCTAATGTGTAGCGTCTTTGTTTGCACAACTACCTGAGCACTGAGCCAGAGCAATACAAACACACGCATGCAGCTATATGAATAAATACACACACACATATAGAAAAGTCTATGCAAGACGGACAGTGTTATTACTTGTACAGGCGATGAATACGATGGTAATTATGATTACTAATATTGGATGGAGGTTATGGTGATCTTACCCTCCACACAGTTAGTGGAGAAGAAGGCAATGTTGCGGGTTTCCAGGGGGTTGTCATGGGTACAGTCTGGTGACCTGGTCTGGGGCTCTGATTCACCAGTCAGGGATGAGTTGTCCACCTGGACATTTGGTATGTGTGTGAGAGAGGGGTAGAGAGACAAAGAGGAAGATAAGGTAGCGAGTAACTGGTTGAGTGTGTTCATGATAAGGTGAATTCCAGATAGAGACAGATTGTATGTGTTTGCTCTGTTTTAATTTTCTTTGTTCATGCTTGCTGTGCCTCTGATTACGGTTTGTGTTGCTGTGCACAGGTCTTTTGTGTTTTAATACAGACATTACATTTCATAAAAATGTAACTTCCCAGCAAACATTCAGAGAGTGATTTGAGGTTCATATGTGGGCCTGCAGGAACACTGAAAATCTGTGTGAATTCAGGATGAAGATAAACAAATGATCAGTTTTTGTCCAGCTAACAAAGCTGTTTTAGTGTGAATTTCATATTTATATTGTGATGTTGCTGAGATGTTTCAGTTTAAAACACAACGCAACCACATTTTCACAGTTGGCCGCTGAAAGGGAATAAGCTGAAAGGTAGTGTGTTTACTTGTAACAAATCCAAGTGCTTTGTGTAGCACCTGAAAACGTAACACTCAACAGACGCCTTACTCAAGGGCAACTTTACAGTAGCTGCTGGTTTCTTCCTTTGGGTCACATGAATACAGGAGTGTATCTGTGCCTGTAGCTCACCTTGCAGCCGTGGGAGGAAATAATGCGGAGGTCAGCGGGGATCCTGTCTCCTCCTTTCACCTCCACCAGGTCTCCTGCCACCACCTGCTCAGCATTGATCTGCATCTTCTCTCCCTCACGGATCACCAGGGCTTGCTGGGAACACAGAGAGAGAGAGAGAGAGAGAGAGAGAGAGAGAGAGAGAGAGAGAGAGAGAGAGAGATGTGTAATGCCATAAATAACACAAAATCTCTGTAAGTAAAGTATTTAGAGATAGGTCAGAATAAAGGTGAAACAGCACATCAGTTTAAAAACTAAAACAATTGAAAGGAACATCACAGATCAAGAAAAAATTAATTGTGTGAAAGCTGTGACAGCATGATACTGTGGCATGCAGCTTTATAAAAATAGAATCAAACTACTAACTCCTACACACTGGTCCTTTAATCTACAATCAACAACAAGCATTACTACAGGTCTTATTTAGAAGAAATTATTTGCTGTCATCTCCTGAATATAGTGATATATGCCTTTCTAAAATAATTTAACAGCAATACATGGCCTTTTATGGGTTGATAAAATTATCCACCTTTAAAACTCAACATGTTACAATAAACTGATTTATTTGTAATTGTATTTCTTAAGTTGATGGCTATGAGAATCTTAACACAATGTTTTCCTTTTCCCAAAAAATAATTTTCTTTATTATAATGAATACTAATGAATTGGCAAGGTGTTCCTACAAAGACGCTTTTTTGGTATCTCTTTGGTCTTACTTCCACTATCTTCTCTTGCCAGTCAAACTTGTGCAAAACTTTTACTGTAAAACCAATAAAAAAAATAAAGGAAAAAAAAACATATCACAATGTCCTGGTTGAAATATTGAGTGTCCATTACCTGAGGAACCATGTTCTTAAAGGATTCCATGATCTTGGAGCTCTTTGCTTCCTGGAAGTATGAGAAGCAGCCAGTGATGATGACGACAGCTGACAGCACGATCCCCAGATACAACTATAAAGAGAAGGAAGGAAGAAAGATGACACTTTCATATTTAATGCAGTAATGAATTGATTGACTTCACCTTTATCTAAAAATATATCACAAAGGAAGAGAACAATAGAGAGAGATACATACAGAGACTAACTTGACCTCCAACACTGGACTGTAGAGGAGTCTGAGAGGTAGAGAGGCTAATTAAGGAATTTAAGGCTTTTGTAAAGTTTAAATTCTAGAAATAACACAGATAGTTATCAAGCCTTTCATTATATTGTTTAATCCTGTAGCTGACAGCAGCATGTACTTTGATTTGGTCCTCTGGAGGCCATCTACTCATTTGTGGTTTTAGGACTATTCTAGTGTATCCATTGCCTTTTTATTGGATCACTATTACAAGGTCTAAATCTTTTAAATCATCCCATACAGCACTCCCATCTATGTCCTATATCACCTGACATAACTGTAACTGTGTGTGTGAATTTATATTGTGAGTGTGTGATACAGTCTGGTCACACATGCTGATTCGTTGCTGTTGTTGTTTCCGACCCTGAGTCTTCCCCTGTGGTCTGAACCAAGTATTTTGTCCTTTCATACTGTGTGTGTCATCACCGTTTAGTCAGTCCCCGGCTCTACGCTGCGCTCTGACCCAGCTTGAAACAGTGCTGACCCATGAATGCCCTTCTCTTACCCTGCCATTACCAACGCCAGGAGTCAAATGCCCCCTGTGGCAGGCCCAAAATGGATGTTAAGAGGATGGTGTCTGTCACACTAAAGATGGTTTGGCTGGCATGATTCGGACAAACAGCTGACACATCCTTTATCACTAACACAGACACATCCCCAAGGAGTAGTGACTCAGAAAATCGCTTTTTGAGTGATGTGCTGGCAGCCATAGAGCACGCACACAAACACACTAGTGGCAACTCATCGTTCTCTATGTGCTAACCCCCTCCAGTGGTTTTTGACATGTGGCTCCTCTCAGGTACTGCACAAACAGTGGCGGACTGAGAATTAATTTTATCATCATCCATCCATCCCTAGAACTCTCCACTTACGTTATCCCCAGCGGGCTCGTCCTCTGTGGCAGCCTGGATGGCATAGGCAAGAAAGCAGAGGATGGCACCGATCCACAGCAGGATGGAGAAGCCACCAAACAGCTGGCGACAGAACTTGACCCACTCTGGGGTGGTGGGGGGTGGAGTCAGTGCGTTGGGGCCGTCCCTGGCCAGGTACTCTGCTGCCTTGGCATTGGTCAAACCCTAAGAGGGGCAGAGGACAAAAAGGAAGATGGATTAAAGGAGAGATGGATGAGCAGAGACAGTGAAGAAGTAACAAAGAAAGTAAGAAAGGAAGGAGAGAGGGGAAAAGAAAGACAGTGTTGTAAATGGGACACACTAAAATAAACTCTACAAAGTCTAAACAGATTTTCAAAGAGGTGTCCTGACTCCTGACGGGGATATCGGCGTAAATTGAATAACTGTTGAATCGTCAGCACTGTGTTAAATCTGGACAAAAACAACCGTGATGGTGGAACTGATCTGAGAACTCACCTGGACAATATCAGTGTTGTATTTCCGGCAAACCTCCTCAACAGACATTTTGTGTTCTGTCTACAAAGAATTAAAATAGAAAGTGAACATCAACAACCTGTCAGTTATCATGTCATTTCAAAACTGCATTCAAGACAAGTAATACATGTGATCTAATGATACTATAAACCAATGTAAAACGTTACAAATTTTGAATATTAAGGTGTCCTGAGGAATTTTACTCTTGGAATGATGGACTAAAATATGTTTCTGAAAACAAACATCTGAGGCAAATAATAGGCAACAATAGTTCCATGATCCACCCCCTGGTGGCATGGTCTGCAGAGGCGAGGCAAGCATGTAACAATGTGGAAGCAGACTCTCAGTTAGAACAACAGCGCTCAAAGCTGGCAAAAAGGCAAAGGGGCGGCAGAAGCTCAATGTGTAGGGACTTGGCTTGGGAACCGGTTCAAGTCCCACAGACCACAAAATATGGAGTGTGGACTGGTAGCTGGAGAGGTGCCAGTTTCACCTCCTGTGCACTGCCGAGGTGCCCTTGAGCAAGGCGACCTAACCCGGGGCGCTGTTAACGTGGCAGCCCCATCACTCCACCATCTCTCCCCCTGTTGCATGTCCACAAGTGCATGAAGTGTGTATTTCAGCCTGTGTGTGTATAAAAAAGAGTGAAAAGAACAATTTCCCCTAGGGAATTAATAAAGTATATCTTCAAAGTTGTCCAAGACAAATGAGACAAAATCCTTTATTTTGTATTTCTTCCTCAGAGAAGTTTGGGTACCGTTTTAGTAGTGTTAAATAATACTCTGGAAATCAAAATGTGTATCTGCCTCAGTTGTTAGTTTTATAACAAAGGGATATCCTGAGGGTTTGGCTTCCTGCCCCATAGAAGAGCAAATCCTTCCACAACAGGATTAAATTGCTCTGGCATATTACATCAAACCACACTGAACACTTCTGTATGGCAGCTGCAAGGGAATACTACGTCTCTATTATCTCCTTTTAAAACAGGGAGATTAGATTACAGTTGGATCGTAGCTCTTTGAATGCTGGAGTGAGGCCAGGATACGCTATCTATGAACTCCTCACCACGCAGCTGGGACTTCAAGGCTTTTGTTATGCCTCACTACTTATGCTTTGATTTTGAATGAGATTTTGGGTTGCTTGTGTGCCACCAACCTGGTAGTAGGTGAAAAGAAGCAACCAAAATCATATGACATATTACAGCGAGGTCGCAGGAAGTAGGAAACTGTGTACTTACTATGGGAACTTCCTTCTTGAGGTCGTCCAGATCCTTGCCTCCCTTCTTTTTGGGTGACTCCTTCTCATCCTTGTCCTGCGTGGTGGCCACGCGGTAGCTGTCCGACCGTCCATACTGTAACACACAAAGACATACCGTCAAATGACTTTATTACACTTTTATTATTTAACTTTTGAACAGTCGACACCCTAATCCTTGTTCTCACGGCCACACAAGAAGACGTCCGCAGCAAATTACTACACACAATTCTTCAACAACACAATCAAAACTTCACCCTTTATAAAATGGAATCACCACCCGAAAGAAAAGGCAATAAAGTCAAAGCAAAGAAAGCCTTGACTGTCCCACTTGTAGGTGTATCATGAACACCAAATACACTTTCACTTAGGATTACCATTTTAAGACCAAGTTAAAACATCTAGATTGAGATCCAAACTTAGATGTAATCCCCTGGTGTGAGAAGGGGAACTTGACACTTCCTGATTAGATCTGGCATCATTAGAGCACAGGCCTGTCTCAAGAGCTCCACTTAAACTGCAATTCACACCTCTACTGCCCTTCAGAATACAGATGCTGTTGCTGTGTCTGAGAGGAGGTCAGGAGAGAGTGAGATCCAGGGAAAATGAAGGGCATCATGGAATATTCAGAATCGCCAATACCCTACATTAGTGTGTGTGGGTGTTGGAGCCATTTCTGTCAATTTATGAAAGTGTGTTTAAGTGTGTGTATTACATATAGACATATTACATCTGCTTGTTGAATAATGGACGTCGGGCAAAACCTGCAGCTTTGTTTTATTTAATTATAATGTCATTACTATTATTATTAGTTTCAGTGTTCTAAGATTGTCTAAATGCCAGGTCCTGTCAAGAATAACATCCTGGGGGAAACATTACATACTTGTAATTGTTGACATGAAAGAGTGAAATTAAAAATGAACAGAGGCTTTTGGCAACTTCAGTCCAAAACATACAGGAAACTGTGTATTTGGACTACTGAGATATGGCAGCAGGAAAGCAACTAAACATAAATAAAGGTAATAAAGCTTATAAATGTTAGAATAAATACATTTCTATTAGTGACTTGACTAATCCTTGAAAAGTCTTAATGTTGGTAAGTGAGTATTCCCTGCATCAGCATTATAAGGATATAGCTACTTTGCTCCAACAAACCTAGTAGCCTAAAAATAATGCTTTGTGTGTAAGCCCCTTGCTCATATGCTCCTGGGGGATTCGTTTTTTCTCAAAACCCAGCATGCACCTTCCAGGATGAACATGCTGAAGGTTTCTAGTAAAGCACTAAAATGTCAGCCAGCCACTCGGCTCACCACTGCATTGCGGAAGGAAGGTGTTCTGATTTTAATATTTGTCACACAGGTTTATATCAAAGACTGATCATTTTTCACTGAGGTTCCCACTAAGGCCAGAATGTAAAATTTCATGACTTACACTTAATTTCTTTGAGCTTACCCATTTCTATTCTTTTACCCATCAATGGGAATTATTAAACTCCCTGTCTGTCGAAGTATGCCTAATTTCATGCTACAGATAGAACTGTTGAACTAATAAACCCTCTGCATGTGTTTTTTGTGTTTTTCTTACTATGAAAAGTCAAAATGTCTGCTGTGAGAGAGGGATTTAGAACATAAGGCTGCTGAAGAAAAATGTACTTTTTTCTGTCCAGTGTGAATACTTTACAACTATACTATACCTCCCTTCGTTTAGTTCAATCAATCGTAGCCCAGTCGGAGAATATGATGATCTAAATGGTTCAGCCGAGTGCTGGGTGGTGTGATCAAAGGTTTGTATTTCAGTATATCACATAGTTCCTTTAAAACATTTTTTCATGACTAGGCCTTTAAATATATAGTCAGATAATCAGAAGTACATATAAAAACATTTTAATGTGATCATGTGTATGCTGAAGGCTTTGATTACTAAAACGTTTTCTTGGCCCCAACAAAATGATATAATATATGAAGGAATCAGAAATGCATAAATTATTTGCATAATGGAAACAACTGTTATTGTGCCAACTGCAGCGTACTAAAATCAGAACTTAATAGCAAAAAATTATAGTCCAAAAACTTTAACATTGCTTCCTTTTCCAAATATGATTTTACAATTGTTGTACAAACACTATAAACTGACATAAAGTACTTTAAGTAACTAAATGTTTGCAAAAGAAAGAAACCAATTGTTGTGTGCCATGGTGTTGACCTGTTCAAGAGAGTTAGTTTTTATTAGTTGTGTTATAAAGTTATAACCGTTAGTAAACGGGTACACAGTTAATAGGGCTTCCGTCTCAATATAGCTACATTGCTTGCCCCGACAACAATACTTCTGCCAGTTGAAGAGTTACAGCAGCTGTTTCCACTATGAAAGGAAATGAAATGCTGTATGGTTCAATACTAATTCAGCCACTTAACCACTGATGGTCACAAATGGATGTGTTTTTAGAAACAAAGACACATGAAGACGATTTATTACATACTAATTGGGTTTAGGAAATAATGGAATAAGGTGACGCATGGGTAATTTAATAAATCTATTGCTAGAGGAAATGTAACTCACTACATTTCTGAGTTTTAATAGCCTGCTTAACCTTATGAAATTAATTTAAATTTCACTTTGAGCCTAAACTCAGCTGACATTTCCGAGGAGTATTTTCATGGCGTGCAGCGGAAATGTGTGACTACTTTGAACCAGGAATATATTTTGACTTTGACATTTGCTCATCACTTCCCTCCAACCCTAATACAAATGTGAGAGCCTGTACTGTTTCTGTTAGATTCATATTCTGTGTAACCGTGCATGATGAGAGAGGGGAGAGCGCACTTATTTTGGGAGAGCTCTTATGTGGATGAGTCTAATCTGAGAGGTTTCACACTGATTTGATGGCTGTTTTATGCTGTTTACTGTTTTTTTTCCTCACTGGATGAAAAGCTAGCAGGATGATGACTTATTGAAAGCCAACCAAACACATGTTTTACATCCTCTTATCGCTATACATCTCTCTGTGCATTGGTGTTTAACTTTAGTGTGTGCACATGTGAAATAGTTATTTATAATTATTAATTATTAATTAATAATTATTTATGTATGTAGTGCATTTTTTCTCATGAATGCATTATTTATGTACCGTTATAAGGACAGACTAATTTGATATCAAATATGAGGCCTCCAACAGCAGGCATTCTGGTCAATTATGTTGTGTTCTTTGTTCACTATATTCATTGATTTTTTTCTGTTATGTCCTTAATTTAAACGCAGGCAATCTTGTACTTTTCTACCTCTGCCCTAGAAAACTATAAACGTTTCAGAATTACATCAGACTAAATTCTAGTAAACTGTTATAAATTTCCATGATGGTCTAAATGCTGTTTTATAGCCTTAACATGTGAGCTGTCACAATACCAAATTAACCAGGACTAGTCCGATATTTTGGCATAATGATTGTTTAGCTCACACTGATGGCAATTCGTGCCAGAACTAGTGGTACTACCCACAACAACAATGTGCTGACCAATGTGCCTTTCTGGACAGGTAGGTATGTCCTGGTTATGGCCTTTTGTGAAAAATATATAATGTTCTCTGTGGAAACTCTTATTGATGGTCAAGTGTATAGAGTTTTTGAAAGATTGCTTTTCGGCAGTGTGATTAAGTGACAGTTACAAAACACATACGTAGCACACTTCAGTCCCAGGAGAATGTACTATAGCATACTCTGTATTTTGTCATTTTGCTGAAAGCTGCACATTTTGCTGGCTGTGTAAACCTTGTACTAAATCTTAGCCATTTGAAATGAACGATATCATTTGATGGACATCCGATTTTAAGTGTGTCATTGATTGCTAACTTTAATGTCATAGAAAATAAATAAAAAAGATTTTATGCAACAGTAGGGAGGCAGCAGTGTTCACTTGTAGACTACGTGCCACAACTGAACGGCACAAACATAAAAATAACATTGGCACAAGAAGTTTGATATTGGCAGCCTTAAAAAGCTGCAGCTTGAAAAATCCATATTGGTATTTTTGTTGCACAGTGTTTACATATGTGCATTTACTGTATACAGTGTAGTGTATGTACAACGTCAATATGCATGCTGTATGTTTACTTTTTAGTGTTCTTCACTGATACTTAAGTGCAGTTGTGCACATGTGTTTATTTTCTGCTTGACTGCAAACGTGAGCATCTTTTTCCATGCTTGCCTTTGTTTGTGTGTACCTGTGAATCTGCAGCAACTGTATGTTTGTGTGTGTGTGTGTGTGTGTGTGTGTGTGTGTGTGTGTGTGTGTGTGTGTGTGTGTGTGTTGCCATCTGTCAGGAGGCACAGTGTTCCCCCGGGCAGTCACGTCCAGCAGGCCGTCAGATTACAGTTGTTTACTATACTACGACAGATTAACCCACTGAACAGTAATAATCCTCCTCCATCACTCTCTCTTTCTCTCTCCCATCTTTTCAATCCCAGTCTCTCATTCATCCTTACTCACTCACTTACTTACAATGCTGTATTGTCTTCTGCATTTCTTTGGCATAAATGCACTTAATCATTTTGAATGTGTTTGAATCAACACAAAGGCAATGACCCAGTCAAGGAACATTATCAGATTACAATAAGTCACACATTATTACTTTTACTTCTCTTCTTCCTCTTACCATCTTCAACTGTTCCCTTAGTGAGAAGAGTTAGTTTATCTCTTGTATAATAATTTCATAAATGTCCTTTTATTAATCACTGTTTCAAGTGTATAAAGTATTTGTATCCTTTGGTTTCACTATTTTATCCCGGGGGAACAACCACAACACAACCACTTGACTAGATCACTGTGTGACTAAGCATGAAAATGGTGGCATTTTTAGTACATGTGTTTTGTATCCGATTCAAAACAAGTTCCTTTAGTGTTGTTACGGCCCTGGCCGTATTATTAGTATTATGTCATGGTATTGGGTTCGTCTGTGGTGTGTGTTGGTGTTTTTGTCCCTGTTCCTCTGCAGGAGTGTGCAGCCTGTCGATTGTAGATCTTTGACGGCAACCCGTAGGTCAGCGCTGACTGGTCCATGCCGTGGGCTCGGCTGGTGGAGTGTCGCCTGCTGGTTGGTTCTCCCAGGGAGCCGCAACATCCGCCGGGGATTCAAAACGCCGCACCACACCGAAGCTCTCCGACAGAACCTTCAGCAGCAGCATCCTTCTGTCCTCGGTTGTAGAGTGTGTGTTTTTGCGATAGAGTGAATTGTTACGATCTTAGTAGATAGTGTTTTTGTATGATCGTGTTTAGTGAGTATCGTAAGGGTGAGCTGCCATTTTCTTTGTACTACTTTTCTCCTGTTTTTCATTAGGATAGGGAGTTAGGTTTAGTAACTGTATTTTATTTATATTGCATAGGGATTAGTAAGGATTTTTGTTTAAGGAAGTTAGCCCTGTTTTGTTTGTTGTTTTGGCCTTGGTTCACCCTGAAGTTTGTTGTTTAGTCTTTGTTGCACTTTGTTTCACCTGTTTGTAAATAAATCACATCACTTGATTGTTAACACTGTGTTAGTTGTTCGTTTGGGAATCGGGGTAGAATTATTGGTTCATTTTTCATCACACATTTATGTGGCGCTCCTTCCCCCTAGACAGGGGCGTAACAAGTGTCTGACTTTAACTTAATGAATCAGGATCATAAGCCATAAACTCAATGGTCATATTTATGTGCCATAAAAAAGTGTGCTATAATTTGAAAGATTCTACGAATAAGGACCTCAGAGTAATCACTGACAAGAACCTCTGCTCTCACTGCCACAATGTTATTTTATCAAAATGAGGTAAACGCAAAAATAAAACACCAGAGACTATTGAAAATGATCCATCTTGCAGATGTTCATGCAGTGTCGCTGCTCTGACATGAGGAGCTTTTATTTTTGAAGCATTTGCTACTTCAGTTCCTCCTCTCCTCTTCCCTTATGCTCATGTGTGCATACATCCATTCAGGATGATGACAGCAGAGGCGACAAGGCCAACTTCTTGAGCAAGTAAACACAGACCCTTCAGTGCTGCAGGATCTTAAGATGTATGAAGTCACAGGAAGAAAGAAGCCTAATACATCTGCACACTGGCAAATGCAATAAACACCCAATTTGTATTATTACAGTTAGATTTGCTTGGGAAACTGACAGCAAGACTGGCACAACATTTGTTTGAAAATGCAATCTATGGTTGTTTGGTTTTCTGGCCCAAAATGCACTGAAGAAAAATCTCCTGGGCTCCATTGAATAACATTTTTTTACAGCCCACAGGGGACAGGTCACATTCACACATTTAGGGCTCTATCTTGCACTCAGCGCAATTGACTTTGTACACTGGCGCTTGTATAATTCCTATTTTGCACTCGACGCACATTGGAATTTTCCCTCCACCGACGCACGTCCTTAAATTAGGGAATGAATTTGCGCTCCGGGGGGCGGTTCAGCGAAAAGAGGAGGCGTGTTCATTGTTACATTGTTTTGATTTATTGTATGGCTGTGCTACATTTATTTCATGTCAATAATGACACTTCTCGGTATTTTACGGCCCTGACGAGAACGTCGGTCTCCTCGGCTGTGAACCGCTCCTGGCGTGCGCCTGGCAAATCCGCCGTTATAATAGCAATCCGCCACGGAACAAGCGCGCCTGCTTTTAAAGGGAATGTGAGATGACGCTCTGATTGGTTTATTGCACGTTACGCCCAAACCACACCTATGACTAATGTAGCTACTTCAGACCAACCCATTTTAGATTTGCACCGGGCGCAAGAGTCATTTATCCCGCCGGCATAATAGCACCAGCGCCCGAGATCCGCCCACAAAGCTACTTGCGTTTTGCGTTTGATATTTGCGATTCAGATCGGCAAGATAGGGCCCAAAGCCTGTTCTCTGTCTAATTACAGGCTGAAAAACCTGAGGAGTTTCAGGAGCATCCAGATGTTCTGTGCTGAGCTCCAAGGCAGATTGTACACGCTGAACATTTGTAGTATGCTCTATCTGCTGGTATTCTGTACCCAGGCTGGCCTGCAGCGCAGAGTACCACAGGTCTGAGAAAGGCTGGATAAGCCATTTTTTAATCTGCTGCAATCACTGGTCAAATCTCAGATCTCAAACAGGGACATTTTGATCTGTGCATGCTAGTATGGATATTGATAAATACATGAAAGGTTTCAAAATGAACCACGATAATTCATAAAGCTGATATGAACTAAAAAGTGTAGATAAGGAAACAGATTTTCTCATTTCAAAGTGAGCGTTATAGTAATCATATCCGTTATTATGGGAAAGTGCCTTACAATTAACTATAATGAGAAAAAGGGTAATCAATTATGAAGATAAGTATCGATAAGATATAGATTTTTAAATTAATTTCCATAATTTTAATTAAGTTGATTACGTCATCTGTCATTTTACACAAAAACTGTGTGATTGCTGTATCGTTGCCTGTTTGAAGTGCTCCTGTCTGCCTATATGATTATTCCCAACCAAGCAAATGTACACTCTAACAGCGACTCTATACCATAAGACCCTGGTGAAATATCCACCAGCTGGCACTGAATCATCTGGTATTTAGCCATGTTTAGCGTGTGGTATTTAGCCTACTTTTCAACTAAATCTGATGATGCTCCAGTGACCAAAATGTCTCATTTTTGGCTCAGATTCTTTGAATGAAAGGTCTTGCTACTGTCTGTTGCCTCCAGGAGCTCTGGCTCTAGTAGCTCTGGTGGTGCCACAGTGGCTCATCACAACCACACACATAAAGAAATAGATTATCACACAGATCAGTGGACTGACCGACCTAGAAAATACTGATGGACTGAGTAGCGCGCGCACACACACACACACACACAAACACACACACACACACACACACACACACACAGTTAGAGGGGTCCTCCATCATCTATCCCTCCCTTCACCCTCCCACTTTGTTTACATTCTCCTCCCTCCAGGCTGCCCATCTGCTTCTCTGCTCTCTTTTACTCTGATCTACTCATCTGCACCAAGGTTTAATCAAGAGGACAGTCTGAGCCACATTCATGATACAGAGTGTGTGATGATGAAGCTGTGTTGTAACTTAGCAAATGTGTATTCACAGACAAATGCTGTTAAAAGCCACAGTGAAATACTACATCAGTTTGATCAACTTGCCTCAGTATTGGAACAGTAGAGGCTTAGATGGCTGTCAGAATACAAAAAACAGACCACAGATTTTGTGCAGTTCCCCACCATTTAACAGTGTGTCACTTCCTGCAGTGCAGTGTCTCAGAGTGCGATAGAAAATGGCAGTTGTTGACAGAATCAGATTGACGGCGTCTACTTCCAGTGGGTTGATAGATAGGAGATGTGAGGTTTCCTAGCAACATCCAATCCACTGGGTCCATCTAAATAATTGAAGCCAACTGTGGGGGAGGGGAACGGAGGGGGTATTGGAATGTTTTAATGATGTACTTAATGTGAAGGTGTGTTATGTAATACTGCTGTGATGTGTATAGAGCAACTGTTGCAGTGTATTCTCACTCTCTCATCCTCCCTGTCAGTTCTGGATGGTAGGGTTGCATGAGGCCTGGAAAACTACTAGTTACCCTTCAGTGCACCTCAGTCACCCTGCAAACAGGAAGTGACGTCAAAGTGACCTCACAGTGCACAATGCACTACATAGAAAACAGAATCAATTCACACACTCACACACAGATGGAAACAAGTAAGAGACAGGAGGCTGAGAGTCAGTACTGATCAAATATTGACAGACTGGAGCAATTATATAACAATATATGGTGTAACTCACTACAATTACAAACGTATAATGAAGTGTGCATTGCAGTAAATTCAAACTACAGTACGTGTCAGGAAGCTATGTAGCTGTGAATAACTTGACTGAGAAACCACAAGATTAGTATGCCTTTATTCCAGTCTCTAAAGCCCAGCTTCAACTCATGAAGTCAGCCCCATCACTGGAATCACATAGCAACAAGATTACTATGGAAGCGCCTGCTTTGTGCCTGCATGCATGAATTTAAATGTTATCTTAATGCATTCTCATGTGTAGGTCTGTCACGATAACTACTTTTGTGTAACGATACATTGTCCCCGGAAAAACTGCGATAAACGGTATTATGAAGACCATTTTATGCCACTGATGTAATGATAAGCATTATAATGCAAGTACACGCTTATAAAACATTGAAAACTGTCTTGTCATTCGGTAACAAAGTAAATCTCATCAGCGGCAGTGCACCAATAAGCATGCAGCAGTGTGTCCAACGCAGTGCTGGGCGGTATGACCAAATATTCTCAAGCTTTTGGTAACCTTTCATCGCAAAGGCCTTTAGATTGCACTGACCAAATCTGAAGTCGATCCATTTAATTCCTCAGGGGGAGTTTGTTAAGGTACAATAAAGATAAATCGCCAAAAATGACTTAATTTAAAATGGCCAACTTACTGTTATGGCTCCAAGAGGCTTTTAGTATCATCGAGGACATCATGCATGTGCTGCAGGCGCGGTTGTCCAGGCGACACTGTCAAGCCCTTTTGCCACGTACATCTTCGCCACCGCTGACATGTGTGCCGTATTTCATAAGTCGTTTGTTGGTAATGTTTAGGCTGCCAAAAATGTGATAACAGAAGTTGCTGCTCAGGCCCTAAAAGTAAAAAGGATATGCCAACAACTTAAACATTATTGCTTCTTTCTAAACATTATTTTAAATAGTTGTATAAACGCTAAACTGACATAAAACACTCGATACTTGCTAATATCCAAAGATAAATTTCTTCAAATGTTCTATTGCACAAACAAGAAACAAATGAGTCACAGCAGTTGTTCCAGCTATGCTTTTATAGTATGGCGGTATAGATTCATATTATACGGGAAATTAAAACGGACATACCGGTTCATCCAGTAAATCGCCCTGCATTAGTCTAACGTTACACATTGTAGAGACATGCAGGAAAAACACTGTTCACACCCAGAGACGGGCTAGCTAGCCAATGCAGGTAGCCTGTATCTGCTCGTCGGTGTGTCCGTTCACCAAAACGTCCACCGGGATGAAAGCCCCAGTGCTTCCCCCCCTCACTGCCGTGAAGATGAATGATCCAAAGCCGATGGCAAACACGGTGTTTCTTAGAGACTGAACGTAAACGATAAGGCCGACTAGATGCTTTAATGGTATATTGTCAAGGTATTGGCACAGCTATCGAAACATTTCTAAACACTACCCAGCTCTATAAACAGTAAGTCGATATTGTGACAGCCAATAATTACACCTTTGTGCTTGAAAACTGCCTTACAATTTTCCAAAGCTCCTCATTTATTAACACAGGTTAATGAGGTCACCATTTACTTAAGGCCCCCAGTGATTCTGCTTTTTTTGATTTTTAATTAAAATGATGTGCATAAACTTGAGTCTTCTGGTCTCTCATCGATTTGTAAAGTCAGTGGGGTCTAGGAGAAGGTTTACAGTTTAGCAATAAATGATTAACCCTCCAATCAGTAAAGACTTTCCTGTAGTTCAACAGTGTACCAGTCTGGACATCACAATGAATCTGGCTGTTTTTATCTGCGTTTAGAATAATTGTATCTGTATGTTCACTTCAGCTTTTACAACCAGCCTGTAATGAAACAGCTAAGAACTATCATCATTACATGAACTGCAAATTAAATGTGCATTACACACTGGTGCTCATTAATTTACCACAGCCGAGACCAACAACTGGTTTAACTGTCCAACAACAATTACTATCAGGACTGAAATGGAGAAACTAATACAATGTTGAGAACTACTATATGAAGCATCAGCTTCATTATGTATGGGTTAAACACTGTGAATGACAGTAGGTGTAGTCCCTAAGAGAGCCACACCACACACCATCCATCCTCCACAGTGATTGGCTCTCCTCCTGAAGCTTCCGCCCCTAGTGCATTATGGGATATCAGCAGATGCATTCACCCTTGCGTATCCTCTTCTCTCTGCCTGTATCTCAGTGTTCATCTCTCCATTTTTCTCATCAAGCTCCACCATTGTTCCTTCCTCTGTGTCGTCACTGCACATGAGCATCCCAGCATCTCCTCCTGCATTCCACCACTCCTCCATCTTTTCCTGTATCCACCCTTCTCAAGGTGACTCACCACAAAGGCCTTCTTTTTCTGTCTCTCCCTCTCTCTCTCTCTCTACTTCCCACCATTGGGTGTCAATTTGCACGATCGCGGTCAGTTCTCCTCTAAATAGGAGCTCTCTGTGAGGCTTAGAGTGGCTGACCTTTGTTTCATCTCTGCCTTCCATCCTCTCACCCACCAAGCCGATTACTGTCTCTATCAGCGGCCCCTATCAATCGATTGGCTCGGATCAAATGGCCCCAGTTGCCTTGTCAACTGAACCTCCCTCTGGTCTCCCTCCACCCTCACAAATGCCAATTTCACCAGGCAAATCATAGCCTGAACATGGGAGTTTCCATCTCCCCCCCTTTTACAAACACACACCACTCTCCTCATGTCTTTGGCGCAGTAGTCAGAGTTGTGCGTGGTTTCCCCCTCCGGCGATCTAATGGACGGCATCACAAACCGTGACAAAGCGGCACCATTTCTACAACTCGGCCTGAACGCTCTCTCATCCCAAACCCCCGAGCCCGGAAGTGGAGCAGAGGAGAAACCACTGCCCATCATGCTTCATTAGCAGCGATGGACCACGACACAATGAACGCTGAGGAAACGGAGCTACAGTTATCTTACAGTACACGTTCGCATCGTTTTACAGGCTTCACATACCGCAACAAAATGTGATACTATAACGTGAACTAGTAAGAGACAGGAGGCTGAGAGTCAGTACTGATCAAATATTGACAGACTGGAACAATTATATAACAATATATGGTGTAACTCACTACAATTACAAACGTATAATGAACTGTGCATTGCAGTAAATTCAAACTACAGTACGTGTCAGGAAGCTATGTAGCTGTGAATAACTTGACTGAGAAACCACAAGATTAGTATGCCTTTATTCCAGTCTCTAAAGCCCAGCTTCAACTCATGAAGTCAGCCCCATCACTGGAATCACATAGCAACAAGATTACTATGGAAGCGCCTGCTTTGTGCCTGCATGCATGAATTTAAACGTTATCTTAATGCATTCTCATGTGTAGGTCTGTCACGATAACTACTTTTGTGTAACGATACATTGTTCTTGTGACGTGAATCCTCTAAGTGAAGATACAACATTCAGTAAAGCAATATAAGGTTGTAATACCTCACTGTGCTTACACTGGATAATGCCCTATAATAATACTACCGGCGTGTAACAGTGATAATTCAGTAGGAATGACATCATGGAGTCTAAATTTAGTGGGTGGAACTGGATGTCCTCCATGACCTGACAGATGAGTAGATGGGTAAAACGAGACGGTGGAGGTGCTCGCTCTGTCTACTTGTGGAGAGCACCTTCCTTTGGGACCCATCCCTTAACATCTATAGGAGTAGGGAGTTTGGGGAGTGCAGGGGAACGAGGAATGACCAATGCTGAGGAACCATTTTGACGCAACTGTCTGTGCCCATTTGGTACCCAGACCTTAGCTGCCTCTACACCCTCACCGAGCCCAGCACTGGCAGTGACAGCAACACGAAGCACTGTGGCATTATGTAATGTTTGAATTAATATGCACCAAATGGTTGGTAGAGAAAAGAAGATGAAGAGAAAAGGATTCAAAGCCTTCATGGTTTTGAGTCCCAGCCCCCACACACCCTCTGTGGATCTGGACTCTTCCACTTTGCAGCCTCAACATTACAAATGATATTATAAATTCACGACTTTCTAGTAGCTCTCTTTCATTAGGAGCAACAAGGCAACGACATGTACTCGATTATTAAGAGTTACTGCATTCAGGTTTGGAGCAAATGGTATGATGTTCCGCAGTCAGGGCTGCGGTTTTCACCACCAGTGCGTTACATATTCCCCGTGCGTAATTGCGCGTTTCACCTGCATTTTATTCACAAACATTTAATTTCTAACTGGACTCGTCGGTGTCATTATGCAGTCCCACTAATCGGACACTTAAGAGCTGTGAATGTCCTCAAGCGTCTGCAGCGGTCTGGTGTCAGATGTTCGGTCGGTGTAATCTTTTTTTTTTTTGGGGGAAGCGGTGAATGAAGCAGCACATCTTTCCGCAACTCCATGCCAAACTGCTTGTTAAACCCCAATTCAACGCGTATTTGTAGGTAAAACAATTGACGTTTGTCTGCACACACCCGGGCCCGTTACATTACTTTTGCGTTACAGTGCCAAAAGAAAAAGCCTTGAAAGATCAGGGACCAACCAAATGTTCATTATCTCGCATGGGTGCTTAAAATTGTACATTTGAATTGCAGCTTGTGGAGGCTCACTGCTTTTGGATGATCGCCTTTAATGTGGTGTTCATTCGGAGAGAGGGGTGTGTGTGTGTGTGTGTGTGTGTGTGTGTGTGTGTGATAGCAACAGTGACATATTTGTTTGTTTGTCTGGGAGCTGTAAAAAGGCTACACACACACACACACACACACACACACTGAAATAGACCCTACACCGGAGTCTGGACCCAAATGTGGCGCTTATTCCTCAGAAAACACACACACACACACACACACACACACACACACACACACACGAGTTCAGTCAAACAAACACCAGTGGCTGTCATAATATGTATCGCATTAATAATCGGTGTGATAATAATATTTAACGACTTGCAGAGAGCAGCGACGCCCCTTAACAGACGATGGTAATTCATGTATTAATTTAGCATAATTTTAGCAGTTTGTCACATCACGTTAACAGGTAGTTAGGACTAGTCACACACTCACACACACACACACCGACACCAATGTCATTTTAACATCACGCCTGTGGCTCCATACAACGTGAACCCGTTCATTAACGGACACACTGGCTGCCCGTTAACGGCTAACTTTTAACAGCACCGACATTTTATAACGTGTTAGTTTAGCTGAAGTGAATAAAAGAGCTCTTACCCCCATTTTGGCGCAGTCAGTCGGGTCTCCTCAGAGGATGAATCGCTTTTAGGTTTGATTCAATCACAATAGCTGGCTTTGAGGCAGGGGGCGGGGGAGAGAGAGAGACGGGGCAGGAAACACTTTCTCGTCTGATAATGAGAAGAAAAAAAAAATGTCTCCCTTCAGTTGATAGCTGTTGCTCTACTCACAAAAAATAACTAGCTAACATAATATCATAAAATATATATATATATATATATTTTTTTTTTTTTTAAGAGGAGCGGGCATACGGTAACCTGACAAGGTACAGTTTCATCAAACACCTCGGTAAAAGCTGCACCCCGTTCAGATGAAAATCAAAAGGGATTATTTTTTTTTACGACATAAAATGTAAAAATGATACGCAGCCGTTGGTGATACTTCACCAACCTTCTCCCAAGTGATGCCGGTGGAAAGTAGACCCGGAGAGCAGGCTTCTTCTTCGGATGCCGTCTCCCTCCGCGGCTGTGGTCAGCCTGACGCAGCACTCAGGGTTCCCTGGCGGTCACTACGCGAGTGAAACGAGAACCAATGAGGTAAATGTTCTGAGAGGCTATTGGCTGCGTTCATGTGATAGAAATTATATTGTGTTGATCAGTGAAGCTTAAATATACTCTCAGGTTATGCATACTGTTTTAAAATAAGGGTATTAAATAAAATTCCCATGTGGTCATAGAGGGAAACTATTTAATGTGAAATGGATTTGATAAACTGATTTGTATTCTAACGCATAAATATGGCTGAATTAATCAGTTAGGAGGCCCTGGGGCTCCGTCCAATGTGCAATGTGTATCCTGTTGCTCCCAAGTTCCCATTGAGTCCAGTGCAACCAGTGCTCCTATGCTGGAACAATATGTACAGTAGTTTCGGTTAGTTTGTAGTAATTTTATGAAAGACAACTTTATTTAAGAATAAACTAAAATAATAAAGCTATTTTGAGACGGGTTCCCTTAAGTCACACCCTCAAAATGACCAAAGGATGCAGGACCTGCCTTTGTTGATGTTGTACTTTTGATGTTGTAAATTCCCCATCAAATTGGCACTTAACCCAAAAAGTGAACCTGGGGCCATCTGGGGTTGGGGCCCCTGAGGAGTTCGGAGTCCTGGACTTCTTATGACCTAAATCAGTCACAAAATGTGCCAAAAACAGGCACGCATATGAGGCAGACATAGCTTACCTGTGCTTGGAAGATCCCATTATGCCAGTTACTTTGTCTATATGAAGCAGTACAATTGTACACTTTTATATCTTTTTAATGAGATGAAATTTAGCACTTTTTGTATTTGTATTTGTATTTTTGTATTTGGTCAGCAGCAGCAGTTCTGACTGCATATTTTCTGTTGCACATCGGCATCAACAATGGTAAAAGGGGAAAAAACTTCTGCATACGATTCCTCCAAATGCAGGATAAAGCCTGCACCCTTATGGCATTATCTGTTAAACTGATGTGAGCAGCAATGCGGCACACAAAACATGGGATTGTTTCAAGATCCTTGCAGCCAGTGAGAGAGTAAAAGACCCGGGCTGAAGAGGAGATTAGAGAACAGGGAAATAATCACAGAGAAAATATGAAAAAGAAAGGAGGAATAGAAAGAGTGAGGCACAAAAGACAATAAATTGAGCCTAAACCCATTCCTTCACTAGAATAAAGATGGCTTACACAGTGTTTATGTGGGATTGAAAGCCCTGGCCAAGGTGCACAGTACAAGCTGCATAAACTGAAAACAGAAATCACATGGAAACAATGTGATGTTCATGTTCGGTCAGAGAAAAGCCACGGCTTCACATGCTTTATTTCTGTATGCGCCACCTGCTCTGCAAGATTAGACAATTATACTGCTGTTTTTAGAGCCTTCGAATGGAGCAGACAGCTATGAATATTGTGCAGCTGCCTTATACACACACACGGCACTCACCCATCCCAAATGAGGTGATGAAATAAAATTAGGTGAAATCAACAACGAACAGTGAGCAAATGAACGAAGGGGAAAGCTTACTATATTGCATAACACATGAGCAAATGAGACAGTGTTTAAGTGAGTGTGTGTGTGTGTGTGTAAGTGTCTGATAGTCACTATGTGTGTTGCTATGCAAATGTTTGTCTGTGAATTCCTGTGAGACTGTGTGCAGGCTCGTCTGTACGAGCGCATGCCATTGTGTGTGTGTGTGTGTATGAATGTGTGTGTGTGTGTGTGTGTGTGTGCTTGTGCTTGGAGGCAGCCACTGTGTGCAGATGGGATCAATACTCCTCTCGATCCTAATTGAAGTGTGGCCTGGTTTTTGCACTGCTATGTCATCCCTCCAGCATCAAGTTTTTTTGTTTTTTTTGGGGCAAGAAAAATGCGACAATGAGAAAATGAAGTGTAATGTGGCAGCTACATTGGCCATTTGTGCATGGACATAGAATAAAGCTAACCAGGAAACAAAAAGATACATCATAGTGCAAGTGGAAATTGCGGGAATCTATCTATCTATCTATCTATCTATCTATCTATCTATCTATCTATCTATCTATCTATCTATCTATCTATCTATCTATCTATCTATCTATCTATCTATCTATCTATCTATCTATCATGTTACCCTTAAAAATCTGTGGTTAGTTTAATGCTACATGATGCCCGCAACTCCTCCTGGGAAATTTGTATTTCTGAAGATTAGCTGCGTAAATAAAATGGAAGCTGCAGGGAAACCGTTTTATTTGCTTTTGATCTTCAGTGTTTGCAGAGAGGAAAAGAAGATTTTGTGCCACTGTGACAAAATAAATGCGAGGAAGCATTTAGGTACTTAATTGTGTTTTATTAAGTTGTTAAGCCAATTGTAGTTCTCAGTAAAGGACAAGATATGAAGCATTGTTCAGTGGTCTGCTTTGGCCAAATCAAGCATACCAGTTAGCCAGCTGCGTTGGTGGTGAAATCAAACAAATCTTCTCTGTCTTTTATTTTTGGGGATTTTGAATCCATAGCCTATCTAGGTTGACTCAAGTAGCCACTGCTGTTAAAGGGTTTGGCAAAATATAGAGGAAAAGCACCAGGTCAGGATGATTTTATAATTTGGTATGAAATGGCTGCACATTTTTACAATTGGATCACTTAAGGCCTCCAACAATGATGAATAAAAATATTTTAAAAATAACCATTATCTTTCCCATATAATTTTTTGTCAAAGCCACAGGTAGCCGCTGGAGAGGGGCCAAAGAACTGGAGCTGCAGGTAGCCTACCCCTGCCCCAAGGGATGAAGCTTACTGACTTTCCTCTAGCACCACCAGCAGGTTGACATTTGTGGTTCAGAGCAAAATATAGATTTTTGGTCTGTGAACTTTTCATATAGCCTTATCATTGCTCCTAACTTAGAAAGTCAACGCTAATTGTATATCTTGACTTTCAGGTCAGTAACTCTGACTCTGTAGGGTCCTTCTGTCTTATATTTACAATACTGTGTTGCTAATGTGAAGGCATGTATAAATCACTCCACAGCTGTATAATAAAGGGAGCCAACATTTAAAAAAATATCAGCATATATCACAACTGATTAACTTGGAGCTAGTTTAAAAAAAGGCGTCCGTAAACCACATTATTGGGTTTTTGAAAACAGGGTACATCAACCACAATTGAAGACCATATAACTGTGTGGAAGTTGATTTTGTTTTTGAACAAAAAATGATTTTCTTAAGTCATGATAGTAATCTTTCATTACCATAACCATTTAGTTTTGGTTGCCTGAACCTAATCACACATCGTCTGCAGTCACAGCAGATTAAAAAACATACTGTAAACCAGTTTGGACTACACTGATAAATGGCCATTTTTGTGTTTAGGTCCAGTATGAAAACTTGTTTAGGCTCTGATTTCCAGTGTCAAACTTCAGATAACCTGCATGAGAAAGATAGGACAATAGATGACAGGTTGGCTTCTCTCATTCAATAATTCTTGCAGCAAAGCAACTACAACTGGGCAATCTCCAGGTTGAAAGGTTTTCTACTTTTGAAAACAAATTACACAGTATTTTTCCTCAAAAAAACACAATACCAATGTTGTTCATTGCACACCACCATCCACCTTTCCACCTTCTTTTAAGCAGATTGCTGCTGAATATCTCAATACATCCTTTCATAAAGGTTGAAACAACTAAGTGTATTATAACAGTGTATTTCAAGGTTGGAGAGAAAAGCAGAGATAGAGGGGAGAGAGAAAAGAGCCGAACAAAAACATTTCAGTGACCTGGTCACCATAGCGACAACTGTCAGGTAACCGTGGCTCCCTAATCATCTAGCTGACACAAAACACAAATGAGGAAATTGGAAACGGGATGAATGGATGGAGAAAAATGAGAGCAGATGTAAGAACACTTATGAAAATAAAGTAAAAGTATGTCATTTTGTCCTTTATGTAGAACCTTGCTGATGCTGATTACGGTTTAATTATCTGCAACCGAATGAGATCAGATTAATGGATGTGAAAAGATCTTGTGATGGAGAAATGCTTTGTCATTGTTCCTATTAGAGACAAATGGGAGCTGCATTTCATTTGTAATCATAGACGGTCTGAGGATTGATTTTTCTATCAGAGTGTCCAGTCTGTCACACAGCGGGACACAGCCACTATCATTGAAAGACACATCACGCACACACACACGCACCCACATGCACTCACACGCACCCACCCACCCACACACACACACACACACACACACACACACACACACACACACACACACACACACACACACACACACACACACACACACACACACACACACACACACACACACACAAACACAACTGATCAAACTATATATAAGTTCTAAAAGGATTTCCTCATAAAAGCAGCAGATAAATCATACTTGAATCACAGTTTGATGATAGATTTTTCCTTCAGCTTTTCCAGATTTTTCCTCAGGATTGTGTATTTTTACAACTGAAGCCTGAAAAAGAATGAGCCATGCTAGTGGCTCTGTGAGTCTGTAATTTGGACTAAAAGCTCACAATGATAATACGAATATGCTGATGTTAAAGGGGAATGACAGATTTTCACACATCATCAGAGTCTGTTTACAGGTCTTGTGGAGTACTACTGTACATGTGTAAAAAGCTGCATAAAGCCTGTTGTGGCTCCAGAGGGAGTTGTGAGAAATGTGCTAGTGCTAAATTACCTCAAGTGATGTCACTTGAGTCAGCAATAGTTGAGGCAGAAGACTGGTTAGAGTGGTGTGTGCAGTTTGAAAGATGTGAGCTTACCAGACCTCTGTAGCCCACTCCTCAACTCCTCTTGAGGCTAGTGGCTATTAGCCGTTAATAACATAACGCACCCAAATTTGCGACTGAACTGTCAACAGTCCAGCTGCATTGTGGGTAATGTAGTCTGCAGGTTTTGTCAAGGAAGCAGAATGCGTGGAATAAAAAAGATGCTATCTCTGGTTCTACTGCACCAGTTAACAGTCCATCACTGTTATAGTACAATGCTAAATTGTTGGAGTTCTCTTTTAAGCAATAATGTTCATTCACCATCACCATCTTAGTGTTTCATGTCACCATGCTAAAATTTGCTTAATACCTAAACCTGAAGTGCAGAAATTTTGTGCTGCCAAATATAGACGCACAACAAGAACTGATGTATGCATTCTTATTACAAATTCTGATATCACTATGTTGTCAATATGATTTACAGTTATGCCATATCCAGGCTCTTTCACAGCAACATGTTACTGTTTCAAGTTCATCTATAAACATTCAGATCTGGGGGCTTCCTAATACAATCACAGTCCTCTTAGCAGCTTTACTGGAGCAGCTGTGGGGTTAAGTGCCTTACACAGGGGATCTCTGTGGTATTCACTGATGCAGTGGAGGGTGTTACTCGCATATTTCCCTTGCCAAGACTTTCCCAGTATGACTGAGGATTCAGGTCACAAGCGCTAACCTTTGGCTCACAGACTGTAAATGCCCCAGTGCGAATGTCCTACTTAAAGGTCTCATGGCATTCGTGTTGGATCACTGGTCAGTAGATTTAGTTAAATATTTTTTGATACGAAGTTAGTTCTCCAGAGGAAAGCAAAACCCTTAAACAAGCTCTTCAACCCACCTGCTGATAACTTCAAAGATTCACACTCAAATGTTCAAATTGTTCTGAAAATGGGGCCAAAAAAGAACCATATATCGAGTGATGATGAAACATGGAACCACCCTTTTAAAATTGCTCAAAAAACCTAAAAACATGAATAATTTCTGATAAAACATAAATAATAAAAACATGGTAATTTGGTCTTTATTATACTTCCTGTAGTGTACAGCTTAAACAGGTAAGAAACAGAAATACTGTGTGTATGTGTGTTTGTGAGTACCTGCAAACGGGCAGGATGCCACGTGCGCTCAAATGAACAATATCTCTACATCACCGAGCACAGACACATCCTGCAGGTATGAACACGGACACACACATACACAAACAAACACCTGAGAGGTAAATGAGCAGACACATAGTCATGCATACGACAGGTGTTTGCACGGTCCAGGTGTAATGATTCCACCGCCAGACATACAAGATACTGGCAGCAGGAACACAAACACACACGCACACATACACACACACACACCTGCTTACCTAGATCCTCTGTTGAATGTTGCAAAAGTCTCTTGCCTTGTATGAATAAGGGGCCCTTCTGGTTCCCTTACGCTTGTTATAACACAGAGACAAACACACAAATATCAGATACTAAAGTGCTTTAAGCTAGTGACTGCCTGTCAACTCTTATGTAATTATTACAGTCAGTGATGTAATTGTAAAGGTAGAGCATAAATTAGAGTACAATGTGATTATGATCACCAGAATTAAACTAAAACCAAATTAAGAATCCTTTATTATTATCCTGAAGATATGCACGTGAGAATGCTAAGATCTGCTAATTAGCACTGAACTGTTGCCAAAGTACTGAACGAATTAACATTTTGACCTGATGATGGTGCCAAATTGAAAATCAGGGGAACAAAGTTATTACAGTTCCTCCTCTTGGGGGGGAATGTCTGTACCAATTTTCATTCCAACCCACCCAATAAATGTAGGGATTCTTCAGTAAAAAACAAATGTCTACCTCATGGTGGTGCTACAGGAAAGGACAGGGGATCACCAAAGTAATTAGAATGTATCCTTTAGGGACCATGAATATCCGGGAACCAGTTTCATAGTTCATCCATTCAACATTCGTCAAGATATTTCACTCCAAACCACAACTGTCAACCTGCTGGGGATCACCAAAGCCAGTACGCTTCATCGTCTGGGAACCATATGTCTGTACAAATGAGGAACTTCAGTCTGGACCAAAGTGGTCAGCAGACAGCCATCCCCAGAGCCACGCTGTTAACCTGGTTATATAGACTATAGACACAAAGAAACTAATTATACATGTTTAGTAACAACTAGAAGCTACTACAGTTGATTAAAACATAACATGTCCAACAAGTTGTTTGGACATTAAAACAGAGTCAATATGGAGGATAATTTATGAGCAAACATCTCAGAGACATTTGACTATGACTGTGTCCTACTTCAGTGTCCTCCTTCTTTCCACTGAAGTAAAACACACAGTCATTCCTGTCTGCCTTTTTTCTTTTCCTCTCTTGTACCGTATCTGCCTCCCAGCTGTTTGATCTATCTCTTCACTTTCTTCTCCCTTCCTGCATCCACCCCTCCTCTCTAGCAGCAGTCCTCGGAGAGAAAGGGACTTTGAATAGTTTATTTTTTTCTTCTCTATCTTTCTCTCTTCATGAAATGTAATTTTTTCCAGTTTGATCACCATCGGATTTAAACTTTGGATTTTTCTCAATTTAAACTCAAAACCTGACGACAAATAATTAACCACAGTACCAAACTGTATACAGGTAGTATTTCAGATTTTTGTAATTATCTCTCTTTCTTTTCTCCTTGTCTCTTTATCCAGCTACAAAACACCTCTCCCAAGGGAGCACTAGGTACACAATTCTTTGGAGGCGCTGTACCGCTGAATGAATAATTCACACTAATATACAGTAGTTTCTATTTGTACATTTGTATGTGTGTATGTGTGTATGTGTGCTGTGTGTGCGTGCCACTAGCTCAGCTTCCGTCTTCTCGGCCTACGCTTAGTGCACTTACTGCTCCTGTAAGATCTCTGATCTTATAATAGAAACACTGGCCAAGCTGTAGCTACAGGAATGTTTTTCCCAGTCAGAGGGAAGGCAAATATGTACAGGAAGTACTGGTTGTGATTTTTAAAATTATGTTTAACAGCTTAGACAAATAAAAAAATATATATGGTGTACATCACATAATTCACCTTTTCCTGCATTCTTTCTTCTGTTGTTGTAAAACGTGAATGCAATGATTATTATTGCAGTGTGGAACATAACATCATAGGGAAATGATAAAGAAAACACCCAAAACTTGGAAAAGTGTCCACACACATGTCTTTGATCATTAGCTATTACATCAGCTAACAACCTAATAAATGCATGTGACTCACTACAGAGGAATGCCACACACGCTGCGAGTTTAAGTCTTTTTTTTTGTATGTAAAAGATCTTTCCATCGTATCCACCATTTCTGAGGCATTTCTTTCAACTAAACTGGTGTATTTTTTGTGCTAAAGCTTTTCAATGTCATGTCATGTGTGTCTATGTTTTTGCTTGTTTTCTATCTCTGGCTGTTTGTAGGGGATCCTGCATTTCCTTTAGTGAGTATTCATCAATTCTAAACAGATATTGTGCTTCCCCAGTGGATTTTCTAATTTTCATGGTGTTTGGTCTGCAGAATAAAATGATCATTAATCTCCATAAAAGCTGTCAGGTATACTTTCTGCCTCACAATTTTAGATGCTCTGTGTTAAAAACAAAGTGTGCCGCTTAATATTATGCATTTCCCTCCTTTATATCCCTTCTTTAACACAGACACTGGCACGGTTTGAAAATCGAAAAGAAATCTCCATAATTCACTCTTTCAGCTGCTCTGCACTCAAATACTGAATTTAAAAACACTACTACTTCCAACCAGCATATTTAAGGAACAATTTCACCCGTATATGCAATGTGAGGCCACAGAGTTGTATGTTAAAGTGTTCTTTATGTATCTATAAATACACTGTGGGCAAAAACAAGTGATCAATAACTAGTGTAGGACAGGAAGTCACTCTGACCTTGCTTTCCCTTTAGAGGCCCAAACCGAACAAACCCAGCACCCACTGCCAACTCTAAATGCTAGTTTAACTGCTTAGGATAAATATTTCAGGAGAGGAAAAAAAGGCATTTTGGGAAAATCTGTGAGGCAGGAATTGTTAAACATAGTCACACCTCCAAAAGTTTGTGCTATGCTGTGGCAAAGATGGTTGCTGTCTGGGTCACTGCTGTCTCTTTAAAGCCCTGCTCCACTGTGACAGCCAATCATAGGCCAGAAAATGTGGCTAGACCGTCCTTGTCGACGACCTTGATGGAAGACGAGTGAAAGAACGGCGGATGTGTGAGAGATGGGAATGATGAATGAAGGAGGCAGACAGAGGGAGAGGTTTATAAGTGAGGATACGTCTCCCTTTTACTCTCATATATACTCTAATCTCATTTTCTTCCTCCATCCATCCCTCACAACACACACACACACACACACACACACACACACACACACACACAGTTTTTCCTTCATTCCTCTCTCCTGACAGCCCTGCATAGTGTTGCATAATTCCCAACGTGGGGGAGGCAGAACACGATGGTGGGAGGGAGGAATGGAGGTGAGGAAGGGGCGAGAAGGAGAATGACTCACAATGCAACATGTGCCACAACACCACACTCAGCTGAACCAGTGAAAACACTTACCTTAAAAAAACCTATAAAACAACTGGCAACTTTGAATGATGACATCATTAATTTGCATTTATGCTTCTGGATGAATTATTTTGTTCTTTTTTAAAAAAAAAAAGCAGAAACACTTTGACGAATCAAGCTGTGCTCTCAGTTCTGCAGGTCATGCTGGAATGTCACAGAGGCGCATAACTGCTTGGTTAGTGGCATAATGCTAATGAGGAGTGAAAGATAATTTTGCAATAGAGACGGGAGTAATATAGATCATGAATAAGAGATGAGATGTCTGCTGTCATTGTGGTATGAAACCACATTATCTTTACATTAGAGATATTGAACCTAAGGTGGCTTATGATCATGTGAGTGCCGGCTATTATTCTTCAGTGTGACGTACGTGGTTACAGGGTTTAACAAGAAATATGTTTGTTAGTTCCAGATGTAGACTAAATACAATACTGAAATTATGGTGTTGGATAATGATCTTAAAACACTATAATTTGACACAATGGCAAAATGTTTAAAATAATGGAAAAATGTCACATGGCATGAATACCGCCAAAAAATGAATAACATTGGGATAACATTACAAGTTAAAGTTGAAGTACTTTATATTATGTTCCTTTTTTGTTGCATGCAGAACCCTTACAGTGATAAAGTTGGTAAATATTTTTTTGTTCCCAGGCTCCAATGCTCAAACACAATGTGTAAAAAGAAAACAAGTAAAGAAAAATACATAAATATGTGCAAAATAGTGCATGGTTTGAGTCTCTGTGTTGTAATAGTAGTATAGTATGTAATAGTAAGTTGGCATGTATGCCTTTGCTTCATGTGTCAGTCATCTTTTTTCTGTTTTTTTTTAGTACAGTCCTTCAGATCTGTCCAGCTACTCACCTGAGTAATGGAACCAGCTCAGACATCCATCTCTGTCTCTTTCTCCTTATCTTTCATAATGTTGATGTTTCATTTGGCCTGCAAACAAGTGCCATCTCTGTACACTACACTACACTAAACTACACTACACTACACTACACTACACTACACTACACTACACACCTAGACACACACACACGGATGTTTAGAGGTGTCAGGATGACCTTGTAAAGGAAATCACTGGCCATTCATCATGTTACGGCTCCAGCGGTGCGAAGAACAGGAGATTTGATAAGACCTTCAGATAAAATCGGTCGATTTTCCACTGTAGGGCCACATGAGGCTTAGCAACGCCAGAGGAAGGCTGAGACACGGAACGAGTTTTAGTACAGTATCTGTTACATTTGTCTTAAATACTTTAGGGGGTTATGTGCATTTTGCTATTCACTGTTGTCATTTGATGTAGCTCAAAAATGACCCCAGAACTAGATAATGTAAGATTTTACATTAACTGAACTGGATTATTTCAGGAAAACCCTCTCAATGACAGAAAGTGAAGTGCATAATAAACTAGAAAGGCACTCAGAGACATCCGCAAAGACCAATAGTCCTGTCATACAGATCTGCACACCATTCATTAATTGTGACTAGTTTGTCAAGGTCAGAAAATCCAGAATTCTGGACTAATCCTAAAAAATCACATCCCTAATTGATTATTTCTTACATACCTGCAGCATTTGTTTCTACAGTGATGTTTGAGGTGGCACACCATTCACTTTCATTACTACGGGTTTGCACATGCACAAAAAATTCAGTGTATTTAGCTATAAAAAAGTGAAATTTGTGTATCCAACCTGTGATTCAGATCTGCTCCAAAATGTATAAAATAAATTATTATATGTTGTAATGTTCTTCCTTGGCCCATGCAACACCCTTTCACCAAGTATCATGAAAATCGTGCCAGTAGTTTTTCCGAAATCATGCTGACAGACAAACCCACAAACGACATGTCAATTTTGAATAAATACATGGGTGGACACAAAAATTTAAACACCCCCCATGTACCATTAAAACTGCTGTTTTATATGACGGACATGAGCACTGGGAACTCAGCAAAGACTTTCTTCCAAACAAGTTTTATGAGTAGTAGTGGTTTTCTGTGAGAACATGACAAATTTATATTAACAGTTCTGCAGTCAGTGTGCATTTATCATTATTTATTAATGGCTCTAAATGTGACCGAGCCAAGGACTGCTAGTCATTTATTATTAAATATTTGATAGAGCTGTGCTTTCACTTACAGAAAAACTACTAGGATTTTAGATGTGGAATTGTGTTTTTAATATTAACTAGTATGTCAGCCACGCAGCGTTTATTTTTATTTTCAAAGTGCACATTATTTAGAATGAAGCATACTGGCAGAGATGAGGAGAAACACCTAAACTCAAGTTTTCTTTTACTGGTCAGATAGTAATGTACATGGGGTCCCGCACACAACTACAGCCTTGATATATTAATGTCTTATAAGATACAAAAATGTAGCTGTTGATGGACACTGGAGCGTCACATAGGAATCAAACAAGTGGCATTTGAGTTACAGTATCATTTCTCCCTACACCTCATCCATTTGCTTAAACATTACAGCAGGAGTGTTTCTTGCAGGCTCATAAACACTGAGACAAGAGAGATGAGTTAGCCTTGTTTGAGCCCTGTTTGGCCCTGTTATAAACCTCCTAATGGCACACTCTGATGGGGTTGCTGGACCTTTCCTTCAGAGTAATGAGGGGGAGCTGTACTGGGACACGTTCTGTAATGCCTGCACATTTATCTTGTGGGACATGTGTGGACAACACCTTACAATTAAACGTAACCCAGTGCACCAACATCATTACGTACTTGTGGTAATTGTGCTGAGAACCTTGCATATTGTACAGTATCGTTTTCATTTGGTAAATGGGACTCACTTTGTCTTGTTGGGAAGGTGATAAGTCTGGTGGAGAGAAAGAGAAGAGAAAGGTAGAGCGATATAAGGAATAACACACGAGGGAAAACAAGCGTGTTGTTGTTGCGGTTGAAACTCGTTGTCAGTTTGACTCGAAGTCATTTTCAAAATGAGAATGAGTGCTCTGACCCGTTGAAAAGCTTCTCTAAACAGCCTGGAATGAACTCAACTGTGAATCAATACAAACGACAGTCACGACAAATATTTCTCACCACAAACCGTGAAGTGTGAAGGAAACAATAACCTTCAAACTGAACAAAGGACCATGACAGACCTTCTTCACACTTCAGTTCACTTATTTTAAACAGCTCCAATACCTGTTGCTGCTACATTTTTACGATGTTGGTCTAACTAACCAGATGAAGGATTCTGGATCTTAAGTTATCAGAGAAACCAGCTAACGTTAACAGCAGCTCAGCTGGAGGCCCCTCCAGGATGTCCTTTGTCTGTCCCATGATCATACCCAACTTCAAGACATCATCAAACTTCGTTATTTGATGTGCCAGATCCCCTAGCTGCAGAAATTACACATTGTACGTCTAATATAACATTGAAATTAGCTGTAGAAAGCCTAGCTCGCTTTCCCCTCTGTTTCCAGTCTTTATGTTATGCTAATTTGCTGATGGATTTAGCTTCATATTTAACAAAATGATATGAGGCAAGAAAGTGAATAAGCATATTTTCCAAAATTTGAAACTATTCCTTTAAAAGGAATCTTGTAGGAACAATGCCAATCTTCTTTTGGGATGCAGTGTTTATATGGGTGCATGGTCGAATGGAGGAAAAGCATACAGTACCAGCAGAATCTGCCTGTAACTTACAATCAGTATCTCGCTCTCTGTATCTTTCTCCATCCTATTTTTCTACACACCTATTACTCACTCTCTCCTTCTCTCACGTCTCCACACTTCTTTTACTCCACCTACCACCCTGTCATCCTGTCATCCCATCCATCCATTACAAGGACAGCTGTGGTCACAGTCCAATGGGCTCTCCATTTTAACACCAGGTCCTGCACAGCATGTCTAAAATGGTTCCCCTTTGCAGGACTCATGGGATGCAGGGTGATTTAACTTTGGGCGAAGATGTATGACAGGAGCGCTAATGGGGAAAGTCTAGGATTTAATACTTCAAGGTTTGTGTTTTTGAAACTTTTTCGACAGGCAGCAAATCTCTGCTGTTGTGTAACTCATAAATGTGAAGATAAGACCACTGTAATGACATGTGAATGTCAGCTCTATGTGGATGAAATATAATATTAGGATATAAAATGAATTGTCTGTAAGGATTGGATAATATCTCACAACTGGGTTCTTCTTGCTTCTCACTCCCACACTCCTCATGTATCCCTGTCATCTTATCTCACCCTTCTCCTCACTGCATCTATGAATGAATGAGAAAGTGAGTGAGCAAGGAAAAACACGGAGTGAGAGAGAGAGAGAGAGAGACGGAGATAGAAAGAGAGAGAGAGGGAAGGGGAGATGGCAAGTTTAATTTTAGACTCAACACGTAATTCCCCCTCTTTTGCCACGGCTTCTATAAATAAACTTCGCTCTCTCTCTCAACCCATCCACCCACGCAATCACTGTATGATGGACTAAAAGAGAGAGAGAGGGGGGGGGCGGGAGGGAGGGAGGGAGAGAGGATGAGAGGGTGTTGCTTAGCAACCATATCCTGACTTGGCAGGTCATGTGATTTGGGAGATGACTGGCATGGAATGTGGTAGTAACACACTTGTGCCTGGGAGCGGGGCACACACGCACGCACACACACACGCACGCACACACACACACACACACACACACACACACACACACACACACACACACACACACACACACACACACACACACACACACACACACACACACACACACACACACACACACACACACACACAGAGAGACAGGCTTATAAACATTGGGAAAGATGCATGTAAAGGATCTCACACAGATTCACACAAGCTTTTCCTCTCTCTCATACACACAGCAAACACAAACATGTATATACAAGATAGACAATGCACAGCTAAGTTTGTAGCCTGTATTGATATGATCATTAACCTATTGACAGCCATGCCATTCATTTTTTCATTCATTTAAAATTTAGTGAAACTCAGCAGCAGAATGTAACTGATGGAGAAAAGGCTCCTCCGTCTTGGACTGCCTGATGCTTTCTGGTTTAACTGCAGTGTTATGTAACCTAGGAGGATTTTCGGAGGAGGGATAATGGGTGTGATGTTCCTTTAATGGAGGACAGAGAGAACAGCACCTGAGCCTCTTAACACATCACTTTACTTAAGATAGCATTTAGAGGACTTCAGTTTGAAAGCAGATTATCCACCAACTCAAAAACGGGACATGAAATCTGAAACAGAGTGACGGAAAATGTCATGACTCCTCCTGTAAATAATGTGGTGTCAGTAAAACTGGAAAATTATGGAGGTAATTTGTCCAAACAAACCACAGCAGATAGGATTTATATTTATATTTAGTCACACTGGAATAGAAAATTCAGATTCATGAGGTGACTTCTGATCTACTATATACAGCGCATTTCACAAACTAAGAAAAATAATTACTTAAAATTAAATAAAACAGATGCAGCACAACAGAAAAACTTTCAGACTAATTTAGCTACAGTCATTGCAAGCCACAAATGCTATGGCAATTTTTTCCTGTGATGTGTAGCTAAATGAGTACATGCTGATTCACTGCGTTGACTCCAGGAACAGTCAACAAGACAGTTCCAGGGAAGTCCGGAGGGTGTTTAATATTGTACAAGCAAACTAGAGATTTATAGTTTTTTCCCCCTGAACCACTGAATGGCTTATAAATGAGCTGCAGCAGTAGAATTCAGTTCAGAGATCTCACAGCTCGGGTAATGTGTTCATCTTTATTAGTCCTTGATGAAGCTGTGGTAGCAGTGTTCTGTATAAACATAATGTCTAAAAGTCTTTTGGGAAGACTTGAGAAATAACTTTTACACTGCAAATGTAATAATCTTTTCTGAGTCTTGTAATAATAAATTGCACAAAATGGATTTCTGTCTTCTTGGTTGAACTTTCCAGTTTTACAGTCTATTTAGTTGCAGGAAATTGGCACATATTAGTTCATTAATTTGTTCAATTTGGTGATGCAAAACCTCTGTAGTTGGTGTAAGGCAGTTGTAAACACAAGGTGTCCCAGTGCCCCCTTTGTTAATTGCTGTTTTTGGGCATTTGTTGAAACAACTGATGCTCGTTTTTCCCAAGGAAAGTGCCAGACACAGGACAACAATTAATATGATAGAAATGTCAAAAAAAAAAAGCAGGGAAAGGGAAGGAAAAAAACAAAAAATTTAAATAATTTACAATAATGGTGTGGAACAAACCACTTTGGAACAGGACTTTTTCGAGTCTTAGGTCTAAAATATCAATAAAGGGAGATATCAGTGTTAAATACTATATCATTTTGCCGATTAGTTCAATCGGTTTAAAGATCAGTTTTTTTTGACAATGGCTATATTGATATTTTGGAGCAAAAAATCTTAATCGACAGCTGAGGTGAGGGACAGAAAAGCTGGAATCATTTTTTAAAAGACAGAAAAGGCTAATGGTTTTTATTGGTGGTCATACTCCCACATAAACATTTCAACATTGTGCAAACTGCAAACTAGGAGCTGTATCCAAAGATGGGTCAGTGGTTGCTACATGTCCCATAATCCTTTGCAGTAGGTTTCCCCATTACTTGATCAGAGTCCCAGCCAGATTGAATGGGATTCAATGAGCCTGCCAGAAATAGCAGCTCTAATGTGTATCATCAATCGTGTTAACTGGCAGGTGGTGTAACTATTTCCCCATTAGTAAAGTCGCTGCTCAAAAATAAATGTGCTTTCTATTTAAATGCATTTAAATTTGCAAATGTCCGCCTGATTGCAGATTCTCAATGACCTACCCTACAAAATAAAAGTCCACTTGTTCGATGCCTAGTTTTCATTAAGAAAAATGTCTCTTCTACTCTACAATGCTGAGATTCTCAGTCCAACCAGGAAGTAAGTGTTCCTGATCACGCCTCCCTGAGCATTCACCTTGAGGGGCCCACAAACCCCCTGCACACCCTCCTCCCCCTGCATCCCATTGGATGAGACACAGAGCCAGACCAGGCTCTCATTGGTTGTCAGGACCCAGCCTGTTGCTGGGCTGTTTCCATGGAGATCACTATCACCATTTTCCCTCACTTAAGTGTGAGGAGAAGAGAGAGAAAAGAGAGAGATGTTTGCAAAGGAGAGACAAATGATGAAAATGAAAGGAGAGAAAGATTAGATTTAGGGATGAGGGTGTAACACGAGAGATGAGCGTGGGTGTCAGAATGAAGTGTGTGAAGCCGGAAGGGCATGTAAAAAAGAAAAAAAGTAGAGGAGGGGGGCACTGAGTGATTAAATGATGAGGAATTTGGGGATTTTTGCCGTTAAGGTGGCACATTTTTCTCAGATGATGTCTCACACTGCATCCTAATTTTCCTCTTGCAGAATCCAACGGACTGAATTTGTACACAGACAGCTACAGGCATGCTCTCACATACTAATTTTATGTTTCTTAATCCTGGAAATCAGAGTGCTCCTGCTCAGATGTGTGCTGCAGAGCATTAGAGAAAAATTGCAATGACATTCATAAGGTTATGAGTATATCGAAGCGTCTTGTTTCTACTGTGCAAGAAACAAAACTAATCAATCAAGGGTCTGTATTTTACCAGAGAGATGAGTTCAGCTGTTATATGCGCACATACTACATCAGAGTAATGGGTGTCTAATGTACTAATATTAGAGGACAGAGGAGCCCAGCCCACACATCGATTTACCAGAACATTAAAATGTCCCCATACAGAAAAACTGTGCCCTCAGTGTCTCTTTTAGTAAGAGATGGTGGAAGTTACTGCTTTAAATGAAGACATTGTGAAGAATTATCACAGTAAGCTTTTCAGTGTATCGTCTGCTGTATTTATCCACCACCATTTTTCCTTTATGAGCACCGTTTCCTCTATCAGAGCTTTTTGCTGTATCTCAGCTCATTGGGTTTCTGTTTTGAGGCATTTTAATGGCTGCACAAAGCTTTGTGGTGTCTGGTGTGATTCATCTGAACCCAAGGTGCAGTACAAGCTGAAGAAACCACCAGCTGTTTGGGCAAGACAAGAACAGTATCAGTATCAGATGCAATTATTTAGCCCACAGACATGGCTGCTCAGGGAAATTTGAAGGATGAGTGGAGAGGGAGGTATAAGGAGTGACATTTGGGTATGGATGAGCAGAAGGCAGGAGGCAGTGATCGATGACAGACAATGGAAAGGTGAGAGAGGGAGAGACTGAAGGCGTGACAGAGAAGAGGAAGAGTCCCTATTTACTTACCAGCAGCAGCAGAAAGAAATCAGACGTCTGATTTAGTGTCACCCGTAGAAAAAGCGTCAGTCACACTGTCTTTGTAATTTATAGCTGAGTGCTGATTTATGCGCTCGACATGAAGCACACACGCAGTAAAAACCTGCTGCATGCTATAAATGCAATTCGTGTCAATCATTTCATGTTTCCCCAGAACAGAATATTTATATTATTTTCCTTGCAACTGCAGGTTAAGTGTCCATCAGCTGCAGACAGTTTTTTTGTTGCATGGATTGATGAGACACCAGGCAGCTTTACTCACAGGGAACTTGTTGGTGATCGTTCTGGAAAATGAGATAATTTTTTTTCTGTGCAGACATTACAGCCAACGTGTACATTTGTAATAGCAATAAGATCATTGGCCTGTGGCAATACAAGAGGGATCATGAGGCTGTAATGCTCATTGCACACATCAATTGTTAGATGAAAACTTTGTAAAGTTTGGCTTGGGGTTGGCACAAAGCAGAAAGGTACATTGTTAAATAAACATATTATTTAAAAGAGTTTTTCCTCTGTACACTGGACATTTTCAAACATATTAGACTAATCTGCAGCGTGTCAGGCTCTGTCACGCATCTCAACTGCCCTTTGGTATGAGAAGATAGTATGTTAGCAGCACCAAGCTGTGATGACAACATATTCTAAGAGAACATGGTGGGCTTTTAAACATCCAGCAGATACACAGCAACATTAGCGTTCATATGGAGTCATGTTTAAATGCTGAAATTTTACAGTAGAAATAAACATACAGCCTGATCTAAATTCCTAACTACACAGGGGGTGAATTTTTATATAATTCCCCCGCTTAAATTATATTCAGGTTTAAAGTAATGCATGATTAATGGAATGGTCGCTTTGAGTAAGTAAGTAAGTAAAGCTTTATTTAGCACCTTTTTAACACAGAGGTCCAAAGTGCTTTACAAACAACTAATATACATATGGGTATAACCATACCCAACCACACACACACAGGGAGCATGTAAATACAAACATAAGGAAGATAAAACAAGAGGGAAGGATAAATTAAAAGAGAGATGACAGATGAGAAAACAAACAAGGAGATCTATAAAAAGGCTTGCCTGTAGAGGTGGGTTTTGAGGAGCCGCTTAAAATAGTCCACAGATTCCACAGGTAGGTGCCGTCACAGGTGGCTGTTTTGGGTAACCTAACCTCAGATTCACCCACGCTCCACGTCTTTGTCTATTATTGTATTGTCTGGGAGACAGCGGAGTCTGGACGTCCAAGATGGTGACGGTAAGAGCCACCACGCTTGAACAGCTCTCCAGAAATGGGTGATACACAGAGTATGGTTTCTGCCCACCTGATGAATGTAAGTCCCTTTTCCTCCATTTTAGGTCTCTAGAATCAAAAATGTCAAGTTGCTGGAAAAACAAAACAATTCGCTGAAAGATGCTATAAAGCTCTGTAGAGCTGAGAGGAAGTGCAGTTGGGTGATAATTACAAGGGCCTCCTTTTACATATAATTAGTCATGTGATTGTGATTGTTATATATACAAAATGTACTTTTCACTAGACTAGAACACGAGCATCAGACCATAACAATGGGTGCTATGGGAGACCAGACTCCATTGACAAAACAAGCAATTTTACCAAGCTGATAATTGTAATAAAAACAGTGAAGAACATGAGATAAATTATATTTTCAGCTGTTTCCTTGCTATGATGTAGACCGAATCAAACTGGATTAGCTAGCAATAGACCTTTCCTGAGACCCATAATGGAGACATTGAGAAATTGGTACTTGAGAATAAGAGTCAGCATTCTGCTTTTTCAGATTGTCAGTGCAATTATTCTTGCTACAGAGCAGACTGCTGCTTTAATGATCTGATTAAACAAGATAGTATTTTTAAAGAGCCCTTTGAGAGACAATAAAATTGACTATATGGTTTGCCTCAGTGAGCGTGAGAGCATGAATTCCCAAATGTGCTTTATGCCCCGACAGTGTGAGTTGAATGTGTTGTATAATGTCTTACATCAAAAGGTGGAGCCTTTCACTTTGCTGCTCTGCAGAAAGATATTGAGCTGTAGGAAGGAATTTAATTTTACAATCCAGCTTGTATTACTCACTGAGATGTTGACAGTTCACAGGTGTTATTATAGACGGTAGGCAGCTGTAAAATGACGGGCAGGAACAAGAGAGAAGAGAAGAAGGAGAATCCTTCTTGTCCTTTCTGTTTGTGTATGTCTGACCTTCAGGCGTACCTGAAGACACATTTTCATTCACGGTGTGATGAGGTGTGAAGGTATTGTCCCTCATGATCTTTATCCTCCCCCTCCGCTGTCTCTATTCTTCCTGATACTCTGTCTTTAGTCTCCATCCATCTCAAATACAGTATCCACTCCATAGCTTACTGCTCTCTCTGCTGGAGGACTGTTGAAACAACATCTTGTACCTCTAGACAAATGATTAATTGAGCTGAATCAAACAGATCACTTACATTTATTACTGGATTTTGTTTGTTTATATTTAAATTTATTTAAATTTTTTTCTAACTCTAAACTAATTTAATCCTAGCTATAGACTTTACTTCTCAGTAGTTTCTACATTTTGGTTTTTGTGAGGATTAATAAAATGTAAAGGTGCTGATGGGCGGACTTACCTTCAGACTGAGCAAGGTTACAGCAGCTGTTCCAGTAACCAGCTGTTGGCTCCAGCTTCATATTGATCGGACAGATATGAGAATGGTTTCGAACGTATTCAATGTAAATCTGATTTATAACATAACATGTCAAATTCACAGGTCGAAGATGCCAGTAAACTGCTCACTCCTGCAGTCTAAAGTGTCCTGTTGTGCTTTTAATGTCTGTTGGCTGTTCTCCAGGCCTAGATATGTCCTAGGATAAATCTGAGATACCTGACAGAACCACAACAACCAGGCAGAGCTGGTGAAATGTGTCAGTCTGAGGCTTTCTTTGAAGCTATGGATGTTGTGCACTTCACATCTGCAGACCAGGATAAGTTCAGATGACATTTTTGTATTCCACTCTTGATTGGTCACTTCTTGTTCATGGAGAAGATTCCCCAGTGATGATCATACGTGACATCATAATGTAATTTACAGCAATCAAAATGGCTGATGGGGCTTTTTCTGTTATATCTACAGGCAGATGGGTATATTTTGAGATATTGACTTAAGTTGCTTTAAACTTAAAGTTTAAACAATAAAACCAATTTGGCCAATGCATTATAATGCAAAGTGAGATTATACCACTGCAGTTGAATTCCTCTTTCAGATCAAACTTTTAATACTGCAATCCATCCATGTTTCTTTCCAAGAGCTAGATGAGAAGATCGATACCATTCTCATCTGAAAGTGATATTGATCTCCTCGTTTAACTCTCAGAAAGAGAGCAAAGGAGCCGATTTAAAACGTCAAACTATTCCTAAAGATAGACAACACAAAGTTAGCCAATGCAACAGTATGTTAGTACAAAGTCAGGTAAAGTTCTGTACAATTGCAGTAGTTTTCCTCTTTCAGTTCATGTGTTTAAAGGTGGTGTATATGACTTTCAGGCAAGACGTCTCACTAGAACACCAGCATCTCAGTGCTACAGCCGACCAGACACCCTTGACAAAAGCACAAATTTTACCTCCTAGTAGGTTCATAATACACACTTAATTAAAACTCGCCAGAAACAAAATGAAACTTAGCAGCAATCACCAACTCTGGTTCGGTCAAATTGAATGCTTAATTCACCAAGTTACATGAGAAAATAACTGAAATGGGCTGTAAGGGCCGCCATGTAATCCTTGGGGAGAAATACACCTGTCAAAGTATGTCCAATGAAAGTGGTTATTTTTGCCCCTGACAGGCTCAGATTGTGATTGTAAGTGTCTGACAACATTATGGAAATAGGCTATCAATCTCGCTCACCGCTCCATAGACAAAATAGTTTTTTTTAACCTTGCAGATACTGGTAGGGAGGAAAACATACTTAATTTAAACTTGTCAGAAACAAAATAATGTCTTTTTATTGTTCCCACAGCAAGCATCAATTCTGGTTTGGTCAAAATGAATCCTTAAAGGACCACTGTGTAGGATTCAGTGGCATCTAACGGTGAAGTTGCAGTCTGTGACCAACTGAATACCCCTCTCACATTCCAAGCATGTAGGAGAAACAACGGTGGCTGTGAAACTCTCTTAAAGGTGAAAGGCCTTATCTAGAACCAGTGTTTGGTTTGTCCATTCTGGGCTACTGTAGAAACATGGCGGTTCAACATGGTGGACTCCAACTGTATAAAAGAGGACCCGCTCCCTCTGCAGATAAAAACAGCTCATTCTGAGGTAATCAAAACACAATTCTTATTTTTAAGTGATTAAACACTAATGAAAACATAGCTATGAATATTATATTAAGTTTTTACAAATAGAACCTCCTAAATGTTACACAGTGGACCTTTAATTCACTGAATTAGATGAGAAAAACAAGAGGGGTAAACAAGGTTTTCCTTCTGTCCTTGCAGCTGTAAAGTCAGGCTGAAAATGAGGATAGTTCACAGAGTGTGTCGTCTCTTACTAAGTGTTGTTACTAAGAAACTTCCTGCATGCATTACATCTGCAATCTAAATTACTTTTTACAATATGATTATTTCATTCAAGGCCGGTTTAACGAATATAAATGTTCCTTAGACCTTGACATCGATTGTGAATCATTCCCTCCACAACCCCCTACCCAAGAGAGTCATTTAAGCAACTGTTTCAGGCAGAAAATCCAATTCATGAAATATACAGCCATTTTGCCTCTCATTTGAATACAGCTGACTGATTGGTTTACAGCTGAGTAACAGCTCAAGCAAGCACACAGAATGTGAATTACTGTCGCCATGTTAATGAATCAAACTTTGAGCTATGAAGAAGAAGCAGAGAGAGCAATTAACCCGAAGAAATTAGCAAATGTGGAGGCATCAAGAGACTGTAATGGCTCTTAGATTGCAGAAATGACGATGAGACGAGATGAGAGACCCGTCAGAAAACTCCAAAATTCACAGTCTGCGTGTCAGTGTGTGCATGAATGCCTGGTGTTGTTTGATCTGCTTAAACTAATATGCGCCAGCCAGAAAATTAATTTATGAAAGGAATTAGTGCTTAATGGTTGGAGTTTATGATGTAATGATGAGCTTTCAGTTTTTTACTTGATTTCAGATCTTAAGGAAACTGAATAAACGCAATCTAAGCAAAGAGATTAAAGATTTAATTGGTGCATCATTTCAGTGGGTTCTCATGCTGGTGAAACTTCAACATCTGGGCAATAAAATACATTAACCAATCCATATGTTTATCACAAGAAGGATTCCACTAAGTTAATTAGACAGAGGCTGATGGCTGAAGCTGACCCTCCAATAACTTGTGTTTTTTTGATCCAATAGACCATGCAGGTACACTGTATGCGATTGGTGTAGTTTGATTTTAGGACTATCTCTGTATCTTGTTTAGATACGAAAAGATGAAATTCATTGTTAGTAGTGTTATTGTTTGTACAAGTCTGGGAAGAGTGATGATAACCTACAATTTACCCTCCAAATCCGCAACAAGAGTTAAAGCGTGCAAACATCAGCAGACAAAATTATCACTAAACACCCAAACAATTACAGATATACAGGATGTATTCACAAAAATAAAATGAGAAATGTTAACACGACTTAGAGTCTACAGCCAGTTCTGTTGTACTTTGGTGTCGAATGCTTTGAGCTAAATGCTAATCTCAGCATGCTAACATGCTCCCAGTGACAATGCTGATACTGTATTTAGCATGTATAATCAACATCATGTTCACTCTTAAGCTCTTTAGCATTACAACATTTACCAATAAGCACTAAACACAAAGCAGTGCTGAGGCTCATGGGAAAGTCATTATTTTAGCAGGTATTTGACAAATGTACAAATTGAAGTTTGGTCTGATGGTGGCTCTAGATCAGGGCTCTCAGATTGGCATAGGGCTACTCCTGGTATATTCATCTCATAAGAGGGCCACTTCAACATTCAAGTTATACAAAAAAGCACAATATTCAAAAAACATTTCCATTTCCAAATGCAGTTTGTATGCATTTTTATATCATCTTTGTTGAAATAACCAATGCAGGTCTTAAACCGTCTTTCTTCTTATCAACTGTACTTCTGACTTTTTCCATTATTATGCAACACACAATTATTTTTTTATTATTTATTTTATTTAAATTTTATATGAAGGAGTAGTTTCAATTGACATGAAACAACTAGCAAAAAAATAATAAGCACGGCCAGCTTTTATATTTTTGAGCTGGAGGGAAGGCGATGGAGGGCCAGAAGTTTGAGACCTCTGCTCTATATGAAGCGTCAGAAAGTCACCAAAGTTATTACAACTGATCTTGTGGGGGGGCAGGAATGTCAGCCCATTTAACAGGTAGAGTGTCAGACCTATAAAACTAACATTGTTTTGTAATTAATTAATGTATGAACTAGAGCTGGAGGAACAAGCATGTGATCTCACAAGGAAGTGGATTACTGTACATTAAAATGAACCCCTAGAGGGGGAGTGCACCCAAAAACACTCATCACTTTTTCACATGCACTCAAAATCGAGTGTCAGGGCTGTAGGAACACACGAGAAAGCCAACCTAAACCCCCTTGCTTTTAAGTAAAGGATGCATACAAATCAAAATGCAGGCAAAAGACAGCACTCTAATGGTTCCTGATTCTTTTTCATGTAGTTCTCCTCTATTTTCATGACTTTAACTGTAGCTGTGAAGATGACAAACCTCATACCAGTGTTGACACCTCTGATTTATATCTATGTTCTTTAAAAGTTGATACACAAATAGTTTTTGATCATTTCTAATTGTAACAGTTGTAAATCGTGACACATCACTTCTTATTGCTGCTGACACTTTGGATCCGTTTTAAATTTTCCCTTGGAATGATTTATGATCACTATTTTCTTTCATGTCTGATTTTGTTTTATTTATTTCTCCCGCTGCTGGTACATTTTGACACTTTAACGTAATAGAAACTTTAAACAAATTTGATTGGACAGCATAATTAGATGTGAAGTGCCTCAGGGCGGCAAGGGCTCTCAACTGCACTTCCTGAACTTTGACACAGGGGGGCAGTGTTACCACAGATGGCTGTTGAGAGGATTGACTGGCAATTACACACTCACACACACACACACACACACACACACACACACACACACACACACAGAGTCAATGATGTCTGTTGTGTTGGGGTCCATTAACACGCCTGTCACCCTTGTCCTGATTTCTTTACTCAAATTGCTCCTGCAGAAGAGACAAAACCAGAGCTGCTCTGATATGTGTCTGTTAGGAGTGTGTAAATGTGAGTGTGTGGGTGTAAGTGCGCTTTGCTGTGCATGCGTGACCGCTGTATGTGTAGGTAGGTGGAGTGTGTGCGTCAAAGTGTACTTGTGTGAGTAAATGCTGTCAAGTGTCTGTGCATGAACAAGTATGTGTAGGGTGGGAGTATGTGTCAGTTTAGGAAAATGGAAATGATTTTTATGTGAGTATTTGAATGTCAGCATGGTGGGTTTGTGTGTGTGTGTGTGTGTGTGTGTGTGTGTGTGTGTGTGTGTGTGTGTGTGTGTGTGTGTGTGTGTTATGGCATGTGAAATGTTTCTGTGCCTAACGATTTCACATGTTGTTCCTGCTGAGACAGACAGAACTAATCTACCTGGATTTGTCAGAGAGAAATGCACAACAGCCTTCAAGTCTGTGATTACAATTTACACACACACACACACACACACACACACACACACACACAGATTTTGAATTCTTGCCACCCACTGAAGTAAAATATAATTTACAACAGGATTAAAACGTTTAACAGACACGTTCTCTCTTGGTTTGGGTCGTCTGAATTCAATTTGAGTTTGAACAGCTTCCTGATATTTCGTGTGCAAACCCCCCCCCAGGTAGTTCTGAATCTAGACAGCTGTTATCCATAGACATTCAAAGAATAGGAAGACACACACCTGAGAGAGGTAGAGACATCAGTACATGTCAGACCTGATGTTTGCTGTGTTATGAAATTGAGATTCACTACACAGACCACTGGGACTGACTACCTCCCTCCCCCCCCAAAAAAAGACAAAACTCAGCAGTAAAGTCCACAATCCATCATCGATTTTACCTGTTGAATCACGAATGGGAGATGTAAAGAAAGGAAGAGAGAGCTTAAAGGAGGACTTTTAAACCTTTAGATAAAGACTGCGTCCTCCTCCGCCTGGGGACTCCTGCGATGCAGCCTGCAGCGATAGCATCTCTGCTGAGGAGCGGCTGTTGTTCCGAATGCAGCATTTTCTTTCTCATTTCTCTTGACAGCGTAGAGCGAGAGGAAATGTCAGCCATCAAGTGCAGACGTTACAGCTGATACCATTTCTAATAGGTTATGAAGTCTGTGCGGACAGAACTTGACAAAAAACTGCTTTTTATAAATAGCTTTTAGAGTAACACAAATGACCTGCCAGGCTCATAAGACGAGGCCACGCTCACTTACAGCGGGGTCCCCTGTGCCGCTCAACTCAGCTGAAGGCTGCAGCTTGTGAATTATATGAGCTATACTAACTCGTTTTTTTGATTAATAACTTCCCTAATTTAAAAGTGAAAGCGATCAAAAATAGAATATATACCGAGGGCTAAAAGTGCAAGAAACACCCCAGAAAAGAGGCAGTAACTGTAACCTCAGTCAGGTTGCCTTCTCTACATCCAGTGATGTCTATATCAATTAGGTTTGCCATGCTTATCTACCATCTATAAAACTAGCTACATGCTAGCAGGATGGCTCGACAACTATCGAAGTAATCGACACAAACTGTGTACAGACATTCATGGTCCACAAGGGATGAATCCTAATGACTTTGTGATCCTCTGACTTTTCCTCTAGCGCCACCAGCAGGTCAAAATTCTGATTTGTTTGGTTTTCTTTGTCTTCTGATACTCAAAGAACTGATGACTTTCCCATTAGCTGTTTTGTGCTAATTATCACGTTAGCATGCTAACACGCTCAACTAAGATGGCAAACATGATAAACATGATGTGCTTGCTGATATTAGCTTCTACATTTAACAAACCACTGAGCACGTACAGTCTCACAGAGCTCCTAGAGTGGCTGTAGACTCTTATTCTTGTTAATGCAGTCTTGTCAAAGCTATAATCATTTCTATTTTACAGTACAGATTTAATTCAATTCAATTCAATTTTATTTGTATAGCGCCAATTCATAACAGAAGTTATCTCAGGACACTTTTCAAATAGAGCAGGTCTAGACCGAACTCTTTAAAACATTATTTACAGAGACCCAACAGTTCCACCATGAGCAAGACCTTGGGGACAAGGGCAAGGAAAAACTGCCTTTTAAAAGGCAGAAACCTAGGACAGATCCTCCGGCTCTAGGTGGGTGGTCGTCTGTCTGGACCAGTTGGAGAGAGAGAGAGAGAGCGAGCGAGTGAGAAAGAGAGAGAGAGAGAGACAGACAGACAGACAGACAGACAGGTGCACAGCAACAACAGTATTGGCAATGGCAATCTAGCATTTAAGTTTTTGATCTCACAAGAATAACCCTGGCAGAACCTGTGATGCATACATACTTGACTACTGCTTGTTGTGTTTCAACCCAGTCGAACTTGAACTTTGAATCTGATCTGATTATTACAGACTGAACATTTTCCCACATTCAAACAGAAGTTAAAATTTCATACTGCAGACACGCAGACAAACAAATGCTTGTTGTTAATTCCAGTTTTCTGACAATTCATACAACTGTAGTGACAACGTTGCACTAATAGAGCCCACTATAAGTAGTATGTATAAGGATTTGTACCTTTGATGCCAACATTTTCCTGAGAAGTTATAGGAGACTCAAAACTCAATCTCTACACTGAGGAAGATGGCTTTGCATGTTGAGGACACCTTAACAGGTGCATTTAGGCATTATGGATTTGTTTTATAGAACCTTTCCAACAGTAGCAACATTTACACTGTATTTTACATTCATATTTTGTAAGAGATTTTGTCTTTACCAGATCTTTAGAAAGTTGGATCATTTTGTTAATCTTGGATATTGAGCTTAGACAGATTCACGACACATTTCCTAAATTACTTTTGAAATTGTAAGTATTGCAACTGGGGTTGAGTGCGTGCTCTATAGTGAATAAAAAGTCTCTCAGGGAGGAAGCATGTTCAGCTGTTAGTTATTTTCACCTACAGACTGGAAGTGCCTTTTGAAATCAGTTTCACACTTTTATTCTCTTGATATTGAGGTTCTTTTCTCTGTAATTATCAGTTATCAGTCAACTGTTATAACCTCAGGCATTCCACTTTACAGCTCTCATTATATTTTGTACATCCATCAATTCTATCTGTCTAACAGTCTGTCTATCTTATCCCGACCACAATAATTAATCTCCTACTGAGATTAAGGATTTATTGTAGGTACAGCTTCGTCATTTCTTAAATAAAACATGATACTTCTATTATTTTTCTGATGAATTCCTGGGAGAAATAACTGCCACCAAATTATCTTGAATCTGTACCTGTTCCAGATAATAAGCCAAAATAAAACAGGCTTTTTCTATCACTTGTGGAGTGTCGTGGAGTCTCATTTTCTCTGGGGCCATTTTTCTCGGCAGGGCTCCAACACAACAGGGGGCGTATTCCTCCTCCTCCTCCTCCATGCCATTTTTCTCTCTCATCACATCTCTCCCACTCACTATCGACTAGCTCATTGATTCAGCAGCCCACTCTCTCTCTATCTCACTCTCTTAATCTCTCTGAGTCTACCTCGCTACCTGCTTACACTAATCCCTCTATCTTCCAATTTCTTTTCTTTCCCTTTCTCACGTCCCTACTCTCAATAACATTCCCTTTTGCTCTCTCTTCATCTCAGCTATCGTTCCTCTTCCTCCACCTTTTTCTTAAATTTGCTCCTCGCTCATGGCTTTGGGATTTGGAGTACTAAGTGGATTCATTAGTGTGAGTAATTGCAGGCTCCTGGTGGTTAGCGACGTTGGTTGAAGAGTGCTTTTAATGCAAGTAAATCCACAGAAAAGTGAAGTTGAATCAAAATTATAGATTAAAATTACATTGCCCTTAAAGTACAACAAATCTAATTTGCTGTATTTATTTTCAGACTGCAAAACATTTATATGTCAAAAATGATACTCGAGGCAACACAGTTTAAAATAGACCTTAAAGGACCAGTGTGTAATTTAGCATTGGCATCTAGCAGTGAGAATGCAGATTGCAACAAACTGAAACCCCATGACTCAATTAAGCTTGAAGGAAAAACTACGGTGGTCACAAAACCTGCACAAAAGACCCTATCTGGAGCCAGTGTTTGGTTTGTAGTGGCAGCTTTATCTGTATCTTTAGGGCTTTTTTTTTACAGGTTTTGCACCCGCTGTTTCCTACAATTTTCACAGCCGCTTCTCATTCCCAGGTTGTCAGATACAGATGCGAGCAGTGTTCAGTTAGTTGCAATGTGCAACTTCACTGCTAGATGCCTCTAAATCCTACACACTGGTCCTTTAAACTCGATTCTCCAACAGAACAGTCAGGCTAATTTGTTAAGACTACGACAAATTGTGCATCATGCCTCAAAGGTTTGTCAAAATCAAACCTGAAACACCTGAGATTTGACGGATACCTGATGTCACTGGATGGAGAACGTAAATCAGCCTCTCTACAGTAGCTGTGGCCCCGTGGTTTCATCATTCACACTGTTCAGCATTTAATATGATCGTCCATCACATGACAGTGTGTGCCTCATTCTGATTTGAGTCAAACCACTCCTGATGCCAGACCCTCCTTTCACTCACTTAATATCTTTGTCAAAAGCAGAGCCCAGCAGGGACCAGGATGAACTTCGTGATACGCTTAATTAGCGACAAAAGTGAACAAATGCTCGCTGACAAAGAGTGTGTCTCATCTCATCTCATCTCATCTGACAGGGCTCAGCTAAAGAGCAGAAGCATACTGTAGACTTAAAATAAAGTACACACCTGCTTCCACAGAACAGAAATCTACAATCATAAGACATAAAGTTTTACAGTATAACAGATAATTCATCTTTTATCCTGTGTTGTTAGTTCATAATTTAATTTATTCAAATACATAAGCACTTACTGCACTACCAGGCAACATTTTTCTTGTAAAAAAAACTAATCTTATCACAGAGTTACAAAACAGAGGATCATCCCATAGACTCCACATAAACCTCAAAATGTCAAAGTAATCTTTATTTTGATGCTGCTGCAGAGAACTCAGTGGCCTCAAAGCCACTCCACTCACTGATAATTCTGAACATGAAAGTGAAATACAAACATTATCAGAGAGTGAGCACTTCAGAGCAAACTGAACTTACCAACAACGGCTGAACCTATTCACTGTACCAGAAGGTTTTTAACAACATCACAGTGAACTTCTGCGTATTGAGGTCTTCTAAATTTAAACATGTAGCTTCTGTTAAACATTCAGAACTGCAGAAGCAGTGAAAACACTTTAATTTTATAGATGTAACTTCAGGTTAAGGTTTAGTTCAAGCTTTGACATCCAAGTGTTATTTGAATGTGTGAGGAACCTTGTACAGTAGTGTAGGTTTAAGGATTTTATGGTAAACACCAGATCTTTTTTTAGCTGTTTTTTTCTGTCTGATACTTCTGTTACGCAGAGAGCACAGCAGACCCTGATCCAATGGGGCGTTCGTCTTGTCTTGTAATCGCGACTTGCAGCTCGAGAGTTACGTCACATCTGTGTTGGAAAACGAATAACCGCGGGTTTTTGCGTTCTGTTTGGCACACAACACAACGAGTCGAAGAAAAGATGGACGCCTCCAGGAAAGTCGCTATAGTATAGTGATTATCTCGTTTACGGTGCACCCACCGCGGATTTCACATGTTCATTACATATTACACAATCATATTTCACAGTTTGATATCTGAATATCCCATTTTGATTAACGTTAATGTTAGGGTACTGCTCTGCTTTCTGCTTAAGACTCGGCATTGTTGTCAAAGCGACATGGAGCGTCTGAACTAGGGGTCCTCTGAGTTCAGACGACTTGACGAGTCGTATATACGACCTCAGGGACGTTCTGTTTGCAACTTCCGGTTCGTAACCAAAGAAACCGACTTGCAGATCGAGTTCGGTGGACAAAAAGAACGCCCCATTAGACCATGCTAAGTGTTGAGTGGAGGTGCTTTTATGAAGAAACATTGAAGAGTATAGTTTCCTCAGGTAAAAGTACTTTATTATAAAGTTAATGTTTTGACAATGTTGCTGATATTGTAAGCACAAATAGATTAAACATACTAAGAGAAAGTAATACAAATAACTTCCCAAAACAACCCAATGAATGCAGTGAGCCTTACAGACTGAAACAGTGTCTCTGTGTGGGTGAAAACTTGACACATTCTGGTTCCTGTTGAATATTTTAGAAAAGTTAGTAATCTTTATGTAGCTTCTCACCACATGTACTTCAGGACTATTTCTTGTTATAACGTGGCCACAGACAATTCTGGATACTGATTGGCTAGAAGGGTGTCGATTATTGTTTAGCAACTGGACTGTATAACTGGTCACCTATGTTTGTTTGCATTTCTGACTTCTTTATGCAAATATTTGTGGGTGAAGACAGCAACAAGAAGTTATAAAAATCCACCATTTAAAGGCTCATTGTGCAGGAATTAGTGGCATCTAGCAGTGTAGATGCAGATTGCAGCTCACTCACTTACTCACACATCCCCCTTTTAAGTGTGAAGGAGTAACATCATCCTGATCTAGAGCCAGTGTTTGGATTGTCCGTTGGCTACTGTAGAAACATGGCGGTCTCTACGGAAGGTGACCCGTGACATTGTAGATATCAATGGCTCATTCTAAAGCAACAAAAGCCTGTGACTTGGTTTGTTGTGGTTCAACATGGCCGACTCCGCAGAAGAGAACCCGCTCCCTCTGTAGATAAAAATAGCTCATTCTAAGGTAACGAAAACACAAGGATTCTTATCATCAGGTGATTATACGCTAATGAAATTATTCCTATGAATAGTAGATCATCTTAAATGTTACACACTGTAACATATGACCACTGTGGTGGATTTAGTGGCATCTAGTTGTGTAGTTGCAGATTACAACCGCCTTGACTCACCCTCCTGTTCCAAGCATGTAGGAGAAACTACGGTGGCTGTGAAACTCAACAAATATGAAAGGTCCTATCTAGAGTGAGCGTTTGGTTTGTTCGTTCTGGGCTACTGTAGAAACACGGCAGTTCAACAGCCTGAGCAGAAGAGGACTCACAGCGTGTAGATAAAAACGATAATAAATGAATATTATATTACATTTCTGCCAACAGATCCTCCTTATTTTACACACTGGGCCTTTAAGACTTTATGAGGATCTGAGGATACACTGTTTAACATGAACATAACCCTAACCTGAAGATATTAACAAGATTTTTGGACTTACCAGGTCTCCAACATGCTGCTGTGCTTTTTCCAACTCGTTATCCTGGGAAGCTGTCAGGGGTAACAACCACCAAGACCTCCTGTCCTTTTTGGTTTACATTTTATTTGACAAGACAATGATCTGTAAAACATGTACAATAGGTTTCCCAAAAAGCATACAAAATGATAATCGACCCGTGATAAACAAAATAAATGAAAGAAATCAATAAACACTCACAAAAATATGCTTACATCTCCAGTGTGTTTTCTTTTTTTTAAGCATTGCCATCATCAATGTCAAACCCATCCTGTGTTTGTGTTTCCCCTTTCATCATCCGTACTTCTGTCAGACAAGAAGTGTGAGAATTGAAAAGCTAAAAATAACATAAAGAAGGCACGTCTGGCTCCGTGATGAAAAGCGGTGATGACAATGGATGAACGTGAGAGAACGGAGATGGGGGGGGGTAGAAAAAAAAAAAAAGAGGGCAAACAGATTCAGACCGAACAGCGTTATCGCCGACATTCACAGCTTGTGTTTCTGGCATCGAACCCGTAACAGGGGGCAAAGCGGGGAGATGCAACAAAGCACCCACATCACAACCTTATTTTTGTTGACTCATGCTTTTGGGCAAATACAGTCTGTAAACCGAGTTAGAGCTAATATTTCTTTGCAATTTCCGTTTTAGGAGGCAGCTTCATGACTGTATTCCTGGTGGCATCAAGATTCTAATACAAGATATCTCCGAATGAAGCAGCTCTATTAAACGTAAGGCTCTGGGTATAACAGAATGATTCCCCAAATGAGACGGCAGAGCTGAAACTCAATACTGAATGCTTGCTGAGTCATTGGTCTCTGATATAATGGGTCCCAATGATTGTCTTTTTCCTTTTGCTCAATCTATCAACAGAAGCCCGCTGGCAAACACATTAAACACATTAATCCACAGAAAACTAAATATTCATTCATTTTAGGAAATTAATTTACAGACAATAAGGCAAAACCATCACATTTAATTCCCCTTTATGACAGTTTTTGTTCTGTGGCAGGGCTATTAAATACATTATACGTGATTGTCTGACACTGCAACACATAAGCATGTCATGGTGGTCCGACTAGCTTTTTTATCCCTGTAGGTCCATGCAGCATGCAGACATTCCCTTTAATCAAAATAAACATCTCAGACACAAAAAGCAGACATACAAAGGACATTTTTACACCATAAAAGGCCTTATTTTCCTGCATCTGCCCTGAATTTATACTGCAGAGTCATTCTTGTGAACATTATATATTGTAATCAAATATGGCGAATAAAATAACCAGTTTCAGTCAGTTACAATATCGTCACCCTGTTAAAATAATCGCCTTAACTCATTTTTTCAAGTTTTTCAGGAAACACAAAAAACTTCACCAAAAGTGTAACACACTTGACATAGGCCATTATCTTAAAGGGGTAGAATCACATGATCTGATCAACTGAGGATGTAGGCGATTTTACCATAGGTGGCCGGCGTCATGAGGAGACGATTTAGGCAAAAAATTTTGACAAAAAATGACTTAGGCGATTATTTTAACAGTGTGACGATATGATAAATCCAATTAAATTGGTAAAACAGAGTTGTGACTTAATTTTTTACTATTTTCTTTTCAGGATGGATCAAATGTGTATAGCAGTATTTCAGTTAGCATGCAGCAAAACACGGTACTTCTATAACAACTGAAAATATATAAACCAAAAAATAAAAGCCTCTCCAGCAAAGATAGTGATAAATATTAACATATGATTGTCATACGTCAGAAAAACAAAAATATTGCATTTGGTGCCGACCTCGCAGAAAGTGAAAGCTGTGATGAGATGAGATGTTTTCTTGTCGAAATCTTTTAGTCCTCCAACCTTTCCTTCCTGTTATCTTATTATTATATCAGTCTGGTTTTATTTTTCCATTCACGTGTCTCTCCTCCTGTCCAAGTCTGAAGTATATATCCACCACCTGACTATGTGCTTCTGTGGGTGATTTTAACTGGGGCGGTCAGCGTCGTCCGACGGCAACGTTATAACTCAGGCAGATTTGTGTGCCTCGAGGTCTAAAGCAAGGACTCAAGATTAGAGAGGAAAGATTGCATCTCTGTGTGTATTGCACTCTGTGGCTGTGAGAAATGACAATTCCATGCTGACTGCATTTTCGGATCAGCGCTAAAGACAAAAACAGGCAGCCCGCCGAGCTGTCACACGACAGGAAAAAAAAAAATCCCGCTCTCTCAACTTAAATTGGACTTGTGCTCATGGTGTGCGTGACTGTGACAGATGCACTGAGACGGCGATAAAAAACAGCTTCCTTTTTTGACATTCAAAAGTGTTTTTACAAATGAAGATTATTCCGCAAACAGCCTTGGGAAAGTGTTTCAACAAGCCACCGATCATGCCATGCAGAGTAATATGAACAAGGAGTAAAATCCACACCATTTCATTTTTTTTTATATATTCAAATAAACATTTTAGTATTAAGTGACAACCTCAATGTACCCGTGAAAAGTAAAATAGTAATATACACTTTTTTTTTTAATCGCTCAATTTGACATTTAACAAACTTCCATCCCCTGTACAGAGGCACTGATACACCTACACTTGTTTATTTTTTTTATGTGTACACATTTCACCAACAATATATTATCAATACTATTTACACTGTTTGTTAATCATTTGGTACCATCTGACATCTATGAAGACCAATTTTTGATTCAGCCAGGCATAGTTGTTGTTAACTTGTTTTTTTGTTGGTTTTTTTTGCTTTCAAGTCGACTATCAGCTAAAATGCAAAAAGCACATGTTCGACATAATGTAAAATGTCCAGCACATATCAGAGTGTGTGACCATTTTAATCTGTTAAAATGGCTTTAATGGCAGTATTTTTCTAGTATATGCTGAGCATTTTCACACTGAAATACATTCCTTATAATGTTTTTAACAACCTTAATAGCATGATTCATTAGAGGAGGACTGAATACAAACATTGGTGTTTGTGTGTTTTTGTGTGTGTGTGTGTGTGTGTGTGTGTGTGTGTGCTTGCACATGTAAGAACCCTGTGGTGTGTGTGCTTCGCTGTAAACCGAGTTTCCTTTCCCCTCATCACACAGCCTTACCAACTCTTGCAATTAACGACTGCAAATATGAATCGTGGAATCTTAATCATGTAATGTTGCCAGGTTACTGAGCTTCAAAGCAATGCCACTTCCTCTCCGTCAGTGCTAACGAGCAGCTCGGCGCTCTGACGGTTGCTGCGGTCCAGAGGAGGCCCTTTGACAACATAATAAAGTGGAATGTTTCTTTATTGGACTGCAGTCTGGGCAAGAGTGGGGAAGGCTGTTTTTTATTTTTTTATTAGAGTTATTGTAAGAGTCGATAAATAACTGAAATACTTTCAAACATCTCGGGTGATTAATTGAAGCTGCCTGGGGAGCCAGATGATCAGACTTTGGAATTCCTGGGACCAAATTCAGCTGTATGTAATTCAAACCCAACCAACCGTGGAAGAAGAGCACTCTGAAAGGATTTCAAAGATAGTAATTTCACTTTCTTTTCTTTAGTACAAGGCCTGATGTTTCATCCTTACTTAGAGGGCAAAAGATGTTCAAATCACTTTCCACGGCTGTAAACAGAAGAGACTGGCAGCTTCACATATAACAATAATTTTGCAATGGGGACATTGTATGTTCATGGCACAAAATGTTGCATATAATATTTCACTGAATCCACTGGAAATGCTGTTGTCTTGCGATTTTTTTGGTGGAAATTTAGATTTGCAAGCGTCACACAGGCAGAGTGCTGTGTGTTAATTAGCTGAAGGGAGTGTTCCAGTTCACCTACATTGCAACACCTCTCGACCATGTAATTAACATATTGTAAAAGCCCGCCTCATCATATGCGCTACACATATGATTTCAATGGCTATCTGGCCTGTAAGATAGATGAACTACTGTTTGTGTATCTTAAACTGCTTTGGAAACTTTGATATTTTGTACTTAAAATGAGCTTTTCTTTAGCGGATATTTGAAATATAATGATTTTTAAAAAAGAAAAGGAAGAAAAGTTTGTTACCCTTTGTAACATCCCTGTTCCTTTGTAGTCACAAGTGGCAAAACATGTAACCCTTAACATCCCCAAATGTGCCTTAAGAAGAAAATAAACTGAAATGCAAAACGCCACTGTATATAGGTTAAAACTTAAAAACTTTAAAGTTTCATATTGGATTTCTAGTGTGCTCGGCTTTGCTTTCCATGCAAATTAAGGTGACCTGGAACTTGCCCATACGCCCGTGATGTGATAATATGGCTGCCATGGCTACACATACATGGCGGGAGACACAAAGCTCTCGCCGCGAGAGATGTTGGCAGCTGGTGGCTCACGATTGGATGAATCCAAATCGTTGCTGTGGTGACCGTCGGCAGGGTGGTCTTTGAGTTCGTTGATGTTGCTGTATTTGGCCGAGTCGTCCAGGACTGGGGGGGCTCCACCGTTCAGGGCTCCAGTGGTCTCATCATCCAGGTTCTGCAAGATTCAACGGATGTCAGACATGTTTATGCAGAATACGAAATATGAAACTACATGAAGACTTACATGATTATGAAAACTCTGGGATATCAAGGACTAAAGACTTTAACATTTAAGTAAAACTTACACAATACAATTTTAGACAGTTATAGTAATTATATACAGCAAACTATTAATGTCATTTGATTGATTGGTACAAAGTGGAAACACCGTGACGTCCCTACAACACAGTGTGCAGCTATCCAAACATATCTGAAGCCCACTGTGCCTGAAAGTGGCTCATGAGCAAAAACACGTTTTTTTGGTTGCGTGTGTTAGTTACCGTGACAGGCTCTCCCCCTGTGGGCTCGTAGTAAACCTCTCCCGGGCTGAGAGGTGCTGTCTCTGTGGCCGTGGGAGGCTCTGATGGCTTGTTCAGCTACATGCACAGAAACCACATCAACACAGGGAAGAGAACAAAACAGAAAACAAGGCAATATAATACAGTGCAACAATGCATAAAAACAAGTTCTGTTAATGATAACAGAGCTGTAGACTTGAGTCATACAGAGAAACTATGAAGCCTTTTAAAGAAAAAATAACACTTTCGCTTACAAATATGCAGCTGAATTCATAAACAATATGAGACATTTCCAGTACACCATCGTCACTACAGCGTTAAAAATGGCCCAAACTGTCCATCACAATTTACAGCTCCAGTTTCCTTCAAATAAAGAGGTAGCTTACCTTCGTAGCTAACTTGTTGCTCATTTTTCGTATCTTTAGCAATGTTTCTTGCTTTGGTGAGTAACTTGTTATTATAACAACAATAACATATGAAAATACAACCCAATTTGTAATAATAAGGATTTTTATAACCATTACCTTCAGGAACTTTAAGAGGATAACAGAGCTGTACTTTGGACTTGGACACGGGTGGCAAAAGTTCACACATTCTTTACTCAAGTACAGCCACTTAAATGTACTCAAAGTATAAAAGTAAAAATGCTTTCTTTGTTTCTGTGAAGGACATTTCAGGCTGCTTTTGTGCAAAGCTAACTGAAACTTAAAACAGGGCTGAGTCCCCCTCTCGTTTTGTCTTGTAATGTCTACTGTGCTTGATACTGGTCTTGAAGATTGGCGTGCAATAATGCGAAGGAAAAGAAATCGTAAATTCCCCTCAAGTGCATTACAAGTTAATGAGTCTGTTTTGAAACAACTACAAACTGCAGATATTTGTGTAAAGATGTAGGGAGTAGAAGTAAAAGGTTGTACAATAACAACAGTATATGGACTTAGCTACCTCCCACCCATGGACTTTAAAACTCTACAAATTTGAGAATTGACGGTCCATGGATTTGATTTGACTTTAGACTTAAGGGCAAAAACATTCAAGTGTTTTCATTTATAAGCCTAAGCATTTCTCTTTGAAATAAACTAATTTGCAGTTGAAGTCCACATGAAACAACACTAATAATAGAGATATCTACATAACTTAGTAATATATAAACATAATATCTGGGTTACATTGAATTCAAGGGACTTGTTCTCAGCTTTATAAAAACTTGTGACTTGATGAAAACTTGCCCTCAAAGACTAGAGGTTTGGCTTTATTTTCATCACAGGCCCCAGATGGTGCTTTCTAGGCACCATCTAATAAACTTTCACTGCTGAACCCTGTGAACCCCATTTCACTGGGCATTTACACATCTTTTATACGTCTAATCAACATAAAATTGCAGAGCTTTAGTCTCATTACATAATATGGTACAAGCACAACAAAATGTGATAGAATGATGGAATAAAATCAGTGGAGAGGGAAGGAGGAGGAGGAGGAGGAGGAGGAGGAGGAGGAGGGAAGCGCTCTAATGGAGCTCTTTACTAACCAAGCTAATTATTTCGACACATAAGCCAACTCAGATCTCCAATCAATAGCCATTAGCCCCATTATGACTACCCAAATGGACTGTGTGTGTGTATTTGCCTGTGTGTAGAATATAATCGCAGTGACAATAAAGATTGATTTGAAGCCATGTGGACCACTCACCATTTCTGTTGAGCTGCCTGCCTTCACAGGGGGAGGGGGTTTGTGCTTTGGGGGGCCCCTGATTGGAGAAAAGACAGAGATAATGTGGTATTGATTTCTGCTTCGTTAAGACGTCAGAGTTGTCCAACTGAGAGTGAGCAGACATAGAAAGTCTTGAAATGTTGAGCTCTAAAGACATCCCATTGTGTGGAAACCCCATCCAGAATCTATCAATAAATTTCTTCATTCAAAATTCAGCAATTTCCTTTGAAAAAAGAGAAACATTTTCAATAAAAGTGGTGAGTTTTGGGTGGTTTAAAGGTTTTTGCACTGGAAGTCGTGTTTTGTATTTGTACTGGCGGAGAAATCTCTATTGAGCATAAAGAATGAAAACACTTTTCCGTCCCCTCAACAATCGTTGAAACGGTTCTAGTTGAGCTGCAGACCTTGTATGAAACGTGGTATATCACACTTCACATCAGCTCTGGGATCTGTAAAAGCCTTGTTAATACTTTGCTCACTGTGGAGAGAAAAGCATCATAAGAAGCTGACAGATACAGTTGCACACAATACACCACATATTGCAGGTTCAACACTTTATTATTATACTAATAATATATTATTATTGGAAAACTGCCTATTTAACACATTCAACAGACACAACACACCTATATTCATATATGTCTACCTGACAAATGTAAGGACTCTAATCAAAATGTGCGGTTCTTTTCTCTCCCTGTTTTAAAAGGTGTGATAAAGGCAACATACAGGTGTTGGGTTTTTTTTTCATCTTGTAGCTTATATGCTGGAATCAGCTTCCTGCAGAGGGGTGTAAGAGCATTTCAGACAAAACCTACTATACAGTCTCCTACATCTGAGGTCTAATAAGCTAAAAGAGGCTAAAAGCTCTGTAGAGCTGCAGAGTTCCAAGAAAATTCTCAGTGACACTTTTGAAGTTAATGGATAAGTCTGGAAATTTGTCCCATTAAATCCATTTTAAACAAATAAGCAGGTGTTTAATAATAATAGTTTCCTTACTGAGATTTACATTTTAAAGGTCCAGTGGATAACATTTAGGAGGATCTATTGGCAGAAATAGAATATTCATAGGTATGTTTTCATTAGTGTATAATCACCTGAAAATAAGAATCGTTTTGTTTTATTTACTTTAGAATGAGACAGTTTTATCTACAGATGCTGCGGTTCGCCTTCCGTCAGGTCCTCCATGTTGAACCATTAAGTTTCCACAGAACCCCAGAATGGACAATGCAAACACTGGGTCTAGATAGGGCTGTTTGCATTTTTCATGCATTTTGCAGCCACCGTAGTTTCTCCTTTGTACTTGGAAAGGGGGGTGAAGCGAGTGAGTTGCAGTCTGCAACTACACTGCTAGATGCCACTAAATCCTACACAATGGACCTTTAAAATTAGCATTTAGCATCTGTCAATTTGAGTTTAATGTACACCTCAAATTTTAGTGCTCATGGGTTTGAATCGTAAATCTCCTAGTGACAGATTCTTACATTACAATGACTTTCTCCTCTGTCCTATTTCTCTCTAGACCCGGTCCACACTATATGCACACTATCTACGCTATGTAGGGCCCCGAACTACCACTCACATCAAAGCCGGTGTCAATGTTTACAACTTTTATGAGAGGATGAATGGGCTATCCGTCAGAAAAAGAGGGGAAAAAACACCATGAGAGTGAACTGCGGGAACAGGAATCAGATGTACTAGTGTTTCTTCAACTTTGATGTCAGTAAATAACAGATATGTGCAGCTGATGTGCAGCTTGCAGTGAATCTCTCTCCACTCTGTCTCTCACTAACAGCTGGACAGTGCAGCTCTCTATCTGTCTGTGTCTTCCAGCTGTTCTGTGACTTTGTTCCTAACAAAAGTGAGCGTGTAATACAACTATTTATTATGTCTAATAAACGTCAACAGGCAGTGTAAAAAATAACTGCACTGTGCTGCGTTCACTTGTGCGTCAACGAAATGCAACTCGTGTCTTCCAGCAGCGATATATGGGCGTGATGGCTCTCCATGCACAAGTTTTTAATTTTTATTATTTTCCACATTTGTATTTTATATTCCCTTAATACTCTACGGAAAATATTCTATTGAATAAATGTTTGTTTATACCTCATTCTGTTCTGCATAGATCTACTAATTCTTAGACTGACTAATGAAGCAAACAGAATTTTTTAGGATGAAGAATTGTAGTGGGAGCACTGGGATGTCAGGTGTGACTGTGTGGCAAATAGTTTACATGGTTTACAGGTCAGGTTGGAGGGCCCCCTAGCAGAATATTGCTTAGGGTCCCAGGGAGGACAGGACCAGCTCTGTTTCTCTCACTGTAGCTCACACAGCATGCTGTATCTTCAAATGGAAACTAGAACAGTTGACACACGGGGAACCAGATGTAGTGATGCTCATCAAATAAAACACAGGTCAGGGATCATTTTATGACATATTATGAGACTTACTTACGAATCATTCATTGGCCATTTATATAGTACATACTGTATATGCTTTGACCATGAACTTTGCAATCATCATCTCTTGTAATTGTCATGAGGTCCATGTTAATTCGCTGTTGTATCACAATAAGTGCTGCACATTAGAGCAGCAGCAACATACAATAAGTACGAATCTAATTAACCTCCCGACACTATAGGCAAGAAACACTATTTGTTTATTTATACGCTTGTTGTTCCACAAGAAATCTCTGTTACCAAAATCCCCTCTTCAGCTGGAATCAAAGGGAAGGTTTAATAAATTCCTATGTAGCTGGAGGGTTGAATGTAGGGGGTGCAGAGCACCGAGCATTTTGGGAGTAAAATCTCCGGGCGGCTTCACGCCAAAAACTTCAGGTCAGGATTTGTGACCGAGGTACCTCTGCTGGATCCCCTTGTGACATGTAATGAGTTTTAATGAGCCTTAGTGCCAGAGGGGGAGATAAATTTTGCTCAGCAGGTTAAATAAACACTGAAGTAGATGGTAATGAAGACTTACTCTCCGTCTTCCTGGCGCTTGCGGATAAATAAGATGATGCCAATGATGATGCCGATGACGACGAGGGTGCCAAGGATGCCGCCGATAACGGCACCTGTCGATGGGCCTGGAGTGATTTGTCTCTTCTCTTCTTAACGGGTGAAAGACACACAGAAGAGAAAACAGAGAGAGAAGAGATAGAATTTTATTACCAATTCATTTAAATATCATGTGACTGCTGCTAGCACTTTAATGTTGCTCACTTGCAATATTTGTATTTTTTATATGTTTTGCTTCTAAAATCTGTGTGAGAGAAAATAGTCTGTGGCTGCGTTAGTCAGCAGTATTTCATTATTAACTGTAGCTGAGCACAACATGTAAAACACACACACACACACACACACACACACACACACACAAAAAAAGACAGTTTGGTTTTAATGGGATATGGAGTATTAATAATTTAAAGGGATATGTGCAAAATAAATCCTCACAAGAAATCCCCAGAGGAGTATAATGTAGAAGCAGGTAATCAAAAGTCAAGTTTCTGTTCAATGTCAGCGGTGTATGTGTTGTTATTGTGTAACATTGAGGCATAGTCACATACGCATAAAGAATTTAGTATGAGTTCTTGTAAAATGAAAGCAGCTCAAAGCTCTCGGCTGTACACTCACACTCATGAATGCCATAAATCTTTGTGATGCAGCTTCACATCAGCTGAGTCTCACGCTGACCTCGACATCTCCTTTCAATTAAGAGCCTGTTTATGATTTCCGGAGGGCGCTGAGGCATCTAAATTGACTGTAAAAGCCTCTCATTACAGTAGTGCTTTTATTTAAAGGAAAAAAAGAGGAAAAAAGAGAAACAACACACTGACAGCAGCTGCACACAGCACACAACAACCACCACGGATGGTTCTGCACAATCATCAACTATAACAGGGATTTTGGAGGAAACAACAAAGTGACGGTTGAATGATTTTCACAGGTTGTTTGGTCCCCTTTTTTGTTTATGGAATTGTATTTCATCACTACCACTGAAGTAAAAGCACTCCACACACAGCGTTTGATACAGAGATGATAAAGGGATAATTACCTCTACGATTTTCCACCAATTTAGCTTTACTAGCTGATTTGTATGAGTATTTACCAAAAAATGAAACCAATTTGCTGCCGCTGCAATAAAAAGACTGTACTGTTATCGCTGTACATACAGTAAATTGAGTCTCCCTTTAAATTACAGCTCTGGAAACTCATCAAGCTGCAGTTGTCTTCATTTAAAAACACATTTGCATTAATCAGGAACACTTTCTTTTTCTTCACTGTTACAAAGAAAGTTTTTTTTTTCATCTGCCAAAAGTGATATCATCCTCATCATTTACTGCCTTTATTCTCAGGCCAAAGAACCACTAGCCTGGAGGGGCCGGAAGAAGAAACATCTGCATACAAAAAATGACGGAAAAACAAAGCCACTGAAGCTCACGATTGCCCCAAATCAATCTGCCACAGAAACAGTGAGGACTGTGGATTGTAAGTGAGACACTAATTGGCTTTTCAGTGTTTCAAGTGTAATTTTGATTCTTTGAGCTTCAAAAATGAAATTCAAATGCCGATATATAAATACATAAAACTACGTGCATAGCCAGGTACTACAGAGAAAATAAGTAGGATAATTGCTGTTTGACTTTAAGTGTCAGATTGTGTCTCAGATCACATTAAGATAGGCTGCATTTACTTCTTCTTGCCAGCAGGTGGCGTTCTTTCCCAAGCTTACACTGTCTACAAGGAGAGAAAATCATAGATAGATAGATAGATAGATAGATAGATAGATAGATAGATAGATAGATAGATAGATAGATAGATAGATAGATAGATAGATAGATAGATAGATGAGGTGAACATGCAGAATTGCTCAGGGATGCTCAGTAAGGCCGGCTTTGCATATTCATGTGTGGGTCCACTGGGATAGGACTGACAACTGTGTGTGCGTGTGTATGTGTGTTTGTGAGAGAGAGTGTGTGAGTTTAGTTACCACGTCTGCCACAGTGGTCACAGACAGAAGAGGGAGCAAGTGCCGATTATGTATGATCACAAACACACAGGGAGGAGAGGGAGGAGAATTAGACAGGAAAGGAGAGAGGGAAATTAAAACAAAGGAGAGATGAGGAAGGGAGAGAGGATGGAGACAGGGAGGTCGGAGAGAAGGATGAGGTAGGGAAGAAGGGGAGGGAGGATGGGGGATGATGCTGTATAGGTGGGGAGAGAAATTAGTCGGAATACACAATGATGGCAGATGGAGGGAGGAGAGGGACAAACGGAGAATGACACCAGCCTTTCCTCAAAGCTGGACATGCTGTGAAGTACAACACACACACACACACACACACACACACACACACACACACACACACACAGATGCATGTGAACTGAAGCAATCCCTTCCTCTCTCCTTGTGTGTGAACATGTGTGTGTGAGTGTGTGTCAAAAGCTCACTTGATGTGAGCTGTAGTGTTATCAGAGTTTACTCTGGCGATGTTTTTCATTGATATTCGTGGTCGATAACCAACTGCCTTTTCAATAAACAATGAGTTGCGGTGCTGCATGACAAATGACACACAGGCGACATGAGAGGGGTGGGAGGCGGGATTTGCTGCAGGCAACAGAAACCTGATTGGTTAAAGAATGGGGGTGAAAAGTAGGAAGGAGAAGATGGAGATGGATTAGAGAGTTTCTCTGAAGGCAGATGCAAAACTGGTGTTAATAATCTCTCAGAGACAACTCTCACACCTTTCCTCCTCAGTACATCCCTGAACAAGCAGAGAGCAGCAGCTACTATCCGCATCAAACACACCTGTTCTTCACACCGCAGGCCAACCAGAGGTGTTAAACTGCATATTGCAACAATAAGTGCGCTTCCATCCACCTGTGTCTATGAACTGAGGCAGACAAAAAAAAGCCAGAATGCCAGAAATTTGAATAAATGGCTAAATAGAGGTGTTAATAAGTTGGGTTATTGATTAGAAAAAGATGTTATATTTTTTCTAATAAGTAATTTGCAGGAGCAATTTCTACTTTTTTGACAGTCCTATCATGGCTCCCCTCCACCAGGAAGCCCCCAAAAGTAAATAAATTAAAGGGCAGCAAATGCTGGACAGTATGTGTGGACACAGGACACCAAACTATTGAGTGAGCACCAAATAAACCCAAGCTGTTATCCCTCTGCAAGTCAAGATTACACAGTGTACAAGATCAAAATATGAAAGCAGAAAATTTTCACAGAGCAGGAGCCTGATTTTGTGGGTGCTCCCTTTGCAATATGCTTTCAGGATTTTGTTTGGTTGTTTTGTAAGATTTTAAGTGCTTGAGGCGGTGAGAGGCTCTCACCAGCAGGTTTCAAAAGCATACAGCCTTATTTGAGCCTTAGGTAAATGAAAAATATGATGGAACACACTGGGAAGCAGCCCTCTCGAGGTTGAGGGGATGATGCTTCACTTCCAAGTTCACTCTGGTCTTGGTCAGAGTTTGCATGCAAGAGATACAAAATCTGCCAAAATGTATGCAACCAACGGGAGCCATGTTGCTCTCTCAAAGACAGCTACACCACTCTTCTTGCTTACTCAAGATGCTGATGACAGCCATGATTCTGTTATCGCTCCCTCATAAGAACCTACTCTGCACGTACAAATCTGTGAAATAAACACTGTCAAATCTGACTAATTACTGCTCAAACCTGTTGTATTCCCTCAGTGGTTCTGACATTAATTTAACCTAATGTCAGAGAAGTGGCAAAGTATCCGAAGGAAGTGTGACGTGTGGAGGTTGGGGCGGTGGATGGCTGTGGTTGGCACACATCTTTTAACCTTTATTAACCGTAACCACAATCTTTACCAAACCATAAGCACACCGTAGTTACCATGTGCAGATAGTGCTGGCTTTAAATAAAACACAAAACTATTAATTTTCCAGGTGTCCAGGCTATTAAAGTTTGTTACACTTTTAGATGGAAGCTTTCAGTTCAGACTGGAAGTTCAGAATGACAAACGCCAAACAAGCAAATATTGTTTTCATCCATATATCCATGAACTGCAGGAGGGACCACATGATTCTCCATCTGTCTACAGAAAGTGTTCAAACCTCCCATATGGAGGTTGCGTTAGCGGTGAGTCAACCCATCCACTCACACTTACGGTCTGTTCCAAGTTCACCTCATCCACATCTTCTGTTGCGCGCACAAAAACCTTAGAGAACTTTCACTTTCACGTTCATTCACCTTCATCCATTAGAGTCCATCTTTATGTAACAAGCAGCTCAATTTCCTTGTCAGCGAGCCAGTGCTGCTTCCTGCTGGAGATGTGAAATATTTATATGAATTATCAAACATTTATACTGTTAAATCAATAGCCCGGGCTTCATACTGTAGAATTGCTTTTTAGATGTAAAAATGAGTGGGTGGGAATTCGCTGGCATACACAGGCACACTACAGCAGACCTTCACTCCTACTTAGCTCTATCTGTTTCTGTCCATTTCTCACTCCATCGCCTGGTAGCAAAACACCCCAAATCTGCAGATATAATGCTATTATCTAAGTGACACTCAAGTGGTGAGAAATTGCTACTGAATCACATGCAATTTAAGTGAAATTGAAACAACAATCCCTGTCTAAAGCGCTCCATTGCTCTCTTATCAAACGCTCCAGTGTGTGGGATGTATTACTGTATTAGCCATCAGAGAAACACATTGTGCCCAAGGCCTGCACTTAACTATCTCTCCGTGATACACAACATGGATAAAAAAAACACACATTTCGTAAAAAAAAACCCAACAACAACAAAAAAACCCACTCACAGATTCCTGCACCACAGCAACACAAAGTACTCTACTAAAAGGCTGCTTGTAAGGTTCACGTATTTAAGCTTATTGTTGTTATTCCCATGGCAGCCATTACTGTTTTATATCACATGTCACAGAGTGTAAAACATAAACCTTGAAGAATCAGCAGAGCACATTACACGAGTCTGCACAATGTGTAATGGTGACCTCCTGTATTTAAACACTGTGACTTGGTGACCAGGACGGACTTGTGTGAATGTATGTATAGGGGTATCACCTACTGAGGGGGCACCACATAGTCTAACTTCTGGCGTTTATCTGTGATCAGACAGTTGAGGGTCTCTCGTGGAAGGTGTAGATGAAACATTCAATATTAACAACAATGGTGTATTGATAGATTGTTGGATTATGTTTGGGGCACATCAACAATCTTCTTGGTGCTGCTTGTGTGCATGAGTGCAATTATCACCTTGTTCAGTTCAGAGAATTCACACAATGAACACTTGTTGTTTATCACTAAAAAACGGTTCTGTGTTTTAATGTGGTTAACAGAGAATACTAAAAAGAAACTATTTCTGTTTGGGAAATCTCTCAAAAAAAGCAGATTCATGATGCATTTATTTCACATCATGAAACACTGCTTGCCTCTACATGATACATTATCTGACTGTAACAATAATTAGTGTTATCGATATCAGTCATCCTCACATGGCATTACTTGGTACTGGATAGTGGTGCGATACCAGACAATGGCTACACCTAGCAATTGTCTTGAGATTTCGAGTAGTTGCTTAAAAAGTGAACAGCCAACTTATTTAAAGGACTCGTCTTATCTGAATAAATGCTTCTCTGTCATAGTGAAACAAACTGGAGAATATAGCGCATCTCTCTGTAACACAGAGAGAGCTTTTTAAAACTTTATATGATATTGCAGTCTACACAGTGCAAGCACAAAACTTCCACATGTCAACGCCCTTTGGATTGGTTCTGCTATGCAGGGTTTTTTAAAACTCCCTGATTGTTTCCACCCAGTTTTAGCAATGAAAGTTGAGAAAAAGTGCTCAGCCTGTATTGAGCGAAGCGTTTAGAGACTGACTTGTGAGTCGAGGTATTGGCAGCTATGTGAACGGTCAGGTCTAGTACTTTTTGCTGCTGCTAATACTACAGCTACTTTGCAGTCTTGCAAATCTCACAGAAACCTGCAATAAAGAACCAGATAAGTCATTTAGAAAATGGTGGGGACACAGTGGACTGTAATCATAAGAGTGAGCACTGAAATGATGATGGAGGGAACTGAAGACTGGTGCTGCTGTGCACCCATCCATGAAATGCCATTTTGAGAAGTGAGCATTTTTAAACTTACGGCTGATTGAATGGCTGCCTAGGACTTTTTAAGGTTGTGTTACCCAAATGTTTTCGACAAAAAATATCTCAAGCCCTCCACGAGCTTAAAAAGAAGTTTTGCTACAAACCACTGTGGCTACGTGCCTGAAATGTAACATGACATGACATGAGACTGTAATGTAATATGACTGGATCTGAATGAATGTTTCAGATTCAGCTGCTGAAATTTGCTGCCACACAAACAACAAACACACAACAATTCATGTGCATTCAGCCTGTTTCTCTCCCAGAATGCCATGCTCAGGTACAGTTAGTCATTTTATAAATAGCAGCTTCAGTGTTGGAGGGAAGGTGGGAAGCAGAGGGGAAGACGAGAAAAGAATGTGAGGATTTGAGAATCGGTGGAGAACAGAAAAGAGAGGAAAGAGTGAGAAAAACCAAAGCAAGACAGGAAGGACGGAAAGAAAGAAGAGGAGTGTGAAGGTGTAGCACTGAAGGAGGGGCGTAAACTAAGCAGGGTTGGGGTTCAAGGAGAAGGGAGGGATGAAAAGCGATAAACGAGGGAGGGAAGGTGGCAGGGAAGGATGGATAAAGGGGGTGATAGGAGTGTTAGATGGCCTGCGGAAAAGGGGAGGAGATTTTAAAGGTCTAAACACTCCCGAGGGAGCCCATGAGTGACATTGGAACAACAACTGCCTCTCTTTATCTCTCTCGGCCTCTCACAATCCTTCTTTCACCTCCTCTCCTTTTCTTCTCAATTTTATGTTCTGATTTATCCCTTTCTATAGAACTGTCCTGATATTTTTCACTCTCCCATCGTCCTCATTTGCTGCGTGAAAACTACTTCCTCTCTCTTTTGTCTGTCATTCCTCTCTTGTTCGTCCTTCAGCTCTTCATCAGACTGCTGCAACCTGTACTTCTGTACGCCTCCAGTTAAGACTCTCTCAATCACTTTGTTTTTTCTTCCTTTTCACAGCCTCTCTGTCGCCCTATATTGCAGTCGGTTGCTCACTTGCTCTCTGCTGCCGTGCCAACATGAAAAATGCCCCTGTTGCTTTGTCCTTCCTTTTAAAAAAAAAAAAAAACACCTATTTTTCCCACCATCCACCCCACCCCACCCAACCCTCCTTCCAACTCTGACTCACAAACAGCAACATTAGTGCGCCCTCTCGCATTTACCGACTCTGAAAAGACAAATTGACTCGCAGACATTCACAAACACACACACACACACACACACACAGAAAACACAAATACATAAATACAGCAAGCGGTATGCGGCCACCAAGTGCTAAAAAGACCACTAAAATTATGAGAGCACAGAAATTACTGCAATCAGTGGGCAATTATGATGAATAAAAAAGGAATGATTATAATCTTAGAGGCTAAAAGCTTCTTTATTCCTTTCAGAAAGGCACTCCAGAAAAGAGGTATGAGAGCTGGAGAGAAAGAGATAGTAGAGAGGAGAAGAGACAGAAAAAGGTGAGTGGGAAAGAAAATAGAATGAGAGCCGTATGAAGATCAGCATAATTGAATAGTGTGTTGCACATTAAAGCTGATTTTATGTAAAACTACAGCTGTTTAACATTGCAAAACCTCTTCACTGTACGGGTCCCCTGCAGTGAAAATCTTAGTTTTGAAGGTTAAACATGCAATGAAAGTCAATAAACTGGATAAATTGCATGAAAAAGATCAATCTTTCAAGCGGATGCATTTTCATTTAGTCTCCATGTCAACAATTCTGGCCAAATAAGATGTTTTACTTATACACCTTCAAATCAACCATCTCCATCCATATATCTACAATTATATATGTTACATCTACTGGCAGCTACTTCTTAAAGGCTGAAAATAAGAGTGTGTGAGAGATATTTCCTTCTGCACTGTATCAGTCTCTAGTGGGGCTGCAACAGTGAACAGTGTCTGGCTTTGTTCTGTTAATTTAGATCTTGCAGCTTTACAGTTTTTTTTTGCGAATTCAGTTTAGGTGCTTGTTTTGTGTCTCTCATGATGTGTCTGACATAATCTTAGGAGAAAATATCTACAGTAAACCACTCTATCACAGTTTGAAACAACCACTGGTGATACCAAAAGTGTTTTAGGGTCCATTCTTCAGTCTGTAGACAGTTTTCCTTTTCTCTGTGGGGGACATGAAGTTGCATCAAGCGCAGCCACAATACAAAGGAGTTTTATAACAGAAATTGTTTTAATGATCTAAAACATCAATAGTAAATGTCAGGATTCTGGTATCAGTCCCTTGCTAAAGCTGCATTGATCGACCTACAGACAAAGTCTACAGGGACGACTGAAGATATTCTGTGTAACTGTGTACAAGTGCGTTAGAGAGTGTTGAATTTTTCTTTTAATATTTGAAGAGCAATTATAAAACAAAAGAAAATGGGCGAGAAGGAAGGATGAGGACCAGAAATTATTTACCAATTGAGGACGCATTGGATGATGACTTGGCTGACGAGAACAAGTGGGACAGCGGAAGAGTCATAAATAAATCAAAGCAGCTCCATCACTGTGCACTCAGTGTAATTAGCCTTCTGAGACTAGACAAGAGCCACCCAACCCACAGCTTTTTGGTTACAGTACGTGGAGGTTTTGAGCAGCTTGCAGAGAAACAAAACACACGCAAAAACACACACACATGATGTGCACCTAATAGAGGAAGCAGGTCTGATGGCATCTTTAAAGTCCCATTGCACAGTGCAGCTCACACACACAAGCTGAAGCGCAGCGTGACCTTTTTGAATAAATCTGCCTATCAGTGCTCTCTGTGTTTGTGTGACAGATATCTTTGGATATGCAACACTTCACATCCTTATCTGAAGCCAGAGATCCCCTTTCATTTTCAGACAGCTCGGTGTGTGTGAGCTTTTTTTCCTGTCCTTTCTCCCCATATGTCTCTACCCACTTAACAGATTAAAGAACACACAAATGCACACTAATTCACACACACACACACACACACACACACACACACACACACACACACACACACACACACACACACACACACACACACACACACACACACACACACACACACACACACACAAACACACACACAATCTCATACACATGCAGACACATTCTGTTGCTTGCTTCCCCAAATAGCATTGAGGGTAGAGGGGGGTGGGAGGAGTGAAATGGCATTGCTCTCTAAATGATCCAGAGCAAATGAGTTTATCTCAGAGACAGACAGCCCCCAAACCATTCAGGATCAAACTAGGTCATACTCAGAGAGAGAGAGAGAGGGAGGGAGAGAGAGAGAGAGAGGGAGAGACGGACTAGAGGAGAAAAGAGGGAGAAAACACAGATGAGGAAGGAAAAAAAAACGGCGGCATGAAGAGGAAGAGAAGAAAAAGGAGAAAGAAAAGAGCGACCCTGGCTGAACTGATCTTCTCTCTTCTCTCTCTGGTCCTGCTGCATCTTCTCCTCTTAGTGTAAACACAGTGAAGCTGACATTTCGAGATGTCCCCTCTCTTAAAAGAGCTGTCACCTACCTAGTCAAATTACATCAAATCACTTAGAGGAGGCGAGGGAAGGGAGCAAAGCAAGGTGCATCAAAGGAGGGGGGATTTTTTCAGCAGGACCAAGAACTGAGGACGTGCTTAGAGTGGAGAGGAAAATCTGCTGTTTAAACCTGCAACGGTGTGAACTGTTTCTTTCAGATGGCGCTTCAGTAGTTTAAAGGGATTAGACCACCGTGTGAGTACAGCACAGTATCATCTACTTGTGCTGGGAAAAATATATTTGAATACATTTTAAGTGATACAACATACTTTCATGGCTAGGTTAACATGCAAGGGTTCCCCAGGGGCAACGATGAGCTGTTGCCCTAACCCTCTTGCCCCAACCACTCTCACTGCACACACTAGAATACACATGGCGCCTTAATTATATTTTGCCAAGAACCCAAGAGACCAACCAGTACTCCTGTGTTAGGGCTGTGTGCCAGTGAGTCTGTTGTTATTCAACTGAATGCAATACATTTTAAACACAATATCGACTGAAATAATAAGTGCCTTAAAACTAGATTTTCTCCAAGCAATATTCTGGCCCTTCTACAAGAGATCAGATCAAGTAGGATCCATCTTAAAATAAATTATCCCATAACATAAAATGATTATCCAACTCTGCAGTTTCCCTCAGCTCTACAGAGCATCTCATTGTCTTTCAGCTCATTGTTTTGGTTGCAGCACGCAGCTGCCAACAGAGCAGTTAAAGTGATCACAAACTAACTGATTCACAGTGCAGTTAACCTATAGGGGCTTTTGGGATCCCTGAGGGTCTGTGGCCCCGACACAGTTAATAACATTGCTTGGTTGGTAATCCAGCCGCGCACACTTTAAATGTAAAATCTTAGTCCAAAAGATACCATGACCGTAGTGCACATTCTTAAAATGTCTCTTTATGTGTTATGTTATATGTCATGTTATTTATAAATGCATTTTGTTTCTAATTTATATGTTTGTTTTTAGAGTGCAATGTATCAAAAGAATGAAAAAAAGGAAATTATGGATCACCCAAAGTCAGTCACCTTTTCCACAACCAGAATTAAGTTTCTGTCAAAGATATTAAACATTCTTCTTCCAACTTACTTTTTAATCTGTGGATGTGTTGAAGGCTGAACAAGCAGCTCTAGGTCATGTCAATGATATCTTAAAGTTTTAATAGATTTTAAGGTGAGAGTTGGAGAGTATTGATGGAAAGAAAAGAGAGCGAGGGCACAAAAGTACAAAGCTGCATGCATCTAAAGAAATCTGAATTAAAGATATTGAATTTCAGCCTTAGCTATTGAAAAGCTGCATTATTATTGTATTATCATCAGCCAACTCGCCCAGATATTGATGGATTCATCTATTGCAGAGGGTTTAAACATGTTAAAGGCTTATTATTTTCATTATTTTCATTTTTTGTTATAACTGGTGTGCATTTTCAATCTGATTCTGTATTTCTACAACCCAGTTAGTTCATTTTAAAGATCAATTTTCACACCTACAGCACCTGTACTGTACCCCAGGCAGTCTGAGGAAGGGATATCTCTAGATTTCCTCTTTCATTTCCTCTACTTTTTTCACTTATGTCTCTAGCATGTTTTCTTTGTTTTATGAGAGAGCTCAGGCTATAGGTCAGGAACTATGGGTGTTATGAGCCTGTAAAAACCCAGTGAGACATTGTATCTGATATTGGGGTATACAGACTTGAAAGAATGAGTATGAATCAAAGTAAAAAAGAAAATAGATTAAACAAAAATCAGGATCAAAATCTGAAAAACTACTCTAAGAACTTTTGTTGAACCATTTATTGTTTATATTACTTTAGATGTAATTGTCTTACTTTCTATCTGTAGAATCACTCTCTGAACTGTTCCTCCTGCAGAGCTCAATCTTGATTACTGCAAAATTTGGCGAGCAGCTGTTGCTGTATACCAAACAATTTTTAGATGCGAAAATCTGTGGATTTTTCAATCAAACTTTAAAATCCTTCATGGACTACCTGCAATTTCAAGCGACTATACAATTAATATTTTTATCATAACAATGACAACGTAAAATAATCTGCAGCTACCCTCGGCTTTACAGACATTTATAGTGAGTTTCAGTTCAATGTTTAGCTGTCCGACCCACAGACTTTGTTTTAGTTCAGTCTCACCACTGCCATTGCGTCGCAGGCAGCTGTTTCTTTCAGTGGAAAGACTCAACAAACTGTACACTACCTGCCCATCACCAAACAGCAGACCGACAAAGTTAGCAACTAGCTGGTGAACACAGTGGAGCATTTACAAGCTAAAGAGCCACATATTTGGAGTTGGTAAAGATAAAAACTGAGTTAAAATATGAATATGTATATTTAGCAAGAATTATAAAAGCTAATAACTTCTATATCCACTTGCTGACTGTAAAGAAGGCATTCTTCAGAGCAACTTACACAAGGCATTTTATGCACATCATTTGGTAACCATGGTAACACATATGGACAGTACCTCGTCACTCGGATTTTCCCTGGTCAATCAGAATGTGAAAAACAGCAGTGTGTCTTACTCCATTTATTTTATCAGTTCCTCATTAAAAAACTGAGTAAAACCAGTGAAACATACTAAACCCACATGAACTATCCCCCGTAATATTATTGTACGCCATGCCTCTTTTTACTTGGTTGTCGTAATTCACAAAATTAGGTTGAATGGCAGTTTCTTCACGAGCACTAAGTGACATCGGAGAAGTTATGTAAAACATCAGGTTCAGTAAAGTTCTGCATTACTTGCTGTCAGTCAGTGAAATGTGATTTCCCAACGTGGGTCCATGTAGAAGTGATGGTTTCAGTTGCCAAAACTGTTCAATAAATTAGTTACGGCTAAGTCCATATAACTTTTCCTCTAAACCAGTCTCTAAATTACCATTTTCTTCTACCAGAAGAATCATTTCATATTTCTTGATATGAAAATATTTTATATTATCACTTGAAAATAAGTTTTAGCTTCTGTATTTTTAGTGGCCCAGACTGAATAATTCCATGCCATCTCCATGTCAAGCTGATAATGATGACATCAGACTGAATGTCTAACTTCTGTTTGCCAACTCCACATTCATCCACTCCCCTTTTAACCCTGGCACGAGTGAGAAAGAACTCCGGAGTCAATTTGGCACTCAATACCGGCTGGCTGAGCAGCACAGTTAAGAGGTTAAGCTACTCGGGTAATACCTCCACAAAAATGGGAGAATGCAAAAGTGGGTTGTAATATCTGAAGGACTTGGGGTGCGCTCTATTTCAGCGTCGGCAGAAAGTTGGAATGGCCTCGAGAGTGGAGGAGAGATCAGTTATATCAAGTGCTCCCCGGGTTATTTCAAGCGTTTGGAATATATTCAAGTGCTATTTTGCCCAGGTCTGAAGCCAAGGGAGCACTTTTAATATTCAACCTACTTCACCGCTCGGTTCACTCATTCCTACACATATACACACACACACACACACACACACACACACACACACACACACACACACACACACACACACACACACACACACACACACACACCACATGTCACTTCAAGCCACTTCAAACACACTTCACGCTACAACTTCAAGTCCCGCAGGCCCAAATCGGGGTCATGTTCTCCTGACAACCAATCATCACGCCCCAGAGTGTGAGGATGTGACTGTGTGTGTGTGTGTGTGACTCCCTATCACTGGGACTCAGATCATGTTTATATGCATCTGTGTGTGTGCAAGAAAAGGAGAGAGAGAGAGAGAGAAAAAAAAGAGAGCCAATCATTGACAGCCAATCATCCGTCATTCAGACAGCTATTTGGACACCTGGGTGCCCCGGCAGTGCCATGGCAACAGCAGCTGTCTGTTACCAGGTAACTGTGCATAAGCAATGAGCTGAGGGTGTAGGCAAGAGCAGAAAGGTATTGTGGGAGGCGCAGAGGTCAAGAGAGGTGTGCTGACACACAGGAGAGGGTGGAAGGTCATCATGCAGACAGGTGGCATGTGGAGGTCTGAAGATTCAAATGCATCTGCGCACAATAGAGACACACGCAGACCCACACACATGCACACACACACACACACACACACACACACACACACACACACACACACACACACACACACACACACATACATAAAAAGAATGCATAAACATGCAGCAACCAACCTTAAAGCCTACAAAACACGCAGATTAATACAGAGGCCCGTGCATAAATGAGGACAAAACACACACAATGGGAGCAGGAGAGACTCTGCAGCAGTTAAAATAATACACACACACACACACACACACTTATATAATTACATAAACAAAATAAAAATACACTCACAACAACAGGAACAACCATAAAACAAACACATTGGTACAAATACACACACTAACAGTTAATATACTGTATACAACCAATATGGCACTCACACACACACACACACACACACACACACACACACACACACACACACACACACACACACACACACACACACACTCTGACTAATCTTCTAGCCCTTTTTAGTCTGTCGCATTTAAACTGTCTAGGGACTGGGTATTACACTGATGGCTGCCACATAGTGTGTGTGTGTGTGTGTGTGTGTGTGTGTGTGTGTGTGTGTGTGTGTGTGTGTGTGTGTGTGTGTGTGTGTGTGTGTGTGTGTGTGTGTGTGTTTGTGTTAGTGTGTGTGAGTGATAGAGAAGGAAGGCAAAATGGACAGACAGAGAGAAATACAGTCTGTATTTGTGTGTGTAAGTTAGAATCAGACTTTAGTAGCAGGAAGACATGTTATGATGCCAAAGCAGTCATGCTATTAAAAACTTAGGGTGTTTCAGTGAACACTTGCATGCCAGTTATGATCAGTTCAGGTCAGATCATTATGATGGTTTTGGAGTATGGTTATGTTTTGCATTTATAAACATCATATCCTTTATGCACTGTAAGGTAGGCCTGCTTGGTATTGACACATTCACCTTGAGAGGCATAATAATATAGATTTAGTTATTTATATCTTTTCTCATTTACTTATCTAATGATCAAGGGCCTTTAAGACGGTATAAGTACAAATACAGACTGCAAAAGTTAATACATTATAGAACACTAAAGAACGTTTGAGACCAAATTATGTGTGCTGTCTTGAGTTCCCCTTTGCTAATAGAAAATGTGCTGGAGTTTCCTTCTATTTTTGAGATATGTGGTTTTGTTCTACTTACCTACTAAAAATAAAATAAAGGAAGGTGGTTGAGAGCAGTGCAGCTTCTATCCAATGTTAAATAAATTCAAACTGAAACAGTATTTTCATCGTAAGTGGAAGCTGTTAAATAATATATTCCTGACGTTTGTGTTAATGTGTGCTGACAGTGTTTTATTTGTATAAGTGTGTGTTAATAAGCCTTAATATGTGTGTGAAAGAGAAAGAGTTTGTCACTGAGTGTTAGACAGGTGTGTGTGTGTGTTTGTCTAGTGTGTAGTACAGTGTGTTTTTCAGCTGTCTCTCCTTGTGAATGATGGTTTACACCTCTCTGTGTGCGTGTGTGTGTGTGTGCTTATTTATTGTGTATTTGTGGCATTTCTGTCTTCATGAGTAAAGTTTGTGTTTGTGTCTTTATGTGTGTGTCGGTGGTTTAAGTAAGTGAGTGTGTGTGTGTTAGCTCCACTCACTGTGACACTGTTCTCTGCTCGCGGGGAACCGTATGCTTCCTGCCATCCACTGCCACACCGAATCACTCACACACGTACTCACACACAAACACAAAGCCCAAGGCCCCCGTGGCCTCCCTGTCCTTGGAACCCTATCGGTCATCTGTCCCCTCGCTGCTGACCTACACACATACACACTGCGTCTGTCTCACACACAGACAGACACAAACACACAAAACAAATTCATGCGTGCATACAACAACAAGGTGAATAAACCCACAGCCACAATCCAAAAATAGTACACATCATAATATCATGCACAGATACACACACACACACACACACACACACACACACACACACACACACACACACACACACACACACACACACACAATGCACACAAAGGCCACAGAGATAAACAGAAAAATTGAAAAGGGACAGAAACAATGTGTGCACAAACATCAACACACAGGGGACACATACAGATAAACACACATACACACAGCAGCCTATTGTATTCCAGATTGCATCCATATAAGCCTTAATACAGAGAAGTACACCACCTCAACCTCTGTAAGATGCTTATACTTATGAGCTACTATTAATGAATATAAAATTGATAGTAGACACAAAATCATCCATGATATGCAGAGCGAGGACTGTCAAAGTTTGTAGGACTGCAGGTGGAAACCAATTCTCATTAGATGTGAATTAGCCTATTATAACTATTTACTTCACTTTACTCTTTAATAATAATGTCCGCCCCTTTGAAAAGATGACTGAGGAGAATGATACATGATTTTTTAGGGGGAGAGCGGCGGCAAACATATTCTCATTGGCACAATGCAGTAACAATAATGACTGTTAAAGCTCAATAAAGGTTCAGAAAAGCCACAGATGTTTCTGACAAAAAGGCAAATTCTTCATGCTGTTCAGAAAGACAGTGATGGATGTGTGTTTGACGGTGCCTGGTTTGGTTGCTTGCAGCTACAAGTAATACATTTAAAAAGACAGTATGTTGAATGGATTGTAAACGGTTACCATTATATTTGTGATCACATGGTGGACCGCACTTAGACAAACCATGATGTCCCAAACAATTTCTTACTCATATAGTGTATCATATGAAATACTTGTTTCTGACACATGTCCACTAAACTCACTGGATTAATGTATAATCTATATTATATACAATATATATAATTTGTATAATCGGACATCTAATTAACTAACAACAACAACCAAAAAGGGACAGCCAATCATTAATAAATTTAATTTAAAATGTCTGATGTTTGCGTGAACGGTAGGACTTTAAAAGACTTGAAAAATAATCTAAGCCAAGGTAGAGCTGGGGGTCTGAGTCCGATTGACAGCTGCAGGGAAGAGGAGTTGACTGGTGACCAAAACTGAACCAAAAATAAAGTGATGTGGAGAAGTCTCAGGTAACACACAGTGACAGTGAGTGATAATGCTAGCATTTCTGTATGGAGAGAGAGAGTGCTACATAACTTTGTCTCCGCTGCAGTGACAGTTTTAATAATATCATGTAGCAGAATGCAGCTCTATTCTCCCTGCTTGAGACAGAGAGCAGTCAGTAAATTTGTCTTCTCTCATCAGGATTTTAAAACTTCATCAACCTTGTGAACCTCTCCTGCTTAGTTAGATCGTGTCTGGCAAACCAAATAACTCAGAAACAATATTTTATGGTATTTAAAACAGAACACCAACATTAAAATTAGTTTTATGTTTAAATTAATGACTGATATTTTTAATTGAATTTAATATTTGAATACATATGGCACAGGACAAAAGTATGAAACCCTCCGAGTTTATATGTTCTATGATTATAACGGGTCCCTTAATTAACAATCCCTCGATCATCCCTTGTTTGTTGGCTTATTTAACAAACACCTCATTATAGAAAAGGTTGCCAACCTGTATATATATTATTATAGTATATTATATGAAAATTATATGAAATTCTTAATTTTGTGTTTCACCTCTGTTCTAAATCAGTCCATAAGGTATAACTTAAAGGACCATGGTGTTGGATTTAGTAGCATCTAGCGGTGAAGCTGCAGATTGCAATCATCGGAATAAAGCTCAGCCTCCCAAGAATGAAGGGGAAACTACGGTGGCAGCTAAACTCGAGACACACACAAACAAATGCCCTATCCAGAACCAGTGTTTGGTTTGTCTGCTCAGGGCTCCGGTAGAAACATGGCAATTTAACATGATGTTGTCTGTAGAAGAGGACCTATTCCCTTTGTAGATAAAAAAAAAGGTAATGAAAACACGTTATTAGGTGATTATAAACTATATTATATTCAATTTCTGCCAATAGATCCTCCAAAATGTACACACTGGAGCTTTAACAAAACCATGGCAATAATTCCACGTTAACTCTAACTGGTGAAACAGACCTAACTTTTCATTACAAATACAGAAAGTTCAGATTGACAGTGTGATTATTCTAATAAGATTAATTGTGAATTCTCTTTTTTCAGGGTCAGAAAGATTTAATGAAAGATTGAAGTTGCTGTCCGGAACTAGTCAAATTTAATATTTACAAGGACTGAAAACCCTTAAAATAGTCTGATGAAAAAAATCACTGAATGATTGAAGCACTTTAAAGAGCATTAAAACCAAACCTTTATGGCTTGTGACCCCCCTCATAAAAGAAAATGTCTGCTAGAGACTCCTCATCACTGATTGCGGCCACCGGTTGTGACCACTTGATAATGAAATATTTTCCCTTATTTTATTTGAATAGAATTCAAGTTAAATTATTCAGTAATTCACAATAAAAAAGCAAAGATTAAAGGAAAATATGAAAACACAAACATTATTCAGTGCAGCAGAAATATATCTTTTCAGCTTCTGAGTTATGGATTGCTGACCCATTATATTTGTTTTCTGACCCCATGTGGGGTTCCTGAACCCTAGGTTTGGAACCATTGTATTCCCTTTATTCAGGTACTTTTACTTTACTTGAATAAATAAGTTTACAAAGTATTTAAACGCTTAAATGTAATAATAGGATGCAAATCCTGCATTGAAAAACGTAATTTTACCTGCAACAAACAGTCTGAGAGAGTCTCTGAAGAACCTCTGGAGTCTTAAGTTATCAGAGAAACAAGCTGAGCTAATGTTAGCAGCAGCTCGGCTGGCAGGCCCTTCGGGGGCGCCATTTGTCTGTCAAACTGCTGTAAAGAAACATGGATTTTTAGGGTGAAACTGCTTCATTCAGTGTTTTATCACTGGGTACATTTGTTTTGGAGAGGAGGAGACCTCTGCAGCGAATTTGGCTCCAGGTAGAAACCTCCTGAATGATGACCACAGAAGGAATTCTAACAGGGAAGCGGGTGAAGGAGAGTGCAATAACAACAATGGTGATGAAGACAACCACTCTGATGATCTTGCACTTCTTCGCTCCGGAGGATTTGAATCTTTCTACTACTGCCTGCTGTAAAGCATTGATGACGTGTGATTTAAACACAGCTTTGTCTTTTGCCTAAGTGGCCTTGGTATAAGCACCATAACACTCTGATGTGTATATAGAAAATAAACTCAGCAAGGAAACACATCTCTCACATTCATCATGGCATTCTTGTCATGGCCATGAATGATTCCTCTGTAGATGTAAGGTGAAGCTGTTACAACCTCATCTATTCATGCTTTAGATTCCAGGGTTGCAGGTATTATGAGACACATTTTTAATGACTTGGTAAATTGATTTGCTGCATGTGTACAGGTAATGTCGCTATCTTGGAATGTAAACCTCATTTGCATTTAATGTCAGTAAGCCTGGATGAGAACATCAACAAAAACATGGGAGTTTACAGTCACAGCGTATGTGTTGACTGCATGCTTTAGAATCCACAGCACGTTGTGACTGGCATGTAGGTATTTGCACCCTGAAATAAAGTAGTCACACTGTAGAAGCTGGCTTTGGTGTGTGTTTGTGTGTGTGTGTGTGTGTGTGTGTGTGTGCGTGCGTGTGCATGTTTGTGTGTTTGTCTGGATGTGATTTGTTGCAGCCCCAACAGCTAGCAATGAACTTTCTGACCTCAGACAATATCCTGCCTTGACTCAATGCCCCTGGGCGAACACACGCACACATATAAAGACACATACACACACCGGAGGCCTAACAGCTGATTTTTCTTCTCTGGCTTTCAGCACCAAAGCAACCATTTTCTCATTCAGTACACTTCCTACACACTCATCCATCACCTCGTACCTCTGTTAAAGACTCCTCATCTTAAGTCTTTTTCTCCTCCCTCGCTCTTCCTGACCTCATTTCCTCCCTTTATCCCTCCTCCTCCTCCTCCTCTTGTACACCTTCTCTCCCCCCTCTTCTTTTTCTTTGTTTCTCTCCCTTATTGTCCATTTCTCTGCCTCCTTAATTCTCTTTCCTCACTCCTGCTTCTCCTCAAATGATCCCTTTTATTCATTTCCTGCTTCGCCTACACCCTCCAAACCATCGTCACCAATCTCCAACCATTTCATCGTTGATAAAGAAACTAAATAATGACGGAAAACCATTTCTCAGATAAACAATGATGTAGGCCAGCATTGTTGTACTGATGAATGTGTTTAAAATTGGCTTTTGACTTAAAAAATATATGTAACTCAAAATGTCTGCACTTGCTGCCTTCCTGTTGCACCTGATGTGTCTGTGACTGGCTTTTATTGCCAAGCACTTGTTTGTTTTTAGTGTTTGATAAAACCATGAAATATGGATGCCATTAGCTGACATTAAGGAACAATAACAACATGAATAATCTTTTGAAACAGTTCCAGTTTCAGGTGGAAGTGGTTCTTAATTTATGCTATGTGCAGAAATGTGCTTGTCAGCTGACTAGAAACTCACTACAGCTTCAAAAAGAGACACAAACTCCAGCGAAGACGAGATAGAAAGATAGAGGGAAAAGTTGGAGAAGAAAGTAGAGAGAGATTACCAAAGAGGGATCAAGAGACAAGACAGAGGAAGACAAAAGCTCATACTCTTCAGTTCTTAAAAGAAAGTAAAGTATTAAGTGTGAGCTGTGGAAGACGAAAGAGAAGGGAAGGGGGAATTGAAAAGAGATAAAAACAAGTGGGTAGGAGAGAGAGGAAAAGAAAGAAAGAAAATAGAGGAGCAGAGGGAGATGAACTCTTCCTTGAGAGCTCTTAAGCTCCTGTTGTGTACTGTGATGAGCGATAGTGTTTGCAGGGTTAACAGCCCAAAGCCCTGGGATGGAGGGAATACACAACACAAACACACATACATGTACACAAACCTAAAGGGAGGGCGACAAGGGCAGAGCGATTGTACACACACACACACACCAGAGAGGGATGAGGGCAACAGAGAAGGCCAAGACCAGAGAGGATACAACTGAAGACCATCTAATGGGGAGACAGAATGGTGTTGTGGGAAAATGAGAAGGAGAAAGGGAAAGGAGGGGGGAAGGTCGAGAGGCATGATTGAGACAGAAAGAGAGAGGGAACTGGTGACCATGGAGAGGAGGGAAGTTACTCAGCCAACATAGATTAACAGTCTGGCCAGACCAGCATTTATGAACAGCATCATTTCAGAGTGAAATAAATAAATTTTAAAGTTCTCACCGAAAATTCACCTGCAGAGGAAAAGCATATTTGCATGGTTTAAATCAAAGTTTGCTCTCACATATAATTTGCATCACTGACCAGTCAAAAAAAATTGGGATGGAGAGCTGGAAAGTCCAAAATGAAGGAAGATGTCATATTAAATGCATTGCTTTCATCCCTGCTCTGCTAGATTGTTTTGTAGAGACAGAAGTCAATGATAAGCTACAAGTGTCTTAGAGCGGATAAGCATTATTTTTGCGTTGTATGTGAAAGGGACCATTCAGAGTGACACACCCACAGAGACTAATCACCCAATTCTGCAGTTCATCTCGGCACCACATAGCTTTAAAATGTCTTTCAGTGTATTGTTTTGGTTTTACAGCCTGCAACTTAATGTTCTGGTTCAGTCTCACTGCTCTCATCAGCGCTGTTTCCAGCCACAGCAGGCAGGTGCTTTCAGTGATGAAGAAACCCTATGACAGACAGTTAAGTTCTGAAAGTTAGAAAGTTAGTGACTAGCTGGTGAACATACTAGAGCATTTGGCAACTAAGAGCCAGATATCTTCTTCAGGAGTTATTGGAAAACAGAACTAACAAGAGAGTGAATGTGACACTTAAATTTGCCATGTGGCTGAAAACGTGACTTCAAATGAATCCTAATGCTGAATGTGTAAATAGGCCACTGTTTGCTAACAATTTTGGCAAATCAACTTAAAAAGCTTACCTCCCCAGCCACAGTATTTTGCCAAAACCTGCAGATTAATTTAACTTTTCCATTTTCTGGTGTGACATGGCACTAATAAAAAAATTGCAACTAACATTGTAACTTTTTGAGGTCCATTCGACAAAATTCATTTCTTAGCCTCCTACCATCATAACTAAAAACCTATTCTCAGCTCTTACCCTGAACTTCTAAAACCAAGTCTTAATCCTTTAAACATACCTTTGAAAAGACTGAACAAAATGTCCTAATTCTCTAAAAATGTTCTCATTCTGAAGATACAAAGCTCCTGGTCCTCACAAAGAGAGATTCACTCTGTGTGCTCGAGGCCATATATATTCATTTTTTCCCCTTGTTTATAGATTACAATTATATTTAGCACTTGGACTATAATGCTCATACTGTGTTTATGCCAGTAAATCAGAAGAAAGTGAAACAGATAAAGTGAAGAATGTATATACAATGAAGGGCGACAAAAGCTTTGAAATACACCAAACTTGGCAATGAAATGTGTTGAAAGCCACATTCAATGAACACAGAAAACAGATGGGGAAAATTGATTTCAATGAATTGAATGTTCTCAGTCAGTGAGTGCACATTGTGCTGTTATAGCCTGAATGACAAACACATTGATGCAAATCCAAAATCAATGCTGAGACTGAAAATGCTGCTCAGGAAGATCTATTAAGTGCACCGTCTGATGTCGCTGATTAGAGAATGAAGCATGAAAAAAGAAAAAGAAAAACAAGCAAGAAAACAGCTTGCTAGCCTTGTTTATTCTTTTCTTCCATTTCCAAACTGCTTAAAAGTAATGTCAAGTGTTTAATGAGCACTGCAATGAGGCTGTAAAAGCCCTTATTACCCTGAGGTAGAAGACTCAGAAAATTATACCGCTGTCTTTAACTGTGTAAATTCCATTTGCAGCAATTGTTTACCTGTGACAGTGGAGGAATACTAAGAAGAGAGGGTTAATGGCAGGGATGTTATTTACTGCAGGAATTAGCTTTGAGCTCACGATTTCTATTAGCTTCCAAAGACCAGAAAACATGGAAACCAAGAAAAAAGACCAAAACAAACTACAGAGGAGAATAAGATCGGCAGCAGGTTTGTCGGCAAAATAATGTTTGCACATACAACAAATTCAACTTGGTGATTTCCCACCCTTAAGGTTCCCACTCCACAGAAATCAATATAAAATTACACACCACAGCTGGAGCCTGAGGAAATGCATTGGTGGGAAACTATCAAAAGCGGGAGTGGAGAAATTTAATAACAGTGAGGGCAATAAAAAAAGTCTTTGCACTGAGAATCCAGTGTAAAACTGTAAAAAGAGCCAAATACAAGTGGCAAAACACTGACATAAATTTAATTGAGGAATAAAAGACGGAAAATATGTTTGTAGGCTTTGAATTTAGCTGCAGTGGTTTCTTCCAGCTACCTTTCATGCTAAAATGGCAGCTGTGTTATGTGCCAAAAGGTTTTTGTTGAATAAGTGAGAACAAGGAGAAGTGCAAAATCTTTAAATGCAAACAATGTAGGAGGTTCAACAGGTGGCTCAAGCAGACGGCTCCTCAAAGGTAGTTTTCAGAGACATTTAATGGATTTTTTTTGTTGTGTTTGAGTTTCGTTTTAATTTTTCTCTTACTTAATGTTATCCTTCCTTTTTTTCATTTAACACAAAATTGGTTTTGTTACGAAGGACAGTCGCACATTTGATGTTGTATTAAAGGCATCAGCACCATTTGATTTAATTCACATTTGCTTATTTCTATTAGAAATGAGAATATTAATGTTTGAACTTAGTTACATTAACCTTGAATTCTTATGCTTTACCATATAACGGTAAAACGATTTATACCACCTCAGGGTTTACCAACTCCATCCTTCCCCTAAAAATGTTCATACAGTCCCACACAAATACCACATAATACAACATATATTAAAGAATAACACTCTGAAATTGGAATACAAAAGATTTTATGATTTTATTATTTGCAGTTTTGTGATTCGAGTAATATTCCATTTATGCTTACAAACTAGGAAAAGAGATGTATTTCCTAGAAATAATTTTAAATTCAAAACCTTAGTAGGAAGATTAAAAATTTAGTTCAGAACAGAGGTGTTATTCTTTACGGAATAAGTTCATCAAAGAACTTCACTTCGTGTGAACTGAACAGAACAGATATTTGTGGTTTGATTTTAAAAAGGAGGTGAGGTACAAAAAGTTACATGACATCCTTAGTTTCTGCACATACTGTACATTTACATACAGTAAAAAACAAAGTTAATAATGGATTAATAATCCTGCTTGCATGCACCCAGTAAACCACACAACACAGAAACAGAAACACACACAATAGAGTTTGCTTTAAAATAGAAACTGAACAAAGGCTAGTTACACTAATCACCTCCCAAGGGAAAAGCACACAGAAAGGACTAAACATGCTCTCTCTCTCTCTCTCTCTCTCTCTCTCTCTCTCTCTCTCTCTCTCTCTCTCACACACACACACACACACACACACACACAACTACATGCAGTCACGTTCGCAAACGTACTGACACACCGATCTACATCAAAAACACAAACCCAGTCCCCGGCTAATCAACATGTTTCTTACGAGGAGTGGAAGAGGAACCGCTAATGAACACCCAAAGAAAACTACATTTAACGGTTGGTGGGGTCCAGCAAAAAATAAATAAAAAAAAGAGACTCTGGAAAACTAACTTTTGTGTAATTGAGATTAAAAATGCTCCATTTTCCCAATTGATGACCATGTAATTATGACGTTACGACTTATTAGCAATGGCTTGGTTTGGTCACGGAACATTTCATCCACATGGGAAATAATTCCACTTGTTAATTACAGCAAAAAGGGGTCGAAATAAAAAGCTGGAGATAGAGCACACAGTCTGTGAACTGAATTTACAAAAAATATTAAGACATGCGTACAAAGAAATGTACTCTAATGTTTGCTTGTGCAGCCAGGCTTTGGTATGATCGCAGTGCAGTTGTACTTGACCTTTTCTTTTAATCTGTGATGTTTTGGGAGCCACTTTAACCAAAGGGCACATGCTTGATTTGGTGTTCTACATGTATAATGTTAAGCTAATGAACATTTATTGACATTCATTTGCGACCATTAGATTTACTGCTCACCTGTCTTGTGCTGTATAAAGGCTAGAGACGCTGAGGCTAAGGTGGGTGCTGAGATATCGCTGGAAGATTAGTGCTTGTTCCAAGAGCTTTCAGATGCTGTTGGGGGTTAGTATTCTTCTCCTTTAAGCAACCCTAGACGTGATCTATTAAAGCAATTTCTACAGCAAAACTTGATCATCTCTCTCTGTCACAAACTGAAAGAATGTGGTAAACATAATTACCTTTGTTAGTAATTACAGTCGTATTTTAGTCTCCAATTCAGAGACACGGCAGATCTATTTTGTCGCTCCATATCACTCAGTGAATGAAAGTATGTAAACACAATTATATATTTAAATGATGGCATGGCTTGATAAGGCACGACACATCTCACTCGTGTTGTGAAATCTACTGATAAAATCTGATACTGAACAAAGTATAACTCTACCTTAAATCTTATCCATTAGTTATGTTTCATTATGATAGTAATACATTATACTGTGTAATGTAGGGTGAAAAGAAATCCCTCCATATTCAATCTATGATAATTACTTTCAACAACTACTGCTGCCACTACAATTACTACAGCTAAGGCTACTTGTTGACTGAGACTACTTGCATTGTACCTTTGTGCAATAAAAATGGGAGACATAGAACCACCAAATAGTGATACGTAATCAACAAAAGAAGTTCTTCTTCACTACATATTAGTGTTTTGCTGTTATCAGTAGGACAAAGACACAACAGGAGTACTTACTGTAGGCTACTGACGTTAATTAAAGTTGCCATGTGAGGTTTTCTTGTAAAAAAAATATTTTTTTTGGTTTACATTCAGTGTTTCTCACCAGAACACATCATATTTAACCTTGAGGTCTTACAAATGTGTTAAATGCATTTATTTCCTCACAAAACACTTTCTTTTACAGTTTCTTGTAAAATGTTCAACCTGCATTATTTGCTAGCTTGCCGTCTCCTTCTTCCCTGTGTTTTCTGGCAAATTGTTGCATTCCTTAGTGCATTACCACCACCTGAACATCATAGTGTACAATGACTGGCAGCAGTCTGTATCATGTCATCTGCACATGCAGAACAACAAACAAAAATGGGCACCCACTCGTAAAAACATTGCTCCATAGCGCTACTAGTGGTCAAAAACTCCACAGGGTGCCTTTATTGTTAAGAAAAGATCACTTTTATGGTAAAAGGTCCCACGAAATGTGCACTCATACGTCCTAGAAGAAGTGCACCTGGTATAACTAAATAAAAATCAAACATGCTCCAAATCTGCACAAAATATTCGGCCCTCTGTCCTCTGTTCTACCAAATCAGACTGCTTTACTCTCCATAACTAATAGCCCATTGAATTACATTTAATATTGATCCCTCACTGTCTAATGTCCTGTCCCAAAGTTGTGATACATCACATTAAGACGGTAATATCATTTAATGGTACCTTTAAAAGAAACCAATTTAACGTGTTGGCGAGAGACATGTGAACCCTCAACATATTACTATGTTCATCCATCTTCTTGTACTTCCCTCTTAGGATTTTATTGCAGTATAAAAAACATCAAGCTACTTCCTGCTTTGCTACTGAATGTAAACATTGTAAACATGCTGTGATTTTTCTGGTGAGAGCAGGAAGGAGAGGGCTTCTACAAGACGACCTCACGAACGCAGGTTGTTTCGGCTGTTTGAACAAATGATGAGTGCTGTCGTTTTTCTCACAGAACATAAGAAGTGCATTTCCACATCAGTTCTCTGTCTGGCTCTTGTTCTCTCATTTTTTATCTCTGCATCTCAATCCTATTACCTTTTATCTTCTCTCTCCCCTCTCTCTCTCTCTGTCTTCCTCTCTAACTAACTATTTATCATGCAGAGAACACAAGCAGAGTTTCTCAGTAATATCTGCATTCCTCCACCTGTTTTTCATATCTATTACTCCCCGTCTTTCTCTGCATCACGCTCCCTGCTACTAAAAATGGCAGAAGTTGTGCTCACTAATGTCTGTAAATGAGAGAGAGCAACAGGCTTTATTATAACTGAATGAAAATCAGCCCAGTGGAGCTAAGCACGCTGCACACACACATCCCACACAAACACATCATACATGCTTGTAGATATGAAGCGGCATGCCCCACCTCATACATTACACACACACACACAGAGTTAAGTGTAAACAGAAGCAGTCCATTAGTCATACACAGAGCACATTAGAAGGAATATTATAATCAGTTGGGAAGCAAACACATACAGACCACACATCTGAAATATCACACAGTGGGACTGCAGAGGGAGCACTGAAGATGCAACTGGAATTGGAATCACTGAATATATGACCTGAAAACAAGACACTGCAATATTCCACACTGTTATAAATAACTGAAATATATAAAAAAGTGGAAGAACAGACACTGGGATCCAGAGCATAACTGTGGGGAATAAAGACTAGTATAGAAAAGCACACTTTCATGGTCTGCTTGTATATGAAAAGTTACTTGAATTTTATGTGTCAATAAGTTGCATTGTTGTCTTTTCTGTCGATATAATAAAAACAAACCCATGTAAAAATTATCCAGTACACAAAAAAACAGTTTCTAAGCAGTCTGGCACTCCAAAAATGCAACAAATCCTTCAAGGTTTAATGTCCAAATTCATCACAAGGGTCTAATGATAAAGAAAATAGTCCATTCGTTCCAATTTAGGTGGACAAGAGTTAATTTTTTAAAAATTGCACCATTCCAACACAACAATGTGAACTGCCTGCAATGTGATGTCAAAAAAGTGAGGGGGTGCTCCCAGCCAGTCACAGAAGTGAGTTGAAGCCTCTCTTTAATGTGTGGGATTTAGATAATGTTCTTTGTGCTGAAGGAACAGATGGTCTGTATATGTGTCTTTAAATAGTGCTGGTGAAACTGTTGATGTTGTTTTTTTCCTTTTCTCCTTGTATATTGACAAAGAGACTTTAAAAGGCAGTGTTTCCGTTCCTACTTCATTTTCCTTTCCCTTTTCTTTTTGGAGAATCGTTTACATTATGCAGTTTGAAACACTGCAGCTTCCTCTATCATGCAAACAGTAAAATATATGAGGCCAGTAACTCCAAGTGGCTTGCTGGTATTGTGGTTGAAACCTCACATTAAGGGTTTTGAGTCAACCAGAGGAATTATTACTGAGAAACAGGTGAAAATGTACTCTTATAGGAGGATCAGCCCTTCAACACTTTACGTTTATTCATGAATTCAGAAATGTAACAACCCTGAACAACTCTGGAATATAAAATAAATGAACCTATCATAATTTGAATGTAAAACCTGCAGAAAACAGACTTAAAAGAGAATGAAACTGGATGTGAAAGAGCACAGAAATGTGAAAACAGAAATACAAAATGGAATTTGAGCACAGCAACACATTCAGCACAACCGGCAGCTCCCCATTACAACACAATACAAGTGGAACCACAGGGAAGGCAAGACAAATGAAGAACTGGACTCTCTCCCAAAATGCACTGTCGAAATCTCTCTAAAGCATTTTAACACCCATGAGAAGCTTTTTACTTGCTTAGGTAACATCACACAGAGGCGGTTTGCCACAGCAGACGGAGAGCAGGTCCTGCCTCGAGCCCTTGGCAGCTCAAATCTCATGTTGCAGGAGGCAGACAGTAATTAGCTCTTCAACTTCAGAAGACAAACACTTAGCCAGCCAGACAGCCTCAGCCTGCTTAAAGGAGCGGAAAAGAGTGGTGCATTGACACGATTTAGATGCATTCAGACAATGGGCACACACACACACACACACACACACACACACCCCCACACATGCACACACCATTACAAAAATGACACAGTGTGCAGGTAGTGATGCAGCTGTGAAAACTAGAGAGGCTTTAGGAAAATCAAGCTGTGTAGTGTGTGTGTGTGTGTGTGTGTGTGTGTGTGTGTGTGTGTGTGTGTGTGTGTGTGTGTGTGTGTGTGTGTGTTCTCTACATGCAGCTACCAGCCTGTTTGATGTTTTCTTGACCAATTGCATTGCACCAAAGTTGTTATTAATGAGGGACTTGATGAGCCCTTGCTAGCTCAGTGCCACAGTGTGTGTGTGTGTGTGTGTGTGTCATCAAGGCCTGTATGATGTTAATGGGGGGTAATGATACGGACTATAATTGTTATGGTGGCTAACCTAGCATGACTGGGCGCATCTTCTCTGAAATATATATATACACACACACACACACACACACACACACACACACACACACACCAAACAGCTGATAACTGTTGTTACTGTCATTTACAACTAATTACGTTGGCTGCTAAACAAAAAATCTAGATTCAGATTTTTATCTTATAGTTTAATAACATACAATATTAATTAAAAGGCAAATCTGCCTTGGGGTCTTGATTGTACCTACTCACAGCAGTAAAACAATGGCCACACTCAGATCTGCAGTACACTATAATAGTAGAACTGGTAGTAGTAATAATAATGGCAGTTACAATTATTATTACATTTTTTATTTTGGTGGGTGGTGCATGGTTGCCCTCAAGCACAGCAAATTTTAAAATATATTTTACATCAATATATCAAAGTGGGGCATATTTAAATATTGATATTTATTATTAAAACATTAAAACAACAAAGATTTGCTGTATTGCTTTTTTCTTTCTATCCTGTGTTTGGAAGAGACAGAATTGAGTATCAGAGGGCATGAATCAATCCAGAATGATGTTAGAGACATTGTGTTAGTCAACACTGACAGCCATAAGAAGCAACCTTCAGTGAGAATCCATAATCCAAACATACTCAACCAGATTTACACATCTTGCTGTCACATCTGAATTGATTGCTTAAGACACAGATTGTGACAACCGCAATTAAATCTAAGTTGGTATTTTTTTCTAAAGCCACTATGTTTCATTCAAAGACTTCACCCTACAGTGGTAGTATCAAAAAAGTCAATATGGCAGTCAGCACTGCATGCCGCTACCATTTCCCTCTGTACCAATCCAACCCAGGGACTCAGGCTGTGAGCAATACATAGGCTAGCCTGTCTCGTTTTACTAAAAAACAAAAGCTTATCAGGACAATGTTAATGAAGCTGTAGTGGTTTTGAAGGTTTGTTTACATAAGTCATGTCTGTTAAAACAGCAATAAACATGCCCATATTTTTTTACAACTGATGATGACTGACAATATAATCAAACTCTTCAGTGATGTGTGTGAATATGCTTAACATTTTTGGTCAAATAAATAATACAAATAATGTATCCGTTTCAACCAGCCTTCATTAGACCAGTTAGAGCAGCTAAGTGTGGCATTTTAATAACAATTAATCATAATTGTCAAAACACAAACCAGACCATCACTGATAAGATCTGCAGCCTCATTGATTGTGTCTGCAAACCATATGGAGCCAGTGGCAAAGTGGTTTACGGAAAACCCAGCATTAATTCTGAGAAATATAGGCACTGACAATACTAGTGCTGTGAGACAGAGGTGCCCAATTTTCTCTGTTGGGGTCTCTTTTATTTACTATAATTATACAGAGATATCACCACTAATTTGACAATGATATATTGATGTTTGAAATGCAAAGAGAACCAGCGACCAGCAGTGTGAAGAGAACCACAGCTGGATGAGATCAAAACAAAAACCTCTGCTAGAGGCTTTGCTGACAGGACCTGCCTATATACAGAGGCATGTAATGTGACAGCTGATGTCTTTGTTTACACATGCATGAACAAAAAATGCACTTTACAGAAGGTAAACATACTGCAAGTAGAAACATGGAGGTTTTTAATGATAAAACCAAAAGTGTATCTATATGAAACCAGAAGGTCTGCATTAGTAGAGATATTCAGTTGACACAAAAGGACACACACACGCACACACACACACACACACACACACACACACACACACACACCACACACACACACACACACACACACACACACACACACACACACACCTTGTCCATGCTAATCAGATGGTTCATTAACATAATAAAAGGGTGTGATGTCAATTGGACTAATGTATGCTGACTTATCCTCTGGTCACCTTGTCACCTTGCTGACAGAAGGCGTCCGGGAAGGGTAGGGGTCTTTCTGTGTGTGTGTGTGTGAAGGTGTGTGTGTGAGCATGAGAGAGTAAGAGAAGAATGGGGATAGTAAAAAAAAAATGTAAATGTCAACCAAATGGTAATTTTTGCCCACTAAATGGTTCTTTTATAGGAGAAAAAAACAGATAGACAGAATGACAAATACAAAAGAGAACAAGAGCAACAGAGCTGGTGTACCACTCTGGGCTCAGGTGTTTTCCTTTCCTTTCATTCCTGTGACATTTACTTCCCAGCTGGTGTTTGCATGCAGTTGTTGGGGCAGAAGCGTGTGTGTGTGTGTTTAAGTGTATGTGTGTGTCAGTCCCACAGGACTGTCAGAAGGGGGACAGAGCAGTTTGTGGGAACAGCGGCGGAATCTCTCTCCTCTATATTGCAGGTAAAGTGGTGGGGGAAAAAATCATGCTCGGAAAGTGCTTTCCCAGAAACCCAATGTGGTTTCCGGAAGTCTAGATCCATTACTGACATGATCTTAGTCTTTGTCTTGGCATCTACTAACGAAGAGCAGAGAGCAGTGCAAAGAACTGTAGGATAGTTATTTGACCTCAGCAAGGGCATTGACACCATAAACTGTGGGATGCAAGCCAGAGGTTGCACGGGAGAACTTCAGTCAGAGTCCTTCAAGGTCTCCTTCTCTCAGCCATCAGCCACGTCTTACACCATTCACCAGTTCACTTGGAGCATCCCCTTTATGGTTCGAGGACATACAGAGACCTGCCAATTCTGTGAGCTTCAATATGCAGATGACTGCGCTGTCTTGGCACACTGCAATTTATGACCTATACCAGGCCTTAGGTCTCCAAGTCAACATTCAAAAAAGGCGAGTTCACCTATCTTGGCTTCATGCTTTCCTCAGACTGCTCCCTTGATACTGAAATAAACAGCCGTATCAACAGAGCCTCGTCAGCCTCGCTGATCAGCACCAAGGTTGCCGTATACATTGCGGTATGAGCTGCCACTCTGCTCTATGGGGTAGGAATGTGGACCTTGTACAGACTGCATATCACAAACCTGGAGGCCTTCCACATCTGATGCCTTCAAAAGATCCTTAGCCTGTCTTGGGAAGATCACAACCCCAATAGAGAGTTTTTTCCATGGCCAACTCCATCTGTATGGAAGCAGCAGTGGCTACAAAAAGTCTTCAAAGGATAAGGCATACTATTGGCACACCTGACCACTGCCTACCCCATCAAGCCCTCTACAGGCAAGTCACTGATACTATACTGCTGGTGCTATAAGGACTACACCAATGACCACCTTAAGTGCTGCAACATAAACCCCACCCATCTTGAACCTCTGGCACTCAATAGATAGGCCTGGCATGTCACCTGTGCAAGTAATGAACAAATACATTACATCATTCAACTCAGGACTGAAAGATGTGCCCAACAACACCACAGGGCTGCCAGCCAGCATTACCCCAACATTAAGGCTCCCTTGGTCCGACCTGTGGATGAGTGTGTGGCCCACACATTGGCCTCCACAGCCACATGAAGGGGCAACAGCCCCCCCCCCGGCAAGTGTCAACATTGGACACGATGGACAGCTAAGAGAGAAGTCGGTGTAAGTTAGTATGCAGGTGTGTGGGCACAAGTTTTTCCTAGCCCTACCCTTTGGGTGAAAGCTGTTCAAACTGCCAGCTTGTATAGGCTGTAATCACAACTTTCAACCTGTGTCAAACAAACAGAAGACACACACACACACACACACACACACACACACACACACACACACACACACACACACACACACAGTAGGGGATGTCTATACAACCCTACATACTGACACACAGACTGAAAGGTAGCTGTATAAATCCAGAGGCAAACAGCCAATATGTATAGGCTAAATATTCACGCAAACACACATTAGTGTGAAGGAATTTGAGCCGCAGTGTTGACAAGCCCCCAAGAATTGGCTGTTTTCTGAAAAGCCTGTCAAACTGTCTTTACCTCTGTTCTCTGCAGGAATGGGTGGTGATAACACAACATGACACACACACACACACATACACACAAGGATAACAGGAGAATACATGCACAGCAGACAAGCACAGACAAAGAGACATATTCTTAGAAAGTCAACAAAAATGTAAAATACATTGAAAACGTACCGTACAAGTACACACTTGTCGGCAAAACCGCACACACTGCCACAACATCTGTCTGTGAATATTCAGGTTACGTTCATGTAAAAAAACATATTTGTAAAGGTATGAGGAACACAGCCCTTCAACGCACGTTAACGCACATGCAACTGTTCTCTATTGTTGAAACTGGCCCATCACACACACAAACAATCTCACACACACACACACACACACACACACACACACACACACACACACACACACACACATACACACACAAAGACAGATGGGGTCCTCAGGCTTCACGGGTAGCAGCTGCATTTCAAGCAGGTAATGCTGCCAATGGCCATCGCAAAAAGTAGAGGGAAGAAAAAACTAAATCAAAACACAAGCTAAAGTATCTCTCTCTCCCCCTTCTCTCTCTCTCTCTCTCTCACACACACACACACACACACATCACATGTGATCTTCAGTTTTGTTTCTTTCAGGGTAATGTTTCCTTCACAAAGCTCACCCTCGGGACCATGCATCGCCTCAGGTGCACCGCAAACTATATTATCAACACATACTAATAGGGTACACACACATAAGCATATACGCACAGGCACACAAACACAACCATCTGTCATATTTCCCCTCTGTCAACCACATTTTAAAACAGGCAGTTTTTTTTTCCCGGTGGCAAAATATTTGATTCATGAGATGTTTCAGATCCTCTTCTGATCTTTTAAAAGTGCTACTTGTAGCATTTTGGCATCAATAAATTATGACAACGCTAATATTTGTGTAATTACTGTAAAACAGCATTTTTTTCAATGAAAAGATCAGCAGTTCCTATCCGCCTACACAGCTGCTGTGTCTATTGTTTTGCCATTTTTTACTTTGAAAGACGAACGCAATTACAGTTTGTATTTCACCTCCTATTGTTTACTGCTGCTTGACCTTCACGTAGGCTTATCTCATCAGAATACTATTATCCAGTGCAGCAGGCATCATGGCCAATGTGGTTTTGCGGCAGTATCTCAGACTGTAGGGACTTGGCTTGGGAACAGGAGGGTCACTGGTTTAAGTCCCGCATGGACCACAGTATGGAGCACAGACTGGTAGCTGGGGAGTTCTTGAGCAAGGGACCAAATATGTTCTCAGGCACCGTTACCTGGCAGCCCATCTCTCCACATTTGCATGCATACTGTATTAGCCCTGTGTGTGTGATTGTAATTCAGGCTTGTGTGTGTGTTTATTAATTCCCCATTGGGGATTAATAAAGTTAATCTTTTTATTATTATTTTGTAAAAGCTAACATGTTGCATCTTTAGCAGGAAATCAGATTTCTCCTGAGAAGTTGGTAAAGACAAGATGAAAATTATTTTGATAAAATTATATATGTGTGAAAACTGTGCTTTGCTTTCTGTTTCACTAATCAGTTTGTTGCTAATTATTATTTTTCCATTTCCTTTGTCAATATTAAATCATAAGCTTTCTGTTATTAACTGACTGGGAAATACAAGTTTTATGAGAAGAATGATCTCATGTCCGTATGCTAAATATGAAGCTGCAGCCAGCAGCTGGTTAGCTTAGCTTAGCATAAACAATGGATACAAGGGGAAACATCTAGCTCTGTCCAATGGTAACAGAAAAAGCTTGTTTGTTTAATCAGTACAAAAAAGTGTAAAAGCATTATTTTTCGGCAAGAAACATGCAAAAAATAGTCTGGTACTAATCACTTTTTGTATGGAGTATACAAAAATGTGTGAATTAGTAAGATGGAGAGCTGTTGGTAGGCAGATTTTGTTACCTTTGTACAAAGCCAGGCAAGCTGTTTCCCCCCGTTTCCAACTAACTAGCTGCATATTTACCGACTGGACATGATCTTCTTATCTAATGATTTTGCTATAATGATTTTGCTATTTTTGACCCAACCTGTGATTCATCCATTCATTTATTCACTCATTGATTCAATGAGGATTGTGCATTAGTCAGAAGCCGGGGGAACACCTTGGACTTGTTGTCAGTCCATGAAAGCATATTTGGCACTTGGTTTGCGATCTAATGACAAATAAAATCTGTCAGCTGAGGGTTTGTGTGTGTCTGACATGAACTGCACCTCCATCCGACAGCGCTGTGATTTTTCTGAAGTTAACTGCAAACGGCCCGCTTACCGCCATGCCGTGCGCTGCATTTAAATTCAACATGAGTTTTCTGCACGGCAGATGGTCGGTGTGTTATGTGTGCAGCATATGAACTGTTGATTGCAACATTTGCATGAATTATTTGACTTCCCCCTCTGCATGAAAAACTGTTTTTTTTTTGCAAGACACAATCTGATGCATTATAATTCATCTTGGCAGTGGAAATAACAAATGCAAAAAACCAACATTGGTGCTCTTTAAAAGAAAAAAGAAAAATAAACCAGTACATAGACTAATATAGCATGCGCATAAAAAAGTAGGAAGTCTACCTCAATCAATGCTGCTGTAGCTTGTTACCTCTAAAGTAATTTCTCTCAATTCATTGTGCCCAGGCCGTCTGACAGAGCAGAGCTTTCAGCAAGATGAAAACACTGCAAGAGCTGTGTGTGTTTTTACAGGCATGCATCTCTGTGTCATACATGTATTGTGTGCAGGTTTATATGTGGGTGTTAGCTCATTTGTATGTGTATGTCTGTCTGTGCGTGTGTGTGTGTGTTTGCGTGGGTTTCTTTGCTTGTGTGATCCTGGTTTAAAGGACTAAAAAAGAACTCTCAGAGGCTTAGTACCTGGAAGGTACAAAGTGTCAAATACCCACAAAAGAGGGGAAGAACTTGAGTGGGAAGAGAGTGAGCGTGTGTTCGTGTTGACAAGGCCTGGTACAGGATAAGGTTGAGGCAGAGGGAGGGACGGAGGATGAAGGGAGGTGGAGGAGGAGTACGAGGCGGAGAGGTAGGGCAGGTGAAGGCATCCAACATCAAACAGATGAGATTTTGGTCTCTTTCTGGTCCTGCCTACTGAACAGCTAACTATGGTTGAAATTCAAGGCTCTGTTCAGTTTAGCTAGTGAGTTGCAAGGCCCAGGGGTCCTGTGTGTTTGTGTGTATGCATGTATTTGCACCCTGGTGTATTGTTAACTGTGTTTGTTGGAATAAAAGAGGTTAAAGTTGAAGAGCAGAGAATGCATATCTGAAGTTTGGTATTGTTTTTAAGTTATACAGACACACAGACACACAGACACAGACACAGACACAACACACACACACACACACACACACACACACACACACACACACACACACACAAAACACATCTCAATCTTTGAATTCACAGCAGGGGTTGCCAGAAGAGCAGCGACAGTTTTAGAAGAGAGGAGAAAGGAACAGAGAAGGTGTGGAGAAGAGAACAGAAATTCAGGAGGAAGGTGATGAAGCTAGAGTAGATGAGAGAAGATGAGAGTAAAAGAGATAAAAGAAGAGAGTAGCAAAAAAAGTAGGAGAGAGGAGGTGAAGGGACAAAAACAGAAGGGAGTTGAAAGACGAAGAAAGGTGATGAACTAAGGCCCGATGAGAGAAGAAAAGAGGACAGCAGATGAAAGAAGGGAGCTGAAATAAGAACAGAAGAGGAGAGAGGAGAGAAAGAAGAGAGGAGAGAAAGAAGAGAGGAGATGAAATGAATAGTAATTGCAGCTTTAACACTGCCAAGGTTAGGTCTCCCATTCCCACTCTGGCCGCCCATACTAACAACGTACACAGCCCTTGTCCTGTAAAGTGGATAAATGCCTCCACCAAACAGTAAAAATTTTTACGAGGTGCACAAGTGTAAAGACACACGATAAAGAGCTGCACCCCAGACCGGCTGCCCTGACGAGCATCATGTTCGTCTCTGTCATATTATGCAGATAAAATGAATGCTGTGACCGCAAGCTGCAGTGACGTCTCCGTGGATGACTGATACGCTCTCCTGCAGTTTTCTTTCTAGGCCAATGTCTTTTAACCTGTTCAATCCCCCCGTCTCAGTTTCTCTCAACACACCTGTTTTTTTTCCCTACTCCGTCTCCACACACAAGAAAGCGATAAAGTGGAGACCCACACAAATGTTTTTTTAACCCGAGAATTGATTTAGAAGGCCAGTATTTCATCTGATCTGACCAAGCGATAAAAAGCAGTCAGTTCGTGGGAAAAGCCTTATACAGACTTAACTCCATGTTTAAGCTTAATCAGACATATGTTGGGGGATAACACGACTTGCCCTGTATAAAAAAATTAAGAATGAGGAGGTGAAAAATGTTTTAGTGCAAAGTTAAGTGGTGTTTAATCTGAGGCATCTGTTATTTCAGTAAATCAGGGCACATCTGAGTGAGTTAAGGAAGCCAATGTAAGCTGCGTTCAAATAAGAGTCTATTTTTAAAAGCTTGTTTGTTGTCAGTTTAACATCTGATTAGGTTCATTTCAGCGAGTTATAATCTGGTAACACAATATCTTGCAGAAGTACTGTTGCTATGGTTACCCACAGTTTAAAGCAGCACTTGTCAATATTTTTATATTAAAACAGGATAAAATGCTCATAGTGATGTGATCACCCAACTGTGCTGCTACACGGACTGCTGAAGTGTCTTTCAGTCCTTGTTTTGGTTTTTATGGGTTTCACAGTTTTGATTCTCTCTCTCCAATGTTTTTGCACCGTTTTAGGACACTTGTTATGCTCCATTATGAAAAATCTTTTGGTACAAAATGATCTGAGCATGACAAAAATGTTTTGTTCTGAAGAGCCGAGAGAAAAGCAGGTGTTTAGCTTTTGATTCAGAATGCAGACAGAAGGTCTGTGCTACTTGTATGTTTTGGTTTCTGTCAAGTTCCAGTTTCACATAATTTCTCTACACTCCGCAGAGAGATGAGAGCAAATGTGGAACTGCTGTGTCACGAAGATGTGATTTTCAGCAACACTGTTTTCCTCCATGTTTGCTCACTGGATACCATGTATGCACACCAGCAGGGAGCTGATGCTCAATAAATGAATGATGCTGCTTGGTACTGTATATCCGGACTGCAGTCAGATTTGTGTCTGCACAACTAAGACGGGAATACATGCCAGGAATTGTTGATTCATTTTGCAGTTTGGAGATTAGATCTCCATGTGGCCAAAATCAGACTTGAGTGTAGAGTTGTCCCTTTGTATTTGTTTGAACATGGGAAAAAAGAAATCTGTAAAAATCTATTTATGTTGTGCAATAGATGTTTTACATTAGGTTGCTTTGTATGCCAGCAAGGAACCCTGATCTTTTGCATGACCCATTGCCCTTTGAGTAAACTAAATCTCTCCTGTTCTCTTCCATTAAGTAAAATGTATATTCATGACAACAAAGCATCCGAGAGGCAAAACTGAATGTGTTGAAGTACTAATTTGGGTCCATAGATGGATAAAGGAAACTGAAGAGTTGGCAGTCACCAAAGTGATGGAGCAAAAAATGCCACAATTGAACAATGTCAAAGTGCAATGTACAAAGCAGTTTTGGATTAGGCTACATTACAAGTTCAAATAAATAAATTATTCATTTTATTCAGACTTAGTTTTCTGAAATCAGATTAGGGCATTTAAATAACCAAAATAAAGCCAAAAAACCCTCAAACAACAAATACAAAAACTGACCTGGACAAAAATCACCACTGCCAATAACAAGACATTTTAATTCCTTGAATGGCGAATCCTTCAGGGGCTTTTGACAACCTGTATGACGTAATTTGGACTTTGCTGGCCTGGAAAACCAAAGAAAGAAACCCTTACGTTGTGTGTATTACGAAAAGCTGACCTGCCTCTGTGCTCCTCACCTCCATCCCTCCATCTGGCGCCCTCAGCTGCTTTTCCTTTCTCCTCCTCCTCCTCCTCTCCCTGCTGTTCTCCTGCTCTTTGGCATTCTCACTGTATTCGCCATCTGCCATACATACTGTATGCACGTGTGTTTATGTCACTCCCTGTTATTATTTATACAGGTTTTGCATGTAATATACATTTGGAGTATGAATCTGCTGTGTGTTTACGCCTTTAGGCATGTATGCATACCATAGGACTGCAGAAGAGGTGGTCTTTTGCCCTCATTCTGTCATTTTGTCACTGCCTCTCTCTCACACACACATCACTTTCCATGCATAGTCAAATAACACACAACACGGACCCTGGTGGGCAAAAATGTTAATGAGAACAGCCGCAGAACAACAACCATAATCAACAAACACACATGTCATTGTTTTTTTTTATTGTAGTTGCTGTATAGTACCACCAAAAGAATCTACCTTTCTTCTCTCTGACAGACACACACACACACACACACACCCCCCTCATGAGGGATGCAGATCGTCAGTCTGAGGCGTAACTCTGCAGAGGCATCCTGATTACAGCAGGGGAGAGGGAGGGGGAGAGGGAGGGAGGGAGGGAGGGAGAGGGGGATTCATAAAGCTCCCCATAACTTTTCGTTATTTCATAGGCAGCCTTGGGTGAATGGATTATTCATGGGTGGGGAAAGAGGGAGCAAATTTTAGGGAGCTATAGAGAGAGCATGTTGTGAGTTAGTGAGAAAGAAAGAAACAAAGAAACAAAGAAAGAAAGAAAGAGTAAATAGCAGAGAGAAGTAGAAAAAAAGAGAGAAAATGACTGAGTTGAGTATCTATAATCATTACACCCTTGATGATTATGCTGCTCCAGCCTCAATCAATCACGCAAACACTCAAACACACACCTGAATAAACATGATCTGCTTTACATCGGATAGATCCATCAAACACAGAAATATAACACACAGGTGCAACTGCATAAACATGACAGCTAAAAAACCTTGTGCGTCCACACACACACACACACACACACACACACACACACACATTTAAGTTGAAATAACTCAGTCTCATTGTGCATTCAACAGATTATATGGATGTTGAGCTGCAGTTGAGAGCTTACTTTTTTTCAGGATTGAGTACACAGCCGTGGTTTGAAGTGTGCGTTGTGTACACACCGATGAGTGTTACAATGGAGATAAGCAAATGCCAAGTGCATGCACACACACTAACACACTCAACTCCAGTCAGCGTGGACATCGTGAGCTTTACTCCCCGACTGTATCATTCACACACAAAGACACACAGGCAGTAAAATACACAATATACACACAGAAGAACGCACTCACAACTATCTCAACACACACTGACAAGGAGTGTCAAGCAGCGATGCGAGAACACATAACCAGTGACATAAACATAAAATGGCGTAAATAATAAAGAAAATAAACCTACACAACAGTATCTCTTCACACTGCTGCTCATCTTAAAATCCTTTTTAAGTTCAAGATCTAAATCCGCCTCTGTGAAGATACACACACACACACACACACACACACACACACACACACACACACACACACACACACACACACACACACACACACACACCTACACAGCCCCCCAACCTCACACACACCAGACAGATTGAAGTACATAACAAAGGGCAGTAAAAATAATAGTCTCAGTGTTGCTATGAGTGTGAGGCCTAGACAGAATGCCAATGACCTAAAGGTACAGCTGGAGAGAGAGATGAGACAGAAACAGACAGGAACACCACACACACACACACACACACACACACACACACACACACACACACACACAAACACACACAAACACACACACACACACACACACACACACACACACACACACACACACACACACACACACAAACATATCAATACAACCATGAACGACCACCCACCACAAGAAGAGAAACCCATAAGAAGTGAAACAAAATGACATAACACACATATGATTATGTTCACACACACTCTCTCTCTCTCACACACACACACACACACACACACACACACACACATACACACAAACATAGTCTCTCTCTCTCTCTCTCTCACACACACACACACACACACACACACACGTAAACACAAAAAGGTCAATGGTGTAATTCTTTGCTGACAGAGTCAGTGCGACTGTTCTGATCGTTGTAGACAGAGGCAAGCTGACCACTTGTAATTTGTAGTGACCTTTACTGCGCTGGCTAACCCAATGAAGAGCCCGTAGGCTGGCATCTGCTCTCACTAATAACTGTGTGTGTGTGTGTGTGTGTGTGTGTGTGTGTGTGTGTGTGTGTGTGTGTGTGTGTGTGTGTGTGTGTGTGTGTGTGTGTTGAACATATGAGCTATAAGCTGGTGGCAGAAAATAATAAAAAAAGTTGAAAGTTGCTGAAGTTCCTTGAATGAATTGCACAAAGAAGCTCGCAGCATCGACTGAGTCAGACTCTGGTTCGTTCTCTGCTGTAGATCGATGAACAGAGCAAGGCACAGGGTTAGAGGTTTCATTTCAACTAGGGTCGGCCCTGATTGAAGATGTGTTTACTCAACATGGTGCAAGGCATTGTGGGTTAAAGGTCTATGTTGAGGACTTTACCTTTTGGGTTAGGTCGAGTCACAAGTCTTCATAAAAAAAAGAGTCAAGAGTCAAGCCTTTCAAGCCTCTGAATGCTCCCCATTAGAATCATACATTTGAATTCCAAATAATCAAATATTCAAGCTATGGCAAGTCCAAAGTAAGTCTAATTTCATAGCAATGAAGGCCATATCAAGTCTTAATTTTGTGATTTAAGTACACAACTGTGGAAAGCAGCATTTAGTTGTTGTGGGTTAGATCACCTGGCACATATAAGTAGGAATCAGAGAAGATACTGACATGCAAAACATATCGGTCGCATTACAGAGCATCACAACATCAGTTTACACATGTAGCACACACTAAATGTTTCAGGCACACAGAAGAAATGGCCAAGGTCAAGGACGTGCCAATCTGAGGAGCAAATGTGATAAAATTTCTGCCTTCCTAAAGAGCTGACCCATGCTGACAGAGATGAGACGACAGCACCAGTATGTGGTCTGACTTACTCCAGAAGTAACAGAAAAGAACTGAATGAAGGAGGAAGCGTTGAAGAGGATGAAAGGAGCAATGACAAAATAAACAGATGTGTAGAGGGTTGGTACATAAAGTGGCATGGATGATGGAGAGGGGAGGGAGGAGTGAAAAACGGGACTAAAATGAACGAATGGGTTTATCAAGGTCAAAAAACTAGATCAGCTACCTCACTGTTTTTCTTTCCGTCTTTTATGATATTTTATTGTCAATAATGTTAACACTGCTGTGGCACCAACACAAGATTCATTCATCTTTTAAAGTTTTTTGTATTTCTGTTTTATACTAACTTTTCTAAGCTTAACTGATTGCTTTTTGATGGCTCATTGATCAAATAAAATTTCAGTTCAATTTTAACGGTTTCATTTAATTGAAGTTTTTCTTTTCTTACTGTTTAGCCTTATTGATAATAAAATGGTTATTTTGATGAATCGAATTGTTTTCATTTTCACTAAATCAGTCCCTTCGTTTTCCTTTTCTTTTCTTTATTTATGCCTTTGTTACTTGTGGAAATATATTTGGGCGTCTATGGCTCATCCATTGTAGAATTGTTGTTTCAATCCCAGCTCCTCCTGTCCATATGTTGGAAGTGTCTTTGAGAAAGATGCTCAATCTTAAATTGATATGTGTGGGAGGAAAAATGCAAGTCGGTCTGGACAGAAGCTTCTGCCAAATGCATGTAATACAATATTAAATATGTGCTTATTAGATTTATTTATAAGAATGGCAACACTTTCAAAGTCCAATCGAAGAAAAATGAAACAGAAACCTTGACTCACATTACCAAGTGTGACTCTGTGGATCTTTTAGTTGTTCATGTCGGGGGTGACACATACAATCTATGCAACATGTGAGGGGAAAACATCAGACGCCGCACTCTTCCAGCAGAGCGCACAGCTGAGAGACAGTGGCAGAAATATTACTGCTGAAAGTTCATTAAAAAAATAAAACACGTCTGATTGACTAAGTGCCAGTTTGAAAATTAACATGCAAATTGAGCATCTCCTCCTCTCACAAAAACATCTGATTGGGCTCCGGGTCATTGGCCAAGTGCTTTTAACGGCTTCTGTGAGAATTTTTCATGCAAGGGCTCAGACGTGGACTGTGCAGCTTAATTATAATTGGCATGAATTCTTCATGTGTCTTTTCATGAGCCATTACAGCCAAAACACTATGTCCATTTTTTAAAAATGGTGCTCCCAGAAATTCAATATTTGAAAAACAGACGATTGAATCCTCAAGGTTATCGGCAGGTTTTTACAAAGACTCAGAGACTAAAAAGCATCTTACGTGATTTATATTCATACCATCAATCACTTTTTAAATGGGGTCAGATCCTTTTAAATGCTCTGTGTCACTCCTGAATGAAAAGGTCTTTGTGTGACTCACAGTTTTAAAAACATAACCCAGAGAGTTTTTCTCGCTCATGCCACCAATAACTACCTAATGGCAGGAGACATATTCTTCTTTTAAATTGGAGATATCTCATTTAGAATTTAGAAGCTCTGGAGAAAAAAAAAGTCAGAGTGAGTTCTTCTATGGTGGAGAGCAAAACACAAACAGATAAAAGATAAAACTACAGACACAAACCAATTCCTGCTGCAAAATACGTTTAAAAATACAAATTTGTTTTGGAGGAAATAGAAATGATGCATGGATTATGTTTGCTCTCAACATTTCCAGTTCAGTGACAGTGATGTACTGCATAGACGTCACACAAAGACACTGGAGACCTGGGGAATCTGTCTGCACTTGTCAGTCGAACATTTGTATGTAAATAATATGCATGGTAGTCATATAGGACATATATTGCAATTTTTAGGCAATATTTCACCCATAGTGGCTGAATAATACTTGGGTGGAATAAGGAAGCCACCTTTAGCTTGTTGTTCTTTTTTATATATTTAACTTAAAGGCATTCTGTTAGCTGTGATGTTGTCTTGGATTTGAAATAAACAACAAACTGTACAATATCCATACACTTCATCTTCTGCTCCCAGGAGCAGATATTGGAGGAGAAAACAAATGAAAATACTTGACAGTGAACATTTTGCAGATTCGTTCAATGTTTGGTTATGCAAATTACTCGTATATGAACATGAATGCACACCACTTGAGCACGAAGCACAAAAGACACTTGCCCTCAATGGAGTCTTTGGACTGAAACATCGTCATGTACTCACTGTGATATGGTATTTTTCTGTGTGTGTGTGTGTGTGTGTGTGTGTGTGTGTGTGTGTGTGTGTGTGTGTGTGTGTGTGTAGGTGTGTAGGTGTGTACGTGTGTGTCTCCAATCTATACACAGAGGTGATTTCCCCACAGTCTGCCTCTGATTGGATTTGCTTTAATTCAAATAAACTGAAGCCTTGATTTAAATGGAAAGCACTATAGCCTATTATGCGGCACAGTGGAGGACAGTCTCACTATGTCAACCCTGAATTGCATTAAAGCTCTCACTCACCCTCACCCTCTCTCTCCCTCTCTCCCAAGGTCGCTGTCGGACTGACAGGCTTACATTAAGAGAGAGAAATTTTCTTTACAAGAAATAAGTGTGTTTGCAGAATCCAGCGTTCAAATATAGATGTGTGTGCAGTGATTGTGTGTGTCAGATGGGAGGTCATATACACCATGCACGAACACACACATACACACACACGCCACAGACGTTCAATGAAATAAGTGCCAGGGCTGTGATAGGCTATGATAACTTTGGTGCCACAGTGCACTATTGAGGTTGGGAAGGTGACAGAATAATATAAGAGTTTTATTGCAGGGTGGGGACATGTGTGTGTTTGTGTGCGTGAAAAAGAGTTCCAACAGGTGGGTAATTGTCCTGACGAGACAGAAAGTCCCATTAGCCCTCTGTCAAAAAGAAAAGTAGCTCCCTCCGCACTGGTTGCTGATATAGATCTGTGTGTGTGTGTGTGTGTGTGTGTGTGTGTGTGTGTGTGTGTGTGTGTGTGTGTGAGTAAAAGAGATAGAGAGAGAAACAAATAGAGAGAGGGAATATTGAAGTGTGTGAAGCAGAGACGAAAGGGAGAGGACGACCGTAGAAAGTCCAAAGCGAGTGAGAGAGAGAAGGAAAAAAGGGCAGAGCCAGAATGAACGAAGGGGACATGAAAGAGAGCTTGTTTGATCATCTCTAAAACCAGGACCACATTACTATAGCTCCTAATGGACTAGAAGTAGGCCTATCACACACATGCACACACACGCACACACACACACACACACACACACACACACACACACACACAGTAAACACATTCTCTTTAAATAAAGTCATGTACACAGGCTCCCACGCAGTGATACAAGATTGTTTTTTCTAATGGAAATGGACTCTGTTTACATCACTATATATCTCACACACACACACACACACACACACACACACACACACACACACACACACACACACACACACACACACACACACACACACACACACACACAGTGTCTTATAGTCTATTCCCTAATGGAACCACATCCTCTCAAACATACAGCATCTCTCTTTCTAACACATGTACTGGATACAAACACACACACACACACACACACACACACACACACACGCACAGAGCTTATTTCTCTTCTCTCTAATGGAGCCAGACCCCTGAGAATGACAACCAGGCCGCTACGCATCAGTGGCCATTACCCACAAGGCAGTGCGTCAGGGCCGTGGGGCCTGCCGTCCGCCCACTCTCTTCTCCTTTCACCCCACATCCGTCAAAAACAGGTACGCACTGCTCCCTGTGTTTCTCCACTATCTCTCTTTATCTCTCTCTTATATATATATATCCTTTGTCTCTTTCTGCAGGGAAGAAAGTCAAATTCAAGGCTTTTTTTAAGGCCTTGTTAAAGCCACCCAGCCAGGTAAGAAAGTACATTTTCTTGCAGAGGACATATTTTACCCTCTCAATCTGATCTGTTTCTCTCTAGGAGGATTTTTGTTGACCTATGAATTAATCGGCTTGTGTATTGGCACGTAAACAGTCTATTTGTAGTCTGTCACTGACATTTGTTTTATTTTAAATCACCATATACCATTGCATAAACCGAGATATGTTCCTCTGCTCCAGGCTGCAAACACGGTTTGTTTTCTACTCAGAAACCATTTCATTTTCACACCCGGAGCATGCTGGAAAGAATTGCCCAGTCATAAGTTATCATGAATCATCTACGGTGGCCCACAGGGGACAGTGGCTGCATTCAGGAGAAAAGGGCAGAATGTAAAAAAGGATTTGCCTGCATTTCAGTCCCCTCTGTTTTACTCTCAAAGGCAGTGTGTGAAATTTCATGTGTAATTTTTGCCTTAGGCACTGTAACCTCTGACCCTGGGCGAAGTCCATACCAATTTAAACAACAAAATATTAAAATAAAGAGACAGAATAATTACAGTATTCAAAGCAGCCTCTTATCATCTCAACACAGCTGATTCATTTCTTGAAACTTAATATGGGCAGCCAAAGAAAACGAACAGGAAATTAATTGTTAAGGGACATGAAGTCCAAATGTGTTTCATGGAGTGAATACAATGAAAATGTACTTTTAAATATTAGGAATCTAATGCACCAAGACCATAAATTAAGGCCTAAATTACAAGAGTTAAACCAAAGCGCCTCCCACACAAAACCTGAACATTACAGGTGGGTGGCAACACTGACCGTACAAAGCTGATTGGTTCCTTGTAGATCAATTCATGACATGAACAGCGTATTTCTCGTTTCTTTAATTTATCTCAAGATCATAGTATTATGTACTGTATGTTTAAGAATCTGATAAAAGTCTCTATTTTGCCAAAACTGGACTTCCTGGATTATATTCCATCATCTTACTGGTACTGAAGCAACACAGCTCCGCCCACACAGCCTGCTCTTTTTCACTGAGGATTGTTTTTTGGTCTGAATGCCCACTAAGATGGTTTGTTCCACAGAAGACAGGTGGTTTGTTACACAGATCCACCTGGGAAGTCATCATTGCAAACTGATCAGGTACTTTCAAAAAATACTAAGTAGGTGATTGGATGCACCATCTGTCACTGTCTATCACAGGTGAACTTCAACCAATCAGATCCACCAACCTGATAACGTAGTCTCTCCTAGAGAAGCCAGTTGGGAAAAGAGCGAAAACATCTTTTCCATCAAGAAAGACCTTCAGTGCCATTCACGGCTCTTCTTTCAATTAAGAAATACTCTGCAGTCCTAGTTCTCAGTTCTATAACACTAACCTCTTTACGCATGTCGTCACACACAGCAAGCGTTAAACCACGCCTGTAGCTCATGCTGTTGCTGTACAGGACACTGGTTGGTCTAATCCACCGTGGTTCGGACATATAGCACATAGCTGGAAGTCTGCCAAGATGGATTCTTCAGTGATCTCATGATTTTTGGATCTCACAAGTCTAGCTGCCTCGCAAGATTACACTAAGAAGTGTTGCAATGCAGTAAAAACTTCACACTTCTCGACCATTTACTTCTGACAGACAACACTCATAACAGTGCTTGGGCCACAAGTGATTGATTTTCAGGTAAACCTAAACATTGGTCATTTTTGGTTTTTGAACATTTGAAAAATGCTGTTGTTATTCTGGTGAGGACAGTTTTAAATACAGTATTCATATTATAAACCCTTTTGTGCTTTAGTTTAAGCCTCACAGGTAAACCTGTGTTGTCATGGTCAGTGTCACAGCCAGCTGTATGTATGTGCCGGTTCTTAACAGCTTTCTCTTCCGGCACCTCTCTTCACAGCACTCTCTGTGCCCCTTTGTCTCTTTTATCACCTATCTTTTAGTTTGTTGCCTCTCTCTGTGTCTTAAATGCCTTTCCATCATTCCCCAAAGTATCCTGCTGTCTCTCTTTCTTCCTCCCCCTCTCTCTGATCGCCCCTCTTTTTTCTCCTCTCCTTGCTGTCTATCCTCATCATTTCCACTTGTCAGGCTAAAGGGAGCAGACAAATGGATGGACAGATGAATACCCAGATCTGCAGAGGGGCAAGAAGAATGATGGAGCGATGAAATAAAGGAGTGACAGTGCGTGACAGCGCTCAGCTGAGCCCAGTTCAGAGCCTGGGAGGGGAGCAGAGTGGTAAGAGAGGAAGAAAAATACAGACAGAAAGGAGAAAAATGAAGAAAGAGATACTGGCAGAGGATGGATTTTAAGGTCATGTCCATTGTACCATATTTAGTAGTAACAGGTTAATAATACATGACATGATATATTATTATACACAGATACATATTATATACATATTGCTGTCTTTATGCTGCCAATTGATAAAAGACATTTTTCTGCTTTAAACACCCACTAAGACTGCATCTTACATAGGCTAACTGGTCTAAAGGAATCCATATATATTGTGTAAAAGTTTCAGTTTGAGTGCGTCAAATGTCCATTTTTGTAGTTGAAAGTTGTCTTTGTATCTCATAGCTTGTAATGTTAGCTTTACATGCAGTTTAAACATACAAACAAAAATGAACATTCAATATCTTTTTCTTAATGAATTAGTATTAGCAGTCATATTATTGTCCCTATGTAAATGTAAAAGGGATTGATAGGTGAACATTAAAACAATTTCTAACATTTGGCTTTCTTTCAGTGTACTGTGACATACAGTATCTCACATTTTCTTACTTCCTTTGTGAAACTGTTACTTTTCTACAGTAATAGTCTTCTTTTGGTTGCCCATTGAGATGGGCCTTAAAAAAAGAAGAGAACTCACAAGTCCGCCAAGGTGAAGTCTGGGAATTGACAAAGAAAAGACTCAGTGGTGTATTCAGTAGTTCAACTGTCAACCATACAATACAGTCCAAAGCAATCACAAACATCACAGAAAAGGGGATTGCTATAAAACCGCTCTAAAATAATGGAGGTGGCCCAGAAGTTCTCTTTTTATCCCCATTCAGTCCCATTCATACTGTGCTGCTGCCAACATGAGAATTTATGTGTGCAGTGTTTAAAACTACCCTGTGCCGTGATCAGTAATCCCTTATGGTATGGTAATCCCATAATTACTGGATTTAAGTACAGAGGTAGCCTCACAAGCAGAGCCTTGTAGATAAATATGACTCAGTGCATTTCCTTTTCTCATTTAAGAAGTAATAAAATGTGTTGTTGTCTCATGAGGGGTGGGCCACATATGTGACATGACACAATACAATCCTTCGAAAACAAGCACATTTGTAATTTATCATGGCAAGGCAACAATAATACCCAAGAGGATGTTATTCATTGGGATAACAGGTAGAAAACTGACACCCAAATGCCCATAATCACAGTAAAAAAAACATCCTTTATGGGATTATATAACCGTTTTTGTACTGTCTCAAAGATTCTCCCTAAAGAACAGTACATGAATAAGAACAAAGAACAGGAAGAAACAAGAAAGGAACTGTGAGATTTCTTGGCTGAAACTACAGTCTGTCTTATGGACAGAGACACATTTTCTGTTGACTCTGGTGCTCTAGGTTTGAGATGAAAAAGTGACTATGAAGTTGACGAGTTGACTTTTAGCTTTAATTTTTTGTAGTGTTGAAATTGTAGCCCTTTTGGTATAAAAACATAAACTTTAACATGTTTTAAGACATATAAAAATACTCCCTTCTGCCACATTGAAAAAAATCCATAATCTATGAATGTGCAAGTACTGTGTCATTTATTTCAAAAGCTTCATTGTTAGACACAAGATGTATCCTACCTCACTGAAAATGTGTTTGATTTGCTCCTGAACTAGTGATGTCACAAAATAATTTCATACAAACACACAAATACAAATACTAAACTCAGATTTAAGGTGAGCACTGAGAAACTTCAGCGGATCAAAACAACCTTCTAGTGTCAAACTCTGCACATACATCATTCTGCACAATGAAGCTCAAACATCCAAGTCTGCCATGGCCTGTAGTCCTTCAGCAGGCTCTACTACAAGGCTGTCCTCCCAAGAAGAACGACAGCATCAGTCTTTTAAGTGACTGTTGTGATTATGACCCACGAGACAACATTGTTTTTTTTTCTTATGACCACGATTGTTCCCTAACCTTAACCACGTGTTTATTTGTGTAACCATGGCGTGACGATGCAGGTCCACTAACCTTAGCGAAGTAACCCAAACCACAATGTTTCCTTAAACTTAGAAGTTGTTTATGTGCCTAAAACTAATCAAACCTAACCCAAGTTGTGTCACGTTATACTTTTTTTTTTTATTTGACTTACATTTAAAAAGGCTACAGTGTTCTCCCAGTATGTATTTCTACCTCAAAAACCTTTAAAGCTGAAGTTCAGCACATTCAGCTCAAAGTCATTGTTTCAGTTCAAATAAAATGTGCTGGAATACATAGCCAAAATGAGCGAAAAAGAAAATAAAGGCTATCACTACACAAATATAGTTCTTACACACTGCACTGTGCTGCATAATGCTGAATAGTTTGCACATGTCAGAGGTTCCCAGAGAAAGTTAGTCAAGAGTGAAAAACCCACAGTAATTCACTGTTCATTAAAATTCATGTGGAGGTGACAAAGTTTTAAACAGCACCACTGTTTTATGTAATATATTGATACAGCTGGAGCTAACTGGTGTAAATCACACAGCCGGCAAAGGGTTGGATTCCTGCTACTACACTATATGTTCTAGTTTGATAAGAGATAAACTCAGCTCAGTTTTACTGCCTCTTCACTTTGTGGATCCATGTTTCATTGCTTCATCTTTAAGCTGATCTAAAAATGTATGACCTGAACTCATAATGTATATCATAAACCATGTACGCTATGTAAGAATTTGTTTTTAAACAGATTATTTTTATGTAGCATTTGAAAAAATGCAAATTTAGATTTCGCCACAAGCTCACCAGCGGCTGTGGAAACAGGTGACGTGCCTTACGCTCCTCACTCCTTTTCTTTAATCTGAACTGGGTCTTTAATGACAAATCTGGTGATATTTGATGTCTTTTCTTATTATTCACAAATTTCGAATTTCAAAACACCAAAGCCAACAATAAATTGATCCTACTAAATCCAAAGCCTAATATATCTCATTCCTCTATGTGATAGAGCTCTATTGTTGTCCAAAATCTATTAAAAACACATTATATGAGCCAAACTGCAGCACTAGGTGACATGTTCCTTCATTAGCATGAACACACAGACCCAGTTTATCATTAATCACTCACACAGACACGTTAGTGCCCTAAATTCTCACTATTGCATTAAATAGGTATTCATCCACTGCTGAAATTAGTCCTTAACACGTGTACGATTTACTGTACTTCTGTTTGAGTACTGCTTTATGACCATTCTGGGCACCCTGGTGGTCATAATGTTATGCAGCCCCACACACAAAAAACTGTGATGCACTGTGTTTTCTGCCTCCTTTCCATCAGAACCAGCATTATTGTTTTCAGCTGTTTGAGCTACAGTAGCTCGTCTGTTGGATCGGACAACACGGGCCAGCCTTCGCTCCACACGAGCATCAATGAGCCTTGACCGCTCCGCTCATGACCCTGTCTCTGGTTCTTTTCCTTCCTCGGACCACTTTTGATAGGTACCACTGCATACCGGGAACACCCCACAAGAGCTGCAGTGTTGGAGATGCTCTGACCCAGTCGTCTAGCCATGACAATTTATCCCTTATAAAAGTCGCTCAAATCCTTACACTGCCCATTTTACCTGCTTCTAACCCATCAACTTTGAGGACAAAATGTTAACTTGCTGCCTAATATATCCCACACTGAGAGGTGCCATGATAACCAGACAATCAGTGTCATTCACTTCAGCTGTGTTTTTTAAAGACTTTCTGTTGGAACCAATGGCCTTTGGGCTGATAGACACAAATGGAGTAGAAAGTACTATGAGAGCTATTTTCATGGGATTTGTTGACCACAAGAAAAATAAAGAACAACATCCTTCAGCGTTTTCACAATGGCAGGCAGTGGAATGATGAAATACTGATTGAAAATAACTAGATGTTTACCTTGCTCAGTAAACACAATTACCTGCATAAGAAAAAGAAGAGCAACAGACAAAAAAGAAGTCCAGTGAAGGTGTTAACAGAGGTCATATAACCTATTCAGTGCTGTAAAATCCCTTTTACAATTGGAAGGCCAAACAGCAAACAATAAAGAAAAAGTTTTAAAACTGGAAATGGACTGGAAATATGAAAAACACTTGATGATACAACAAATGTTAAAATAATACACATTAACTATTGTTACTCTTTCAGACAAAATCTACTCATATAAAGAATATAGTGTTGCCATTTCACTGAAAAAATCTGCCTTATTATGATCACACAGACTTTTTACCAGAACATTACTAAAATTCAGTCTGTTGAGGAAGTAACTTTACATCCACATCTATATGTTAATACGATTATCTCTCTGGGTGGCAGACACAAACAGGAATGACATTAGTGTGGAAAAAGGAGTCAGGTAAAGATAGGAGAGATAGAGTAAAGAGCGATGAGAGGAATAAAAAATATTCAAGTGTAAAATATAGAAGTCGAGCCGCCATTATAGCACATTGATGTCCGTAAAGATGGACGGACGGAGACTCGAGGAAACAGATGGATTGAGGTGTGGATGGGCGTCTGGGTGGATGGATGGATGGACAGGAAATGAAACTTATAATCTGAGTGAAGACGTCTCCCGGTCTGACAAGAGCAGATATATAATCTAGTCTGCCGGGTGGAGACGGATGAACGGAGACAGAAAGGGTGAGACATCAGGTAATATAAAGGAAGACACGACTGCGTCCCTGAAGCCAAGATTTCTTAAGATGAAAAAGAAGTGCGTGATCGTGCCAAATGAATGAGAAGGAGAACGGGAGTGCAGGTGTGTGTGTGTGTGTGTGTGTGTGTGTGCAGAGGTGAGTGTAGATGTGTTTTTTATTGTAGCTGTGCGTGTATGAGTTTTTGAGTATGCGAACACGTACAGCGGCCCAGGTTAAGCTGACAGATGGAGACTGATGAAAAGAAGATGATGTAGGGAGTGAGAGGTGAGGAGTGGAGGAGAGAGTCATGAGACAGATGTGACAGGAGGGAAAAAAAGGAGGAGAAAAGAGATTCTTTATTTGCCTCTTTCTTTCTTTTGTCATCCTTTCCCTCCCTCCTGCAAGTCTTTCTCTTTCCTTCATTCTAATAGAAGCTGATGAAGAGGTTGAGCAAACAAACCAGAAGCTGTTTCAAACACATGGTTGTTAAAGATGGCCTATCGATTTATGAGAAAATGTCCAAACACACATAACATGAATGAGGGGAATAATTAAAAAAAAAACGTACATTCAATATAGCTGTGGATACATGTATAGACACACACATGTTTAAATTAACTATTGACAGATGGAGTGTTTGCTATCTCTGTACAGGCACTAGATAATAACACTCTACTACACAAAACTATAGATGAGTATATACAAAATACACAATCCAATCTCCAATCCAATAATTCTGTTCTTAAACTAATTTGCAGGAGAAAATGTGCAATATACTGGAAACTAAACCACAATTAACCCTTAATAGTTTGGTTGAACCAACCAAAAGCACTTGGTAAGGCAAAGATCCTGGTTTTGATTAAATATTTTCATTGAGGGGAGTTTTTAATCATCTGAACTATGGATCTATGGTGTAATGTTTTTCATACAGGGAAGCCTTCCGAGACAAATTTGTGATTTTGGGTTATTTAAATAAAATTGACTGGACTAAATATTGAAAACAGTAACCACTGACTTGACGGCTGATGTTATCAATATTTTACCAAAACCATGATAACCAACGAGAGAAATCTGTACGGCCAGCAAAAATTTGCCTCCATTTACGTAAATGCATCAGTCCACAGAAACTGCAAGCTGAAGCCTGTGTGATGTGCATGCAAACGAAACTCCATGCATTTTTTTAGCCTGAAGTCTATTTGTTTTCCTCCGCTGTGCTTGGTGATGCATAATCTCCACAGACAGCCATTCAAATCCCATAAATCTCATACTACTAAGTTCACAACTTTTTAAAACTGTATCTATAATGATCAAGCAAGGCCCTCAGATTTCTGGGCTTCTCTGATTTGCTCAGTATGCCCACAATATATCTGAAATCCTTGCTCAAGCATTTATGCAATGACAATTGTACCCTTGGTCTAGGTGGACTAGAAGCTATTGATTTAAATTGATTAAACCTAACCAAGTGGTTTTGTTTCCCAAACAAACCAAAGAGCGACTGAAAACTGAAGATCATGCCTTTGCAAGAAAAGCAATGGGATTCATAATTACACCCTCTGACTTACAAATACAGTGATCGATTGTCAGCAGCGTGGACAGTATGGAGTACAGAAAGATTGTGGGGATGCAACTGACAGTAGCAGCAGTGGAAATAAAGTAGTAGTAGTCCAATCTCTACTAGTTACGTAACCTAGGAGTTTACAGTTTTGAACAGTTTGGCTCCATGAGAGCCAAGAGCATTTTCAGGAGCAGAGTGTCTTCAGTGTGTGTTGCTTGCCATACCTTGTTTACTTATGTATTTTGTCCTCAAAAGGCATACAAGATGGTGTGATTGCGGCCCGGTGGAACCTGCTACGTCTGCATAAGCTTTGCTGAGTCAACGTTATGCAGTGAAGATGGAGATCCAGGGGGACTGAAGTGACTGCGACTGCTCTCAATTTCAGCCAGTAAGAAAGACACTTTGGCTCGTGGAGTGAACTGCAAGCCATTACCGGCAACTATGGTTGTATGAATTCTTGATGACCCTCAGATCTTAAATCTCGGCATTGAAAAGGGCTGATAGGGGTCAAAGTCCTGTGCTGTGTTCCTCTTCAACTTCTTCTCTGTGACTTCTGTGCAGTTAAAGAACGCTGACTGGATCAGAAAAAACATCTTGTCTGTAATCATAATCCAGGAAGCAATTATATTACCTCCATAACGTGAGTGGCAAAGACATTTTGTATTATTAAACTTATTCTGTAGGAGACCAGGTTGACACACGTACTGTATATACAGGTCATAATGGAGGATTGTGCAACACTTACAAACATGCCAACATATACAAGCAAGAACATATCAAGATAGTTTAAATACAACTTCACAGCAACACAGAGATACAGATACAGTACTGTACATGCTCTAACAAAAACAAGTGCACACACAAACACAGACACATTCTGACACACACACACACACACACACACACACACACACACACACACACACACACACACACACACACACACACACACACACACACACACACACACACACACACACACACACACACACACACACACACACCATCATCCTCCAGTCCGCCCACGCTCTCCCCAGATCACGCTATTCATTTCATCTTTGATTCCCTTTGCGGAGATGATGAGTTGGAAACATGAAAGGAATCCAGTGAACTGAAGAGAGACCCATTCTATCGCTCCATCTCCCTTATCTGTCCTTCTGTCTCACTCTCTCACTCCATTTCTGTTTATTTCCCCTTCTTTCATTGCTGCTTTGCCTACAACTAAATCTGTCCTGTTTTCTCTCACTCTCTTGTTCTTCATGTTTAAGTGATTATCTCGTTTTCCACCTCTCTCTACCTCTTTCATCCCCTCCTTCCTCCTTACATCTCTTTATACACTCTCTCCTTCCCTTTGTTCATCTGTCTTTTCTTCACCGTGTTTTATTTCTTTGCCCCCCCTTCTTCTCCCTTCTCCCATTTCTTTCTCGTTTTATCCACCCCTTCCCTTGGGGATCTGGTGGATAGTGGATGTTGCCACTTGGGAATGACGAGGGCGGCGAAGCGGTGGATTAAACACTGAATGATCCACGGAATGCCTGGAGTCCCACAGACACACACACACACACACACACCATAACGTCACAGTTGCTTTACAGTCTCCACAATCTATTCTTAGAAACAAGAAGATCCTCTTCCTCTCTTCTCTCTCTCTCTCTCTCTCTCTCTCTCTCACACACACACACACACACACACACACACACACACACACACACACAAAAGCCAATATCTTGCGAGAACGACACAATCCCTCGTCAACATCTGACCTGCACTCGCTTTTCCCCCTTGCTCCATTTCTGCCTCTCTCTCCCTGCCTTCATCAATCTTCTCTGCTCTTATCAGAAAACTTCATTAAGGAGCTCCAATTAAGGCTGGTTAGATTGGTGGTAGCCATGGCAACGATGCTGCTCGTATTATGGTCTGGCAAGGAGGCAAGGGGGAGGTTAAAGGAAAGCAGCCAAATAGAGAGAGACAGGAAGGGAGTGGAAGCGAGGAAGGTGATAAGGGTCTTGAGTTTGTAGCACATAATGTGTTTAACCAAATAATAATTAAAAATGTTATTAATTATCTTCTAAGAGACAGATTATTGGAAGGGGAGGTAAGAAAAATGGAGGGTAATGTATCTTTTCTTTTTGCTGACCTTTTTGGGAGAGCAAAGGAGAGTCTTTTTTCAACACCCCAAATGTATTTTTCCGTCCTTCCTTGCAGGATTAATAAAACAAGGAATTAAATAGTTGCAAATAATGGCTTTAGTGTGCACCACGGGTCATAAAGGTGTAATATGCCATATGTGTCACGACTCCGGCCAGCCTCTGATATTTATTCTGTTGCCTGCTATGTCTGCCATATACTAACTCTCCCTGTCGTTGCATATCCGGCTTCACCTTCCTGCCCCACAGGAACAGCTTTACTGCCTTTCCCATCACCTGACCTTCCCCGCCCGCATTCTCACCTGCTTCCTCTTTCTATAGTCAGCCCAGCCGCATATATACACCATCTCCCCTCACTCCCTGCCAGATTACACTATCACGGCTCAGAAAAACAGCTGGCTTGAACCCAAAGTGCAACTCACAGGCAGACAGGTAAAGATATAACTTCACTCTATTTAAATCAGAAAGGTACGGGTCAAAACCAGGAAGGCAATCAAAAGAGGCAAACTTGTCCAAAGGGGTTAGGCTGTGAATCATCTATCCATGGACCAGGCAGAAACTGGCAGGCAGGATAACCAGCTGAAATAACGAGGGTGGATGCAAAACAGAATATCTGGCAACTGACTGTGAAAAAGGTACTGGTGTATGTACTGACAGGGTGATGAAATGAGACACAGATAACCAGGATGAGGAAAGTCCGAGGGCATCTGGTGGACAGGTGGAGAATGGCAATAAGGCTTAATAGAGATACAGTGACGATTGGGAAGTGGGAATTTGGCTGGAAAGAGGAACAGAGAGGCAGAATGGGCAACAAATAAACAACATGAACTGACCAAGCCATCGTGACGGTACGCAGAGGGCAAAAATCCTGTCTCTATTTCATTTTTCCCCCTTTGGTCCCTACCAAAAGTTGTTCCCTCCTTCACTTTATTCTGCATCACAACAAAAGGTTTTTTAAAAGTTTAAGTCGGCCTATATTATGATTCAGGTTCAGCCTGAATTGTTAATTCCACTCCTATTTCCACATTGGTGGCTAATGTGCAAATTATAATTCCATCAATATATTACAGTTTGAATTAAATCATACCATCTTAAATTCTTTATGCTTTGCCTTTTTTTTTAGTTATTAATGTTGGAACAGGTTGTACCAAACCATTATTATATTGTAATATAAGAAGTGGGATGTTGTAGTCCTTTTTAAGTCAAGTGTAAGATCCAAATAAAATTATAATTCTGGGAAGGGTCTGCAATTTTAATCCCCTTCCCATCCCAGTATTTTCCATACATGTTTTAAATCAATTAGAAAATAGTTTTCAGACAAATACAAAAAAGTGCTGATTGTGCTCCATTTTAATTGTACATCACTGCTTGTATAAGGGACAGGCAGATCAGCTGGAGGTTCAGATCTGTAAACCAATAGCCCACAGATCAGGACTTTCCGGTAAACATCCATACTCTTTCCTTCCTCATACATCATCTGTATTTATTTCACATCTACACTCCATCTGAGAGGGCTGGATATGGCTCCCAGGCCCTGGGGAGGAAGAGCTAAAAGCAGCAGGAGAGATAACTAAAATAGCTGCCGTAAAGTCGTAAGAGCTCATTTAGGCTACGGAACAGTGCCTGAACAAATGGAGACTCACATATATCTAAAAGGCAAAAATGAATTTAAAGATGACATAACCTTTAAGAGGACACATCATGATTTTAAGGTGCATGAGGGATGGAACTAAAACAATTTGATAAGATAAAATAAGAAAAGAAATTAATGATTGCATTCACATATATATCTGATCTGAAAAACCCTACAGCTGTAGGGGTATAAAACAAGTTGAATCAGGTCTGTTACTTACCATTCAACACTTGAACTATTGTGAGCTTTTATCATTCAAAATGTGCAGTGACTGTCAGTAAAAGCACACCAAAAACACTTAAGACGTTGGCTTTGACTGTCTGTTCTTCTCCCTGAGGCTGCTGCCCCTGTGAAACACTTGTGGGTTTGGCCTTTTTTGAACTCCAGATGGCACTTACACAGTGTGTTGGGCTTTTTGCTCACATATTTCACGTTACTGTACATACAATATTAAAATATTTTATCTTACTACAAGCTGAAAATTCTTAAATTCTTAAATGTTAGTTATTCACAAAAGCAAACTAGTTTGACATTTTTAGGTGCATGACGCAGTGCACACATCAATAATAATAATAATAAAGCTCTGCTCACACTCTGTCTATCAGTACTTTCACTGCCTGTTGAAAATATAACTTTGTCAATTGAAGCCCTTATACAGTGCATTTATTGTACGTTGTGCCTCAGTATGCACACAGTTACTATATTTTTGCAGTGATGGCAAATTCCAAATGAAGCGATTTTTGAATGAAATTACATAATTTTTTGATACTACTGATGCATTTTTGCATGCATTATTACCACTTCAGTACTTTAAAATCTAAATTTGATTTAAAGACTCACTCACTTCTTTCTTTCCAACCTTAAAAGCAGACAAGGACATCGATATTGGACCTAGATTAGGTTCAATAACAATGTTATGGTTAAATAAAAGGTTATTATTAATTCTGTGACAGGACACGCTGGTACATGCCTATCCACCACCCAGACCTCCACACCCTTACTTCCCACCTTACTTTATAGACGGCACAATACCACCTGCTTTTGCACTGAACATTGCAGAGAGGGAGAGCTTGTTGTCGAACTTAAAAGGTTACTCAAAGTATGTTTAGAACATTGCTATTTTTGACACAATGAAAATCAAAGCAAATGCTTTAATGTTCTTTTTGTTCTGATCAAAGCACAGTAGGAGTTCATTTAGAAAATCCACCTCATGAAGCACGCAAATCCAAATTGTACGTATATAGATACATATAACATTTTAATTAGATATTCACACCCTGGATGATTCTGATTCTGAACAATACTCAACTTCACAGAAAACCTTCTACCCATTTTGATAAACTTTTCCGATATATATTTTTTGTGTATCTCAAATATTAAATCATGTGATGTATTAATCAAATATAACCACCAATCCTCTCAGCCAGCTCTTTGAAATATGTAAATCCACGTACACACATAAATGTTGACATATGAGATAGGTGTTTAGATTTGGTTCACCACTGACCTTAGGACAGACAGTCTGGATGGGAATCAACAAGCAAAAGATGATTGTGTACCTTGAAGGCTTGTTTGTCCACCTTCGTTCAGCTTTCATGTGCATGACGCAAGTTACAGAGGATAAAATCTTTACCGCACCCTGTTTACCATACACATGGCTGCCACGCTGAGGAACAAACTGCTTGTGAATATACAATATTCTCACTCTTCTCCCATAAAGAAAATATCCAAAAAACACAATTTAAAGCCAGAAACCAAGACTCTTTTCTTGGGTCACCAGGCTACACCAAGTTTCAGTAGCTCAACAGGTAGAAATCTATTATACACAAGCAATTTCTTCACACAAGAGGTCCCATTAGACCAGAATGCAGTGCAGCCACAGCTCGCCTTTTTATAGATCTAAAGTTGAGTGAAAAGTGTCGGCTTTTATCACAAGCTGACGCCTGGAATGCACTGAACATCTTGAACTGATGATATCTAATCGCATGTATATCTGAGAGTGGATTTTTCCCCCTTTAAAAATCAATGATCACACTTTGCAGTAATTTCAATCAAGCTATTTCCCATTTTGGCTACAGTGAGCCTCCACTTGCCTGGAGCGGCACAGAAGCCGAGCTGTGTGGAAACTTGTTCAACTAATCCTGCAACATGCTGATCTGTGGCTCAATCTGCCTTCCTGCTGCGCCCTGTAATTTATTTGCCTCTATCGGCACTGAGGGGAGATGAATCACAGGGAAAAGGGTGCTATTCCACTTTCAACCTCCCACCCAATACTCTTACACAAAGATGCATATGCACTCAAACGCAGCACAGTGGTGAAAGAAGTGCTCAGATACAGAGAACATACATACAGAAACACTGATACATAACAGCATCAGAAGACACTTACTTTGATTTAGTGGTTGCCTATAGTTAATCAGTGTATTGTGTAACATTACAGACTGCTTTATGTAAACAATATTGTACTTATTTATCTAATATTAATATATAAAGTGGGGATTTTCCTTAAAGGGGGTTGGGGACAGATTTTAAACCCCTTGTGATTTTGGGCAACCTGAATAAAACTGACCTGACCTGATTATTAACACACCTGTCAATCAGTTTGAATGTTTTTTTTGTTCTGAACCTTTGAGTATCAGAAATAAAAGCACTCATTATGCACAATGGTCAATGATATGATACAACACAACACCATATATTATTATAGGATATAATATTACAATTACTGATTAATTAACAAATGTGGCACTTGGTATATAACATTAACTACATTTTTTATTGAATGAAATTTAAATTCTGCAAAGCAACACCCTGAATATAAATACAGTGGAGTATTTCCCTCTGAAATGAAGAAATAGAAACACACAGCAGCATAAAATTGATATAAAATATAAAAGCTGCCATAAATTCACAGATAATTATTGCCCGACTCTACAGTTCACCTCAGTGCAAAAGAGCTCTCATACTACCCCCTAGCTGCTCATCACCACTCAGTAGCAACTAGCTGGGTGAACATAGTCGAGTATTTAGAGGCTAAAGGGCCAGATATTTCCCTCAGGACTCGGTGGAGACTAAAAACAGATAGAGGGTAGAAGGAGAATGAACATTGGACTTGGCCAGAGACACGACTCCAAATGAATGATAATATTGCTCCGTAACTACTAGCTGCATAAAAAGGGCACTATTTGCTAATACGTTTGGCAGATCAGTTTAAAAAGTGAGTATGTCAGCATCGTGTTTTCAGCTTCTTTCTGCTGCCCACAAATTTCCCCAAAAAATCAGTTAATGCAGGTTTAAGGAAAGTAGAAGAACCTAAAAATTGGACTAATTCTATTAAAAGTACTTAGCTATTTTCCACCACTGCTCACATTCATTTGTGCACACGCTGAAACACACAATACATTTCCACACACACATCCCACCACACTCACACTCCAACTCATGCACAAATTGCCATCCCCTGACTGTAATCCAGTATAGCTTAAGCGGTGAGTTATAGCCCATTATTCCCCTGCTATACAACAGGCTCCAGACTATGGAGGTAGGAGATAGTGCTCCTCAGGCGCTTAGCACTCACACAAAGCTTATTCTACCTTGTGTATGAGAGGCAGCCAGGGAAGACCTGGGCTGCTTATCAGTAAATATACTGGGCCACAAATGGAGGAGTGTTACATGTGTGCGAAGGAGGTGTGTGTGTGTGTGTGTGTGTGTGTGTGTGTGTGTGTGTGTGTGAGAGCATCCATCCCAAAGGTGTCAGAGTTATCTCCTGAGGCCAGAAAGAAAGAGCGAGAGACAAGGCGAGAGCAGGACAGAGATGGATGGAGAGAGGAAGGAAGAGAAAGAGAGAGCGAGACATAGACTGAAAAGAGAAAAAAGTGAGAGAGAGAGAGAGAGTGCGAGAGAAAGATGGAGAGAAGTAGTAAGTGCTGTCAGCGATGTGCAGGAAAGCGTGTAAGACATGGTCAGTGTGTCAGTGGCCGGATGAATCCCACACTTACTGGACACATCACACACACACACACACACACACACACACACACACACACACACACACACACACACACACACACACGTTTGAGGAACCAGCTGATGCTCGCCATCACGCACAATCTTCTCATCTAATCTCCAGTGGCCGAGTCAAAGTTACATGACAAGCAATCATTGGGAAACAATAGTAAACTCAGGACAGTCCGCATGAACTCACACTGCTAACAGAACACTGAGCACTCAGGTGACGCTGACTTCAGATCAGCTAATGTACAGACCCTCCACTGAAACTCCTTAACACACCTTAACAGAGGCTCTGGATAAAGACTGGTCTATAGTGAAAGTAAAGTGAATTGTTTAGTAATAGTAGAGTATGATTAATGTTCGATTTAGGACGCTTCGTCAGACAAAAGCCAGAGCTGGAACGATCAAACTAATTTCAAAACAGATTAAATGAAACTATTTAAATATATGAACCAGTATATATAGTTTGCTCTTCTAGTGCATTTATACATTTTATATGTTGACCATCAAACTACCTTTACAATGGACACATTTCCTAAGATGCTACAATGTCAAAACATTTTCATATTAGGTATTCGGTTTCAGTACATTTTTGGTGAAGTTTAAAGAACCAGTGTGTAACATTTAGATGGATATATTGGCAGAAATGGACTCTGTTACATTAGAAAGAGCCATTGTTATCTACAGAAGGAGCAGGTCCTCCCGTCATGTTAAACCGCCATGTTTCTACAGTAGCTCTGAATAGACAAACCATACATCGGTTCTTTCACGTTTTTTGTCAGCGTGCAAACATGCTGATCCTTAG